>NC_140579.1:818552744-819152744 GCF_964204655.1 Triturus cristatus | reverse complement strand
CATCTAACGTGCCTTCCTTGATGCCTATGTTATAACGCACAGTGCTATGCTATACATATGACAATCTGGGATCCATATCTTTGTCACAGTGCATATGCAACGTTCCACTCCCCAGCACATATTTTATATTACAACTTTAGAGACTAGTTAGGTTACACAACACTGCCCTGTGCATATTACACTCCAAGGCGCATATCGCATAGCACGCGCTAGTGCCTGTGCCATCTCGCGCGCTCCAATGAATCTGTCATTGCGCACAATGTATTGTATATTATATTTCACGCCCGTTCATCTTATATCGCACTTTTTGGTGCATAGTTTATACCATATACTATGTTTTCATTTTCAATCTTGCTCTCAGGACTATGTTCTATATAACACTGCATCCACCTACCCTTTTCACGGGCATTACATTTTGCGATGGGGGGTGGAGGGTCAGGGGGTGTTTCTGCCAAGTGATCCCGGAGTCACAGTCACAAACGTCCTCTTCTTCCTGAATAAAAGTGAGATTATGCTGCATACTTGTTCATATTTTAAGTAGTTCGCACAGACACACATTTTAAAAACAATCAAGTTCCTAATACCCACCTTCTCTGAACAGTTAGCTTGCTGCCCCGTCCACCTCCTCCCTATCCTCTGTTGTCTGAATCCATGGACTAGCCTCCTCCCTCCTGCCATGCATTGTCTGATGTGCTGCCACTGCCCTCCTTTTAGCATGATGTACCAGTCCACTCCTCCTGCCCTCCATTGCCCAATTCTATGGCCCATCATTGACCTCCTGCTTAGCCTCTATGCTTAGCTTGCTTCCCCTATTCTCCTTCCCCCTGCCCTCCGATGTCTTTGTGCATGCCCCTGCTCCATCCTTTTTGGCCACCATGTTCCATGGACCTGCCACTCCTATCTACACTGAGTGTTCTGTTGAGCTGCCACTCCCCTCCCACCTGCCTAGCATTGTCAGATGACTGTAACCTGTCCCTGCCACCTCCACCCTGCCTGTCCACATGCCATGCCCCTATCCCCTTCCTCCTGCCCTCCATGGTCCATTTTACTGCCACACCCTTCTGCCCTCCCTGGTCTAATGCAACTGCTCCTCCTGCCTGCCCCGCGCGGTCTGTTGTGAGGCACCTTCCCCTGAACTCTCTTGTCTGTGCCCAGGTCCTGACCCTCCCTTCTACCCTCCATGGTCCTTTGTGCATGCCCCTGCACCCTCCTTCTTGCCCATCATAGCCATTGTGCTGCCACTAACCCTCCAGCTTGCCATGCATGGTCTTCTGTGCTGCCATGGCCCCTCCCACCTTCCCTGTGTGGTCAGCTAGCTGCCCCTGACCCCCTCCCACCTTCCCTCCATGGTCTGTGTGTATGCCATCATAGTCTCACTGTTGCTCTCCATGGTGTCCCCATCCTGCCTGACCTCCATGGTCATCTTGCTGCTCCTGCCAGTCGGATATGTCCCTCGGCACGCTGGTAATTAACGGAAGGTAATTGTACCTGAAAAACGCAATAAAAATAGTTTTTGCAAAAAAAAAAAAATCTTCCTGCTCCTGCCCTGCCCCCCTACCCCCTGCCCTCTGTTTCCATGTGCAGACCCCTATTCCCTCCCTCCTGGCTTGTCTGTTCCATTGTAATGCCCCTGATCCGTCCCTCCTGCCCTTTATGGTCTGTTATGCTGCAGCTTTCTCTCCTGCCTGTCCATTATGGTCCGCTAGCTACCATTGCCTCTTTCCCCTCTGTTCTCTGTTGTCCATGTGCATGGTTCTGTCCCCTCCCTATTGCTTTCTATGGATTGTTGTGCTGCTTTCCCATCCCGCATGCCTTGTGTGGTGTATTGTGCTGCTGCAAACCCTGATGCCTGCCCTGTAGGTCAGTTTGGTGCACCTCTCCATGTCCCTGCTGTCCTCTGTTATCCGAGTCCATGTCCCTACCCCAATTCCTCCTGCCTACCATGATCCAATATACCATATTTGCACACATTTTGAACTCGGTAAGAGGGAGATTTTGAAAAAAACTGGGATATTGATTTTCCCCTTTGAGTTACATTGAAAAAGAGGAGATTGTAGACAGGAGACAGATCAAATAAAGCCCATTTGAGCTTAAAAACATTGGACGTTTCCTGGCTGAAACGGGTTTGTTGGCATGTATGGTTGTACTACCACTGCCTCTTCCTTCTGCCCACAATGGTCTATTATATTGCCACAGCCTCTCTTGCCAGTCCTGTATTGTTGGTTTGTTGCCCCTGCCCCCCTTTCCACTGCCCTCCATAGTCTGTTGTGCTGTCACTGCCCTTCCTGCCTGCCCAGTGTGGTCAAATTGTTGCCTCTGCACTCTCCTACCTGCCTTCAATTTTCAGAGTCCGTGCCCCTGGCCTCTGCCTCTCAACAGTATCCCAATGAACAACTAGATTGCTAACATTCTATATTTATTACAAAAGTGTGGAACGCCTGACGTCATCTTGATGTAATCAAAACTGTAATACCTAGAGCATTTCCTTTAGAAATTACATATATGAGAGGGTCTTATTTGCATCAAAAGTTTGGTTAGTGCTCTAAAAAACTAAAATGGGGACATATTTTCTGAGTTTTCAAATAGCGATAAAGAACTTTAAAACATATTTGTAATCTTTGTTTTTTTATCCAGTTGACCACTTGATTAAATGTTGCACCTAGGGGAGAGGGTGTGGTGTTACTTCCAGAGCTGCAGACTTTGCAACTGGGGAACCAGGTTGGAGTTTCTGCTTCAGCTCAACATTCTGTGATTCAGGTCAAATCACTTAATCTCCCCATGTCTACAACCAAAATGAATTTGATCTTGTGTGATGTAACCAATGCTCATGTAAAGCACTCCAATACCTGACTAGTCTGCGCTATATAAAACTGCAAATACACAAGAAATAAGTGTTTTGCACACTTCTGTCATTGGGCTACATGTGGGCTACATCTGGGTGATATTTGTGCTGCATTTGGGCTATTTTGTCTCTGGTGGCCATCGTGGGAGATTTATTTGTTATGAAGTTTCCTAATTTCCTCATTTACTGCAGTCTCCTTAGTAGGAAATGCTTTCAGTGTTTTACTTTGATTCCATCAAGAAGTTATTCAGATATGTCACACATTTGCCATAAATTCTGAATGTTAGCACTCTAGTTGCTCATTAAATCACTGTAGTAAAGCTACTGCTCACCACGGAAGTCTGCTGCTGGTATTAAAAGTGCATGTTTCAGTCTGCATATCAGAATTTTTTTAATGAAATAGAAGAGGATTTGAAAAATCACTCAATGTGCCCTAATTTTTCTTTCTTCCGCACTAATCATAATTTCTATGGCAAAATGAACCCCCTCATTGTGTTCCTTTTTAAATTAAATATTTTAAGTGTTACCAGTTTATTCCAATCAAGATGGCTTCAGGTGTGCCATACTTTTGTCATAAGTAAGACAGTAAGCGCTCTAGTTGTTCTTAAGAACACTCTGGGACATTCTGTCATTGGGCTATACTTGGGCTACATCTGGGTGATATTTGGGCTACATTTGGGCGTCTTTTGTCTCTGGTGGCCATCTTGGGAGATTTATTTGTTATGAAGTTTCCTAATTTCCTCATTTAATGCAGTCTCCTCAGTAGGAAATACTTTCAGTTTTTTACATTGGTTCCATCAAGAAGGCATTCAGATGTGTCACACATTTGCCATAAATTCTGAATGTTAGCACTTTAGTTGCTCATTAGATCACTGTAGTAAAGCTACTGCTCACCGGGGAAGTCTGCTGCTGGTGTTCAAAGTGCATGTTTCAGTCTGCATGTCAGATTTTTTTTATGAAATAGAAGAGGATTTGAGAAGTCAAAATGTGCCCTAATTTTTCTTTCTGCTGCACTAATCATAATTTCTATGGCAAAATGAACCCCCTCATTTTGTTCCATTGTAAATTAAATATTTTAAGTGTTACCACTTTATTCCAATCAAGATGCCTTCAGGTGTGCCATACTTTTGTCATAAGTAAGACTGTTAGCGCTCTAGTTGTTCGTTAGAACACTCTGGCACATTCTGTCATTGGGCTATACTTGGGCTACATCTGGGTGACATTTGTGCTACATTTGGGCTCTTTTGTCTCTGGTGGCCATTTTGGGAGACTTATTTGTTATGAAGTTTCCTAATTTCCTCATTTACTACAGTCTCCTCAGTAGGAAATACTTTCAGTTTTTTACTTTGATTCCATCAAGAAGGCATTCAGATGTCACACATTTGCCATAAATTCAGAATGTTGGCACTCTAGTTGCTCATTAGATCACTGAATAAAGCTACTGCTCACCAGGGAAGTCTGCTGCTGGTATTGAAAGTGCATGTTTCAGTCTGCATGTCAGAATTTTTTTATGAAATAGAAGAGGATTTGAGAAGTCACTCAAAATGTGCCCTAATTTTTCTTTCTGCAGCACTAATCATAATTTCTATGGCAAAATGAACCCCCTCATTTTGTTCCTTTGTAAATTAAATGTTTTAAGTATTACCACTTTATTCCAATCAAGATGGCTTCAGGTGTGCCATACTTTTGTCATAAGTAAGACCGTTAGCGCTCTAGTTGTTCTTTAGAACACTCTGGGAAGCTGCAGTAGAACACAAAGGAATCAACTTAGTCTCTGCCCTTGTTGGATGTAAATGTTTTAGTGAGAATGTCAGACTTCATTCTCACATGACTGAGAAAGATAATGTGAATTTACAGAAAATATGCTCTCAGTTTAGCTTATAGATTACCTTCCAAACCTCTGTGGGAAAAGCATGAGAAAATATTTTTCTCTCAAACATGATTCATGATATCACAGCAGAAGGCTTTTTCACATGGTAAAATCACCTTAGAACACACCATAATTCCTAAAATTAGTATGGTACCATCAACAAATGATTTATAATGTAACTAAAGTCTTAAAACCTTATATTAACTGCAATGCTTTTTAATGAGGTGCTATCATGTATATTGGTCCCAAGATGGCTTCCAACACTTCTTGGATGAAGTGCTGACAGCCAATCAGATCTCACGATGAGATGTGTGGTTAGGCTCCGCCCAGATATATCTATCTCCTTAAGATAGGAGTGGACCGGAGCTGGCCAAAAGTTTGGAAAATTTCGCGAAGATTCGTCAATCGGCGCCAACGTTATTCCAAATAGAATGTTGCGGATTACCTATGGAAAATAGGTCCTAACTATAACTACCTACTGGCAACTGGCAGTATGTTTTTTATATATATATATTCACTGAAAAAACCATAGGTTTCAGGGGTGTTATAGTTAGCTGGACTTTTCACTTGTACAAAACCATTGAAATTCCCCCGTTATAGTTGTTCAGCTAACTATAACTCGCGCGCCCGCAATGCACTGCTGATGACGTCACATATTACATCACTCATGACATGGTCAGTGACATCACTCATGACATCACTGATGACATCTCAAATGACATCACTGATGACATCACTGATGACATCATCCAGTGAATGTGTGTTTTTCTGAAAATTAAATATGTTTTATATATGTATATCTCAAGGTCGATGGAAGAATAAATGGGTATATAAGTGTCTAAATGGATGATTTGTTTTTGAAAAATTGATTGTGTAACTGACTGATTAAGTGTATCATAGTGAATACATGGCTTAGTGAGTAATGTTTAAATATGTAAATATCTGTATCAGTCTCTCACTTTGTGTATAAGTGGCTGCATGGGTTGGTGAGTAGCTACATGGGTGTCTATATAGGTTATTAGTTGTTTTTTTGAGTATCAGTCTGAGTGTCTGCATGGTTCGGTGGGGGCTATTACGTAGTGCATAGGTGCATGAATGAGTGACTCACTGTTTGTATGTGTTGAACACAGCATGTGTGCAGGACTGTATGGGTGGATGAGTGTGTGTATGGGTGTGTTAGTGAGTGAATGACTGTCTCAATAGTGTCTTTATGAGTAACTACATACGTTTTAAACTAGTATATGTGACTATTGGTGTATATATGTGAGTATATGTGAGAGTGAGAGATTGAAAGAGTTCCTGTATGAATAAGTATGTGTTTCTATAAGTGATTGTTTAAAAGACTAAGTATGTGTAAGTTTCCGTAGAAGTATGTATGGTGGTGTGTGTATAACTGTATATGCAAGTAAATGTATGTTTGATTCTTTATTAGAATGAGTGACTATGTGTGTGAGTAACTCTATGGATGAGTGGCATTGTGTAACAGGATGTATAGGTGAATGAGTACATATGATGAGTGAGTACATGTATGAGTGACTGTATAGGACTGTTGGTGAATGAGTGGATGTGTATGTGGATCTTAGAATTACTGAAGAGGTTGTTGTAACTGGTATTGGTATGTCCATTGTTTTGAAAATTTTAGTCTCTATTTTTGAATGTGTGTATCAAAGGTTATATTAGGGTGAGAGGAGGTCTGCCACTCTATCACAAGGATGATGTCATCAGTGATGTCATTTGAGATGTCATCAGTGATGTCATGAGTGATGTCACTGACCATGTCATGAGTGATGTAATATGTGACGTCATCAGCAGTGCATTGCGGGCGCGCGAGTTATAGTTAGCTGAACTAACTATAACGGGGGAATTTCAATGGTTTTGTACAAGTGAAAAGTCCAGCTAACTATAACACCCCTGAAACCTATGGTTTTTTCAGTGAATTTCTGAGGTTTTTTAAATGCTAATTCCTAACTATAACGTGCCTGAAACCTATGGTTTTTTCTGTGAATTTCAAAGGTTTTTTAAATGCTAATTTCCATCTATGCCTACAGAGATAGGACATGTGAAGAAAGAAGAAAAAATGCACAGAAAGAAACAAAAGAAGTGCAGAAAGAAGCAACAGAAGTCCTCAAATACGAAGATAAGTGCAGGAAGAAGGATAACGTGCAGAAAGAACAAAAAGAAGAGCAGAAAGAAGCCTTGTTGCAAAATCATCCTGTACCCTCAACTTTTTCAGACGGATACTGGTGGTAACTGAGTCTGACTAACCAGTCCTAGAGCCAGTGCTATGTTAAAAGACACTTAGAATACAGTGAAAACACCTACATACACTAGGGAACATTATGCGTTGGGGTCCCCCTGTGATTAGCATGACCTCCTCTGTAAGCCCCTAGTGTATAATAGGGCATGGGGATTAAAACTACCTCTTAAAACAGGCCACAGGGCGTTTTTGCACACGTTAACTCAGGCCCCGTCCCCTCCCTCCACCACTGTGTAAACACGCCCTGTGTCCATTTTTAGTTGGGAGATTAAGTTCATTTGAATCCTGTGGGTCCCTAGGGTCCAACTAGCCCACTAGGTACCTCCAGTAAGTGCCACAGAGCTGCGTTGCAGAGAGGTGTAAAAAGTGGCACGGCCTGGACCACCTCTCTGCAATGCAGCTCAGTGGCGCTTACTGGAAGCACTTGGTGGGCTAGTTAGCCCCCAGGGGCCCTCAGTATTGAAGGGAAATTATATCCCCAATTTAAAACGTGCCATAGTGCGTGTTTGCACACGTCACCTCAGGCCCGGCCCCTCCCTTCACCACTGTGTAAACGCGCCCTGTGGCTGTTCTAAGTTGAGAGATTAAGTCCCCCTGAATCCTAAGGGTCCCTAGGGTCAAACTAGACCACTAGGTACCTCCAGTAAGCGCCACAGAGCTGCGTTGCAGAGAGGTGTAAAAAGGGGCTTGGCCTCAGAACACCTGGCTGCAGCGCAGCTCCCTGGCGCATACTGGAGATGCCTGTTGGGGGCGCGTTTGCAGAGTGCTGCACGGAGGGGGCATGGCCTCCGGCACGATGCCAGTCTTTTATTTATTTTAGTTTTTTAAGAAGGGGGGCTGTTTGGTTCCCCTTCTTATTCTAATTTATTGGCCCTGATTACCCCATCCCCCAGGGCCAGTCTCCTAATTATATTTTTTTGACCCCAATCCCCAGGGCCGGCCACTGTTTTTTATTATTTTTAAAAAATATATATTTATAGACACACCTAGGACATGCTGGACAAACCGTACGTACCTATCACCATGACGATTTGCGTGATATTCATTAAAAGGCGACTATGCATGCAATGAATCCACGTGGAATGTATTTACACCACTAGTGAAGCTCTGACATGTCTGATGCCCTACCGTGCCTAATCCTGGTAGACACCCTTGTCGTTTATTTATACAAACATGGGTAGCTATTGACGGGCACATTTAATACACATGCACACCAAGCCATTCAAAGGGGATTCGACAAAAATTCGACCAAAACTATGCAAGAAACCCCCCTCACGGTTAATAAAACACACATCCACTGCCGGATGTGTAATACTTTTTATTTTACTCTCTGGAAAGGGGACGAACATCCCTTGAGAGTCACAGCGTGCTCCTGACAGAGCCCAATGCTGTGTTACACCCACCATTGCCCGCCGAGTGCCACACACCTCTGTGTTGTATTCCACTAGCTAGTGCATATGCTATGACACTCTCTAGCCCATGTGCACTGTAACACCACCCCGTGAATATGTCATGCCACACTTGTCTTCGCACGGGTTATATTGCCCCATCTAACGTGCCTTTCTTGATGCCTATGTTATAACGCACAGTGCTATACCATACATATTACAATCTGGGATCCATATCTTTGTCACAGTGCATATGCAACGTTACACTCCCCAGCACATATTTTATATTACAACTTTAGAGACTAGTTAGGCTACACAACACTGCCCTGTGCATATTACACTCCAAGGCGCATATCGCATAGCACGCGCTAGTGCCTGTGCTATCTCGCGCTCTCCAATGAATCTGTCATTGCGCACAATGTATTGCATATTATATTTCACGCCCGGTTCATCTTATATCACACTTTTTGGTGCATAGTTTATACCATACACTATATCTAGTTTTCATTTTCAATCGTGCTCTCAGGACTATGTTCTATATAACACTGTGTTCACCTACCCTTTACACGGGCATTACATTTTGCAATAGGGGGTGGAGGGTCAGGGGGTGTTTCTGCCAAGTGAGCCCGGAGTCACAGTCACAAACGTCCTCTTCTTCCTGAATAAAAGTGAGATTATGCTGCATACTTGTTCATATTTTAAGTAGTTCGCACAGACACAATGTTTTAAAAACAATAAAGTTCCTAATACCCGCCTTCTCTGAACAGTTAGCTTGCTGCCCCATCCCCTTCCTCCCTATCCTCTGTTGTGTGAATCCATGGACTAGCCTCCTCCCTCCTGCCATGCATGGTCTGATGTGCTGCCACTGCCCTCAATTTAGTATGATGTACCAGTCCACTCCTCCTGCCCTCCATTGCCCAATTCTATGCCCCATCATTGACCTCCTGCTTAAACTCTGTGCTTAGCTTGCTGCCCCTATTCTCCTTCCCCCTGCCCTCCGATGTCTTTGTGCATGCCCCTGCTCCATCCTTTTTGCCCACCATGTCCCATGGACCTGCCACTCCTATCTACTCTGAGTGTTCTGTTGAGCTGCCACTCCCCTCCCACCTGCCTAGCATTGTCAGATGACTGTAACCTGTCCCTGTCACCTCCACCCTGCCTGTCCACATGCCATGCCCCTATCCTCTTCCTCCTGTCCTACATGGTCCATTGTACTGCCACACCCTTCTGCCCTCCCTGGTCTGTTGTGCTGCAACTGCTCCTCCTGCCTGCCCCGTGTGGTCTGTTGTGAGGTCCCTTCCCCTGAACTTTCTTGTCTGTGCACAGGTCCTGACCCTCCCTTCTATCCTCCATCGTCCTTTGTGCATGCCCCTCCACCCTCCTTCTTGCCCATCATAGCCATTGTGCTGCCACTAACCCTCCCACTTGCCATGCATGGTCTTCTGTGCTGCCATGGCCCCTCCCACCTTCCCTGTGTGGTCAGTTAGCTGCCCCTGACCCCCTCCCACCTTCCCTCCATGGTCTGTGTGTATGCCATCACAGTCTCACTGTTGCTCTTCATGGTGTGTCTTGCTTCTAGTGCCCATCCTGCCTGACCTCCATGGCTATCTTGCTGCTCCTGCCCTGCTCCCTTGCCCCCAGCCCTACTCCCTCCCTCCTGGCTTGTCTGTTCCATTGTAATGCCCCTGATCCGTCCCTCCTGCCCTTTATGGTCTGTTATGCTGCAGCTTTCTCTCCTGTCTGTCCATTATGGTCAGCTAGCTACCATTGCCTCTTGCCCCTCTGTTCTCTGTTGTCCATGTGCATGGTCCTGTCCCCTCCCTCTTGCTTTCTATGGATTGTTGTGCTGCACTCCCGTCCTGCATGCCCTGTGTGGTGTATTGTGCTGCTGCAAACCCTGATGCCTGCCCTGCAGGGTCAGTTTGGTGCACCTCTCCATGTCCCTCCTGTCCTCTGTTATCCAAGTCCATGTCCCTATCCCATTTCCTTCCATGATCCAATGTACCATACTTGCGAACATTTTGAACTTGGTAAGAGGGAGATTTTGAAAAAAAACTGGGGTATTGATTTTCCCCTTTGAGTTACATTGAAAAAGAGGATATTGTAGACAGGAGACAGATCAAATAAAGCCCATTTGAGCTTAAAAACATTGGACGTTTCCTGGCTGAATCGGGTCTGTTGGCATGTATGGTTGTACTACCATTGCCTCTTCCTTCTGCCCACAATGGTCTATTACATTGCCACAGCCTTGAAGGAGGGTAGATTTTGTATCACAGGGGGCCCCTGGCCCGTTCTGTCCACACCTGAAGTATGAGACCCTTGTCCTTGCCCTGCCAGCTGCATTTGTAGGCCGTATTAAATTGACCAGCGGGTCCTGTGTTGCTATATAATTATCCTGAGACATCCTTACCACTCAGCCAGCATAAAACCCCTGTGTAGGCTCTTCTGTTCAATATGTAGGCCTCTTTGTTAAATTGACCATAGCTCTGCAATTTTAGTGTATAGCAGTCTGAAGGCAGGTCTGCGAGGCCTTCTGATCAAAACTAGTAGCCCCCACCCTACCCGAGTGCTCCGTGCTCGGTATCAAAGTTCAACATCCCCCTGAAGCTGTCGGCATACAGTAGGCTGCATCCTGGACTGGTACTTGCTTCCTGGGCAGGTTTCCCGCTTTTAAGGAAGTGGCAACCGCAGAGCGTCAAGTTAGGAGAACTGAGGAGATTTTATACATGAATATATTGAATTCCCGTACAATACCCATTATTTTCTGCTTGCTCTATGGAACTTACGATAAGCGATTGGCCTGAGAGACTGACCTTTTCACCCAGTCCATTGTCAGCATTAAGTGGGTAAATGACGAAATGTCTGGTAAAATCTGCAGACAAAGCTTTTGGGTAGCATACGTAGGTAGATGTAGCGTGCAAAGGAGCCCACAAAATGATATAAAAAGGGAGCACCCACAGATATCGACGGACTACCTCGCCGTCTGTATGTAGGTTAACAGGCAGTGCAGGTTTTCCCCAAGAGCTGGGAGCTCTTGTCTTCCTTTGCTTAAAATGTCTTGCTCTGCTTTGCTTGAAGTATCTTATTCTATTTTACCTATATGAAATGTCATGTTATGTTTAACCATTGTTCTCTTTACTTTTGCATTTAAAAGATTTTGTATTGTAATTGCAGGAATGCTTGCTCTAAGAGTAAACGTGAGTGTTCCTAGGTAACATTTTCCTTGGTGTAACTTGTTTCTCATGATGCATTTATAGATGTGTTTTCTCTCTCTCTCTGTCAGTACATTAATTGAGATACAGAGAATATTATGACAGCTGTATGATTATCTGGATTCTGTATTTTGTACTTTATGTCTCTATTCTGCGGTTTCTTCGAAGTTGCATCTTCTCATTAAACTGCCATTGTATTCTGCCTCCAATTCCATGTCTCATATGTCTGTTTTCTTCATTTTTGGAGCAAGCGTTCCTAGGCACCCCGGCTCAAATTAAGGTGCCCCTTTTGTCCCTGACTCACTCTCCTGCTCAGTTCTGTGGTGGCTCCCGGGGATCTGGGGACCGCCCCTAGCTTCCTTGACCCGTAATAGATCTTCCCTCCAACAGCCTCTCTTGCAAGTCCTGTATTGTTGGTTTGTTGCCCCTGCCCCCCTTTCCACTGCCCTCCATAGTCTGTTGTGCTTCCACGGCCCTTCCTGCCTGCTCAGTGTGGTTAAATTGTTGCCTTTGCACCCTCCTACCTGCCTTCAATTTTCAGAGTCCGTGCCCCTGGCCCCTGGCCTCTGCCTCTCAACAGTATCCTAATGAACAACTGGATTGCTAACATTCTATATTTATTACAAAAGTGTGGAACGCCTGACATCATCTTGATGTAATCAAAACTGTAATACCTAGAGCATTTCCTTTAGAAATTACATATATGAGAGGGTCTTATTGGCATCAAAATTATGGTTAGTGCTCTAAAAGACTAAAATAAGGACATATTTTCTGAGTTTTCAAATAGCGACAAAGCACTTTTAAATTATTTGTTATCTTTATGTTTTTTTATCCAGTTGACCACTTGATTAAATGTTGCACTTAGGGGAGAGGATGTGGTGTTACTTCCAGAACTGCAGACTTTGCAACTGGGGAACCAGGTTGAAGTTTCTGCTTCAGCTCGACATTCTGTGATTCTGGTCAAATCACTTAGTCTCCCCATGTCTACAACCAAAATGAATTTGTTCTTGTGTGATGTAACCAATGCTCATGTAAAGCACTCCAATACCTGACAAGTCTGCACTATATAACACTGCAAAAACACAAAATAATAAGTGTTTTGCACACTTCTGTCATTGGGCTATATTTGGGCTACATCTGGGTGATTTTGGGCTACATTTGGGCTCTTTTGTCTCCGGTGGCCATCTTGGGAGATTTATTTGTTATGAAGTTTCCTAATTTCCTCATGTACTGCAGTCTCCTCAGTAGGAAATGCTTTCAGTTTTTTACTTTGATTCCATCATGAAGGTATTCAGATATGTCACACATTTGCCATAAATTCTGAATGTTAGCACTCTAGTTGCTCATTAGATCACTGTAGTAAAACTACTGCACCATGGAAGTCTGCTCCTGGTATTAAAAGTGCATGTTTCAGTCTGCATGTCAGAATTTTTTAATGAAATAGAAGAGGATTTGAGAAGTCACTCAAAATGTGCCCTCATTTTCTTTCTTCAGCATTAATCATAATTTCTATGGCAAAATGAACCTCCTCATTGTGTTCCTTTTTAAATTAAATGTTTTAAGTGTTACCAGTTTATTCCAATCAAGATGGCTTCAGGTGTGCCATACTTTTGTCATAATGAAGACAGTAAGCGCTCTAGTTGTTTTTAAGAACATTCTGGGACATTCTGTCATTGGGCTATACTTGGGCTACATCTGGGTGATATTTGGGCTACATTTGGGCTCTTTTGTCTCTGGTGGCCATCTTGGGAGACTTATTTGTTATGAAGTTTCCTAATTTCCTCATTTACTGCAGTCTCCTCAGTAGGAAATACTTTCAGTTTTTTACTTTGATTCCATCAAGAAGGCATTCAGATGTGTCACACATTTGCCATAAATTCAGAATGTTAGCACTCTTTTTGCTCATTAGATCGCTGTAGTAAAGCTACTGCTCACCAGGGAAAACTGCTGCTGGTATTGAAAGTGCATGTTTCAGTCTGCATGTCAGAATTTTTTAATGAAATAGAAGAGGATTTGAGAAGTCACTCAAAATGTGCCCTAATTTTTCTTTCTGCAGCACTAATCATACTTTTTATGGAAAAATGAACCCCCTCATTTTGTTCCTTTTTAAATTAAATGTTTTAAGAGTTACCACTTTAATCCAAGCAAGATGGCTTCAGGTGTGCCATACGTTTATCATAAGTAGGACTGTTAGCGCTCTAGTAGTTCTTTGGAACACTCTGGGAAGCTGCAGTAGAACACAAAGGAATCAACTGACAGTCTCTGCCCTTGTTGGATGTACATGTTTTACTGAGAATGTCAGACTTCATTCTCACATGACTGAGAAAGATAATGTGAATTTACAGAAAATAAGCTCTCAGTTTAGCCTATAGATCACCTTCCAAACCTCTGTGGTAAAAGCATGAGAAAATATTTTTCTCTCAATCATGATATCCCAGCAGAAGGCTTTTTCACATGGTGAAATCACCTTAGAACATACCACAATTCCTAAAATGAGTATGGTACCATCAACAAATGATTTATAATGTAACTAAAGTCTTAAAACCTTCTATTAACTGCAATGCTTTTTAATGAGGTGCTATCATGTATATTGGTCCCAAGATGGCTGCCAACACTTCTTGGATGAAGTGCTGACAGCCAATCAGATCTCAGGATGAGATGTGTGGTTAGGCTCCGCCCACATATATATATGCTTTTAAATGCTATTTTCTCAGGAAATACTGAACAGATTTACACCAGACCTGCAAAAGGCACTTCCTCGACCTTATGGCTACCTCTCTGCCAAATTTCAAGTAATTCTGTTCAGCCGTTCGGGCTGTAGCTGTGTCTAAAGGTCCTATGGAAAAATGCATGGGAAAAACACGTTTTGGGACCCCCCTTTTTTCTCGGCCCCTGCTTGACGAATCCCCCCGAGACTTTCAGGGTAGGAGCGGAGCGTAGCGCCCCACCTATTTTGAAAATTTCGCGAGGATTCGTCGACCGGCGCCAAAGTTATTCCAAATAGAATGTTGCGGATTTCCTATGGAAACAGGGTCCTAACTATAACTACCTACTGGCGACCGCCAGTAGGTAATATATATATATATATATATATATATATATATATATTCCTCCACACAGCCACTGTTTGCCGAACAACTTGCGGGCGGGTGCCGATTTCGTGACAGTGGCAGTCACGCACGATTATTCACCAACAACTCCCCAACGGGATTAACAACGCACTCCACTGACTCTTTCACCTTTCAAATGCTTTGTTTATTAAAAGGAAGACCGGTTTCGGCATCTTGCCTTCTTCAATGCCTTGTGTATATTTACAAGAATGTCTTGTCCCCATTTAAATATATCTTGACACCTCCCCTTTAGTCCCGGGAAGTGCCGCGAGTGATGACTGACTAGTATCACCATTGCAGGGTCCGCCATGTCATCGTGGTGAAAATAATTGTCTTCTCTAAGAGAGTCCTCGTATTCACGTGTTATTCTCTACAGTACAGCTTTTACCTTAGTAGGCACGAGATACAGGACAGTTACTCACGATGAAGTCACACTCGCAACAGGGGGTGAAATTGAAAGGTAGTTCCTCGCCCTGCCTGTTTCACTGAGCACAGGGGCAGTCCCACAGGGAACCGTTGAGTAGCGGTTCTCCTCCGTTTGTAGTAAACGATGACTCCGTGTCAAAGGCTGTTATCTTTTAGTCAGTGACGGCGGTTCAGGCAAAATCCATTCTGTTCCTCCACACAGCCACTGTTTGCCGAACAACTTGCGGGCGGGTGCCGATTTCGTGACAGTGGCAGTCACGCACTAATGTTCACCAACAACTCCCCAACGGGATTAACAACGCACTCCACGGACTCTTTCACCTTTCAAATGCTTTGTTTATTAAAAGGCAGACCGGTTTCGGCATCTTGCCTTCTTCAATGCCTTGTGTATATTTACAAGAATGTCTTGTCCCCATTTAAATACATCTTGACACCTCCCCTTTAGTCCCGGGAAGTGCCGCGAGTGATTACGGACTAGTATCACCATTGCAGGGTCCGCCATGTCATCGTGGTGAAAATAATTGTCTTCTCTAAGTGAGTCCTCGTATTCACGTGTTATTCTGTACAGTACAGCTTTTACCTTAGTAGGCACGAGATACAGGACAGTTACTCACGATGAAGTCACACTCGCAACAGGGGGTGAAATTGAAAGGTAGTTCCTCGCTGTAGGAGAGTAGGGTCTGCAATCCTATGATCACCCAGATTTTTTGCTTTTGCTTCATTGGTTTACGACTTTCCCTGGCTGTGGGCCTGCCAATCAGACCCACAGCCTAGCTGTTCTCTCTCCAGATTAAAACACATGTACATTAGGTGCATCCACTAATTGGAACTGGGCCGCCTTATCAGTCCCTGTATCAGCATACCACAGGTATCCAGGGCATCGGAGTACCCAGGGCCTACCAGGGGCTGCAGCATGTAATATGCCACCCCTGGATGGCCACCCAAATCTGACACAACTGGCTGCACGACAGCTGGGGCAAGGTGGTGTAATCACCCGTTGCTGTAGGTGTAGTATTCCTATACCTAACCCTAAAATGGACGCATGGATTCCTATCAGTCACTCCTATGGCAGGCCTTATCAATCCGGAAGGCAGAGTGCTGGGAGTCATGTGAGATGGTGCTCTGGCGCGAGCTGAGCCCGTCGACGGCTTGCGGAACCAAGTCCTAATAGCTGTTCCATGGTGACGCGTGCCATCTACCTTAAAATGCCTTATAATCCTCGCGGTTATTTGCTAACTATGGCATCGCATCACCCACACATGTCGAGTAAGGTGTCATACGAATTGGAATACGAACCCCTCGCCAATTCTGGCGACGGGGTTAGCATTCCACCCTTCTAGAGGGACACGACATGGAAGTAACCTTGAACCCCGGTTAAAGTTGACTCAAGCCTCAGCATCACAAAATGGATGCTGCCACCAGACACAAGTCTGACCTCCTGCTGCTGGGAGACCTTCCAGCGAGGGGAGCTTGGACAAAGGGTTTCCTGTCGAGGGCGGTGTTAGCACCATCCCAGACAGGGTTTGTGTATCCCAGGTAGGCAGGGCTGAAAGGAAGGTGATTGCAAGTGGCACCCCGGTGCTCACTGTGCATAGCCCGGCTCAAACCAGTTTCGGGGGCACCCCAGCCCCTGAGCTGGGGCGAAGCCGGACAAAGGATAGGGGTGTAACTACCCCCCTCCTGGTCCCACCCATAGGTAGGACCTAGCCACGGGCCAGCCCCTTTTCCTAGTGTAAAGGTAGGAGCGAGTCCCCTTCCCAAATTGGATAATTCTGAATCTTGAACTACTTTCCACGAAAGGAACTCTTGACTTTTTCTGAAGACTCTCCCTTGTGGCTAAGGAGTAGCCACCCTGCACCAGCAGGCACCACCTAAGCGCTTGCGGTTTGCTGCACATCTCTCCTACGGATCAAGACTACCCAGCTCGACGAGACCCGGATTCCCCGCCATCTCTGACCTCTACCTACATCGTCAGCCCAGCTGAGATTCGTAGGTGTGACGAGACCTGCGGGACCGGCCATCTTCAGAACCTGCACGACGCTTATCTAGCACAACCACCGAGGGACCCTCGAGTGAGTGCACCTAGGGTTTGAGAAGCCCTAACCCTGAGTAGCTCCAGCACCGAAGCCTGCCTCCCCAGCATCCCCGAGATCTGCGTGGGGGCCCTTCTGCTCCTTGCTGCTCACCGTGTTGTCCGGCCACTCGCCGTCGGCTAGTGGCCCTCTTCACGACGCACCACGACAGTTTTTCATCACTGGTCTGGTTGCTCCAGACTGGTCCTTGCTCCCCTTCAGCAGAGGAGTACCTCGGACCCTCCTGGTCCACTCCAGACGCCATCTTGACTCCCCCCGCGTGGGCTTGCCTCTGCCAAGACCTGCTGCCCCACTCCTGGGCCCAGCATCATCGACAGCAGACACCTTCGTGGGACAGCTCGCCCTCCATCCTGGTCGCCGCCGCGCCTCCTGGTCCGAGGAACAGCCGAGTCCGACGTCACCCACTCACCTGGTCGAGGTGACTTCAGCCGGTACCTTCCTGGTGCCCACACGATCGCTGGCTAGCGGTTGAGAACTGAGTCCCCTCTGCTTTCAGGTTTCCTTCATCACCGATCCAGGCTTGGATCTCGCTGAACATCGACACTGGTCTCCTGCCAGCAACTTCTTCTTTCAGGCTCCCGAGACTACAACGAGGACTCCCGACATCTTGCTGAACCCCAAGCAGCCGCAGCCTCTGGGCTAGGTAACTCGAGCATTTCGGTGCTCCGTCGTAGGTTCACTCTACAAGTGTCCAGCTCCTTTTCCGTTTAGTCCAACTGATCGGATTCCTCCGGAATCAGTAACTTTAGACTCTCTAATCTCTCCCATTCCACTTGCAGTGTAAATGGTTTCGTGCCCTTCGGGCATTTGTGTAAATTGTGCAACTAGGAGTATTTTCCCAAGAGTTTTGTATTGTGCTTAGCTCCCTGACTCATAAAGAGCCAGGGTAGTCTTGTTATAAATAAATATCCTTTATTTTCATAACAACTTGTGTGGTGTCCTTTCACTTGGTGTTCAAGGGGTATATGTGATGGTAAACAGCTGGCTTAACACGCCCTCTAGAGTTTAGCCTGAAGACTGCTCTTGTCCACGCTACTAGGATAGCTGGTCTACAAGGTTGACTTACAACCAATCATCAATAAGGGTCGTTTGGAATGATACACAGTGATCACTAGAATTGTGAGCACTACATATCAGGCCAACTTCTCACATTGGTGAGCAGCGGTTGGGATTTGAGCTTGCTGTTGTTTTACCACACACGTATCCTAAGAATATCAAGTTGAAAGATCACATAAGTACCCAGGTACATATAACTTAACTTAGAATACTCGGAGTTCTACTGAACCAGCTGTTATAGTGAAACAGGGACTAGCACACCCTGACTATAACTCTTAGCAAGGGATCAATAGGGAAACACATAGTGTAGGTAGGTGCATCACTTACACCTCACTAGAAAGCATGTCGGTCCGCGGAGAGTCTGCAGAGACTCGCTTAGTGGTCATTGACCCTCCACAGGTCATGTCACGATATGCAGCTCTTAGCTTCACGGAGATGAGACAACTGTGTGCCTCCAGGAAGGTAAAACAGGGTTCTAACCCTACCGTCCCATTCCTGATAGGTCTCTTAGAGACTTATGATGCTAGAAGGGCTCTTAACGTAGGCCCCTCTAACCCAGATGGGAGCATGCCCCCCTTAGAGGGAACCCTTGGTGACCCAGACCTCGGCCTCCATACAGAGGAGGAAGAGGAGGAATTATCTGGAGACGAGGCAGACAAAGGTCCAGTAGTAGTCGGCAGGCTCACGAGGACCAACTTAAGCAGGCATGAGAATGGAACTGGGGGAGCCCCGGGCCCACGCTCAAGCAGGCTTAACCTTGGGAACGGACGAGCTAGGTCTCTCTCGAGAGGCTCTAACAGATCTGTTCGAACACATGTCTCTCAGGCATCTTCTCAGAGAGGAATGACGTCCCCTCAGAGAAGGGAGCACGAAGCGAAGATGAGGGAAGTCAATCTGAGAATCGAGCGGGAAGAACTTGCCCACGCCAAAGAAAGACTTGCCTTGGCCCGAGCGTTACAACAAACAAATGATGGACGGAATGCTGACAATGCAGACATTCTCCCCCAGTCAAGAGATCAGCCCGAGAGCAGAGATTGAGTGGGTTAGACCCCACTGGTGGCAGCATTCTCAATTGGAGAGAAAGACAGGGGTATAGACACTAGACACCTGAGTAAAATAGTGCCCCCCTTTAAACAAGGGGACGACATCCACAAGTGGATAACTGCTTTGGAGAGGGCCTGCACTGTCCAGTGCGTCCCCCCAAGTCAGTGGGCAGCTATACTGTGGCTCTCCTTTGAAGGTAAAGGACGGGACAAGCTCCTCACTACAAGAGCTGAGGATGCTAACAACTACCAAGTCCTGAAAAATACACTGATTGATGGGTTCGGCTTAACCACTGAGCAGTACAGGTTGCTGTTCAGAGACACCCAGAAAATTCAGTCTCAGGATTGGACTGACTTTGTCGATTGTGCCACTAAGGCTTTGGAAGGCTGGTTGCTGGGTAGCAAGGTTACTGATTACACAGGATTGTACAATCTTATCATGAGAGAACAGATTTTAAACAACTGTCAGAACCAATTGTTGCATCAGCACCTTGTCGACTCGGAGCTGACCTCTCCCCAAGAATTGGGAAAGAAGGCAGACAGATGGGTCAGAACAAGGGTCAAGCAGAACCAGACTCAGAACCAGGGTGGTCAGAAGAAAGCAGACCAAAAGGGTAGTAACAAGAACGAACAAAATGACCAGAAGTCTTCGACAGGTCCCCAACAAACCAAAGAGGGTGGGGGTCAGGCTTCACAGAAGAAGAAGACTCAAGAAGGCCAGTCAAAAAGGTGGTGCCAATACTGTAAAAGTAAGACTCACTGGTTTAGTGAGTGCACCAAGAAAGGAGGGCAAACTCCTGCCACTGCAGCCCCTAAGGCACCTGCACCCCCTAGTACAGTCAGCAGTGGTAGTGCACCTCCCAAGGCATTAGTTGGGTTAACCTTGGGAACTGAGGGGTGTGACGACTTAGTTGGCACGCTCACTCAGGCCGTCCTTGTCTGTACAGGGGATATGGATATGTCCCCTGATGCCAGTCCCAATACTTTGGGAAAATACAGGCAGACGCCTTTGATCAATGGAAAAGTGGCTCAGGCCTACAGGGACACGTGTGCCAGTGTCACCATGGTGACACCTAACTTTGTGGACCCTGGACAGATCATGCTAGGTACCGATTACCTAGTGACCAATGCCAGCAATGTCACTACCAATCACAGTATGGTAGTTGTTGATTTCTCCTGGGGAGGGGTAAGTGGCCCAAAGAAAGTTGCGGTTAGTTCAGACCTCCCCGTAGAATGTCTGTTGGGCAATGATTTGGAAACGTCACAATGGTCAGAAGTGGAGCAGAGGACTCACATGGAAATGTTAGGCTTGCCAGCACATGTCCTTGCTGTGACCAGGTCACAGGCCAAAAGATGCCCCACTGAACAGGTGCTGGATCCTGGAAGAACGGACCAGACACCATCCAAGAAAAGGAGCAGTAAGGGTAAGGCCTCGCCTTCCCCCTTGCCCCAGGTCGTGGATCAAGTCTCTGAGGAGGCTGACCTTAAAGAACTGAGGGAAACTGAGCCAAAAGAGCTTGAACCTGGTCAGGTTGAGTTTCTGGGCTCAGGGGGACCCTCTAGGGAAGACCTGGGGAAGGCACAGTTAGACTGCCCCTCACTTGAACCCCTCAGACAGCGAGCTGCTGCTGAGGCTGCAGGGAACGCCACAGGTACCCACAAAGTGTACTGGGACGATGGACTCCTGTACTCCGAGGCAAGAGACCCCAAGCCTGGCGCGACCAGGAGGCTGGTCGTCCCCTTGTCTCTGAGAGGTTTCCTTCTTACCTTGGCCCACGAGATTCCCCTTGCAGGTCACTTAGGCCAGAATAAGACTTGGGACAGGATTGTTCCACACTTTCACTGGCCCCACATGTCCGAAGATACGAAGGAGTTTTGTCGCTCCTGTGTCACTTGCCAAGCCAGTGGTAAGTCTGGTGGCACGACAAAGGCCCCCCTCATACCACTGCCGGTGGTGGGGGTACCCTTTGAACCAGTGGGGATCGACATTGTCGGACCAATGGAACCCCAGACAGCATCAGGGCACAAGTTTATACTGGTGGTAGTGGACCACGCCACCAGGTATCCTGAAGCTATTCCCCTTAGGACCACTACAGCACCTGTTGTGGCACGAGCCCTAGTTGGAGTGTTCTCCAGAGTGGGCTTCCCTAAGGAGGTTGTCTCTGACAGAGGTGCAAACTTCATGTCGGGATATCTGACTGCCATGTGGAAGGAGTGTGGTGTCAACTACAAGTTCACCACACCCTATCACCCACAATGCAATGGGCTTGTTGAGAGATTCAACAGGACCCTGAAAGGGATGATTCATGGACTACCTGAAAAGCTTCGGCGGAGATGGGATGTCCTGATACCCTGCCTCTTGTTCGCCTACAGAGAGGTCCCGCAGAAGGGGGTTGGCTACAGCCCTTTTGAGCTTCTGTTTGGACATCCTGTAAGGGGACCCCTTTGTTTGGTAAAGGAAGGATGGGAGAGACCTCTCAAAAAGCCGGCATCAAACATTGTGGACTATGTGCTCGGTCTCCGCTCGCGGATGGCTGAGTACATGGAAAAGGCATCTAAAAACCTTGAGGTGAGCCAAGAATTACAAAAAGCTTGGCACGACCAAAAGGCTGTCCTGACTGTGTATCAGCCTGGACAGAAGGTGTGGGTGCTGGAGCCAGTGGCCCCAGCAGCACTCAAAGACAAATGGTCTGGGCCCCACACGATCATTGAGCAAAAGGGAGAGGTCACCTACTTGGTAGACCTGGGAACTCCCCGGAGCCCCCACAAGGTGCTCCATGTAAACAGGCTCAAAGCATATGTCGACAGGGAGGGCATGGGCTTGCTCATGGCCACAGATGAGGGACAGGAGGAGGAGAGTGACCCTCTCCCGGACCTGCTCTCTCAGAACCCTGACGATGGGTCAGTAGATGGTGTTGTCTTTTGTGGCAGCCTCTCTGGACATCAACAAAAGGATTGTAAACAGGTTCTTCAATCCTTCCGACATATGTTCTCTCTGACACCCAGTCAGACCAATTGGTGTACCCATGAGGTCGACACTGGGGACAGTCTGCCCGTAAAGAGTAAAATCTATCGACAGCCTGATCATGTCAGAGACTGCATCAAGACAGAGGTGCAGAAAATGTTGGAGCTGGGAGTCATTGAGCCCTCGGACAGCCCCT
Source organism: Triturus cristatus (assembly GCF_964204655.1). Classification (NCBI taxonomy): domain Eukaryota; kingdom Metazoa; phylum Chordata; class Amphibia; order Caudata; family Salamandridae; genus Triturus; species Triturus cristatus. The sequence goes on along the minus strand of NC_140579.1, from coordinate 819,130,286 downwards.
GGGCTAGTCCAGTAGTTCTCATGCCAAAACCTCACACCCAGGGCGGTAAGAAAGAAATGAGGTTTTGCGTAGACTACAGAGGCCTCAATGCAGTCACTAAGACTGACGCCCACCCAATACCAAGAGCAGATGAACTTATAGACCGGTTGGCTTCGGCCAACTACTTAAGTACATTTGACCTGACAGCTGGGTATTGGCAAATCAGGTTAGCTGAGGAGGCCAAGCCCAAAACCGCATTTTCTACCCCGGGTGGGCATTATCAGTTCGTGGTGATGCCCTTTGGTTTGAAAAATGCACCTGCCACCTTCCAAAGGCTGGTGAATCAAGTTTTCACTGGGTTGGACGACTTCTGTGCGGCGTATCTGGACGATATCGCTGTCTTTAGCTCCACCTGGGAGGATCACCTGGTCCACCTGAGGAAAGTGTTAGAGGCTCTGCAAAAGGCAGGCCTCACTATCAATGCCACTAAGTGCCAGATAGGGCAGACACAGGTTGTATACCTGGGCCACCTTGTAGGTGGAGGCCAGGTTCAGCCATTGGAGAGCAAGATACAGGCCATCCAGGACTGGGCTCCTCCAACCACCCAGACTCAGGTTCGAGCTTTCTTGGGCCTGACTGGTTATTACCGGAAATTTGTCAAATTATGGATCCATTGTGACCCCGCTAAACGACCTGACAAGTAAAAAGATGCCAAAAAAAGTTCAGTGGACAGCAAGCTGTCAGAAGGCATTCGATGACCTAAAGCAGGCCATGTGCACAGCACCTATCCTAAAGAGTCCAGACTACTCCAAAACATTCATTGTCCAAACAGACGCTTCGGAGTTGGGTGTGGGAGCTGTTCTATCTCAGCTGAATTTTGATGGTCATGACCAGCCCATAGCTTTTATTAGCAGGAGGCTGACCCCCAGAGAGAAGAATTGGTCAGCTATTGAGAGGGAGGCCTTTGCTGTGGTTTGGGCCCTGAAGAAGTTGAGGCCATACTTGTTTGGCACTCACTTCAAGATTCAGACCGACCATAAGCCCCTCTTGTGGCTAAACCAAATGAAGGGTGAAAACCCCAAACTACTTAGGTGGTCCATTTCCCTACAGGGGATGGACTTCACAGTGGAGCATAGACCTGGCACTGATCATGGCAATGCAGATGGGCTCTCCAGGTATTTCCACTTAAAGCAAGAAGACTCACCTGGTCAAGGTTAGCTTATTGTCCCAAAGTTTGGGGGGAGGGGGGTCATGTAGGAGAGTAGGGTCTGCAATCCTATGATCACCCAGATTTTTTGCTTTTGCTTCATTGGTTTACGACTTTCCCTGGCTGTGGGCCTGCCAATCAGACCCACAGCCTAGCTGTTCTCTCTCCAGATTAAAACACATGTACATTAGGTGCATCCACTAATTGGAACTGGGCCGCCTTATCAGTCCCTGTATCAGCATACCACAGGTATCCAGGGCATCGGCGTACCCAGGGCCTACCAGGGGCTGCAGCATGTATTATGCCACCCCTGGATGGCCACCCAAATCTGACACAACTGGCTGCACGACAGCTGGGGCAAGGTGGTGTAATCACCCGTTGCTGTAGGTGTAGTATTCCTATACCTAACCCTAAAATGGACGCATGGATTCCTATCAGTCACTCCTATGGCAGGCCTTATCAATCCGGAAGGCAGAGTGCTGGGAGTCATGTGAGATGGTGCTCTGGCGCGAGCTGAGCCCGTCGACAGCTTGCGGAACCAAGTCCTAATAGCTGTTCCATGGTGACGCGTGCCATCTACCTTAAAATGCCTTATAATCCTCGCGGTTATTTGCTAACTATGGCATCGCATCACCCACACATGTCGAGTAAGGTGTCATACGAATTGGAATACGAACCCCTCGCCAATTCTGGCGACGGGGTTAGCATTCCACCCTTCTAGAGGGACACGACATGGAAGTAACCTTGAACCCCGGTTAAAGTTGACTCAAGCCTCAGCATCACAAAATGGATGCTGCCACCAGACACAAGTCTGACCTCCTGCTGCTGGGAGACCTTCCAGCGAGGGGAGCTTGGACAAAGGGTTTCCTGTCGAGGGCGGTGTTAGCACCATCCCAGACAGGGTTTGTGTATCCCAGGTAGGCAGGGCTGAAAGGAAGGTGATTGCAAGTGGCACCCCGGTGCTCACTGTGCATAGCCCGGCTCAAACCAGTTTCGGGGGCACCCCAGCCCCTGAGCTGGGGCGAAGCCGGACAAAGGATAGGGGTGTAACTACCCCCCTCCTGGTCCCACCCATAGGTAGGACCTAGCCACGGGCCAGCCCCTTTTCCTAGTATAAAGGTAGGAGCGAGTCCCCTTCCCAAATTGGATAATTCTGAATCTTGAACTACTTTCCACGAAAGGAACTCTTGACTTTTTCTGAAGACTCTCCCTTGTGGCTAAGGAGTAGCCACCCTGCACCAGCAGGCACCACCTAAGCGCTTGCGGTTTGCTGAACGTCTCTCCTACGGATCAAGACTACCCAGCTCGACGAGACCCGGATTCCCCGCCATCTCTGACCTCTACCTACATCGTCAGCCCAGCTGAGATTCGTAGGTGTGACGAGACCTGCGGGACCGGCCATCTTCAGAACCTGCACGATGCTTATCTAGCACAACCACCGAGGGACCCTCGAGTGAGTGCACCTAGGGTTTGAGAAGCCCTAACCCTGAGTAGCTCCAGCACCGAAGCCTGCCTCCCCAGCATCCCCGAGATCTGCGTGGGGGCCCTTCTGCTCCTTGCTGCTCACCGCGTTGTCCGGCCACTCGCCGTCGGCTAGTGGCCCTCTTCACGACGCACCACGACTGTTTTTCATCACTGGTCTGGTTGCTCCAGACTGGTCCTTGCTCCCCTTCAGCAGAGGAGTACCTCGGACCCTCCTGGTCCACTCCAGACGCCATCTTGACTCCCCCGCGTGGGCTTGCCTCTGCCAAGACCTGCTGCCCCACTCCTGGGCCCAGCATCATCGACAGCAGACACCTTCGTGGGACAGCTCGCCCTCCATCCTGGTCGCCGCCGCGCCTCCTGGTCCGAGAAACAGCCGAGTCCGACGTCACCCACTCACCTGGTCGAGGTGACTTCAGCCGGTACCTTCCTGGTGCCCACACGATCGCTGGCTAGCGGTTGAGAACTGAGTCCCCTCTGCTTTCAGGTTTCCTTCATCACCGATCCAGGCTTGGATCTCGCTGAACATCGACACTGGTCGCCTGCCAGCAACTTCTTCTTTCAGGCTCCCGAGACTACAACGAGGACTCCCGACATCTTGCTGAACCCCACGCAGCCGCAGCCTCTGGGCTAGGTAACTCGAGCATTTCGGTGCTCCATCGTAGGTTCACTCTACAAGTGTCCAGCTCCTTTTCCGTTTAGTCCAACTGATGGGATTCCTCCGGAATCAGTAACTTTAGACTCTCTAATCTCTCCCATTCCACTTGCAGTGTAAATGGTTTCGTGCCCTTCGGGCATTTGTGTAAATTGTGCAACTAGGAGTATTTTCCCAAGAGTTTTGTATTGTGCTTAGCTCCCTGACTCATAAAGAGCCAGGGTAGTCTTGTTATAAATAAATATCCTTTATTTTCATAACAACTTGTGTGGTGTCCTTTCACTTGGTGTTCAAGGGGTATATGTGATGGTAAACAGCTGGCTTAACAAGCCCTCTAGAGTTTAGCCTGAAGACTGCTCTTGTCCACGCTACTAGGATAGCTGGTCTACAAGGTTGACTTACAACCAATCATCAATAAGGGTCGTTTGGAATGATACACAGTGATCACTAGAATAGTGAGCACTACATATCAGGCCAACTTCTCACACTCGCCCTGCCTGTTTCACTGAGCACAGGGGCAATCCCACAGGGAACCGTTGAGTAGCGGTTCTCCTCCGTTTGTAGTAAACGATGACTCCGTGTCAAAGGCTGTTACCTCTTAGTCAGTGACGGCGGTTCAGGCAAAATCCATTCTGTTCCTCCACACAGCCACTGTTTGCCGAACAACTTGCGGGCGGGTGCCAATTTCGTGACAGTGGCAGTCACGCACTAATGTTCACCAACAACTCCCCAACGGGATTAACAACGTACTCCACGGACAAGAATGTCTTGTCCCCATTTAAATACATCTTGACACATCCCCTTTAGTCCCGGGAAGTGCCATGTCAAGTGCCATGTCACTTAGAGAAGACAATTATTTTCACCACGATGACATGGCGGACCCTGCAATGGTGATACTAGTCCGTCATCACTCGCGGCACTTCCCGGGACTAAAGGGGAGGTGTCAAGATGTATTTAAATGGGGACAAGACATTCTTGTAAATATACACAAGGCATTGAAGAAGGCAAGATGCCGAAACCGGTCTGCCTTTTAATAAACAAAGATTTGAAAGGTGAAAGAGTCCGTGGAGTGCGTTGTTAATCCCGTTGGGGATAGAATGTACGGTCTAAAATGGCCAGGAGTGCCTTTGGTATTTTTACTATGGCTACCAAATTGGGAGATAGGCGGATAAGCGACATGCTGAAAATTTATCAGTCACGGTGTGTCTCAATTGCTCTGTACGGAGCAGGTATATGGGGCTATGCCCCAGCAGGTTCTCTTCAGGTTGAGGAGAACGTATTTTTGAAAAAACTTCTGTGCCTGCCAAGCTCTGTCTCCAACACTTTAGTGCATAATGAATTGGGTATTTGCCATCTCTCTGATTTGACCCTCCTTAGACCCTTGCTCCTATGGCGCTCCATTTGGATTAAAGAAGAGACTTCTTTGTGTAGAGCTATCATTTCTGACTGTCTTACTATGGACCACTTTACAAGGATACCGTGGTTGAAGTACGCTATTGATAGCTTTCGGGTGGTTTTTAACATCGACATCCTAGCGGATCATCACGGGGCAGATATGTTGTCTAAATCTGATCTCAAGCAGTGTTTTTTACAACAGGCTGCCATTGAGAGACATCAGAAGAGCTCCAACCTTTCATCTTACACCCTTTATCATGATTTAAATGAAGTTGTGGGCTTTCAATCTTATCTGTCTCAAATAACTTGGAAGGCTCATCGGTTTGTGTTGACTAGATTTAGAATGGGAGTTGTCCACAACCTTGTTGCCTTCCCCTCTTTGAGTTTACATCCTGTTGGCCCATGTCCATGTGATAACTCCACTTCTCAAAGCACTGTGCACTTTCTTCTGCTTTGTCAATTGTATAAACATTTCCGGTTAGCTTATCTGAAACCCCTGTTTTTAAAATTTAATGTTAGAACAATATGCGACTGTATGTGTTTACTTTTTAATTTACATCATCCGGTTGTATGTTTTTATACGGCTACTTTTCTACTTAAATCCATTAATGCTAGGAAAAGTATGCTTTTTTAAATGTTTTATTTTGATGAATTTTCTGCCTCTGTATTTATAACATTTTCTTTGTTGTATCATGTGCTTTTATGAACTTATTCAATGTTCGAATAAAGCCTTATGAAATGAAAATGACTCACCTGAGAGGCCCACGTGGGCAGTATATGTGCATGCAGTTAATGGCGCCCCATCAATTTTGGAAGTTCAAGCAGCGTCACCCTCTTTTGAAGGAGCCTTCCAGCTCTGAAACGCGTAAGGGATTTACATTTGGAGTTGAAATGTCGGTTTTGAAAATAAATGCTTTGTGTGAAAACATTCAACTGTGAAGGGCGTCCTTGCTTCAGGACGATTTTTTCATGTATTTGCACTCGGCAGCCTAGCCGAGAAGAATGCCCCACCATGGAGTTTAATATGGGGCCAAGAGGTTTGAATATTCGGACATTCAGGCGCAGTTGAGCTATGTGAAAGGGAACTGGTGTTTTCACTGCAGCCCACTTGGGATTGTATCTGTTTAAGAAAATGACACTGAAATTGAACTGAACCCGCAAGGGAAAAACTTGGCGTAGATATTAAAATACGGGTTCCAGCATGCCTGATAGATGACTCACCTGAGAGGCCCACGTGGGCAGTATATATGCATGCAGTTAATGGCACCCCAGCGATTTTGCAGTTCAAACAGCGTCACCCTCTTATGAAGCAGCCTTCGAGCTCTGGAAGGCGTAAGGGATTTACATTTGTAGTTGAAATGCCGGTTTTGAAAAATAAATGCTTTATATGAAAGCACTCAACTGCGAAGGGCGTCCTTGCTTCAGGGCGATTTTTTGATGTATTTGTACTCGGCAGCCTGGCCGAGAAGGATACCCCACCATGGACTTTAATATGGGGCCAAGAGGTTTGAATATTCGGACATTCAGGCGCAGTTGAGCTATATGAAAGGGAACTGGTGTTTTCACTGCAGCCCACTTGGGATTGTATCTGTTTAAGAAAATGACACTAAAACTGAACTGAACCAACAAGGGAAAAACTTGTCGCAGGTATTGAACTACGGGTTCCAGCATGCCTGAAAGATGACTCACCTGACAGGCCCACTTGGGCAGTATATGTGCATGCAGTTAATGGCGCCCCAGCAATTTTGGCAGTTCAATCAGCGTCACCCTCTGATGAAGGAACCTTCCAGCTCTGAAACGCTTATTGGATTTACATTTGGAGTTGAAATGCCGGTTTTGAAAAATAAATGCTTTGTGTGAAAACATTCAACTGCGAAGGGCGTCCTTGCTTCAGGACGCTTTTTTGATGTATTTGAACTCTGCAGCCTAGCAGAGAAGGATGCCCCACCATGGAGTTTAATATGGGACCAAGAGGTTTGAATATTCGGACCTTCAGGCGCAGTTAGGCTATGTGAAAGGGAACAAACTTGTCGCAGGTAAAGAACTACGGGTTCCAGTACGCCTGAAAGATGACTCGCCTGACAGGCCCACGTGGGCAGTATATGTGCATGCAGTTAATGGCGCCCCAGCGATTTTGGCAGTTCAAACAGCGTCACCCGCTGATGAAGGAGCCTTTGATCTCTGAAACACATAAGGAATTTACATTTGGAGTAAGGGTGGGCAGAATTTGCGAAAGTGCCTTTTGCAAAATATCGCGAAACGGCAAAAAATCTCTGCGATCACGCGAAATTTCGCGTGATTGTGGAGATTTTGTGCTGATTAATGCGTTACTGAATTTGACCTTCAACTCGGGCACCTGCTGTATTTATATCTGTAAGACTTACAGATATAAATAAAGCAGGTGCCCGAGTTGAAGGTCAAATACTAAAAGTGCTTCCTGTTGGGGTTTAATTTTTGTGACAGGAGCATCGTGCCAGAATGAATCCTGCCCTGTATATTTATCCAAGAAGATGCCACCGTTTTGTGCAATACCTCTACTCAACTGGAGTACTTTCTACTGGCTAATCAGTAAGTGCTACCTCGTTGGGTAAATGTATAGTGCTTTTCCTACACTACAGCTACGTAAAGGGCCAGAAGAGTTGTCTCCAGCGACCATGTTTGTCTGTAACTTTGCCACCGCGCCAATGGGCGCCGGGGTCCCTCGAGTGACTTGTCCATCAAAGTGGGGGAATGGCAGGAAGATGTTGCAAACCGCCAGTGTGTGGGGCGGGGCTTCTATGCAGTTCACATGCCTCTTGTTTATAAAGGGTCCGAGACCGACCAAAGCAGCAGATGAGGAGACAGAACCTCCTGGTTACAGGAACTACACGGGAATTGCGCTCGAGAAACCAATGTATGCACAGACCTCCAACAATGATTACAGCACATTGCTGACGGTAGATATGGGGAGAAAGCACACCTGCCTAGCCTCCACTGTGTGCGGATTAAAGCGGTACTGAAAGTGACCTTCAACTCGGGCACCTGCTTTATTTATATCTGTAAGACTTACAGATATATTATAAATAAAGCGGGTGCCCGAGTTGAAGGTCAAATACTATAAATGCTTCCTGTTGGGGTTTAATTTTTGTGACAGGAGCATCGTGCCAGAATGAATCCTGCCCTGCATATTTATTCAAGAAGATGGCACCGTTTTGTGCAATACCTCTACTCAACTGCGGGGTGGGCGACAATTTCCGTTCACTCGCGGATTGCGGAAGTTTCGATATTTTCGCAATTTCTGTGAGCGGAACAGAAATTGTCGCCTACCCTTAATTTGGAGTTGAAATGGCAGTTTTGAAAAGTAAATGCTTTGTGTGACAGCACTCAACTGCGAAGGGCATCCTTGCTTCAGGGCGATTTTTTGACGTATTTGTACTCGGCAGCCTGGCCGAGAAGGATGCCCCACCATGGACTTTAATATTGGGCCAATAGGTTTGAATAATCGTAACTTCATGCGCAGTTGAGCTATTTGAAAGGAAACTGGTGTTTTCAAGACAGCCCACTTGGGATTGTATCTGTTTAAGAAAACAACACTGAAACTGATGTGAACCCACAAGGGAAAAACTTGTCGCAGGTATTGAACTACGGGTTCCAGTATGACTGAAAGATGACTCACCTGAGAGGCCCACGTGGGCAGTATATGTGCATGCAGTTAATGGCGCCCGAACGATTTTGGCAGTTCAAACAGCGTGTCACAACAGAGAGTAGGTACTAACCTTAAGCCGGGTGCAGCAGGAGCGATGCTGGACGTAATTAACCCTTTCCCCTATCTGTGTGGCCCTCCTGTGAGTAACGATGTTTTACCTCTCCAGCGAAGGCCACAGAGGTGGGGAAAGGGAAAAAACAAAAAGGGATAAACGAAACGATAAAGATGAGGCAGCAGGGATCCTGGGAAGACGCCAGGGAGTTGGATCATTCACTCTCTCAACCGTCCTTCGTTCCTGCAGAAAAGACACACAACAGACTATAAGTGTTGCCCCTTTCCCTCCCACAGCTATGCAATACAATATATATCCTGAAGGACTCGCGCAGCCTGTATCTCTGCCCCAAGCCTTCAGGAATCAGTAAACATGGAAACGAATAAGAATGAAGCAGGAAATTTCTGCTATGGCATGAACGACTTATTTCCCGTTCAGGATCGTCAAGGACCTTGAAGTAGCAGTCGCCCTCTAGTGGGGTACCTCCCACACTGGGCGTTCGCCAGAGTACTAATATCCGAGCCTTTCAGCGGCTCCTAGGAAAGTACTGAATAACTGAAGTAGTGCTCCTGTGCGTTCGTGTGTTGCCAACCGCCACGTAACTGTGTTTGTTCGAGACTGAGCTTCTCACCAGCTCTCCTCTGTGATGGAATTAAACAAATGATAAGTGCTCCTGCGCGTGTATGTGACCACCCGCTATGACAGCGGTATGAAAACAATGTGAGAGCTTCTTAACAACTCTCCTGGATACTGTTAATAGCGCTTCTATGCGCTTGTGCGATCACGGTAGCGACCTGAAGGCCGTTACCGTAAGTGCCTGTCCCGGCTCCTCGGTATGCTGGGATATTTAGGGGAATGCATGCGCACAGCTTCTGGGGGCGGAATAACGGGCGGATGCCCAGGTTTACCTTAGGGTGCTCACACGTCTCCGACGTACAAGCGGCTGATTTCGGTTTACGGCTTCCCGCTCCCGCAGCTGGAACCGTCAGATGGTATTTCTGTGGGCGCGCTACGCTGCTGTTTTCAGGCAAGTGTCAGCTTATCGTTCAAGGTTCTTTTGTTTCGCAAATGTCCAGGACAGCGAGAGACGGTACACGGGCTTGTCGATTTCCTGCAACGGTCGTAGGCATCAGGTGACGAGCCCCGTGTTCCGGGAGGGAGGTGGTTAGATAGGGAGTCCTGGAAAGTGAGGTAGGACACACACACTACTCTGTGGCAGGCATTCTGGGAGATGTAGTGCTGCATTCATTCCCCAGACATCCACCCTTACCTACGCGCCGTGACAGAACCCCCTCTCAACGACCGCCGCCTCGGTGGTCCACCAGGCTTTGTAGGGAAACGCCTGTGAAACCGTCTGAGGATGTGCGGACAATGTAAGTGTGTCACTGGTTCCCAGGACCTTTCTTCCGGACCATATCCCTTCCAGTCTATGAGATATTGCAAACTCCCTCTAACCCGTCTGGAATCAAGGCTATCATGAACCTCATATTCTTCTTCCCCGTCTATTTCCACAGGTGTAGGCCTCGCCGGCTGTCTCGTGCCGATGCGATAGGGTCGTAAGAGAGACGTGAAAGACCGGATGAATGTGCCATCTAGCGGGGAGCTGTAGTCTCATAGCTACTGGATTGATTATGCCAACTATGGAATAGGGCCCCACAAACTTGGGTTGTAGCCTGGTATTCCCCTTGAGCCGTGAATGTTTCGTGCTAAGCCATACTTTATCCCCTATCTGATAAGAAGGGGCAGGAATTGTCTTTCTATCTGCATAACTCTTGTCTCTAGCTTGAGCTCTATCTAGGTGCAGTTTGGCCTCGGCTAATATGGCCTTCAGGTGGGCATGATGTTCTTGTATGGTAGGAAGTGCAGATGTCCCTGGCTGTTCGAAAGGCAACATATTAGGGTGGAACCCATGTAGGCAAAAGAAAGGGGATATACCTAATGAGGAGTGTTCGGCATTGTTATATGTAAACTCTGCAGTCCATAACAGTGTTCTCCATTCTTCGTTATGTTGTAGGGTGAAACATCTGAAGTACTGTTCTAGGGTTTGATTCAACCTCTCGGTTTTGCCATCTGTTTGTGTGTGATAGCTCGTAGACAATCTGGCCTCGATCTTTAGAATGTGTAACGTCCTGGCTTTCTCGGGGTTGGGACAAACAGACGACGGACCAGAGAAATGGAGGTTTAAGGATGATTTAATAAACAGATAAACAACTACAGACAACAAAGAATACCGGTACTGGAATCACCAGTTAAAGTACGATACCCATTCACAGCTCGTCTAACCGTCCTCCGCATGCACACCGGACCCGGTATGCTCCAACGGAGGGCACAGTGCTAAGCAGTGGCCGACAATGCCACTCGACCGCTGTGAAGGGTAGTTCCAAGGTTGTGGAATCTACGGGGGGCACGTGGGAGTCACCCGGCCGGGCTCTCTACCACCTGGGAACAGCCGCTCTACCAGTATCCCCCAGAGTGCTGCCACAACACAAAGACGCTGGGAACACCTCCTAGTGTGCGTCTCTTGTATCCGGGTTTAAGTGATGATACCCAAGGTGGCGCAGAGAATGGATGGGAGCAGCCGCTCTACCTATCCCAGTTCTCCTACGAGTGTCGATGGCTAAGACGCGGAAACACCTCCTGGATAGCGTCTTAGCTCTAAGCGTTTGTTTACCCAAGGAACGAGGGTTGGGAGCTTCGGCTCGCACCAACCTCGTTTTCTCCAAATTGTCAGGCCGTTGGGAGCTTCGGCTCTACCAACGGGACTTGTGCCCAATGACGTTGAATGCGGCTCTCAGAACGGGACAGGACACGGGCAGGAAGCACACGCCAGCACCTCTCCTCCGCTCCTTAGAATGTTCCTTCCGCCGCTCAACTCACCAACGGGTCCGTGTACCTCAACCAGGTACTCCGGCAAAGATCAGAATATCCGACGCCGAGTCCCAGTGATCTTTTCCTTAAGTAGTACTCTCGGCGTTGTATAACCATGACTTTTGAGTTGCATAACAGGAAAACTAGGCGTTACCCTTGGTGTTATGTAACCAGAACTCTTGAGTTGCATAACATGAAAACTAGGCGTTCCCCTTGGTGTTATGCAACCAGAACTCTTGAGTGGCAAAAGGCAATTGTTGCCGGAGGGAATTCTGGGAGTTGTAGTCCGCTCTCCTCCAAGCGCACCAGGTTCACGGAAGTGGCATCGTGGGAGGGAATCCATGTGCGGGAGGGGATTCCTGACAGAATGTCACATAATGCCTTCCAAAACCTAGATGTGAACTGGGTCCCTCTGTCGGTGATGAGGACGGCCGGGATTCCGTGTAAGCGGACGATGTTTTGAAGAAAGAGGACCGCTAATGCTCCAGCCGTGGGTAGTTTGGTTAGGGCTATAAAGTGACCCATCTTAGTTAAGTGGTCGATGACCACTAGGATGGTGTTTTGGCCTAAACTAGGAGGCATATCAACGATAAAATCCATGGACACCGTATGCCAAGGTGCAGGAGTTACAGGTATGGGCCTTAGTAGCCCCTGGGGTTTTTGATATACAGCTTTGGCTTGAGTGCAAATGGCACATTCCGATACATAATGTTCTGAGTCTTTACGTAGTGTCTCCCACCAGAAGTATCGTGACATGTTTTGAATCGTTTTATCCTTCCCCAAATGTCCTCCTAAGGGGGTGTCATGTACCCACTGTAAAGCCTGAGATTGGAGAGACTTTTCCGGCACATACAGTCTGTTAAAAAAACAGCAATTGATCTTTTATAGAGCGGTGCTCGGGGTCTTGGGCGATCCAAGTCTTCTTGTCCAACACCTCTATCGGTTGTCGTACGTCATTTAGGAAGGCTGCTGTAGAGGATGTTGCCATGACCTCTGTCTGGAATGTGGCTTTATGTAGTATGCACGGTGGCTCTTTGAGGTGATGTACCTCGATCTCATGTGAAATCCGTGATAAGGCATCTGCTTTTCCATTCTGTGGCCCAGGTCTAAATTTAATCACGAAGTCAACATCTGCAAAGAATACGGACCAGCGGAGTTGGCGGGGGGTCAGGGCTCTGGCACTTTTCAGGAAAAGCAGGTTGCGATGATCGGTGTAGATTTCTACCTTATGTCGGGCCCCCATTAAATGGTGTCGCCATTCTTCGCAGGCTCTTTTGATGGCCAGTAATTCTTTGTCTGTTATACTGTATTTCACTTCACTGGACGACAGTTTCTTCGAAAAGAAGGCCACAGGATGAAGCTGTCCTGTTTCGGGATGACGCTGGGACAGGATGCCTCCCACGGCGCAGTACGATGCGTCTGTTTCAACCATGAACGGTTGACTCACATCCGGATGGCGTAGAACAGGGGCTGTCGTGAAGCATGATTTCAAGGATTGAAAAGCCCGTTCAGCAGCATCAGACCAATGAAAGACAGCTCCTTTCCGCAAGAGGAGGGTTAATGGTTGAATAATTCTGGAGAACTCACGTATGAACCGCCTATAAAAATTTGCGAAACCTAGGAAGCTCTGTAGTGATTTAACGCAGGAAGGAGATGTCCACTGCAGAATCGCTTGAATCTTCTTTTGGTCCATGCACAGCCCATCGGGACCGATGATATACCCTAGAAATTCTACGGTAGATGTGTGAAACAAACATTTTTCAAGTTTGCCGTATAACGCATTTCGCTGGAGTCGCTCCAGCACTTCTGCCACGTGGTGTTTATGTTCCTCCATTGACTTTGAGTAAACCAAGATATCGTCAATGTACACTATGCATGACACATCCAGGAGTCCACGTAAGACTTCATCCATGAAGTATTGGAAGGCGGCGGGGGCGTTACAAAGGCCGAAGGGCATTACCATGTATTCGTAGAGCCCGAATTTTGTACGAAAGGCCGTCTTCCACTCGTCCCCACGTCGTACTCGCACCAGGTGATAGGCGCCCTGGAGATCCAATTTAGAGAACACTTTAGCTAATTTTAACTGATCCAGTAGCACGGGTATCAATGGCAGAGGGTATCGATTTTTCTTTGTTACTCTATTCAGGGCCCTGTAATCGATGCAGGCCCTCAATCCTCCCTCGCGTTTTGGGATAAAAAACAGGGGAGAAGAGGCCGGAGAAGTAGACGGACGTATAAACCCCAACACTAGTAATTTCTCCAGGTATTGCTGTAGATATGTGGTTTCGACCTCTAAGTGCATATATGCGGCTGCAAGGTATGCTCGCCCCGGGTTCCAATTCGATGACAGTCATACTCTCTGTGTGGGGGTAGCCTGCTAGCCTCTTTCTCGCTAAATACATCTTGGTATCTGAGGTACTCTACTGGGAGCTCGGAGGTCGGACTTACTTCCTGTGTGCTACATTCATGAGCTAGTAGCGCAGCAGGATTTTCCTGGATAGTAGTAGAATGGACCTGGTCGTAGGTGCAGTGTTCCGTGCAAAAGGAGGAGTTCAAGGAGACCGTTCTGGCAGCCCACCCCACGTAGGGGCCGTGTAGTGTAAGCCATGGCAGTCCCAGGATCAATTTAAAGTGAGGGGCATCTATCAGATCAAACCGAATGATCTCACAATGCACAGCTCCGATTTGCATAACCATTTGCTGTGAATACAAACTCACTGGACCGGATGACAGATCAGTTCCGTCCACCGCCTTCACTGGTTCAGGGATCTTCTTCTTTATGCAGGGGACTCCTATGTCTTTGGCATACCTCCGATCAATGAAATTGCCTGTTGCTCCGGAATCTACTAAGGCGTAGCCCACCACGGGTTCCATTCCGGGCCAATTCAGAGTAACACAAACGAGCAGGTGGGGAGCTATGGGTTGGATCGTGTTGCTCTGAGCTGAAAAGACCTCTTCCGCTTCTCTACTCAAACAAGGGGTCTTCGGCTTGTTTGAGCATAGTCGTTTCCGAAGGGTTCTGGCAACTGATCCACCACAGTCACGTTCCTTACTTCTTTCTGTTCTCTGCTTGTAGATGAGGTCTTGGTTCTACAGTCTTTAATGAAGTGCCCTGACTTCCCACAATACATGCAGAGTTTCTGGTTCCATCTACGGTTTCTCTCTTCCGTGCTCAGGGGTCCTCTCACACCGCTGTTCTGCATGGGTTCTGTTCCGTCACCCGACACTGAAGGTCCATCCGAAGAGGGTTTTGGCCTTGCTGGCAGGTATCTGGCTTCTGGACGTTGCCGATCACTTTTCCGTTCTTGGAGCCGGTGATCCAACTGGACTGTAAGGTCAATTAATTCATCACAGGTAGCTGGCATGTGAACCACTTGGGCTAAGACGTCCTTTAAGTCGCCTCTCAGCCCTTGGTAGTATAAGGAGGTCCGTTTTTCCACAGGCCAGTCGGTTTCCACTACTAGGCGGTTAAAGTTGGTGATATATGTCAAGAGGTCCTGTGAGCCTTGACGCAGGGTTACGAGTCCTCTGTCTAAAGAAAGCTGATGTGCCTTTCTATCAAATAATTTGCGCATCTCTTCACAAAAAGCTGAAGAGTCTTGTAAGACTGGGTCATTCCTCTCTATCAAGGGAAAGGACCAACTAGCAGCGTTCCCCCCCCTAAATATGACATCATGAACGCTGTCTTAGCCTGATCATCTGGAAAGACAGCGGGTTTGCACATGAAGTGCAGCTTACATTGCCCTAAGAAAACACTAAACTTTTTTGGGTCCCCAAAAAACCTCTCAGGTGTTGTTAGCGCTTGCACTCGCTGTTTTTAAACAGGCTTCTGGCACTTACCCTGCTCGGCTGCTTCGCCCACTCCTTGCGTTCACGGCGCTGGAGGCTGGGCTTGCCGCTGCTGGGTTCCAGGGTCTGGTCGCACCTGCGCTGGGATTAGCCCCGCCCAGTCGACCTATTTAACTTGCACTTTTTCCCCGCTCGCACTAGCTTCTTGTCACATCCCTCTGAGGCGGAAAGCCGGAGGTTAGAGCATTTGAATTGGTTATTAAAATAAATCTGTTGTTAGCGCTTGCACTCGCTGTTTTTAAACAGGCTTCTGGCACTTACCCTGCTCGGCTGCTACGCCCACTCCTTGCGTTCACGGCGCTGGAGGCTGGGCTTGCCGCTGCTGGGTTCCAGGGTCTGGTCGCACCTGCGCTGGGATTAGCCCCGCCCTCCTCAACCCCTATATAATGCAGACCCCACTCCGACGGCGCAGGGGGCGCGCCGACGGCGCGCCAAAGGCAAGCCCGTCTGCGCCCGTCCGCGGCCGACCGGGGCTAGGGGCACGTCACTCTGCCCTAATCACTACCTACACCTCCTCTCAACTTCGTAGCCTCTATGGCTCGTGGCCCTTGCCTGCCCCCATTTGCTCTCACATCTCTTCACTTGATCTGTCCCCTGCTTTTTTATCTTCCCGTCCTCTTCCCCCCCCCCCCCCCTATTTCCTTTCATCCCTCCAGAGAAGAGGCCAGCCTAGCTTCATCAAGGACCCTCTCGGCCTATTATCTTAATACTCGATCAGCAGTGGCCCATTCACACGAACTGTCGGTGCTGTTGGACCTTCATGCACCGGATCTTCTCTTTCTAACAGAGACCTGGTTTAGCGATGACTCTCTCCCTAGTTTACTGGCCACTCTCCCTGCTCCATACTATGCTATACGAGCAGACCGCTCTGTTGGTCGGGCTGGGGGTGGCGTAGCGGTCATTACCCGGGCTGACCTCCCTTTCCAACTTCTATCTCTGCCAGATCTAGCCACATCAGAGCACCTTGTTATTCGTACTACTTCTACCACTCCCCCTCTCACTTGTATTCTCACTTATCGTCCCCCGCAATCACCCTTACGGTTTCTTTCTGATTTTCAGGAGGTACTGGCCACACTTACGATTAATAACTCTTCCATCTTATTACTAGGAGACTTTAATTTCTGGCCTTCAGATCAAGCGGAATGTCCGTCCTCTAGAGAGTTTTCAGCGACCCTTCAATCCCTCAACTTTGTGTCACATGTTCATTCCCCCACTCACGTCAAAGGTCATATTTTAGATCAGATCTGGTCCCTGAACTGTCCGGTGGACTCTATATCCATCTTACCCTGCACCTGGTCTGATCATCATTTGATTTCGTTTACCCTTCCCATTAATTCTACTGTTAGGCCCTCCCTCCCAAAGAATGTCTGGGTCCGCTCATGGAGCCGAGTGGATCCGGAGAATTTATCTGTATTACTAACCTCCTCTTACCCTACCCTTCAAGGTTTATCGACCCTCTCTCAGGACATTGCCATCAAACATTGGCTATCTTTAGGCTGTGATTCTATTGCCCCGTTGAAGCGGGTGACCTCAAAGCGGGAGAAGGACGCCAATTTGTGGTTTAATGACTATCTTAAGACCATAAAATTGGCCGTACGCCGAGCCGAACGTGCCTGGAGGAGGAATTATTGTCCGTTATTCAGATCTGAGTTTACTACTATTCTGGCTCAATACAAGAAGGCTATCTTGGCTGCTAAGACGGCCTACTTTTCCTCAAAGATTCTTGCAGCTGAGAATCAACCGAGGGAAATTTTTTCGATTGTCCACAACTTGGCATTTTCTGATAGGACATCTCTTAAGCCCTCTCCTTCCCAGGACCTTTGTCATTCTTTAAATAATTTCTTTATTGAGAAGATTGCTGTTATTAAAGCCAACATTCCCTCACCCTCCCCCACTTTTGTTGACCCTCAGTGCCCCCCTCCCAAGGGACAACTTGATGCCCTTCCCCTCCTGACTAAAAAATCTCTGATCTCGATAATTCCCCTTGTTAAATCCGGCTCTCCACTGGACACTTGTCCTGCGCACATCCTTCGCCACATCTATACAACCTGTCCAGACCCCTTCCTTCATTTCCTCAACAGTTCTCTCTCCCAGGGGGTTGTAGCCAACTCATTGAAAACAGCTGTTATTGTCCCCATCTTAAAGAAGCCTGGAGCTGATCCTGCGGTCCCCGCCAATTATCGTCCAATCTCCCTCCTACCTTTCTTGGCTAAGGTGCTCGAACGCCATGTTACCAGTTCCCTGAGCACCTTTGTGGAGGAGTATGGGGCATTGGCTCCCCGTCAGGCCGGCTTCCGCCCCGCACACTCTACGGAGTCCGTAGTACTTTCGGTCCTTGACAACCTCAGGGAGGGAATGGACACCAACCAGGCCCAGGCTTTGGTCCTCCTTGATCTCTCAGCCGCCTTTGACACGGTTGATCATACCATCTTGCTTTCCCGTGTCAGGGCGGCGGGGATCGGGGGCACCACCCTGGTGTGGTTATCCTCCTTCCTGAGGGACCGCACCCAGGCTGTTCGCCTGGGTGACTTTTCAGCGGACTTCTGGAAAGTTCAGTGCGGGGTTCCTCAAGGTTCCTCCCTTTCACCTCTTTTGTTTAACCTCTACATTGCTCCTCTTATTTTTTCGTTGCAGCAATTGGAGGTCAGCGTATACAATTACGCGGATGACCTCCAACTTGTTTTCAATCTCTCTTCTTCCTCTGCTTCCATCCTAAATTTCCAGTCTGTTATGACTTTCATCCGGGACTGGATGAACCACAACCACTTGAAACTTAACCCAGACAAGACCGAGTTGGTGTTAACGGGTGGTTCCTCCAGTCCCTGGTCTTCACTTTTTTGGCCCCCCTCCCTTGACTCTTCCCCGATCCCTTCTACCTCAGTTAAAACTTTAGGTATCAAACTTAATTCTCAGCTCACTCTTCACTCCCAGGTTAGTTCTGTAGTGTCTTCTTCTTTTTTGTCACTACGCACCATCCGCAAGGTTTCCCGCTTTTTTTCCTTTGATGCTTTAAAACTGATCACCTTGGCGATGGTTATTTCCCGCCTGGATTACGGCAACGCCCTATACGCAGGTATACCTGCATATAGCTTAAGGCGTTTACAACTGATCCAGAACCAGGCTGCACGGTTGGTTTTCAATCTTCCAAAATCCCACCACGTAACATCCCTTCTTAAATCCTTACACTGGCTCCCGGTCCGTGAACGTGTCCAGTTTAAGCTTACTTCTATCATCTTTCAAGCACGACTGGGCACGGCCCCGGCCTTTATCTCATCTGAGATCGTCCCCTACGTTCCAAATAGGGAACTACGCTCATCTATGCAATCCCTACTGTCAGTCCCCAGCTTCCGGAGGAAGAAGTGGGGAGGTTCGAAGTTTGCGACCCTCGCCCCTGTCTTGTGGAATTCCTTGCCTTTTGAGCTTAGATCTCTAACCTCCTACCCCCAATTTCGGAAAAAGCTCAAAGCCCATCTATTTGCTAAAACCTTTAACTAGATCATTTGTTGCTTCCTCTTCTTATTATCTTCTGTTATTTCTACTCTGGGGATGTTTGACTTGCTGCAGCGCTATGAAACCGCTGGTGAAAGTGCGCTATACAAATATTTTTAAACTCAAACTCAAAGGGCAAGTGTAAGGGTTGTATGACCTGGATGGTGGAGGTTCCCCCGCTCCCCCCTTGATCTGGTGTCTGGTTGGAGGAAGTGGGAGGAGGTAAGGTCCAATTTCTAATGTATGAGGGCCCCCTAGCGCCAGCAGGGGTTACGCGAGACAGGCCAGCCACTTCCCTTCTCATGGTCCCCATCTCATTCCTTAATTCATGGTTTTCGCCTCTAAATGCGTCCACTTCCATTCTTAAGGCGGTCAGTGTTTCTAGCACAGAGGTGAGCACTGTGGTGGCATCCATAGCTCAGGCTGCAAGTAATCGTGGGCTCGTCACTCTGTCACAACAGAGAGTAGGTACTAACCTTAAGGCGGGTGCAGCAGGAGCGATGCTGGACGTAATTAACCCTTTTCCCCTATCTGTGTGGCCCTCCTGTGAGTAACGATGTTTCACCTCCAGCGAAGACCACAGAGGGGGGGACAGGGAAAAAACAAAAAGGGATAAACGAAACGATCAAGAGGAGGCAGCAGCGATCCTGGGAAGACGCCAGGGAGTTGGATCATTCACTCTCTCAACCGTCCTTCGTTCCTGCAGAAAAGACACACAACAGACTATAAGTGTTGCCCCTTTCCCTCCCACAGCTATGCAATACAATATATATCCTGAAGGACTCACGCACCCTGTATTTCTGCCCCAAGCCTTCAGGAATCAGTAAACATGGAAACGAATAAGAATGAAGCAGGAAATTTCTGCTATGGCATGAGCGACTTATTTTCTGTTAAGGATCGTCAAGGACCTTGAAGTAGCAGTCGCCCTCTAGTGGGGTACCTCCCACACCGGGCGTTCGCCAGAGTACTAATATCCGAGCCTTTCAGCGGCTCCTAGGGAAGTACTGAATAACTGAAGTAGCGCTCCTGTGTGCTCGTGTGTTGCCAACCGCCACGTAACGGTGTTTGTTCGAGACTGAGCTTCTCCCCAGCTATCCTCTGTGATGGAATTAAACAAATGATAAGCGCTCCTGCGTGTGTATGTGACCCCCCGCAATGACAGCGGTATGAAAACAATGTGAGAGCTTCTTAACAACTCTCCTGGATACTGTTAATAGCGCTTCTATGCGCTTGTGCGATCACGGTAGCGACCTGAAGGCCGTTACCGTAAGTGCCTGTCCCGGCTCCTCGGTATGCTGGGATATTTAGGGGAATGCATGCGCGCAGCTTCTGGGGGCGGAATAACGGGCGGATGGCCAGGTTTACCTTAGGGTGCTCACACGTCTCCGACGTACAAGCGGCTGATTTCGGTTTACGGCTTCCCGCTCCCGCAGCTGGAACTGTCAGATGGTATTTCTGTGGGCGCGCTACGCTGCTGTTTTCAGGCAAGTCTCAGCTTATCGTTCAAGGTTCTTTTGTTTCGCAAATGTCCAGGACAGCGAGAGACGATTTCCTGCAATGGTCGTAGGCATCAGGTGACGAGCCCCGTGTTCCGGGAGGGAGGTGGTTAGATGGGGAGTCCTGGAAAGTGAGGTAGGACACACACACTACTCTGTGGCAGGCATTCTGGGAGATGTAGTGCTGCATTCATTCCCCAGACATCCAACCTTACCTACGCGCCGTGACACAGCGTCAGCCTCTGATGAAGGAGCCTTCCAGCTCTGAAACCCGTAAGGGATTTACATTTGGAGTTGAAATGCCGGTTCTAAACAATAAATGCTTTGTGTGAAAGCACTCAACTGCGAAGGGCGTCCTTGCTTCAGGGTGATTTTTTTGATGTATTTGTACTCGGCAGCCAGGCCGAGAAGGATGCCCCACCATGGACTTTAATATGGGGCCAAGAGGTTTGAATATTCGGACCTTCATGCCTAGTTAAGCTATGTGAAAGGGAACTGGTGTTTTCACTGCAGCCCACTTGGGATTGTATCTGTTTAAGAAAATGACACAAACTGGACTGAACCCACAAGGAAAAAACTTGTCGCAGGTATTGAACTACGGGTTCCAGCATGCCTGAAAGATGACTCACCTGAGAGACCTACGTGGGCAGTATATGTGCATGCAGTTAATGGTGCCCCAGTGATTTTGGTAGTTCAAACAGCGTCACCCTCTGATGAAGGAGCCTTCGAGCTCTGAAACGCGTGAGAGATTTACATTTGGAGTTGAAATGCCGGTTTTGAAAAATAAATGCTTTGTGTGAGAGTACTCAACTGCGAAGGGCGTCCTTGCTTCAGGGTGATTTTTTTGATGTATTTGTACTCGGCAGCCTGGTCGAGAAGGATGCCCCACCATGGACTTTAATATGGGGTCAAGAGGTTGGAATATTCGGATCTTCATGCACAGTTGAGCTATGTGAAAGGGAACTGGTGTTTTCACAGCAGCCCACTTAGGATTTTTCCTGTTTAAGAAAATGACACTGAAGCTGAACTGAACCCACAAGGGAAAAACTTATTGCAGGTATTGAACTTACGGGTTCAGGCATGCCTGAAAGATGACTCACCTGAGAGGCCACGTGGGCAGTATCTGTGCATGCAGTTAATGGTGCCCCAGCGATTTTGGCAGTTCTATCAGCGTCACCCTCTGATGAAGGAGCCTTCTAGCTCTGAAACTCGAAAGGGATTTACATTTGGAGTTGAAATGCCTGATTTGAAAAATAAATGCTCTATGTGAAAGCACTCTACTGCGAAGGGCGTCCTTGCATCAGTGCGATTTTTTTTTTGATGTATTTGTACTCGGCATCCTGGCTGAGAAGGATACCCCACCATGGACTTTAATATGAGGCCAAGAAGTTTGAAAATTCGGACCTTCAGGCGCAGTTGAGCTATGTGAAAGGGAACTGGTGTTTTCACTGCAGCCCACTTGGGATTTTATCTGTTTAAGAAAATGACACTGAAACTGAACTAACAAGGGAAAAACTTGGCGTAGATATTGAACTACGGGTTCCAGCATGCCTGAAAGATGACTCACCTGAGAGGCCCACGTGGGCAGTATATGTGCATGCAGTTCATGGCGCCCCAGCGATTTTGGCAATTTAAACAGCGTCACCCTCTGATGAAGGAGCCTTCGATCTCTGAAACGCGGAAGACATTTACATTTGGAGTTGAAATGGCAGTTTTGAAAAGTAAATGCTTTGTGTGAAATCACTCAACTGCGAAGGGCATCCTTGCTTCAGGGTGATTTTTTGACGTATTTGTACTCGGCAGCCTGGCCGAGAAGGATGCCCCACCATGGACTTTAATATGGGGCCAAGAGGTTTGAATATTCGGACCTACAGGCGCAGTTGAGCTATGTGAAAGGGAACTGGTGTTCTCACTGCAGCCCACTTGGGATTGTATCTGTTTAAGAAAATGACACTGAAACTAAACTGAACCCACAAGGGAAAAACTTGTCGCAGGTATTGAACTACGGGTTCCAGCATTCCTGAAAGATGACTCACCTGACAGGCCCACGTGGGGAGTATATGTGCATGCAGTTCATGGCGCCCCAGCGATTTTGGCAGTTCAATCTGCGTCACTGTTGGACTTGGCCCTTTTTGCAGGGTCATCCCTAAACTTTTTGCCTTCCTCCTGTATTTTTTCTGACCTGTTGTTGGCTGTTTTATGACTCTGGGCACCTTACCACTGCTGACCAGTGCTAAGGTGCATATGCTCTCCCTATGGTAAAATGTATACATTGATTGGTGTCCATGTTTGGCTTATTGGATTCACTGTCAGTCCCCAGTAAAGTGCCCCAGGGGTGCCAGGGCTTGTGAATGCCAATGCTGCTGGTGGGCTTGCAGCGCTGGTTGCGCCACCCACAGAAAGCGGCCGTGTAAAATGTGTCTAGGGTCTGCCACCGCAGACCCTGTGCGCGGTCTGGGACCGTCGCACTGACTGCGCAAGTGCCCCCACTTGCCAGTCCCTAAACCTTCCCTTACCTACATATTAGCCACCCCTCTGGTAGGCCCAAGGGCAGGGTGCATTGTAGGCATAAGGTAGGACATGCCCTGATGTGTGTGGCATGTCTTAGTAGTGAATTACAGCCATTTTCGTTCTTCACTATTGAAGGCTACCTGCTCTCCATAGGCCAGAATGGGCTGCTGGGATCACGCCAACGCTGTGACCCCAGTGGACTCAGAGAGCATGGTAGAGTGTCAAGTTTAGTATGCCTGAACTCAGAATAATAAAATACTTCTTGTAGTCAAGTTTATTTTAATATCCTGGGTTTGTAAATACTACTTTTAGAAAGTTAGTATTTACTGACCTGACCATCTCAGTCCGCCTCTGCTGTGTGTATGTGTTCTGCCTAGCAACAGTAAGGAGCCGGGTTGGGGAATCCCCCGAGACAGGTTGGCTGCCAGGTGGTGGGTAGGGAGATGACACCAGGATGGGTGGGAGGAGTACACCTTGACTCTTGAATAGACCTGTGCTCTGCCACCACAAAGCCGGCGCCGCCCCCTGTGGGGCGGCTGATGTCTCTGCCCTGCTGCTGAAAGGAAAGAGCAGAGTCACCATAACAAAGTGCTCCAGAACTGGACTGAGCCAGGCCTAGGCCCCCTGGCGCTAAAGAACAAAAGAATCATGGTATAAAAGTAGGAGCCTGGCTCCTAAGAAATCAGAATCCTGTTTACCACAAAGAACCTCTGCCCGACTAGAAGGAGAAGGAGACGCTGGAGGAGCTGGCCTGCTGCCTGCCTTGCTGAGAAAGGAGAGGAAGAGACTTACTGAAAAGACTTTGCTACTTTGTGCTTGAACATTCTCCAAGGGCTTGATCTGAGCTTGCCCCCTGAACTGAACCCCAGGAACAGTGGGTTCTCTGTGCTTCTTGCTCGTCCTCCAATTCGAGCCGTGTGTGCATCCCGCTGGAAAAGAGACTGCGCCCCTCACCGCCCCTCCTAGGGCCGTGACACTCAGAAGCTCGCCTGCCTCCAACCCGTGAGAGCCCCGCTCCGTCCGGAGCCGCTCTCTGTCCCCGGGCCAGGCCGCCTGTATCCCTGTCACCGCCTGCTACTGGAGTGCGCTGAACGCGCTATCACCCCTCCTGCCGGAAGCCGTCCGACGACTGTGATCTACGCCGGGTCATCCAGCTGCACTGACTGTGCCCTGTGACCCCGCTTCGCTATCCCCGGACATCTCAGGCCGCGCCGCCCCCGCTGTGGAGACCCTCCTGCACCGCCGTGCTAAAGGGTCGCTGGCCGCGCCTGCCTACGTGCCCACACCTGCTGATTGAGGACCCAAGAACACTTCCCAAGCTGAGAGTCGCACCGACCTGTGCCGACTCTCCACATCACGAAAGAAGTTCCAGTATCGGGCTCGGGGCCCGCAACGCCTTATTTCCCCGTTCGCAGGAGTCGATCTCTGTGAGTACTGGAACTACAAGTAAAGAGACTACAAAGTATCCATTTGAAACTACGAACCCAGAACATTTGCAGGCTGTATAACCTGGTGGCCTAGCGAAAACGTTATTGGTCTTGTGATAAGTCTGCTGAGATATATATACCTTATTTTTACATAAAGAATCGTATTTTTATATATATCCAAGTCTGGTGTCCGTTTCTGGGGGGATTGATGTATTTACTGTGTGTACGATTGTAAGTGCTTAACCAACAACGCCTGAGGAATCGCCTTGGCTGCTCACGCCACGCACCTAGAGGGTGAGCAAGGGTCATTCGCGAGGGGTTATCCTGCGCCCTGACGTGGAGGAGAGGGTTCCTGCTTGACACAAGGGCAACCTTGCGCCAACCAGAGATCCCCGACTCTAACATTGTTGGCAGCGGTTGGGATTTCGGATTTGCACTTGTAATTTGCATACAGTGAATTATTAATCACCAGATAGTGAGAGCAGACCAAATAACGCAGCCACAGGTTTTTATTTTCTGAACTTTGTTGAGACATCGACCATTGCGACAGCCATGCCTGGCTCACTCCCTGCTGGAAGAGCACTCTCTGTGATTTCTGGAATAGATGAGGTGGATTGGGAGAGACTGGAGGGATGCACAGTAGAGCAATTGAAAGGCTACAGTGTAAAACTCCGGGTTCCCCATGCTGGATTCAAGAGGAAGATCCAGTACACCAAGGCGTTGAGAGCCTGGAAGGAGTCAAGAGACCCACAGAATGCGGAGGACATCGTCCCACCCGACAACCTTGGGAAGCCCAGCAGAGTCCTGTCCCCAGAGGAGCTGGCGGACAGGGCAGCAGACCGGGCGCATGCAATGGAGATGGCAAAGTTGGCAGGACAAATGGAAATGGAGAAGCAGAAGTTGGCCTTGGAGGCACAACGACGCCAAATGGATCATGATCTAAAAATGAGGGAGTTGGATCGCAAGATCAAGAGTTTAGACCGCTCTCCCTCTGGTGGCAGCAATATTGAGTTTTACAGTGCTGAGAGAGTAGTACGCACACCCAGAGATGTGGCGCCTGACTTGAAGGAGGGGGTTAACATACACCAGGAGGTTCAAGGGCATGAGGTAGCTCCAGTAGTGCGCAGTATCCCTGAAGGGAATAGGGTAACTGGCGCAGGGGTTCATAGTCCTAGTGGAGGGAGGGACACTCTACTGACTCTAGCTGAGAGGTACAGGGAGAGGGGTTCCCCCAACATTGAAGTCCTGGTGGGTGAGTGTGAAGACCGCCCAGAAGAGTGTAGGTTGTGGGACAGAGACAGTCAGATACTGTCTTGCCAGTCTCAGGAGAGTGGTGTGGAGTACGTGTGTGAGGCACTGGATGGTAAGGTGAAGGATAGTTTGGTTAACCCTGCTAGGGGGCTGTGTGATCCAATTGTGGGAGAGCATATTGTAAGTCCCTGTTTTCCAGAGCTATGCCAACACCTGTTGGAGAGTGAGTTCTCTGACCGCAGAGAACTCACATTGGAGGGAGACCTTTTGGTGGATTCCAGAGGGTCTGGAGAGGCATTGGGGAGTGACCTTGTGGGGAGTGGCTCAGGTATCTTCCAACCCAGAGTGGTGGAAGTGGTGCAGAGTAGCCCAGCTAGGTCCCCTGGTAGTGGGAGGGGTGTAGGGGCTCATGTCCTGGCTCAGTGGAGAAGGAGTGAGTGTGGGGCTGCGTGCCCCCAGGTGCCCGAAACCCAGTCTCAGAGCCTGGATGGTTCTTTAAGGGAACACCAGGCGGGGAGCCTAGGCTGTCCTGATGGGCCGCCCGTTGAGGGGGATCCCCTAGTGTCTGGTGAGCTGGGAGTGTCTGTAAGCAGGCCTCCATCAGTTCTGGTGTCTGGCAGTACCGCTCCAATTGGGAGGGTGCAGAGGTCCAGATTGAGGGGTGAGAGGGGGAAAGAGTCCCCAGTGGAAGAACCAGTGGGTCAGGGGCCAGCCAGAAGGGCTGCGTCCCCCGTGAGTGACCATGGTGACACCACTTCTGTCCTGGGGGATCTTCAGGCACTGTCAGATGGACAGGGGTCGGGAGATCAGCGCCAGGCAGACTGTCACACGACACATGAGTTATGTGTCACCCTCAGGGGGGGCATGCGTGCTCCCCGGGAAGTCCTGGTGCACCAGGCGAGCGTTCAACCGCATGGGTTGGTCCCAGGGTTGGGAAGCCAAGTTCAGGTGTTGTCTGACCTGGAGGGTGGGACTACTGTAATCAGTGTCCTGACCCATGTTGCTTCTGGGGGTACCACGCCAGTTGGGAGTGGGCAGTACTCTGGAAGAGGGTGCAGAGGGAGGGAGTCCTCGCCTCTGACCCCGGCTCAACTGAAGGGTTTAGACCCTAGGTTGGAGGGCCAGGTTCGTGGTGTCACCCCTGACCTGGACGCCCAGTTGCCGGATAGAACACCTGAACTGGTGGGCAAATTGCGCAGGACACCTGCCCCAGGTGCCCTGGCAATTCTGGAAGGGGGTACCACTCCAGGTGGGAGGGTACAGAGCCCCAAGGAGAAGGACCGGGTGTGGGAGAGGCCACCCCAGTCTTGGGTCCAGCCGCCGGGTAGAGTCCTGGGGCTGGTGGGTCCGTGCCAGGATGTCATACCTGACCTGACAAGGGGGAGAATGGACAAAGGGTGCCAAGCACCTGGGGCTACTGCCCCCCGCTCCCTGGCGCCACAGAGGATTGAGTGCCCTGAGAGGCCTACGGCCTGGGTCTCATCCCTGACTACTGTCAGTGGCCACTGTAGCATTTTGCTGTCTGTCTGTTGGGACACACCTGTGGGCCAGTTAAGGTTAGGTGCTGCACAGGTGGTGTCTACAGGTGAGGAGAAGGGTTCCCCATGGATTGGCTTGGTGGGCCCTGAGAGTATGGACAGAGGGAGTCTGATAGGTTCAGATTGGCGTAGAAATGGAGTCTGCCCCTGCAGTTGCGGGCCAGGTCCTTGTTCTATCGCCCCAAGCAGGGAAGACCATCACTGTGGTGATTGGTCTAACCTGCGTTTTGGCTGGAAGGGGGTTGTGTTGGACTTGGCCCTTTTTGCAGGGTCATCCCTAAACTTTTTGCCTTCCTCCTGTATTTTTTCTGACCTGTTGTTGGCTGTTTTATGACTCTGGGCACCTTACCACTGCTGACCAGTGCTAAGGTGCATATGCTCTCCCTATGGTAAAATGTATACATTGATTGGTGTCCATGTTTGGCTTATTGGATTCACTGTCAGTCCCCAGTAAAGTGCCCCAGGGGTGCCAGGGCTTGTGAATGCCAATGCTGCTGGTGGGCTTGCAGCGCTGGTTGCGCCACCCACAGAAAGCGGCCGTGTAAAATGTGTCTAGGGTCTGCCACCGCAGACCCTGTGCGCGGTCTGGGACCGTCGCACTGACTGCGCAAGTGCCCCCACTTGCCAGTCCCTAAACCTTCCCTTACCTACATATTAGCCACCCCTCTGGTAGGCCCAAGGGCAGGGTGCATTGTAGGCATAAGGTAGGACATGCCCTGATGTGTGTGGCATGTCTTAGTAGTGAATTACAGCCATTTTCGTTCTTCACTATTGAAGGCTACCTGCTCTCCATAGGCCAGAATGGGCTGCTGGGATCACGCCAACGCTGTGACCCCAGTGGACTCAGAGAGCATGGTAGAGTGTCAAGTTTAGTATGCCTGAACTCAGAATAATAAAATACTTCTTGTAGTCAAGTTTATTTTAATATCCTGGGTTTGTAAATACTACTTTTAGAAAGTTAGTATTTACTGACCTGACCATCTCAGTCCGCCTCTGCTGTGTGTATGTGTTCTGCCTAGCAACAGTAAGGAGCCGGGTTGGGGAATCCCCCGAGACAGGTTGGCTGCCAGGTGGTGGGTAGGGAGATGACACCAGGATGGGTGGGAGGAGTACACCTTGACTCTTGAATAGACCTGTGCTCTGCCACCACAAAGCCGGCGCCGCCCCCTGTGGGGCGGCTGATGTCTCTGCCCTGCTGCTGAAAGGAAAGAGCAGAGTCACCATAACAAAGTGCTCCAGAACTGGACTGAGCCAGGCCTAGGCCCCCTGGCGCTAAAGAACAAAAGAATCATGGTATAAAAGTAGGAGCCTGGCTCCTAAGAAATCAGAATCCTGTTTACCACAAAGAACCTCTGCCCGACTAGAAGGAGAAGGAGACGCTGGAGGAGCTGGCCTGCTGCCTGCCTTGCTGAGAAAGGAGAGGAAGAGACTTACTGAAAAGACTTTGCTACTTTGTGCTTGAACATTCTCCAAGGGCTTGATCTGAGCTTGCCCCCTGAACTGAACCCCAGGAACAGTGGGTTCTCTGTGCTTCTTGCTCGTCCTCCAATTCGAGCCGTGTGTGCATCCCGCTGGAAAAGAGACTGCGCCCCTCACCGCCCCTCCTAGGGCCGTGACACTCAGAAGCTCGCCTGCCTCCAACCCGTGAGAGCCCCGCTCCGTCCGGAGCCGCTCTCTGTCCCCGGGCCAGGCCGCCTGTATCCCTGTCACCGCCTGCTACTGGAGTGCGCTGAACGCGCTATCACCCCTCCTGCCGGAAGCCGTCCGACGACTGTGATCTACGCCGGGTCATCCAGCTGCACTGACTGTGCCCTGTGACCCCGCTTCGCTATCCCCGGACATCTCAGGCCGCGCCGCCCCCGCTGTGGAGACCCTCCTGCACCGCCGTGCTAAAGGGTCGCTGGCCGCGCCTGCCTACGTGCCCACACCTGCTGATTGAGGACCCAAGAACACTTCCCAAGCTGAGAGTCGCACCGACCTGTGCCGACTCTCCACATCACGAAAGAAGTTCCAGTATCGGGCTCGGGGCCCGCAACGCCTTATTTCCCCGTTCGCAGGAGTCGATCTCTGTGAGTACTGGAACTACAAGTAAAGAGACTACAAAGTATCCATTTGAAACTACGAACCCAGAACATTTGCAGGCTGTATAACCTGGTGGCCTAGCGAAAACGTTATTGGTCTTGTGATAAGTCTGCTGAGATATATATACCTTATTTTTACATAAAGAATCGTATTTTTATATATATCCAAGTCTGGTGTCCGTTTCTGGGGGGATTGATGTATTTACTGTGTGTACGATTGTAAGTGCTTAACCAACAACGCCTGAGGAATCGCCTTGGCTGCTCACGCCACGCACCTAGAGGGTGAGCAAGGGTCATTCGCGAGGGGTTATCCTGCGCCCTGACGTGGAGGAGAGGGTTCCTGCTTGACACAAGGGCAACCTTGCGCCAACCAGAGATCCCCGACTCTAACAGTCACCCTCTGATGAAGGATCCATCCAGCTCTGAAACGCATATGGGATTTACATTTGGAGTTGAAATGTCGGTTTTGAAAATAAATGCTTTGTGTGAAAACACTCAACTGCGAAGGACGTCCTTGCTTCAGGTCGATTTTTTGATGAATTTGTACTCGGCAGCCTAGCCGAGAAGGATGCTCCACCATGGACTTTAATATGGGGACAAGAGGTTTGAATATTCGGACCTTCAGGTGCAGTTGAGCTATGGGAAAGGGAACTGGTGTTTTTACTGCAGCCCACTTGGGATTGTATCTGTTTAAGAAAATGACACTGAAACTGAACTGAACCCACAAGGGAAAAACTTGTCACAGGTATTGAACTACGGGTTCCAGCATGCCTGAAAGATGACTCACCTGAGAGGCCCACGTGGGCAGTATATATGCATGCAGTTAATGGAACCTCAGCGATTTTGGCAGTTCCAACAGCGTCACCCTCTGATGAAGGAGCCTTCGAGCTCAAACGCGTAAGGGATTTACATTTGGAGTTGAAATGCCGGTTTTGAAAAATAAATGCTTTGTGTGAAAGCACTCAACTGCGAAGGGCGTCTTTACTTCAGGGCGATTTTTTGATGTATTTGTACTCGGCAGCCTGGCCGAGAAGGATGCTCCACCATGGACTTTAATATGGGGACAAGAGTTTTGAATATTCGGACCTTCAGGCGCAGTTGGGCTATATGAAAGGGAACTGGTGTTTTCACTTCAGCCCACTTGGGATTTTATCTGTTTAATAAAATGACACTGAAACTAAAATGACCCCACAAGGGAATGAACTACGGGTTCCAGCATGCCTGAAATATGACTCACCTGAGAGGCCCACGTGGGCAGTATATGTGCATGCAGTTAATGGCGCCCCGGTGATTTTGGCAGTTCCAACAGCGTCACCCTCTGATGTAGGAGCCTTTGAGCTCTGAAACGCTTGAGAGATTTACATTTGGAGTTTAAATGCCGGTTTTGAAAAATAAATGCTTTGTGTGAGAGCACTAAACTGCGAAGGGCGTCCTTGCTTCAGGGTGATTTTTTGATGTATTTGTACTTAGCAGCCTGGTTGAGAAGGATGCCCCACCATGGACTTTAATAGGTGGCCAAGAAGTTTGAATATTCGGACCTTCAGGCGCAGTTGAGCTATGTGAAAGGGAACTGGTGTTTTCACTGCAGCCCACTTGGGATTGTATCTGTTTAAGAAAATGACACAAACTGAACTGAACCCACAAGGGAACAAGCATTTACAATGCAATAAGTCTCGCACTTGCAAAAGCTAGAGCCATTGGCATTGTAAATGACAAACACTTCACCTATGTGTTGGTTTTGAAAACAGATAAATAAATGGCATTGTCATTTACAATGCCAATAGCTTAATCTCTCGCAAATGCGAGATCTATTGCATTTGCAAAGCAACAGGTCTCGTATTTACGCGAGTCCGAGCCACTGACACTGCAAATAACAATGCGTTCCATTTATGTATCAAAAACCAAAACATAAAAGGCATTGTCACTTACAATGCCAATAGCTCAAACTTGCGCAAATGAGAGGCCTGTTGCGTTGCAAATGCTTGTTACAGCAGGGCATAAACAGCAACAAATTGTCGAATCCCAGCCATTTTGAAAACTACCAACATAGTACACAGCGGGCTCCAGGGGGAGACAGAACCTTGTACTAAAAAAATGGTACAACAGTCACGACTTCAATACACACAGTGCCTAGAGCAAGTAGAATCACTAGGACCCCAGGAAACACCCCAGGTGAGTAGATTGGGACCCCACGGAGGACGGGTGCAGTGTGTGAACACGAGCGCGGGCTCTGTAAAACTCTATGGGAAAGTCACGGTTAAAGTTTTACAGTTTAAGGACACTTGGAAGAGGACTTCAAGCAAACCCTTTGGAACTTAAGAGGTTCTAAGGCCAACCCACCCATGAATACTGAGATACCCGACTTACCTATCCCAGAGGAGCCGGGTGCATAGGGGTCAAGTGGTGTCGGAAACCTCCGTTGTTTTGAATGGCATACCAAGAAGAAGTACTGCTGCCCTGGAAGTGAAAAGTGTCCGGTGGAACTCAAGCCTGGATTCGAGGTGAGAGGAACCTGAAATCAGAGGGGACAGAGTCTGGGTCACTACACTGGACCAGGGGCTCGTTAGTTGAATGCCCTCCAATGTTAGGTGCTTCAGGTGCGTTGAGGGGATGCTTGACTCTTCAGCCACGAGGACCATGAGATGTCGAGGACGGCCAGAATCCACAGGTGAGCTGTCCCACAAAGGATGTCGAGTGCTGAGGGGTAGGTGTCCGGCTGGAGTACCAACAAGCCTTGGCAGATGCAACCCACGCAGGAAGGACAAACAGGTTACGGTGTGGACCACCACCGTCGGCTGTTAAAAGCAGGAGCCAAGACAGGTCCATATTGGGCTAAAGGGCTGCATTTTTGCGGTTTAGGTAAAAACACTTTTAAAAAGATTATATCACGCAAGTGGGCCCGGTCCTGCCGGTGCTCACCACCAGCAGCTGTTAAAAGCAGGAGCCAAGACAGGTCCGTATTGGGCTATGTATTTTGTGCTCAATCTGAGAATAGAAAAAAATATGTTAACCCTGCAGCAGTTCGCTATTTTTGATGTAACTTTTATTTTTTTGCAGCTTTATATTGCTAAACTGAAAGTGCTTTACATAAGCACTAACGAGGACATTTGTATTTAATTTTTCAAAGATACGGAGGAGTACGTGATTTGCCCATTACCACAGGATGTAAACACCACGCTAAGACTCAAACCTGTTTCTTGAGCTCCAAATTTGCCAGCTGTAGTCATTACGCCACAACCTCGGGGTGGGTGGTCCATTTATTGGAAACAGAAATATAAGCCACACAACACGTTTTTAGAAAGCCCCTGTGTATAAGCACGCCGGGGTTTACGCTCCCTGTTGTACAGTATCCTATCACGCACAGCTTTAAGTGGGCTAGGTGCTGCCGGTGCTCACCACCGGCAGCTGTTAAAAGCAGGAGCCAAAACAGGTCCGTATTGGTCTATGTATTTTGTGCTCAGTTTGAGAATTGAAAGAAATATGTTAACCCTGCAGCAGTTCACAATTTTTGATGTAACTTTTTTTTTTTTGCAGCTTTGTATTGCTAAACTGAAAGTGCTTTACATAAGCACTAACGAGGACTTTTTTATTTAATTTGTCATAGGTACGGATAAGTAAGTGATTTGCCCATTAACACAGGATGTAAACACCACGCTAAGACTCAAACCTGCTTCTTGAGCTCCAAATTTGCCAGCTGTAGCCATTACGCCACAACCTCAAGGTGGGGGGTCCTTTTATTGGAAACAGAAATATAAGCCACACAATACGTTGTTAGAAAGCCCCTGTTATACAGGACAGGAGCTGGCTATTTTTGTTTTCCAACTGTTTTTGTGTGCTAACTGCTCCGGGCTCAGGTGATACTGCGTTACAGTTGCTGTTTCTTTTGCTTTCCAGCCTAGAAAGCTTATGGGCCTAGGAGCCGATACTGTTATACTGTTATTTGAACGTTTTTTTGAATGTTGGGCATATTGTTGAAGTACAGCTAGTTGTTGAGCATATTAAAAAGATGCGATAATAAAAAAACAAGGCTTTCTATTTCAAACGGAAAGAAGTATATTTGGGAAACAGCTTTTATAGCACTAAATTGCACAAATTGTAAAAAAATAATATGTGTAACACTAAAAGTATGTTGTCGGCATTCAAAAAAACACATCAAAGTATTGGTGAACCTGTATATGTGCTTGGGAAACTGCGTGAGCTAGTATTAAAACACACCGGAAAAGGGAGGGAAGGAGAGGGGAAAAGGGCCAAAGTTAATGCGATAACTTTTGTACTTTTGGAAAATAATCCGTAGTAGCACGGGGATGCTGTTTAGTGTCCGGTAAAGCCCTGGAAAATCTTATAGCACGTGTGCTAAAGAACAAACCACTTTGCTTTTAAGTGCTAATTGTGGTGTTCTCAAGAAATGAAGAAGCAGGAAAACAAAGAAGTTGAAGCAGGTAAGATTTATTCAACCTCATCCACCGACAGCCGACATTAACTGCAGAGCATAGAATCTCTTACAAGTATTCTAAGATAAGCATTCTCAAAAGAACGTTCAGTATAATTACGTATAAGGGTTCCGTAAGTAAGATATTTAATTAACCAATTTCACACATCTTCCCCTTAAACAATAAACAATATATGAAAGGAAACAAAATAAATGACAAGGTTAAAATATACAGAGAAGTAAAACAAAATGGAGGAGACATGAAGACCAACAAAGCATGTCATACATAATCTTTCATGTATACAGGGAGTCTGCGCAATCTTTGACTCCTCTGTCTAACAAAACTTGAGAAACCAGAAGAATCAGAGGAAGATAGTGTACTTGGCAATTTGAAATAAGAGCTAATGTCATCACCATGTGTCTCAATTGAAGGAAAATCTGAATTAACCACCACTATGCGACTCTTATTCCAAATTCTCCCGTCTCCAGCATTCTTAAAAGTTTTGACAACAGGTCTAACATTGGTACTCTTAGACCATGGATGGCAACCAACAGGAGCTTTAATCTTTACAAGATCACCCACTTTTATCTCCTGAGAATGAGCACATTTCTTATCATCAAAGTATAATTTCCTATTAAGCTGCTTCTCCAGTTCTCTCTTCCTCCAATCTCCTATCTGGTTGTCCACAAAACCTTTATATAACTTATTCCATCCTGGACACAATTTAGAATTGGGAAACCTACCTTTAAAAAGTTCAAAAGGAGATCTCCCAGTAGTCAAATGTGAAGACATACGGTAAGCTGTAATTCTATCTTGAAAAACATTTTTCCAACACAAACCATTAGCCCTGGCTAACTGTATGCTTTCTTTGAGGGTTTTGTTGACCCTTTCTACAGCTCCGTTGGTTTCCGGGTGATAAATGGCACTTCTCTTCTAAACTATGCCACAGTTATTTAAGAAACATTTAAATTCATGCGAACAGAATTGAGGACCATTGTCTGATTGGGAAAACTTTCCCTCTTAAAAATTTCCTCTAAAAACTTGATTACAGATTCAGTGGAGATTTCCCTCACAGCACACACCTCAATCCACCTGGAATATAAATCCAAAACATCTATTAAATAGAGAGTGTCACTCACACCATTCAAAGGACCAACAAAATCGATTGCAACTTCATCCCAGGGATGATTGGGCAACTTCCTGCAAACCATGGGCATTTGCTTTGTCTTAAGAATTTTGTCACTGGCACAACATTCTGCACATTCCCGAACAAGTCTCTCAATATCTATATCCATGCTGGGCCACCAGAATTGTAACCTCAGCAATTCTTTTGTCTTAACAATACCAAGGTGACCATTATGAGCAAGATTTAATAATTTACTCCGAATACCTCCAGGAGGAACTAACTTCGTGCCACGAGCAAGCATACCATCAACAACGGAAAGTTCTTCACAAACTAAAGCCCAAGGCTTTTCCAGGTGTTTGTTGTTCATCAACATCTCCATCACTTTCTTAATTTCTTCATCCTTCTCAATTTCATCCTTCCAATCAACTTCAGAAACAGCACCATCAGTAATTTTACATGTTATGTTATGTTATGTTATGTTATTCACTTTTATTAGGCGCACAGCTGCCCCAGCGAAGGGGCGTCCTGGCGCCTGATCAGGTACACAACACAACAGGTCAAGGCCAAGAAAAGAGAAATCAGATAGCAGGGGCAAACAGATGTGTTTTAATGGCGCGTCTAAAAAGAGTCAGGCTGTTTAGGGCGCGAATATGTAAAGGAAGGGAATTCCATAGATCAGCCGCCAGAACACGTACGTTGATCACATCATCATCTAGATTTTCCTCGTCCGCCACACATTCATTTATGTTAACTAATATAGAAAGACAATCAGCTGACTTATTGATGGCACCAGGAATGTAATCAACTTCAAAATTAAATTCCTGAAGAGAAATGATCCATTTCCTGATTCTTGATGAAATGGAATCAAGATCTTTCTTTGCAAACACTTCTTTAAGAGGCTTATGGTCAGACAACACACTCACTTTTGTGCCCCAAATGAGATTCTTAAATTTCCTCAAAGCCCAAAATATAGCCAACGACTCCTTTTCTATAACAGAATAGTTAAGTTCAGACCCTCTGAGACATCTAGAGGCACAGGCAATCAAACATTCTTTACCATCATTCTTTTGAAGTAAAACAGTGCCCAAACCTTTTTCACTGGCATCTGTCATATAAGTAGGGAAACCTGGAACAAACACTTGTAGAGATGGGGCTTTACTCAACTCTTCTTTGATGGAAGCAAATTCCTTCACACAATCCTCTGACCATTGAAAAACTATATTCTTCGCAGTGAGTTTCCTTAAATTATGAGTCTTATCAGCATAACCTGGGATGAATTTACTATAAAATTCAACCATACCTAAGAAAGAGAGAAGCTCTTCCTTATTGGCTGGTTCAGAAATCTTCACAATGGAATCAACCACTTCTTTCTTAGGGAAGACGACTTGTCCAGTAATCCGATGACCAAGATAATTTACTTCTTCTACTCCAAACTTACAATTCTCCTTTCTAAGAGATAAACCAGCTTCTCTAAGTCGTTCTAACACAGCACCCACTCAAATGTTATGTTCTTGCTTTGACTTACCAAAGATCAAAAGGTCATCTTGATAACACCTGACACCTTTAAGTCCTCTAAGAATCCTTGACATGATACGCTGAAACACCGAAGCGGCAGAAATAAGTCCAAATGGCATCCTTTTAAACTTATAGGTCCCTATAGGAGTCACAAAAGCAGTCAACTCCTGAGAGGATTCATCTAGCTCAACCTGATAAGCGGACGCCAAATCAAGAGTGGTAAAATATTTGGCACCTTTCAAGGTACCGACCATTTCATCAATATTAGGTAACGGGAATCTGTCTACAACAACTTCTTTGTTCAAGGAGCGTAAGTCTATGCAGAGGCGCAGTTTTTTTTTTTAAACTAAAGCGTTGAAATGCAAATGCGTTTCACTGCTCATGCCACCCTCTATCCTCCTCACCAGTTATTTCCAGGAAGCGTCTCTTCTTGACATACACCGAGAGACAAATACTTAAACAGCCGCTGGAGAAGAATAATCTTCTCGTTCAACAAGTTACTATCAGCCGCTGGAGGATGATATTTCGTCGGTAGAAAGGTGAAAACATCAGGTGTTGAGGTGAAACTGCTCCTTCTCCCTCACTCGTCGCCAATAAAATGTGGTGTTCTCATGAAACGAAGGGGCAGAAAAATGAAGAGAAGTTGAAGCAGGTAATATTTATTCAACATCATCCACCAATAGCCGACATTAACTGCCAAGCATAGAATCTCTTACAAGTATTCTCAGATAAACATTCTCAAAAGAACGTTCACTATAATTACGTATAGGGTTCCGTAAGTAAGATATGTAATTAACCAATTTCACACAAATTTTTTAGTAGCAAAAGATAACACAGATTACATTGAAAGACATCCGCAAGACACAGACTTAACAAATTGCGGTAAGGCATGCGTCTGCCGCACAGGAAGTATCTGTTAAAACAAATGTTTAACAGATGGTACTAATTCCTCAGCAACAAAAGATGGCGACATAGATTAGATAAAAACCACTTTCCAAGAAGACAGTAAACAAATTGCTGCAAGGCATGTCTGTGTCCTGTAGGAAGTATCTCACAGAAATGTTTTACAAACAAAATGGCCTGGAGCCGATACGGTTATACTCTTATTTGAGCGTTTTTTGACGTGTTGGGCATTTATTAAGCAGGGCCGCTAACTTCGAAATTATTATTTATACCAAAAGTCCCCCGTGATGCAAAGTACGACAGTCTGCCGGAATACCCCTGCCCCCCGGTTATGCAGAGAATATTGTGGCGCGTTAGGTAAAACACACCTTAAAAACATCACATCACGCAGGGTTTTAAGTGGGCTGGGTCTTGCCGGTGCTCACCACCAGCAGTTGTTAAAAGCAGGAGCCGAGACAGGTGGTTATTATACTGTATATTTTGTCCTTAGTCTGACAATAGATTTTTTTTTTTTTTTTTTTAACTGTGCAGCAGTTAACTATATTTTATGTAACTTTTATTTTTTGAGCAGTTTGGGTGAGCCGAGACAGGTCCGTATCTGCCTTTCCATTTTCGTCCTTAGTCTGAGAATAGAAAAAGAACCTTAACTGTGCAGCAGTTCAGTATTTTTGATGTAAATCTTAATTTTTTTGCAGTTTTGTATTGCTAAACTGGAAGTGTTTTACATAAGCACCAACAAGGACATTCCCATTTAATTTTTGGTAGGCACAGAGGATTAACTAATTTGCCCAGAAACTTCATGAATTTAATTATTAGTAGGTATGGAGGATTATGTGATTTGCCCAGAAATGCAGGATATTAAGCACACGCTAAAACTGAAACCTGCTTCTTAAGCTCCAAATTTAGCAGCTGCAGTTATTACGCCACAACCTGGGGTGGGGGGTACTTTTATAAAAATCGAAATATCCGGCACACAACAGGTTTGTAGAAAGATCCTGTGTACGCGCACGCCTGCGTTTATGCCCTCTGCCATACAGGAAAGAAGCTTTCTGTTTTATTTCTCCAACTGTTTTTCTGTACTAACTGCTCCGGGCTCAGGCAATTATTATTTATGGTAAAAATCAACCTGATGCACAGCTTCACAGTTTTCCGGAATACCCGTGTCCTCCCTGCGATGCACATAATGTTAATATGTACATGTTTTAAAATAACACAATTATGCGATATTAAAAAACAAGGCGAGCTATTTCAAAATGAACAAACTTTATATGGGAAACACCTTTTATGGCACTAGATTGCAGAACTGAAAATAAAATATGCGTAACTCTAAAAGTATGTTGTAGCATTTAAAACAACATATTAAAGTATTGGTGCACTTGTATATGCGCTTGGGAAACTGAGTGACCTAGTATTTAAAACACATGGCAAAAGGGACGGAAGGAGAGGGGAAGAGGGCCTAAATTAATAATTTGCCCAGAAACACAGGATGTGAAGACCACGCTAAGACTCAAATGTGCTTCTTTAGCTCCAAATTTGGCAGCTCTGACAATTACGCCACAACTTCAGGGTGGGGGGTCCTTTTATTAGAAACAGAAATATAAGCCACACAATACGTTGTTAGAAAGCCCCTGTGTATAAACAAGCCTGGGTTTATACCCCCTGTTATACAGGACAGGAGCTGGCTGTTTTGATTTTCCAACTGTTTTTGTGTGCTAACTGCTCCGGGCTCAGGTGATTCTGCGTTATAGTTGCTGTTTCTTTTTTGTTTTCCAGCCTAGAAAGCTTTTGGGCCTAGGAGCCGATACTGTTATTTGAACGTTTTTTGAATGTTGGGCATATTGTTGAAGTACAGCTAGTTATTAAGCATATTAAAAAGACACAACTAAGTAGATGGTAACGTACAAAATAATAGCATTACTGTTGAAGGATTTGCGATATTAAACAAGCTAAGCATTCCACTTTACTACTAATAAACTAGCAAAGATGAATAAAGCTTATTTAGAAAGGTAATATTTTTTTTAGGATCTACATAGTACTGGGGTGCACCTATGTATGTTGTTGGAAAGCTGCCTGAGCCGCTGCTAAAACATAAGAGAACAGGGAGGGGATAAGAGGAAAAGAGGGCCTGAGGTAATGCGGCAACTTGCAATTTTGGAAAATGAGCAGTCGTAGCACACGCACAATAATATGCGAACTACCACTGTAGTATTTTTTTTAAAAAGAACAATAAACCGCTTGTGCGGAGTAGAAAACAACTCCCGATGCACACACCCTTTGAGGCCTTGTGTGAAACCAAATGCTACTGTTTAATACCAGTACAACGCAACGTAATTTAAAGATCGCAAAAAATGTATTTATTTTTAAGTAGGCAGGGAGGAGTAAGTGATTTATTTGCCCAGAAACACAGGATGTAAAAACCACGCTAAGACTCAAATCTGCTTCTTAAACACCAAATTTGTCAGCTGTAGCCATTACGCCACAACTTCGGGGTAGGGGGTCCTTTTATTAAAACTAAAATATGAGCTTTCAACACGATTTTAGAAAGCCCCTATGTATAAGCACACCTGGGTTTATGCGCCCTGCCATATAGGACAGGAGCTGGCTATTTTGTTTTTCCAACTGTTTGTGTGCTAAGTGCTCTGGTAGCACGCGCACTATAACATGCGTAATACCACTGTAGTCCTGAAAAAAAAAATAGACCGCTTCTGTAAAGCAGAAGACAACGTCCAATACATATGTCCTTTGACACATTTTTAAAAGTAAATGCTACTTCTCAATACCAACACATGGCAAAAGGGACGGAAGGAGAAGAGAAGATGGCCTAAGTTAATGCGATAACGTGTGTACTTTGTGACACCAATGGCACTGAAGACAATCTGCGGGCACCGTGCCCGGGTGCCTCCACCAGCCAGGCGCATGTTGGATTCTCCCGCTTCTTACATAGGGGCGGAGGGGTGAGGAGGTGGGGGACAGTAACGTCTGCAGGACGTGACGGGACGGCTCAACACCTCGGCTTCTTAAGGTGATTAGCACGAGGGTCCACGCGCAAAACAACAAGCATTTACAAAGCAATGGTCTCGGCATTGTTAAAGTTAGAGCTATTGGCATTGCTCATGACATTATTTTTGTTTTTGTTTTTAAAACATTTAAAGAAACGGCATTGTTATTTACAATTTCAATAGCTTAATCACTCTCAAATGCGAGACATATTGCATTTGCACCCACACACAGAGCCACACACACAAAGCCACCCACACACACAGAGCCACTCACATAGCCACCTACACACACACAGAGTTACCCACACAGAGAAAGTCACCACGCATAGAGCCACCTACAAAAAAAGCCACCCACACAGACCCACCCGCACACACCCACAGAGCCACACACAGAGCCACACACACACACAGCCATCTGCGCTCCCTCAGCCGGCTTGTGAGTGAAATGTCCCATGTGCTTGTGCTGGCGTCACTAGGATAAGCTAGTCCCCATTGTTTGGTTTGCTGCGCGCGTTAATGACAGCTTTGTGGTAATTGTTCATTATATGTAAGACATCAGGCCAATCTGAGCTGTTAGCCGAGACCTAAAAAACAGCTAAACGTAATATATCACTTGTAAGGCATCTCCGGACAGATTTTACACCTTCGGATGGAGTAGGGATCATTCTAAGATTTCTTACCTTGGTCAGTTTTGGCGACGACCCAGGTCTGCATCACGACCCAGACATCAGGTTGGGTGACGGGATGCTAAACGATTTCTTACCTCCACACAAGGAGCACCTGTCAAGTTGCTGAAAGAAGAGAAAAATCAGGAGGAAAAGGCACTTCCTGAAAAATAATGCAAGAATGTGTAGGACTTGGAATGAAGCCAAAAAGCCCCCCAAAAAAGCATATTTTAGCCAAAAAAAACCTAGAAGGCAGCACTTTGTCAATGCTCCAGAGGCAACATTCGGGTTAGCAGGTAGGCGTCGGAGTAACTAATACTTTAAGACTGCCCACACGTGACTTGAGCATACTCTCAGAATAGTGGATAGCTATGAAAACGGAGCAGGTGTTGCTCGTTTTCATTATTTCCTGTCTGTGTCGCAGCGTGTAAACAAACAAAACAAGCATTTACAATGCAATGGTCCTGACAGAAACAAAATGCCTCACTGACCCTTCCCTGCATGGTGGATAGTCTGGGTGACTCTGGAGTTCCTTAAAGGGGCAGTGTAGTAAATTGTGTGGATTTACAAAAGGGGGTTGTTCAGTGATGTTTTCAAACAAATGTATTTACGTTAATTTTGCAAACTGGATTTACTTTTCAACCCTCTGCCCCTGGCAAAAATTGAATAAGTAGAAAATGGTGCTTCTTATAGGCAAGTTTTGACTAAAGAAATGGAGTCCTAGGGCATCCCACATGTGTGCGGACATTCTGATGATTACGGATATCCGAGAGAATCTCATGGCAGAGAACTGGCCTTCATCTCGCCATGGATGGAGTGCAGAAGGCCCCTCGCTCCATCAGGCTGCTGCTCCTGCTGTGCTCATGAGAATGCCCCCGCTACAGTCAATGGCACAGTGGCAGAGGTAAATGCGTCTTAGGATGGCTGGGCTTCGAGTGCATGGAGGCACAGAAGCCTCATCTGGCTACCACTAACTGGGTGGAGGAAAGGAGACTACATTTGAAAGGATCTCCGAGAGTCCTTCCATCTGGCATTGCTTGGTCAGTTTTGGCGACGACCCAGGTCTGCATCACGACCCAGACATCAGGTTGGGTGACGGGATGCTAAACGATTTCCAGAGTTTTAATGTCTATGAGGGAAAAGTTTGAATTCAGTAAACCCTCAAAATCTTTGCACATGGTTCAGGGGGAAAGTCATTTTCCTTCTTAAGAACCCAATACTGCAGAAGGCTGGAGAGCCCATATTCTACTGTTGGCGAGTGCAGCGACGGAACAAACAGCATGTTAAATTGCCCCCACCCCCTTTCCCAAGTCCTACGTCCTACCTTCTAATCTGACAAATAACTTATCGTCATATTTAACATACTAGTCTTGCCTTGAAACCTGCAGACCTGGACCCGAATTCTGGCAGTGGAATCGGACCAGAAACTGTGCGATGGTGGCAAACCCCTGTACCTCCGTTTATAAACAAGAGTTACGTAAAACAAGTATGTAATGTAAAGACTAGCAGTGTACTGTAAAGTACAATTCCAAACATGCTGTCAGACCCCTGCCATCGCCACATTGTTCTTGTGAATAGAGCGCTGATAGAACTCTGCGTTCATGACAGCGCTGCCAGTGTGCGACTCAAGATGGCGGAGCCCACATACTTTCTTCAGTCGAGTGGAGTCTCCAAGATGGCGGCCTCCCACATCCATCTGCGGGAGTGAACGGGCTTTACTACTCGACTTGGAGTGAAGAAGTGAGAGTTTAGCACTGATATCCAAGAGATTGAATGGGTGATGACTTTCCTGTCTCCATCTCCTGTTGCCGCCATCCATTTGCACATCGAGCTTCATCTGTGTGTGTGATCGCGTGCGCCTGTGCACACGCGTGTGCTCCCACCGACACTCGTGTGTTTATAGGCCAGGTACATCTATCTATACCCGTGTCCTTCATGGGAAGCTATGTTGGTGTTGTTTCTTTATGTAAAGCAATCTTTTTCGATTTATCCGCATTGCTGATGTCACAATGTCTACCAGGGCTCCTGTATCAATACGAAAACATATTGCATTGGTGCTTTGAACTTCACTCTGCAACTGCAGTAATAAAACCGGAGCAGTCCGCAATTAGCATTTCTAATTTTAAATTCAAATATGGTTAGCTCTATTTACCAAACCATGTTAAGAGCAGCGTCTGGCCAGTTATTCTAATAAAAAACAGGATATATTTTGCTCTCAGATTTAGGATCTGGCTCCCTTCAAATTATACTTCACTTCCTGTTGTAAAAAAAAATAATTACTCATGAAATCTTAATCTTCATAGAGCCTGTTGAGGGGTTTGTCAGTTGATCCAGCAAAAAGTAGATATGTGTTAAATTTTGAGGTTACTGTGTGGCTCTATGTGTGTGTGGGGGTGGCTCTGTGTGTGTGGGGGTGGCTCTGTGTGGGGGTGGGGGTGGCTATGTGTGTGTGTGTGGGTGGCTCTGTGTGTGGGTGGCTCTGTGTGTGGGGGGGAGGGTCTGTGTGTGTGTGGGTGGCTCTGTGTGTGTGTGGGTGGCTCTGTGTGTGTGTGGGTGGCTTTTTTTTGTATGTGGCTCTATGCGTGGTGGGTCTGTCTGTTTGTGGGTAACTGTGTGTGTGTAGGTGGCTCTGTGGGTGGCTCTATTTGTGTGTGGGTTGCTCTATGTGAGTGGCTCTGTGTGGGTGGCTGTGGGTGTGTGTCTCTGTGTG
Source organism: Triturus cristatus (assembly GCF_964204655.1). NCBI lineage: Eukaryota > Metazoa > Chordata > Amphibia > Caudata > Salamandridae > Triturus > Triturus cristatus. The sequence continues at coordinate 819,086,973 of NC_140579.1, read as the reverse complement.
TGGGTGCAAATGCAATAGGTCTCGCATTTGAGAGTGATTAAACTATTGAAATTGTAAATAACAATGCCGTTTCTTTAAATGTTTTAAAAACAAAAACATAAACAAAAAGAATGTCATGAGCAATGCCAATAGCTCTAACTTTAACAAGCCGAGACCATTGCATTGTAAATGCTTGTTGTCTTTGGAATGTCTCACTTTTTGGTTTTCAAGATCTGGCCGCTTTACTGTATCAAAGCATTTGCCGAAAGGCACAGAATAGGTGGAAGCCCTAGCTACATCAGGCCCCGAGTCCTGTCGGTTTTAAAACTTAATTTCGAACTGTTTTCACAACAGGAAGTGGTCGGAGAGGAGCTGGTGAATATACCCGTAGATGCATTGACTTGCCAACTAAAAAATAATTTCACCGTGTGAGGATGGTGGTGGGCCTTGTGCCTAGAAGTACCCAAGTGACACTTTTGCCCCTTCACACCATCAAGCCCCTTCAGCTTACTGAGGCCTGTGCCAATGTCCTGAGGTGTTTTTGGCTTTCCAAAGCCTCGCCAGCCAGCTTCAAATCCACTCTCTGGTGGTTTCCAGCTCGTTTTCCTGTTTTCCCTACTACCATGTGACATCTACTCCCAGGTAGCTGTGTGAAGGGAGCCGATATCGTGTGACACGCAGTGGCACTGCGCGAGTTCGCAGGTCTGCATATGTAAGTTTGTCCAGGGCCAGCCTCTGGTGTGGTCGCGCTGGGCCCATGCCCGGGGCGCCGACCTTCAGAGAGTCAGGAGCTGTTTGCCACTGTCTCCCTCTGACCTGGCCCTACAGAAAAGTGCGTCAACCAGTGTATCTAAAGGATGTAGGCACACAGGTTTACATTTTGTGTTTCTCTTCTCCTATCTCCTCACCCTTGTCCCGCTCAACCCCCTCCCATTTTTCCAACACACCCACAATTAAAAACAGCAGGTGGGAGGGAGGGTGGTCCAGATTTGGTTTGGCCCAGGGCGCTCTCTTTGCACAGGCCGGCTCTGATTGTGTCGACGTAGGCAAAAGTCCAGGCAGTTCCTGCCCTGGAAGACCCCCTTCCCTCCAACAGAAGGATATTTACTTGCACGGAAAGCACCTCAAGAGCACATCTTTTTAAAGATATTTTTGCGTGACACTCTTGCGTTACTTTCTGTTTCCAGGGGGAGAGTCTCCTCGGTGACGTCACTGGTGTTGTTGGTTACTGACAGCCCCCTCCGCAGCACGTGCCGATCTACGTCTGTTTGTGGCTTGTAGTCACAGCAACCGCCCAATCTCCTCAACTGGTTCCTCTCACAAACTGTGTTGACACAACAAGTCTCGAGTTATCTGGGCATCTCGGCTTCGCTTGGCGGGGGTGGCGACCTGGGGCTCCTGGCTGGCGAGCTCCCTCCCTCGGGCCCAGGGGGCGGGAAAGGGGCCGGTGGGGGAGGGAGGAGGGGCGCCCTGTCTCCTTGTTGGGCCACGTTGTCACACACGGCCATGAAAACAATGCGCCTTAATCGGCAGTGACACCATGTTAGAGTAATGTCTCCACAGATTTTATTTTATTTATTTATTTATTTAATGCGTTTTTATATAGCGCGGACTTTACCCGAAGGTGTCAGAGCGCTTCACAATAGGAGCAGAAATGATACATAAGGAGAAAAATTACAAGTGACATGTTACAAAATCAAACGTTACGGTCCATGAGGCAATAGTGACATTAGTGCAAGTATCAGGAGCAAACAACATACAAGAGGTAGCAAACGATACGTTACAAAAGAAAAAAAAAGTGACGTGTGCAGGTTACAAGAGCATACAAAGTACACAGAGGTCAATAAATGGCAGACACTCAAAACACTAAAATAAAAGTTACGTTACATGAGGCAGTGGTGGCCGTTGTGCAAGTATCAAAAGCAAACAAAATACAAGAGGTAGCAAACAATACGTTACAAAGGAAAGGAGACGTCTGCATGTTATACAAGAGTACAAAGTACAAGTAGAGGTATAATACTGCACTAAATGGCAGACACTCAACACACAAAAACACACTGGGAGTGCACTTCTATAGGCATGGAGAACAGAATTTCCTAAAACGGAAGGACTTCCTTCAGAAGATAGAGGACGTAGATTAAATTTGGAAGTGTCTTTGAAGGAGGAGAGCTTTGAGGTCAGTTTTGAAGGCCTGGAAAGAGGTGGTGGTCCGGAGATCACGGTCTTTTAACCCTCAATTGATCCCTACACTCTTTCACTCTCTTGGGCCTTGTATTTCTCTGAGAGGAATTCCAGTTGCCCAGTTATCAAATGGCTGCCACTGGATGACGTTGCACCACACGCAGTAATGAACACTGGACCTGAGTAATATTGTTTGAATTAATCTACAAATTAAAACCAATATGTCACCAAACAACAAATAAAAGGTAAAATCACGAAACAACTTTACAAAAAAGTTTCTATGGTAGAAGAGGCTTGGGCTGAGGTTCCATCCCAGATTGACTAACCTTAAACTCTTTACGTATCTTTAAGAAAAACTACTTTCTAAAATGTAGAACAACATAAGTCCGGCTCTTACATACCCTTCCTCTCCCCGCCCCCCTCTTTTCAAATTCTACACGTTCATAAAAAGCGATGCTCTGTGTAGACTTGTTATCTCTGATGTGAACATTTACTGTTGTAAAGCGCTGTGAAACCTTTGTGTCTAGCTAGCACTATATAAAACTCTCAAATAAATAAATGAAGTCGCTTGACGTCATGAGGCATCTCTGCGTTCGATGGTTCGCATCCTTAGGTACCCAGTAGTCGATGCTGAAAGCTGTACGCTGCAGCGACGAACGTCTGTCGGCCACCTTGTTCTCTCAGGGACCCTCATCATACCCTTGCAGCAGGGGTGTCCAAATAGGGAACCAGAGGGCCTTATCTATGGCAGATTTTCAGACTATCCACATCAACAGGACTACATACAGTGAGATTCAAGTGGACTCATTTACGTAGTCAGAGGTTATCCTCATATCCAATATGAATCAACCCTCCCGGGCCTGCTTTGGACACCCCTGCCTTCAAGGTCCAGTGGTCTCCAGACAAACACATCCCAGTAACTATCACTCTTTGGAAGGGAGGGGTGGAAGAGAGTGTGCCTTCTCAAAGGAGCTGCCCTGCCTCCCTTCTTCCTTTGCCCTCATCGGCGTTGGTTATACAACAGTCTCTGTAGCTGCAGCAGCACCCACTGGGCTATTTTGCGGCAACAAAATGCATGTAGTGCTGCTCAGTGGACCTACTGGTGACGGTAAACATGTCGGGTCTGGTGGTGCAGTGGACTAAAGCAGCCACGGCAGGAGCGAAGAAGTGAGAGTTTAGCACGGATATCCAAGAGATCTGATCATATCTGGCTGGTAAAAGAGGGCGGTCTTGGCCAACACAATTGTTAAACGAGAGGAGCACCGAGGGAGCCGAGAGCAGGGGAAGTGGTGGACGGGGATGACGCACCACCGCCTTTCTCCGAGGTCAAGCAGAAATGCCTCGGAGAAACGCAGTGGCGTTTTCGGATTCGGGGGCGTGTTTTTTTTTCTCTCCTCTTGCCATTGGCTGGAATGTTTACATTCCAGAGGAGAGAAAGAATCGAAAAAACACGCCCCCGAATCCGAAAAAGACAGGGCTTGTTTGGAGAGACAATGCTCTTCTCCAATGGCTGACCAGTATTTCAGAGGCCAGCCAATGGAGAAGAGGTAAAAAAAAAGGGGCGGGTTAAAGCCCCACTCCTAACATTAAATCTCGGAGCGAGACTGCGCAAGCGCAGCCTTCGAGCCGAGACCTAAAAAGTGTACTAAATTTACAAATTGAGCTTCGTCTCCCTCCCCTTGACACACGCCCGGGCCTGCATACCGCAGACTTGCTTTGACAGACCTGACTAAATATTTCATGGCTATGCATTCCTAATAGGTGTATGTGCTGTGAGTAACCATTATCTCCGTCGGGTCCCAGCGGCTTGGCTCCATTTATCACTAGCTCACCCAAAGCACCTTTGTACACCTCCTTGCCTTCAGATGGCTACGTTGCAGACAGAGTTCCAAACTTGCCAACTTAGCACTGAGCTATGTGCTCTTTGGCAAGTGAGGATCAAGTTACTAATTGTTTACAGGAGTTATTGAAGCTGGTCCCCACATGCTGCACATTAATTATTCCGTCATTCAGTACATTGTTTTTGTTAAAGTTGAAAATACAAATATCAATCAATCAATCAATCAGGACATTTGTAGAGCGCGCTACTCACCCGCGAGGGTCTCAAGGCGCTGGGAGGGGGGTGCCGCTACTGCTCGAAAAGCCAGCTCTTGAGGTGCTTCCTGAAGGAGAGATGGTCCTGGGTCAGTCGAAGGGGGGTGGGGAGGGAGTTCCACGTCTTGGCCGCCAGGTAGGAGAAAGATCTTCCTCCGGTGGTGGTTCTGCGAATCCGTGGGACGGTGGCGAGGGCGAGGCTGGCGGAGCGGAGCTGGTGGGTAGGTGTAGGAGAGTAGGGTCTGCTTTCTATGTTCACCCCCACTTTTTGCTTTTGCTTTACTGGTTTTCGACTTAGATGTGGCTGTGGGCCTGCTAATCAGACCCACAGCCCTGCTGTTCTCTCTCTAAATTAAAACTATGTACTTTAGGTGCATAACCCATTTGGATAGGATCACCTTATTGGCCCCTGTACAGTGTACCCTAGGTACCCAGGGCATAGGTGTACTCTAGGCCTACCAGGGGATGCAGCATGTATTATGCCACCCCTGGCCTGGCCTTCCATTTTGACACAACTGGCTGATCACTCAGCTGGGGCAAGGTCGTGTAATCACCCCTTGCTTAGGTGTAGTATTCCTATACCTAACTTACATATAGACACATGTGTACCTATCAGTCACTCCTATGGCAGGCCTTGACAATCCTGGAGGCAGAGTGCTTGGTAACATGTGAGATGGTGCTCTAGCATGAGCTGAGCCTGTCTGCAGCTTTCGGAACCTTGTCCTTATAGCTGTTCTATGATATAGCCTACCATATACTCTTAAAGTGCCTTATAATCTTAGACGGTTATGGTAACTATGGTTTGGCTTTATCGAAACATGTCGTGTAAGGTGTCTAACACTGTGGAATAATACCCCCATGCCATTTCTGGACATGAGAATATTATTCCCCCCTTCTAGAGGGAAAGACATGTTAAAATCATACTTCAACTGTTAGCCTCTGACCAAAGCCTCAGCATCACAAAATGGATGCTGCTGCCACGACACAAGTCTGACCTCCTGCAGCTGGGAGTGATCCCAGCCACGGAGGCCTGGACAATAGGTTTCCTGCTTGGGGAGGTGCTAGCACCTCCCCAGACAGCCTTTAGTGTATTGGGGGCAGGGTGGACTGAAAGGAATGAGACATGCCTGGGGCACACAAGGTGTTCCTTGCATAGTCCAGTTCAAACCGGCGCTGGGGCACTCCAGCCCCACCTCTGGCGCGAAACTGGACAAAGGGAAGTGGGTGTAACCACCCCCTCCCAGGTCCCACCCATAAGGCGTGACCTAGCAGGTATCCCAGCCCCCCAGATTAGTATAAGAGTTGGAGTTGGGCCTCAAGACTTTAGATTATCCTGAACCTGCAAAACTGAACAGAAACTCTGGACCTTCGACATTCGACGAAAGAAGAAGACTGAAGAATCTCCCTTGTAGCCAAGGAGTGGCTACCCTGTGCAAACAGGCACCATCAAGAGACTACCCTTTGCTTTGCCCACGTTCTACGAGGAACCGACTGCAGAGCCTGACCAGAGCCTTGACTTCCAGACTTCTCCGACCCTGATCCACATCTACAGCAGAGCTGAGATCCGTGGAGGCGACGAGCGACGTGGGACCGGCTACCTGGAAAAAGTGGCTAGTAACTTAAAGCGCAGCTTCTGAGGTACCCTCGAAGTTGTGCACCGGGGATTGAGAAGCCCCAACCCCAAGCACCATCTGCACCGAAGATCAGCCCCCCACACTCCACGAGTCCTGCGTGGGGCCCTTCAGCATTTTCCTGCTTGCCGCGTCTGTCCGGTTGCTTGCCTGCTGGCTAGTGGCCTTTGTGACGACGCACCCTGAAATCTTCTGCGCTGGTTTGGCTCCTCCAGACTGGCTCCCGCTTCTCTGCAAAGAAGAAGCACCCCAGACCTTCCTGGTCTGAACCAGAAGCAAGTCCTCCGTTATTCGTGGGTTCCGCTTGCCAAGGCTTGGTGAGTCCTAGTCCAACTTCGACGCCGCCGACAGCAAGAGCCTTCGTGGGACAGCTCGCCTCCTGGTCCTGGTCGTCCTCGACACTTCCTGGTCCTCCTGGCTGCAGCGACAAGCTTCACCTTCACCTGCAATCTTCACGACATCGCCTGGTTCCTTCCTGGTTCCACGTGGTCACTGGCTAGTGACCTTGACTCTGTCCCTTCTGCTTGCAGGTTTCTTCTCTTCTTGATCCCAGCCTTGGGATCCACCGGACACTCTTCACTGACTGCCTGTCAGCACCTTTCTTCAGGCATCCATAGGAGTCGACGACGAAAACGACGCATCTTCACCCCTATGCACCCGCAGCCTGTGGGCTAGGTAACTTGGGTACTCCGGTGCTCATCAGGATAGTGACTATCCTAGTGTCTAGTTTTCAAGTCTCAACTTCCTAGCTACTCCGGAAGTGTCCTAAATCTACCGTTTTCTAAACTGTACTATTGCTATTGACTTTTACGCATTACGCGTGAGTGTTTCCACTCTGCACACGAATCCCGTGGGCCTCCCACTTCCTAACTAACGCTAGTGTAGTGTAGCCCCAGCGATTCCCTAGGCCTAGGCCTATTCTATTTCCGTGACAGTGGTTCTTATACCACTTACTTAGTATATGGTTTGCGTGGCCCCTAGGGCCTAACTGTATTACTTACCTGTGTGACTTAATGTATGCTTAAATAAGACTGTGTTGTACTTACCTCTAATCTCATAAAGAGTGCTGAGGGTTTGACTAGAATAAATACACTTTATTTTATATATATATCTGTTGTGGTGTCCTTTCATTTGGTATTCAAGGGATTATATATGGTATCACAGCTGGCTTCACATGCCATTCAGAGTTTAGCCTAAGACTGCTCTTGTCCATGCTACCACTAGGATAGCTGGTCTATAAGGTTGACTTTACAACCAATCACCATAAGGGTATTTGGACTGATATAAGGTGTACACTAGAACTAGTGACATCATACATCAGGCCAACTTCTCACATTGGTGGCAGCGGTGGGATCTGAGCTTGCTGTTGTAATACCATTGTAATCTTGAGATACTAAATTGAAAGATCACACAGATATTGTCTAGGTACATATAACATAGATTATAATACTTAAGTCCTACTGGACTTTGTAGTTGTAGGTTGAAGGGAGTAACACACCCTGACTACAACTACTAGAGAGGTTTAGTAGAAACAACTAGTGTAGGTAGGTGCACACACCACACCCTCACTAGATCATGCCTCTGGGAGGAGATCAAGTAGATGCTCTCTCAGGAGGGGCAGGTCTGCAGAAGACCCCCTCTAGGTATGATACCTTAACATTCCAGGAGATGAGACATTTGTGTACCTCCAGAGGAATAAAACAGGGTTCCAACCCTACCCTTAGACAGCTAGTGGAGCTTCTGGAGGCCTATGATGCTGAAAGAGCTGCCAGGGATGGTGCCATAGCTGTAGATAAGGGTCTACCCACCACAGATGAGTCAGATGGGACTTCAGATGGGGAGGTAGACAGCCAGAGCCAAGTAAGGAGACTTAGCCAGGCTAACCTAAGTTTACATGGGAGGTTGCATGGGGTCCCCCCATACAGACCCCCAAGTAGGCTTTCACAGAGAAGCAGGAGGGACAGATCCCCTTCAAGGGAATCCATCCACTCCCATGTTTCTAGCATCTCTAATGCTTCCTCTCACAGGGGAAGGACTTCACCTGAGAGAAAGGAGCATAAAGCCAGAATGAGGGAAGCTAATCTGAGGATTCAGAGGGAAGAAATTGCCCTTGCCAAGGAGAAGCTTGCTCTGGCTAGAGAGCAAAAATTGTGTGGGTCAGAACCCACTGGTGGCAGCAACATCCCTAGAGATAGGGATAGGTCTTATGACCATAGAAACCTAAGCAAGATAGTCCCCCCATATCAGAATGGGGATGACATCCACAAATGGATGACTGCTTTGGAGAGGGCCTGCAAAGTACAGCAGGTACCCCAAAGTCAGTGGGCAGCTATCTTGTGGCTCTCCTTTTCTGACAAAGGTAGAGACAAGCTCCTCACAGTCAGTGATGAGGATGCAAACAATTACAAAGTCCTGAAGAGTGCTCTGATAGATGGGTTTGGCTTAACCACTGAGCAATATAGGTTGTTGTTCAGAGACACCCAGAAGACACAGACACAGGACTGGTCTGATTTTGTGGATTGTGCCACTAAGGCTTTGGAAGGTTGGTTAAATGGCAGCAAGGTGCAGGACTATACAGGATTGTACAACTTGATTATGAGGAAGCAGATCCTTAGTAATTGTCAGAACCAGCTTCTCCATCAACACCTGGTAGACTCAGATTTGACCTCTCCCCAAGAATTGGGAAAGAGGGCAGATAAATGGGTCAGGACCAGGATTAGGCCTAAAAATCAGGGTGGTGACCAAAAGAAAGATACCACCAAGCCTCAAGAGAAGGGTGGGGATAAAACAAAAGAGAAATCTTCCTCAGGGCCCCAAAACTCCACACAGGGTGGTGGGTCCCAAGCTCCCTCCTCTACCACAGTTAAAAAGCCTAACTGCCATGTGTGTAAAACACCTGGGCATTGGAAAACTGACAGCAGTTGCCCACAGGCTAAAAACAAAACTGTTCCTCCAACTACTCCTGTCACACCACCTATTACTGTCAGCAGTAATCCCCCAGGTGGTGGGAGTGCCCCCAAAAATTTGGTTGGGTTTTCTTGGGGAACACAGGGGGATCCTGGCTTAGCCAATTCCCCTACAGCAGCTACTCTTGTCTGTGATGGTGGCATGGGGTTTGCCAACTTCACTGCCTGTCCCAACACCTTGGGTAGGTACAGACAGGAACCCTACATCAATGGTAGAAAAGCTGAGGCCTACAGAGACACTGGAGCTAGCATCACTATGGTGGCCCATAGGCTAGTTCCCTCTGAGCAGCTTTTGCCTGGTTTCTCATACCAGGTAACTAACATTGATGGCAAACAGAACAGCCATCCCATGGCAGAAGTATGTCTCAGCTGGGGAGGGGTCACTGGCCCTAAAAGGGTGGCAGTGTCTCCAACCTTGCCTGTGGACTGCTTACTGGGGAATGACTTAGAACTCTCAGCTTGGGCTGGAGTTGAACAAGACACCCATTCCAAAATGGTAGGCCTTTCCCAAAAGGGTAGTGGGGTTGTGCCAGTCCCAACCCCTGTCCAAGTAGCTTTCCTCCCTGAGAAGGTTGGAAGGGCAGTGGTAGCCACAGCCCAGGCACAGACAGACTTCCCTGTAGAAATTGGCAGAGCTGTGACAGTCACAGCTCAAACACAAACTGAGTGCCTTCCTGAAAAGGTTGGCAGGGCTGTAATGGTCTCAGTCCATACTCAGACTGACCTAGGTGTAGTGAAGCCTGAAACTATGGATCACTCCACACAAACAGAGAGTAGTGGGGAGGAAGACAAGTCTCCCTCTCCCCAGACATTAGGAAAAGGTCAGCCTCCTCAGGGACCTGACCTCACCCCTTGTGAAGGAACTGCCCCAGAGGAAGCCAGGCCTGGCCTGGCAGAGCCTCTGATGTCAGTGGCCCCTTCCAAGGTGGGACCCAGTCTGGTGCAGGTAGCCTGCCTCTCTCTACCCTGCCTCAGTCAGCCCAGGGCTGCAGAGGTCAGGGAGGCCAGTGGACCCCAAGAGGGCCCCTGCCCACAAGAACCCCCCAATCAAAAGAATGAGGATTGCCTGGCTAGTAGCCCTAGCCAGGTGATGGGTAAAAACATTCCTGAGGGATCCCCTTTACAGGTAGTTAGGGACCTCCCCCAGAGGGATTCTGTTGGGCACAGGCAAACCTGGGACCTTAGGGCCCCAAACCTGACCTGTCCCTCCAGTAAGCCCACAAAAGGGACCCAGCCTCCAGCTTTAGGTAGCCAGAGGCTGACCCTGAGAGCACAGTGCAACTCAGTTAGAGAAAGAAAGGCATCCATGGTGGAGGATGATTGGAGGAAGCTGAGGCCTCACTTTGAGGACACTCACTTCAGTACTCCATCTCAACACCAGCCTTTTACTTTGCAAAGACACACCAAAGGTAGAGATTCCCTATGGTGGAGACCCTATGATATCTTTAGGATGAGGGATTGCTTAGTGGACCATGAGACAGGGGGTAACCATGCCAGTGCTGGTTCTTCCTTATATGGCCACTCAGGCAATAGAGGCTTACCTTGTCAAGGCCAGCCTTATCTCCTTTCGTTTGGGGGGGGGTTGTGTAGGAAGGTGGATATCTGACTATGGTTACCCCCAACTTTTTGCCTAGTGTCTAGCTGGTTTTTCGACTTAGTTGGCCTGAGATCCTGCCATTCAGGGTCTCAGGCTGTCTGCTCTCTCTGTAAAATGGACTCCATGTACCCTAGGTACATAACCAATTGGTAAGGATCACCTTATTGGACCCTGTACAGTGTACCCTAGGTACCCAGGGCATAGGTGTACCCTAGGCCTCCCAGGGGCTGCAGCATGTATTATGCCACCCCTGGTCTGGCCTTCCAATCAGACACAACTGGCTGATCACTCAGCTGGGGCAAGGTCGTGTAATCACCCCTTGCTTAGATATAGTATGCCTATATCTACCCCTATATATAGACACATGTGTACCTATCAGTCACTCCTATGGCAGGCCTTAACAATCCTGGAGGCAAAGTGCTTGGTAACATGTGAGATGGTGCTCTAGCATGAGCTGAGCCTGTCTGCAGCTTTCGGAACCATGTCCTTATAGCTGTTCTATGATATAGCCTACCATATACTCTTAAAGTGCCTTATAATCTTAAACGGTTATGGTAACTATGGTTTGGCTTTATCAAAACATGTCGTGTAAGGTGTCTAACACTTTGGAATAATACCCCCATACCATTTCTGGTGATGAGGATATTATTCCTCCCTTCTAGAGGGAGAGACATGTTAAAATCCTACTTTGCTGTTTATCTCTAACCAAAGCCTCAGCATCACAAAATGGATGCTGCTGCCACAGACACAAGTCTGACCTCCTGCTGCTGGGAGTGATCCCAGCCAGGGAGGCCTGGACAATAGGTTTCCTGCTTGGGGAGGTGCTAGCACCTCCCCAGACAGCCTTTAGTGTATTGGGGCAGGGTGGGCTGAAAGGAATGAGACATGCCTGGGGCACACAAGGTGTTCCTTGCATAGTCCAGTTCAAACCGGCGCTGGGGCACTCCAGCCCCAGCTCTGGCGCGAAACTGGACAAAGGGAAGTGGGTGTAACCACCCCCTCCCAGGTCCCACCCATAAGGCGTGACCTAGCAGGTATCCCAGCCCCCCAGATTAGTATAAGAGTGGGAGTTGGGCCTCAAGACTTTGGATTATCCTGAACCTGCAAAACTGAACAGAAACTCTGGACCTTCGACATTCGACGAAAGAAGAAGACTGAAGAATCTCCCTTGTAGCCAATGAGTGGCTACCCTGTGCAAACAGGCACCATCAAGAGACTACCCTTTGCTTTGCGACCGTTCTACGAGGAACCGACTGCAGAGCCCGACCAGAGCCTTGACTTCCAGACTTCTCCGACCCTCATCCACATCTGCAGCAGAGCTGAGATCCGTGGAGGCGACGAGCGACGTGGGACCGGCTACCTGGGAAAAGTGGCTAGTAACTTACAGCGCAGCTTCTGAGGCACCCTCGAAGTTGTGCACCGGGGATTGAGAAGCCCCAACCCCAAGCACCATCTGCACCGAAGATCAGCCCCCCACACTCCACGAGTCCTGCGTGGGGCCCTTCAGCATTTTCCTGCTTGCCGCGTCTGTCCGGTTGCTTGCCCGCTGGCTAGTGGCCTCTGTGACGACGCACCCTGAAATCTTCTGCGCTGGTTTGGCTCCTCCGGACTGGCTCCCGCTTCTCTGCAAAGAAGAAGCACCCCAGACCTTCCTGGTCTGCACCAGAAGCAAGTCCTTTGTTCTTCGTGGGTTCCGCTTGCCAAGGCTTGGTGAGTCCTAGTCCAACTTCAACGCCGCCGACAGCAAGAGCCTTCGTGGGACAGCTCGCCTCCTGGTCCTGGTCGTCCTCGACGCTTCCTGGTCCTCCTGGCTGCAGCGACAAGCTTCACCTTCACCTGCAACTCTTCACGACATCGCCTGGTTCCTTCCTGGTTCCACGTGGTCACTGGCTAGTGACCTTGACTCTGTCCCTTCTGCTTGCAGGTTTCTTCTCTTCTTGATCCCAGCCTTGGGATCCACCGGACACTCTCCCCTGACTGCCTGTCAGCATCTTTCTTCAGGCATCCATAGGAGTCGACGACGAAAACGACGCATCTTCACCCCTATGCACCCGCAGCCTGTGGGCTAGGTAACTTGGGTACTCCGGTGCTCATCAGGATAGTGACTATCCTAGTGTCTAGTTTTCAAGTCTCAACTTCCTAGCTACTCCGGAAGTGTCCTAAATCTACCGTTTTCTAAACTGTACTATTGCTATTGACTTTTACGCATTACGCGTGAGTGTTTCCACTCTGCACACGAATCCCGTGGGCCTCCCACTTCCTAACTAACGCTAGTGTAGTGTAGCCCCAGCGATTCCCTAGGCCTAGGCCTATTCTATTTCCGTGACAGTGGTTCTTATACCACTTACTTAGTATATGGTTTGCGTGGCCCCTAGGGCCTAACTGTATTACTTACCTGTGTGACTTAATGTATGCATAAAAAAGACTGTGTTGTACTTACCTCTAATCTCATAAAGAGTGCTGAGGGTTTGCTTAGAATAAATACACTTTATTTTATATATATATCTGTTGTGGTGTCCTTTCATTTGGTATTCAAGGGATTATATATGGTATCACAGCTGGCTTCACATGCCATTCAGAGTTTAGCCTAAGACTGCTCTTGTCCATGCTACCACTAGGATAGCTGGTCTATAAGGTTGACTTTACAACCAATCACCATAAGGGTATTTGGACTGATATAAGGTGTACACTATAACTAGTGACATCATACATCAGGCCAACTTCTCACATTTGCTTCTTTTTAGCACACATCTCTGTGTTCTTTCCATTGTTGCAGACCTTACAATGTAGACAAGCAAGGAATCTGTGGGTTGCTGATTTAACCATTTCTTTCTGGCATATTGTATTTCTTCAGAACTCAATACTAGAAGGACTTTAACTAGAAGACCCTGCCTTTCTATTGGTACCACATGGACCACCATTCGATCTTTATGTGCTCATCTTAACTCATAAATAGCAAATAGTTTATTTGAAAATAATTTTGATTTTAGTTGCCTCTTTTCTATTTGTCAATGTTAGTATGATTTTGTGATCATACTTTTGTTATTATGCTTTGTTCTCTGCTCTGCTTCTTTTTGTTGTCTTCCTATGTGGCATAATTTATTTTTGTTTATACTTTCTAGCTCTCTTCCTACCTCTACTTGTGCATTCCTTTGAGTAACCTCTTTGCAGAAACGTAGTTTCCATCTCGTCACCTTTCTGTTCAAGTTCTTCATCCAATGACTAATTCCTCTATAGACATAGAAACTCCCAATATGGAATGCTGTCCACTAATATTCTCTGATAGAAGCTACTATCAAGTATAATAATGTTGGTGGTAGTTGATTTATGATGCAATGTAGTTTGTATTCTGTCATCGTTGATGCATAGTTTGATATACAGGGAGTTGATTCTTTCCATTCTGCTTTAACTTGTGAATTTGAGATTACAGTCGTAGCTGTTTCTTTCTAAAATAATGACGAACTTCTAACTTGGAACTATAATGATTAGAAAGTTGTCTATGTTGTGTAATCACATTATGATCTTGTTTAAAGGTTTTTTTTGGGGGGGGGGGTCACTACAGGCTATCTCCATCTCCCATTGGCGCATTGTAAGTTGTGCCAGGCTGGCAAAAGATCTTACAACTGAACAAAAATATATGTTACTTTTGAGGCCTTTTTTAATCATCTCAATGGCATGTTTTTTGTGTGTTAGTTTTGTTAATTTTCTTTGGTCTAAAAAGTATCTACATGCCTTGAAACCATAATTATGTTGTATGAGCATATAAGGATACCACATCCATCATCATTAATTCGTTGTTTTCATTTCAAGGGATGTCTTGGAATACGTTCCCCTATCCCTAACATAGGCATTCAATGTTTTTACCATATGTGTCAAAAATTTGTCTACATAGAAAGAAGTTCTTTTAAACACGAATGACCATGAAAATTCTATGTCAGGAGCGGAGGCGAGGATTATGCTCAACTTTCTTTATTCCTTACTCCAGCAGCTTCAACTTTAAATCAACAAAAAACTATAATTCCCATAGTGCATGCAGTAAGGGTCCTCCACAGTCCACCAATCGGCAGTCCCCATGGTTCTCGAGGGCGTGCTATTCCTGTGTCACTCTTTCCTTTCCTGCTCACCAGCAGATAAGTATTACCCTCCCTCTCGCTTGTTCAAGGCAAGGGGAATTAGGTGTTATTCAGTGTATTTTTGCAATGTTTAACAGTTGAATTGTTTGCATGCGCTTTGATTGAGTTTGTTTTTCAGCATTCCGGGGCCGCGAGAGTGGTTTTGTTTGCTCCGCTTGCTCTTAATGTGCCTCAGGCTGGCGGTGCAGTGCGCACATATGGAACACAGGGGGGGGGGGGGGGTGTCTGCACGTCTAGTTTGTCTGTGCCGTGCTGGTAACGGCGGGACCTGTGAGTGCCGGACGAACAGCCCCAGCAACCCGACACGCCCCCTGAACCGTCCTGGAAGCCCTTACACCCACCGAGTGTTGGTCTGTAGTTCCGCTTTGCCTCTCCTGATGCCCGGACCGCGGGTCTGTATTGAACGCTGCAAGGCGAGTTGGGGTGCTTTTGCTCGTACGAGGAAGCTGACGGGGCGAGCCCAGACAGGTAGGACACCCATTGCATCTCAAGGGTGAGTCTCCCTCTAGCGGATTGATAGATCTGACTAGCACACTTAGTGTGCACAAAGATTAGTGTTTTAGCCACGTCAATAACAACCCCAGACATAGTAGTCTCACCACTAGCGCATAGAGCGTTTGGATATATATATGTATATTTTATTGGTCTAACTGTAATAGTGCTTGCTCTCGTCATGGAGGATGAATACACAGGAGGAGTCTCTGCAGGTTCTTCCCCTTAATGATGAGTTCTGCGACGTGGTGAATGCTTCCATCTACCAAGCGGTGGCAACTGCCATGGGTCCTTTTGAGCGCTGCATAATGCAAATAGCATATGCTTGTCAGGTGGAGCAGCTCCAGCGCGCCCAGAAGTGTAAGAGCACCTCAGGCATGGATATGGGGGCGTTTGAACGCTTAAAAAAGGCATTCTTAGCCAGGCCAGATGTGGGGTCACAAGATACTATTCCAGAGACCCCAGAGATCCCTAGTTTACATGAGGATGGAGAGGACTCATTGGGTGAGTCTGCAGATGAGGCAGGTCCATCTAGACCCTGGCGCCCTATAGATTCCCCCGCCACAGACATACCCAAGGGGTCAGAGGAGCTTTCTGATATGTTGGTCTCTGAGGCTCTAATACACCCCTGTTCCTTGGAGTGGGTGCCCTCTCCAAATGTTTTGGCATTCGTAACAGGACCATTGCGCAAACCTCTCGAGAAGGAGGTAAGGGCTTGCCTCGGAGCAGAGTGCCCATACCCAGCCATACCGGGCAAGGTGCCAACAACTCAGGAGGTTGACCCAAAAATGGCAATTTTCCTGCAGAAATACATCAGGAATCCAAAAAAGGGGAAACTCAGATCATGGCAGTCATGTCAAGATAAGCTACTGGATATAGCAGGCCCCATCACAAAGGTCTTATAATTGGCGGAGGAGGCCAAATTGACAGGCACCCCTCTCTCCTCTGGAAAGAGTTTTGAACTGGGCCCAGCATGCAATAGTCTTCCTGGGCAATGCTAATTGCGCCCTCTCTACCGAGAGGAGACGCTCCTTCCTGTTAAAAGTGGATCCCAAACGGGGAGACTTGGCTTCTTCTGAGGCTGCCACTGAGGCGCAAGGCGGTCTCTTCGGAGAGCCGTTCATAAAGGAACTCACCAAGCTCGTCGCCACTTTTACATCTTTAGATAAGGCGCAATCCTCCATTAAGAAGGTTTTCCATCCTAGAGAGTTTTTGTTGTGGCCGGCCAAGGCAGAGGGCATTCGGTTGGTCGTTTTTACACCCAAGGCCCCCAAAGAGGTGGCAAGAAAACCCAAGATTCAGGCAGACAGGAGTTCCTACAGTCAAGACGAGGCTACAGAGGCCGTGGTGGCAGAGGAGCAGCCAGAGGCCAACCCCTGGCCACATCAGGTGAGCCTTTCCCCCTTCCACATTTAAAGGTGGGCGGCAGGTTAGCAGTTTTCGAGCACAACTGGAGGTCTATCACCTCCGACGCATGGGTGTTACAGACCATACAAAGTTTTCAAATAGAATTCTACGGCTCTCTCGTACAGGAGGTTCGACCTCGACCGCTGGTTTTTGCACACAATCAGACCAACCTCATAGATCAAGAGGTGGCAGATCTACTGCAAAAAGGAGCGATTGTTCCTACACATCTGCACCCAAGAGGCTTTCTCAGCAATGTTTTTCTGGTAGACAAAACAGACGGGGGTCAACGGCCGGTGATAAATCTGAGAAAGTTCAACCAATGGTTGATCTATCGCCACTTCAAGATGGAGGGCATTCATCTGCTGAGGGACCTTCTTCAACCCGAAGATTGGATGGCCCGGCTGGATCTGAAAGACACGTACTTGGCGGTCCCCATTTTTCCTCCGTACATTGCATCCTACAGTTTCTGTGAAAGGACCAGGTGTAAGAGTTCGCCTCACTCCCTTTCGGTCTTTATTTGGCCCTGTGGTGCTTCACCAAGGTTCTCAAACAAGTGGTGAAGACACCAGGAGCCAAGGGCTTTCGCCTCATCATTTATTTGGACGACATTCTGCTCTTGGAGCAATGTCCTCTCCGCCTCACAAAGCAGGTGCAGGAAATGATAGACCTCCTTCAGAACCTGCGGTTCGTGATCAATGCCAAGAAGCCGCTTTTGAAACCATCCAAGCAGGTGACCTTCCTGGGACTTGTCATAGACTCGGTGACCTGCACCCTGAGTCTTCCGATGAGGAAGTTGACCAAGATTCGCAGAGAATTGAGGCGAGTACTAGCACGTTCCTTCACCTCGTTGAGGCAAATAGCTTGGTTGGTAGGCCTTCTCGCCTCATCAATTCAGACGATTTTCCCGGGACTGCTCCCCTATAGAGCGTTGCAGTGTCGGAAAGCCTCTCACCTTTGCAGAGGCCTGCAATTTTCTGACCAGGTGCCCATTACAGAAGAAGTGCGCAGGGAGATGAGGTGGTGGCTGGATCAGATGGAAGCCTGGAATGGCAGAGCCTTATTTGGCTGCGATCCAGACTTAGTGATAGAGTCTGATGCCAGCAAGCCAGGTTGAGGAGCTCGGTGCGGGGACTCCTTTACAGGAGGAAAGTGGTCCACAGAGGAAGGTCAGCTCCACATCAATTGCCTAGAATTGATGGCGGGGTCCTTTGCGATCCAGTGTTGGACGAAGGACAAGGCGTCTTGCAGCATGCTCCTGAAGAATGGCAATGTCTCGGCGGTCTGATACATCAACCATCTTGGGGGTACGAAGTCCAAAGCTCTGGTGGATCTACCCAAGGATTTTTGGATGTTTTGTCTCGCCCACAACATTTCGGTGACAGGGGAATACCTCCCAGGGGCTTCCAATGTGATAGTAGATTGGTGCTCCAGGAGCTGGTCGGACATGAGCCTGTGGCAACTACATCCACCGTCCTTTCGGAGACTCCACAACACCTGGGGCCCTTTCTCAGTAGACCTCTTTGCGTCCCATCTGGACCACCAACTACCACAATTTTGCAGTTGGACCCTTTCTCGGTGGACCTCTTTGCGTCCCATCGGGACCACCAACTACCACAATTTTGTAGTTGGAAACCAGACCCTCCAGCTACTGCGACGGACGCATTCCTCCAAGATTGGTCCAAGGAGATGGGGTGTGCCTTCCTCCGTTCGCAATGATAATGAGACTCACGGCACAAATCCGCAGAGAACAGGCGAAGGAGGTGTTGATTACCACGTATTGGAGGTCTGAAGTGTGATTTCCAGTTCTTCTGGAACTTTCCTGGGATTCTCCACTCCTTCTACCCCAAGATCCTTTCCTTCTGAGGGATCCTCAGAGCGATCCCCACCCTCTAGTCCTTCAAGGGTGGATGCCCTTGGTAGCATGGCGGATTTCAGGCATCGCTGGAGAGTCTCAGGCCTATCGAATAAGGCTCAAAGGCTACTGCGAGCGGCTTGGGCCGACAGCACAAGCAAGCGTTACAGATCAGCATGGACCAGATGGGTCGACTGGTGTGTTCGGAACGACCAGGATCCCATGGGGTGTGAAGTGGTAGCCGTTATGAATTTCTTGGCATCATTGGCGGCTCAGGGCCTAGCACACCACACTATCAATTCTTACAGGTCGGCGATCTCAGCAGGCCATGTACCAATCCTAGGAGCTCCAGTCGGGGAACATCAATTGGTTTGCAAGTTGATGCGAGGAATTCGCCTCACGTTTCCTCCGGAACCTAGGTATTCATTTTTATGGTATGTGTAATGATGTAACATGGCTCCATGCCAGAACACTAGGCATGGAACCAGCTTCTTCTGAGGTTCTGTCATGTGAGGGTTCTATTATGACAGTTGATATGCTGGCTGTTGGTTGAGGCTGTAATAAATACCTCTTACCACATATCTTCATCTGGTGTGGATTTACTTTATTACACTGGCGACGTTTGGGCGGAGAAAAGAACCCAGAGGAAGGGACAGCCTCAACAGCAACAAAGAAGGAAGAGCTTGGATTATTTCAGAGGAAAAAAGGTGATAACTTACAGAGACGTGCTGGATGAGGATCCAGCGTTTTGAAGCATGTTCAAGCAGTGAAAAGTGGGAAATTGCGGTTGTAAGAGCCTTGTGGAAAGCTGTTTGAGCAGGTACTGAGGATCAAAGTGGTCTCTGTATGCTTCACGACGTCTGAAGGTCAGTGAGCAATTGAAAAAGGACTGAAGGCTGTGGGAAAGGTTGGCGGCCATCTTGAGTGTGGTGAAAGGAGAAGAACAAGCCAGACTAACTAAAGAAAATAGACCGGATGTTTGGTTGCGGCCAATTTGAGTGAGGAAAACGATCCGAGATTGCTCAAAGAGGAAGCAAGCCCAACTGCCTGAAGAAAATGGACCAAATGTTTCGTGGCGGCCATCTTAGATGAGGAAGAGTTTGGTTGCGGCCATTTTGAGTGAGGAAAACGATCCGAGATTGCTCAAAGAGAAAGCAAGCCCAACTGCCTGAAGAAAATGGATCAAAAGTTTTGTGGCGGCCATCTTAGATGAGGAAGAAGGAATTTTTTCTTATATATATATTTTTTAAAAAAAAATTTTTTTTGCAGCACAAGTGTTGGAGGACATCGAAGAAGATCATCGACGGTCTATTGGAAGTTGAGAATTGGACGGAGACTGGATAAGGATCACTATATTGGTTGGTGGTCAGGGGAATAAACGTTTCTTTTGAAACTTGATTACACTTGTGGAATACAAGTATTTGAGCGTTGTAAATTGAATTAAACTGAAAAGGTCATCTGCGGTGACAAACACACCATCAACAAACGTGTTTGATATAGCGGTATCGTGCTGGGACATATGGTGACTGACGCATCTTTTGGACTTTAAGCACTTTTAGCAACTAGTTGGGTTGTGGGGAAGTAGTGATTTACACCTCTTGTGAGTATGCAGAATGTTACAGCGCCGCCGTTTTTCTTGTCAGATCCAGGAGAACCGGTTATTAAGTGGAAGAAATGGAAAAAGATTTTTGAAAATTATGCCAGGGTGTGTGGAACGAATTTGAGTGGTGAAAGGAAGCAGACACTTTTGTTACATTGTTTAGGGGGCGAAGGACAAGAGGTGTTGGAAAATCTACCTCCTTTGTCGCAAAATGATCAGAGGGGGTTGAATGAATATGAAATATGTGCAAGACAACTAGATTTACATTACTTGCCAAAGATTAGTACTATTATGGAAAGGTACCATTTTGGTTTGCGGGAGCAAAGAAAAGAGGAGAGTGTGGAAGAATATATTACGGCTTTGCGGAAGTTGGCTTCAAGTTGTAAATTTGGGGCGTTGGTAGAGGAAAGGATTAGAGATCAGTTTGTGCTGAGGTGTTGCAGTGATAAAGTGAGGGAAGAACTCTGGCTAAAGGACGAGCCACCGTTGGATGAGGTTATTAGTATTGCAAAAAGGGTAGAGCATATGTTAAAGTGTGTTGGAGAACTAAGTAAAGAACATAAAGAAGACAAGATCAGTGTAAAAGCACAAGAAGTGGAGTGTCGAGCCATACAAAAAGATGAGAGGGAAAAAAATTATGAGGGTGTCTGCGAGAAAGGTGTTTTAATAGAAAAAAACGCAGGAAAGACACAAGGGAATAGGAGGTTTGCAACAACTTTTCAGGGAAATTGCTACAGATGTGGAAGGTTTGGACACATGGCTAATGCAAGTGAGTGTCCTGCTAATAGGGTTACTTGCAATGTATGTGGAAAAAGAGGACATTTTGGGAAAAATTGTAGGATGAGGAATAGGAGAGATTCAAGATCAGAAATAAAGGAAGTCAGTTTTCAAGTTAGTGAGAGTGAGGTGGAACATCCCTCTGAGTGGGTTTTGGTGGGGGATGTTAGAGTCAAAATGAAATTTGATTCATGCTCTCACATCACGTTTCTCTCAAAGGATCTTTTTATGAAGAATTTTCAAGGAAGGAAGAAACTGTCCAAACCTAATATTAAACCTACGGGTTATGGTGGGTTGCCAATTAAGTTATTAGGTTATTTTGATGACTGCATTGAGTACAATGGTAGGTTCACTGATGCTAGGATTTATGTTGCTGAGAGGGGTGATAATTTGTTGAGCTGGAGTCATCAAGCTCGTTTGGGTGTCATTCTCAATCCTAATGCACATCCATCTGTTCAGGTACAATCTATTGAGGGTGACGAAAACAAGTTTGTGAGAGCGTTTGGTGAATTGTTCAGTGACACCTTGGGGTGTTTAAAGGGGTACAATCACCATATTAAGTTGAAACAGGGTGCAGTACCAGTTGTGGCAAAAGTTAGACGCATTCCCATTTGTATCCAAGATGCTGTACAAAAAGAGATAGATAAATTGTTGTCCACTGGTGTTATACAGCCTGTAGAGGCAACGGAGTGGTTAGCTCCCATTGTTGTGGCACGTAAACCAAATAATGAAATCCGTTTATGTGTGGATCTTCGTGCCTTAAATAAAGAAGTAGTGGTTGACAAGTTCCCACTTCCCAATATTGAGGAATTAGTATCATCGTTGGATGGTGCTGGTTATTTTACCACTCTGGATATGGCATCAGCATACCATCAGGTTCCGTTGAGTAAAGAGTGTCAAGAATTAACAGCTTTCATTACGCCAATGGGGGCCTTCAAGTTTTTGCGTATGCCGTTTGGGCTTGTTTCTGCGGCCTCTGTATTCCAAAGGATTATGGAAGATCTTTTTAAAGGAATTTCAGGCGTAAAGTGCTACCAGGATGATGTATTAATATGTGGGAGAGACGTGAGAGAACATGATGAGAGGGTACATGCTGTGCTTAAAAGGATGCTTGATGCTGGGTTATCTCTTAGGCGAAGCAAATGTAAATTTGGAGTCACTGAACTGGACTATTTGGGTCATCATATTTCACGGCAGGGGGTAAGTCCAAAAAAGGATTTGGTGGACACTATTGAAATGTTAAAAGAACCGTGTACAAAAGATGAGGTTTCTTCATTCTTAGGTATGGCAGAATTTTATAACAAATTTATACGAAATTTTGCAGATAAGACAGTAAATCTAAGGAAGTTGATGTGTAAGAATGCAGAGTTTGTTTGGACGGAAGAGTGTGGTGCTGAGTTTAAACAAGTAAAAAATGATCTCAGGAATGCACCAAACTTACAAGCTTTTGTACCTGGGAATCCCACTTTCATTGTTACTGATGCGAGTATAAAGGGGCTGGGTGCTCTTCTCTTTCAGATCAGGAAGGGCCAAGAGGTGCTAATAGCTTGTGCTTCAAGATGTTTGAAAGGTGCGGAGATGGGTTATTCTGTTATAGAGAAGGAAGCGTTGGCAATTTTCTGGGCCATAAACAAGTTCAGAAAGTTCGTGTGGGGATCTTCTTTCGTTGTCAGGTCTGATCATAAACCCCTGAAAGAAATTTTTGAGAAGAAGGGTTTGGACTCAATTTCCTCGAGGATCAGGAGATGGGTCATTTCCTTACAGGAGTATAACTTCATGTTTGAATACATTCCAGGAAAGGCAAATGTAACGGCAGACTGTCTGTCGAGATTGGTGGAGGTGGTAGAGAATGATAAATCTCAGGATGAAAATGATCAGTGTGATGCTGAGTGTGGCATAAGAGTTTGTGACGTTACGCTGGGGGCTGTAAAGGAAGATGAATGGAGGGATGAGTTGCAAAAGGATAGTGAATTGTGTTCTGTGATGTCTCTTTTGAAACAGCATAAGTCTCGAAGTCTGGTTAAACCTTGGTCCTTAGTTGCGAATGAGTTAGCTGTTGTTGATGGGGTTCTAATGAGGGGCACAAGAATGATTCCCCCATTGAGTTTGAGAGAAGTCATCGTGAACATGGCTCATGAAGGGCATATGGGCATTTCTAAAACCAAAGAGCGCATCCGACAGGATTTCTGGTGGCCTGGATTAGATTTGATGGTGGAACGTACTGTTAGGGAGTGTACGCCTTGTCAAGCTAGTGATAAGGTGCTCAAACCAAGATATTCACCTATGGTTTGTAGAAGTTTACCAAAAAGTCCATGGGATGAATTAGCTATCGATATTGTGGGACCATTGCATGGAGAACATCAGACTCCTTACCTGTTGGTGTTGCTGGATTTGTATTCACGATGGGTGGAGGTGAGTTTGGTGAGAGAGATCACTTCTCTTTCTGTGATCAGTTTTTTAGAATCTGTGTTCAAACGAGAGAGTTTTCCTAACTCTATTCTTTCTGACAATGGTCCGCAGTTCTGTTCTGCTCAGATGGAGGAGTATTTTGTAAAATGTGGAATTGAACATAAAAACATTGCATTATATCATCCAGAGGCAAATGGTGCTTTGGAGAGATTTAACAGGACTTTAAAGGAGAGTATACAATTAGCAAAGGTAAACTGTTTAGATTGGAGAAAAGAACTGCAGTGTCGTATAACAGCCTACAGGTACACTCCTCATGCATCAACGGGGAAGACTCCTTTTGAACTGCTCAGGGGAAGGTCTCCAAATACTTGTTTGTGTCCTGGCTGGATGGTTGCTGGGAAGGGTTTGAAAAACAATGGTATTGGGGAATGGAGAGACAAAGAAGTGTCTCTGCAAAACAAAAGGAAGATTTATGTTGATAGAAGGAATAATGCGAAAGTTACAAATTTTGAGGTTGGAGATAAAGTAAAGGTCAGAGCTCCTGTTGAGTGTCAAAATTGGTCAAAATATACCTCTCCAAAAACTATCATTAAGCTGTTTAAAAATGCTGTCAAGACGGATGATGGTCGCATCTGGAATCATAGTCGTGTAGCACATTTTCGGGGGTGTGGTGTGGCCGACAGAAGGGATGATACTTCTTATCGTTTTCCCTCAGACATTGATGTAAGGTCTGATAGTACTTGTAGGGGTGTCAGAACACGCAGGTTTCCTTTGCATTTACGTGATTTTGTGTAGTTCTTTCTACCTTCTTTTTCTTGTTGTTCAAATGTGTTTATTGTTCTCATGTTACTTTTGTTCTAATGTAAAGAGGAAGAAGTGTAATGATGTAACATGGCTCCATGCCAGAACACTAGGCATGGAACCAGCTTGTTCTGAGGTTCTGTCATGTGAGGGTTCTATGATGACAGTTGATATGCTGGCTGTTGGTTGAGGCTGTAATAAATACCTCTTACCACATATCTTCATCTGGTGTGGATTTACTTTATTACAGTATGTCTATAAGGTTTTATACCTATTCCAATCTTGGCAACCTAATAAATATTTGTCCTGCAAGGAACTGTCACTTAAACTGGCTATGCTTTTGTGCTTAGTGACATGCCAGCAGGTGTCAGATGTTAGAGCTCTGGACATTTCTGGAAGGATTTTCACCCCTGGGGAGTCACCTTTCATATTGTGCATAGAACCAAGTCAGATTCTGGAATGGTGTCCTATCCGACCTTTGATAAGTCTCCAAAGTTGTGCGTGGTCAGATGCTTCAAGGAATATGAGAGTATGACAGAAGAGACTCGTCCACCTGAGGAACGCCAGTTATTGATTTCCCTAAGAAAGCCTTTCAAAGCGGTTGCACCACCAACCATAGCCCGTTGGATCAGATGGGTGATGCAAGAAGCAGGTATAAATGTTTCGCAATTTGGAGCCCACTCATTGAGGGGGGCAATGGCTTCAAAGGCTTTCTCATTGGGAGCCAGGCCAGAGGATTATAAACATGAGGACTGGTCATGAGACTGTTTGTTCAAGAGATTCTACTTTAAGCCAGTCATTGACATGGCGTCGTTGGTGGTGGATAAGCTTTGAACGAGCATAATCTTTGCCTCCGGTCCTGACATAGAATGAACATTTTCCTAGTAATCATGGTGGAAAGTTTCAATTCTATTAAGGGCATGGAGGTGAGGATTATTCCCGCCCGAGGCTCCGAGAGACCTGAGCCCACCCGGAACTATGAAGTCAAATACCCGTCAAGTGGGTCCCTGTGGTATGGTATAAGTATGTGCTTTTTGAAACTGTTGACTCTTTGGCAGGTGATCCCAGTAGGGAAGGTTAATGTTTAGGCCTTTTGCTGTTCTTAGTAGGATGTAATTGCAACACAATCTAATGATGTTTTCCTAGGTTTCAGTGAAGATTGGAGTCATTGGTTTGTGTCTTGGCTTCTTCCAGGTTCTGAGAGTTCTGAGGCAGACTGACAAGACTCAGGATATTTGTGGTTGCTGTCAAGAAAGAGGAATTGACACAGGAAGCACACCCTCGTGAACCATGTGGACTGCCAATTTGTGGACTGTGGAAGACCCTTACTCCATGCACTATGGGAATTATAGTTTTTTGTTGATTTAGAGTTGAAGCTGCTGGAGTAAGGAATAAAGAAAGTTGAGCATAATCCTCACATCCGCGCCCTTAATAGAATTGAAACTTTCTGTCATGATTACTAGGAACATTTTCATTCTCAATACATTTGTGAACTTCTGGAAGGAAAAATAAATGGTGGGTAAAACTACATGTTACACGAGGAAAAAATTGCCAATCAGCATTCATCTTTCCATTGTGCTACTATGCCTCCATGCCATTCTTTGATTTCCTCTATGGGATTCTTTTTCATTCTTCATAATTGTTAGAATCATATAGCTGTCTCATTGCCTCCTTAACATATTGATCGTTGTTCATTATTAGTGCTTCCACTCTTACAGGCTGGTTACCCTCATTAGTATTATCTTGTAACTGTTTAAAATGCTTGTCTTTCTGCAATGATCAGTTTTTCTTTTTATCACAGTTTTCAAATTGGATATTTTTTTTATATCCTTTACAACGTCATCATGAAGAATATCAATCCTGTAGCTTGGAGATCGTAATGACAACATCTCAATTTATCAATGTTTATTGCCTGTCAGTGGGGATTTTGTTGTTTCCTTAAATACCCATGTCCATCATAAGTTGTTCTTCAATGATTGTCATCATTTCTTAAAGTATGTCTAGGTTTAGTCATACTTTGAGGTCATTTATTGCAATGTTTATGTCACTTTATGTAATTCCTCTCCTATTTTGTATTTCTTTTTTCTTTGTCATTGTGTGATGTTTACCCAGTTTGAACTTTCTAATATGTTTGTAGATATCAATTCTAATTTCAGACAGATTATACGGAGTTTCTGGGCAAATTTTTCTAGTACTTCTGTTCCCTTCACCGTAAGAACATTGTCTGAAATGTTGATAAATTTGGGCTGACCTCGTTCGGGGAGCTGCAAGGCAGACAGGGTCTACTGGTTACCTGTAGCCGTAGACAACTCAAATACCCCCATGAGTCAACTGTGCAACTCCTTTCAAAGTCTCTTTACCTTTTCAGCAAAATGTTTTAGTGTGCGTAGTAGAGATATCAGTGTGTGGTTAATCTCATATCTCTGGTGCGGGCCAAGCCCTTCATTTTACCTGCTGGGTATTATTACAGTTTAGGCTGTGTGGGGGATGTTTTCTAGGTTGCTGCTCTCAAGCAGGGGCTTCCCTTCTACTGGGGCTGTGGCAACAGCCTTGTGTTGGATGAAGTTTGCTGCAAAGGCAAATCTGTGCAGCATCACTTGTCTTCGGAAGTGGCCCTTCAGGCCAGCTGCACACAGGCCTTCTGGTGTGGCAGTTGCGGCGTACAGGCCAAATTCCTTGTGGTGCTGTCTTTCTGGCAATTTGACCTCTGAACCAATCAGAAGGTCCAGCTCTGGCAGGCACACAGCTTTCAGTCACAGCATCAGCAGCAGCAGCACCAGTCTCTTAAGCCTGCAACAAATTGTAAGGCAACAAGGGAAACCTGTTCTGGTGCTGTCTTACGCAGCTCACACAGACACTGTGCAGAGTGACTGGGGAGGACCTTCATGGTCTCTTTTCTTTTAAAGAAGAACTTGGGATTGAAACAAAGTGTGTTGGTGAACATCCCTCTTTTTTGTAAACATTTTGCAGACTGCAAATGTAGATACGCTGCCTAAGGATTCAGAATCAATTTCAAATGTCACTCTTGGGCTTCTCTCCAGAGACAGTCTTTGTGCAAAGGGATTTCTTTCACAGCAGGGAGCAAAGAGGCTGGCTCCCAGCAGGAGTATCCAAAAGAGGAGCACATTGAAGTATGAAGCTCCTGACCTGGATGTCATCAACCTTCCTAAAAGAGCAACTGGGAATAGACAAATAGGCAGGCACTGCCTAGAAACTTTCTCACATTGATCAACAGAAATACAGTCTGACCTCTCTCCCCTAACATCCACCAAATGGCAGTGCTGAAGAAAGATTAATTATCAACCAGGTGGTAACAAGGTCCTTATTGAATTTCTCCATCTTTCCTTACTTCAGTCTCTGGGTCCCCACCCCCTAGATATAGGAAGGCAGACAATGCACTTTCACTGTCTAGGGAGAAGCTTTCCTTATCCTCTAACTTGTCCCATGCTTAACCCAGGAGCATCCAAAATGTATCCCACTGGCCCCAGTACTCAGACTCATACAACAGACAGAGCACTATTACCATACAAGTGCTACACACTCACTCAACATACACACACTCAACTTGCACACAGGATGCCAGCACTAGCTTCTGGGTTTCATATAACAACATAACTTTACGCAAGAGGAGCTTGTATTCTCACTTCTCCATAACAGAGGAAAAGGTTGGGTCACACTATAGATTTAACTCCTTCAGCGCTCATGACGGAGCCACTCCGTCATGAGCCACGGGTGCCGTGTGCTCATGACGGAGTGGTTCCGTCATGCTGCGGCCGTTGGCCGCCGCTCCTCCCACGCTGCGCTGATTCCCCGCCTGTGCGGGCGATTAGCGCAGTGGGCGGAGTCATGACGGAACCACTCCGTCATGAGGACAGCTCAACCGTGGCTCATGACGGAGTGGCTCCGTCATGAGCACAGCGCCACCGCGCTGCCCCCAAACCCCCCCCAGCGCTGCGGCGGAATTCCCGCCGCAGCGAAGGGGTTAAAGAACATAAAATGCACCACCTTTGCTTTATGTGACAAACCCAGGTCATGGACATTAGTTCAGTGCTCTCTATGCATGCTCTCTATGCATGCTGTTAACAATGTTAAGCAGCATGAGTGAAGTGTCTGGATTGGCTCAGGCAGGCTGACTCAGCACTCCAAAATGCACTGGAGGCCTGTGCCTGCTCTCCAATCCAGCTATCTAAAACAGCTAAGCTGGAGAGTTTGAATTGCGCATGTCGAGCTGGCTGTTACAAGCCAGCTGGCCAAACCGATATGCGCACTTCAAACTGAAGAGGCCACACCTCATTGCTGCCAATCAGCAGCAATGACACACTGGCCCGCCCCGCCCTTACTCTCCTTTCGACAGAAAGCTGGAAAAATAAAATGGTAATAAAATAATTTTATTACCATTTTATGGTAACTGTGCAGCAGTGTGGGGGGTGCTGCTCCTTTTGTATGGGGGAACCGCCACTGCTTCATAGATTTAATCACTTGTAGATACAATTACTGCTTCATTGTAGTGAACTACAGTTGTGCAATAAATACACATTGACATAAATGCCTCCTTATTACCTAATGAACATGATTGAAAATTGTCCTAGCTATCGTAACGGAAAATTTCAATTCTATGAAGGACTCAGAGGCGAGGATTATGCTTAACTTCCTTCGCTTTATTTGTTAGCAGCCAGATTTATAAAACATATGCAACAAACAATATTTTTTTCATTCAGGATCGAAGGCGAGGATTATGCTAGTTTAAAGCTTGCTCACGACCAAGTGAGACATATCGAAGACTGGTTTGAAGTAAAACCTTTTAAAGGTAGAGTCTGAAGACCAGTCGGCTGAATTAATTATATCCTCAAGTCTTGCACCCAGAGCAAAGTCCTT
The DNA here is from genome assembly GCF_964204655.1 of Triturus cristatus. Classification (NCBI taxonomy): domain Eukaryota; kingdom Metazoa; phylum Chordata; class Amphibia; order Caudata; family Salamandridae; genus Triturus; species Triturus cristatus. Next base: position 819,058,179 of record NC_140579.1, on the reverse strand, counting down.
TGAAGCCATAGCGCCACGCACTGAATGAGCTCCAAAACAAAAGAGATCGATACCAGCCCCTTGCATTTCCCACTCTCAATGGTAGGTGAAGAGACCACCCTATGCGGTTTCCTCAAAGCTATGGGGAGATGTCGTTCCCTTGGGGGGGGGCGAAATTCTTCTGACATCTGTTCATATGTCTTAAGACATTGCACCACACAAAGTTTTGGAAAATCTGGAAGTAACCCGTGTTGGTACTGCTGGCCCATGCCCTTGAGATGAAGCTTTCAGCCTGGCCCGGGACCGACAATCGTCCCCTGAAATTCGCCTCATCATGAGAGACAGAGACCCATCCATTTAGTAAGGGAGCAGGTCCGTATTGAGAAGAAGCGCTGGAAAGGGGGGGGGGGGGTCAGATTGGAGAATACCAAGAAAGTTCCAGAAGAACCGGATACCACACTTGGGACTATCAAATGGGAGTGATCAGAACCAGCTCGGCTAGCTGATGTCTGACCTGAGCCGACACCCTGGTGATCATCTCAAAGGGGGAAAAGGAGTAACCCACTTCTCGGGTCTAATCCTGGAGAAACGCGTCTGTGGCAGTTGCTTACGGATCTGACCTCCAGCTGAAAAACCTTGGTAGCTGATGATCCAACCTGAAGGCAGAAAGGGGCCCCATCGGTCGTTCAGTATTGAAAAGACGTCTGGGTGAAGTTTCCAGAGACTGGAATCCCTGAAATGTCGAGATTAGAAGTCCACCATCTAATTCGCCCGACCAGGTAGGTATTCTGCTGTGACCGAAATCTGATGATCTAGGCAGTACTGCCAAAACTGGGTGGCTAGATCGGAGAGAACTTTGGATCTGGTTCCACCCAAAAGATTGCTAATAACGGACCGCGGATACCTTGTCCATTTTGAGGAGGACGCACGACTGGATCAAATCCTTGGTCCAGCAGCAGACTGCGAAGGACCCGGCCAAGTGTTCTAGACAGTTGATATGTAAGCTCTGTTCGGCTGGAGACCACAATCCTCCAGTGGAGAACTCTTCACAGCGAGCGCCTAAGCGTGACCTGCTCGCGTATGACTCTATGACTAGGTCTGGGGTGCAATCAAAAATTGCCCCTCCTTTCAACGCGTCCATGTGATCCAGCCACCATTGGATCTCGGCGCACGCCTGGTCGCACAGGGCTTCCATTTGAGAGCAAGCGAGGTCCTTGCGCAAATGGGCAGCTTTCACACACTGCAGGGCGCAGTAGTGGAGAGGCCCGGGAAATATGGCCTGAATGGATGAGGAGAGGTGGACCACTAGACGAGTGATCTATCGAAGAGAGACTCTCTGTCTGGCTAAGATACGCCTCAACTGGTGGTGAATCTTCATTATCTTCCAAGACAGGAGACTTAGGGTGGCTGAGGCGGTGTCTATGGAGAAACCCAGAAGACCGCTTCCTGGGAGGGGATCAGCAAAGACTTGCTCTCATTTATGATAAAACCAAAGACTTGTAGGAGGTTGATTGCCAACTGCAAGTGGAGAGACAGTTTCCGAGAACATTGACCCATTAAGAGCATATCATCCATATACACAATAAGACGGACTCCCTGTGGCCGAAGATGCTCCACGACTGGTTTGAGAACATTAGTGAAGCAACAAGGGGCGGAGGAGAGTCCAAAAGGCAGAGTGGTAAACTCGAAGGGGGCGCCAAAGGTATTTCAGAAAACACCTGTGTGGTGAGAATATTGTGATCGCCAGATACATGTTCTTGAGGTTGAGGCGGGCCAGCCAATCCCCCAGACGAAAGACGTCCCGAAGGAGATGGATCCCTTCCATTTTAAAGTGGCGATATACCAGCCACTCGTTAAATTCCTGGAGGTTGATGACCTATCTCTGGCCCCCGTCTGTTTTGTCGATTAGAATGATCAACCCCTGCGGGTGAGCAACTGCGTGGCTGATAGCCCCTTTGGAGAGGAGAGCTGCAACCTCTGTGTTTACCAACCCATTCTGGTAGTCTGAAAACTGAATGGGACGTGGGCGGGGATCCTGCCTGGAAGAACCATGGAACTCTATGTGGAAACCCCGGATCATTTGAAGCACCTATGCTTCCCCGGTAATTGACTCCTAAACTTGGGTAAAATTCACCGCCCGGCCCACTACTCCTAGAAGGGAAGAAGGGAGAACACTCACTGGAAGAGTTGGTCGTCGAGGCTCCTCTGAAACGCCTTCCTCTTGTCGGGTAGAAATTGGAGAAGTGGCCTTGGTTTCAATATTGGCTTTGCCTGAAGCCTTGCCCTTTGGAGGTATAGTATGCTGTGTACAGTGGGACGAGCTGCCCCAGCCTTGTTCAGCCCCTTGAAAAACACAAGAATGAAAAACTCTCCTAATGGATGCCTGGGCTTTGTCCTGTGAGGTGAAAGTATTTACGAATTTGCCCAACTCTTTGATAAAGGGCTCCCCATAGAGACCCCCTGAGCAACCACCCCTGCTTCGGAGTCAGTCAAGTCCCCCAGCTTGAGGTCAACCTTGATTAACAAACAGCTACGGCGCTCCGTTGACAGGGCGCTGTTTGCATTTACTAAAAATATGATGGGGTGTTGCGCCCAACCAGACAAAACATCCGGCGAAATCAAATAGCCCGAGGACTTAGCATCCTTGGCAATGTCCAAAATATTCGTTAACGGGCCGAGGACCATAGCCTCCAACACTGCCCTGCAAATGTATGCATCAACTACATCATAAAAATCATCATCCCACGGTAGAAACCCTAAGGTGTCTGATTCCTCTTGATCCACGTCTCCCACCTCCAATATTTGCACTGAAAGGATCACTGTGCAGCTGCTGGCGTGTAAGGTAGTTTCCCGGGGCAAAAGACAGGGGAGGGGGTCTGCAAAATCTGCTGTCAATGTGGGGCTGGCGTCACAGCCAAATTTATGGGTGGGCGGTGGCGCACATTAATTGAGTCAAACCCTGGGGAGACAACACCCCTGGTGCAAGAGATTGAAAATAATGGTGGCGGGGCTGCCTTGGAGCGTTTTCTCCTGGGCAGTGTCACTACCCGATGCCAATACAGACCCCTGAAGCATCAGGGAAAGAGTGCTTACCAGACCCTGTATGGGCATCAGGAATATTGGTGTAATTAAAGGCCAACTGAGCTGTACAGACCCCGCTGTAGGGCGTCACTCTCCAGGCGGCAGGCTCCTCGGCTCCGGCGCGTGGCTCAGCTGTAAGGGAAAACAGAGCCACGCGACAACGCCGGTCTGGCGTGACACCCACGTGCACTCTAGCGGTGGGAGGTCCTCACTGCACTTCAGAGCCGCACCAAGAAGCACGATCGCAAAGGACGCAGAGTGTTCCCGAGATCAAGGAAAACAAAACAGAAAACAAATCGGGCATACATAGTAAACGTAATGAGCAATTACACAATCTAGGAACAAACAATTAAAACCATGGACAAATTCACAGGAAACAAAGCAGACAATGAGGAGGCACTTATTTTATGGCAGCGAGCAGCGAAGAAAGAGGAAGTGGGAACACAGTTGAAGGACTATATTATGGACTATGTGGACCTGATTTGTGCTTTCAGCGAGCTGTTCTTCCATTGGATGTTGATGTTTTTCCTATTACCAGAGCTTCGTAGGAATGATAGTTTGTTGCATATATTTAAAAAATCTGGCTGCTATCAAATTTGGTTCCAGCTATCATGCTCTGAGGAACTTAAGACCGGACGCCTCCCCGTGCCTTGATGAGACTCTTCGGAGCTCCGTAAATACCGGTAGCCATTGCCTGCTGCTGTGCATCCTGTTTTACTTCAACAGGCCCATCTGGGCCTGCGAACATGCTGTCTACGTCCTAGACCATGTTAATCAATCTCCTTAAAAGGTGGTACATTTCATCACCATCGGTTACAATTACCGCTATTGACACACCACAAATTATTTCGTAAGGCGTCGAGATTAAATCAGGCAATTGTGTATTGTTTTGTCCTGAGGATGATCCCATTGCATTAGTAGCTAGGGATCGAAACGTCGACTTTTCTAACAGTACCGCAATCTATCCATTGTGTAAACTATATTGTGGTTACTGTTGGCTAAAGCTTACTTTAGATTGTAATATATTGTAAGCCACCACTTGCTCCTGAAGTCTTTGCCTGCTATTTTGCTTCTTTTTCATTTTTCCTTTTGTCAAGCTCGATACAGGATTGTGCCCTTGTTTCACCTGTTTTGTTGTCTTTACCTTGTCTAAATCTTTTTGCATTGCTCTAAATAAATGTTCCTCTGTCCGGCTGGACATTGGAAGACTGTCCATAGCTCTCATTGCAGTCTATGTTGAAATGTTTTTCATTATCTATCCTTAAGCTAAGGACCTTTGTTTGTTAAAAATAAATCAAATAAAGTGAAGGAAGATAAGCATAATCCTCGCCTCAGGCCTGATATTGAATTCATTTGAAAAACTGTTCAGAAGAATAAGAGCTAAATAGAGTTTTGATGTATAGTCTATGGACTTAAAGGATAAACACTAAGGGCCTTATTACGATGTTGGGCAGACCGTTGTGGGAAAGGAACCGCCCGCCCTTAGGTCAGAAGTTCTGACATCCCAATTTGGATGTGACCACCCATAAGGCGGTTGGAAACATAAATTTTTCAATGGAAGCTTGTGTGGCGGGCAGAAAAGGCCCTCAGCACAAGCTTCCATCAAAAAATTGATGTTTTCAAACATCCATGCACCCACAAGGCGCAGGGATGTTTAAGGGGGCACCATATGTGCCCCCAGGCCTAAATGCAGAGGGCCAGGATGGAAGGGGCAGTGCTAGGGGCTCCCAATGTCACTTTCCAACAGGCTTTCCATGTCAGAAAGGCCAACATGGAATGGCTGTCGGAAACCGACCCCATCAAGGTATTTTGAACTGTTTCCGAAAAGAAGTGTCTGACGGTCCCTCCGACTGCACGCATTGTGATGCGTCGGTCAACCGCAGCAGCAGATGGCGGTCGGACCGCAACCATCGATCCGTCGGTTGCGGTCAGACCGCCATCATAATCAGGTTCTTAATTGGTAACATCTTTCAGTACTAACAGAAGATTCCCAGTGAAGAACCAAGACCTTAGGGGCCTGGCGGCGCAGGGTACGCCTTAATCTCCTGAGTTCACCTGCTTTGTCGAACAGAGACACGGGACACTCCATTAGGCGTAGAAGATAAGGTTTATTAGCTGCAGCTAAGTACAGTTGTCCCAGAAGTACACTCGGTATGTTCTTAGGAGACTGCCACTTTACTTCGTGGCGCACAATCTTTTATAACATACATATTCACAAATAACACTCCCAATGCATACAGGGTCAACCAATGAGAAGAATGTGAAAACAAGATATTAAGTAACTCAAATAAGCCCCTCTCCCAACTGTGTTTGTCACCCTTCCCCACAAGTTAATCAGTGGTAGTGTTTATAAGTCGACTTGCAGGTGGCAGGACACATTTGTATGGCCTAGAGGACAGTTGTGAAATGAGAGAATACGAGTAAAGAATAGCGAAGGCCAGAGGATAAGATAAAGTCAAGAAAGAATGGTGCGAACCAACAGATAGTTGAAACAGGGATCAGTCAGACCAGACGAGGATTAGTGAAGTCGGCCGGACCCTGACACCAGCTATAAACAGAGGCAGGAGGTTATTTGACACGTTGCAGTAGGATGAGGGAAAACAACACTTCGTTCACCGTGCCGTCTGAGTGAGGGCAACACAAAATGGCAGAAAGACACAAAATGGTGGCTAAATACGAACGAGATCGGAAACTGAATTACCTCAGACCCTCCTTTCGCCATTACTCAGGCAAGACACACAGCCTCATTTTAATCTGAGTCGACGTCAATGGCCATGAGGTCATCAAGCTGTTGCTGCAACATCATTTTAATGCTCTCCGTCTTCCGTGGCACAGGCCTTGAGACACACATAGTGGCACAAAGACCACAGATGGCGGGGCCACACTGCATACAGAGACAACAGGAAAAAATGATGGCCAAAATCACTCCAAGGAATGTTAATACCTTCCATCCCCATTTGGACAGTAATCCCCAAAACCATTCCAACAAAGACCAATCTCCTTCGTCCTGATGAATCGACTCGGAGATCACATGTAATTTGGAGATGGCTTGGTATACCGTAGGGGCGTCGTCAGGTATATAAATGCAACAGCTAGATCCGATCAATTTACAAACTCCACCACGATCTGCAAGAATAACATCCAAAGCAATCCGGTTCTGCAATGTCATGAGACGATCCGCCTGAAGTTCAGCTGTGAGATTGCTCAAGGCTCCCACAGTGACATCTATGGTAGTCTCAACAACACGAACCAATTGTCTCATGTTTCTACTGTTGGCCATTGGGCCCCAAAAAGGAAGAAATCCTTTAAGGAAATCACCTCCCTCTTGTCCTGCCGTGTCTTTAGAATCAATAATCCCTCTGCCATATCTGTTTCTGTGGTGTCCCGAAGGAGCAGTGTATGTAGGGGGGAGAAGAAAGGCTATATAGCATGTTCCTGAAAAATCCGTCGGTAGCCACGTGTAGGCTCTATCGTGGCAGACAAAATACGTGCCCTGGGATGGCACTAACGGTGGTGAATTCTGAGATGTGTGAATGTACGTATGGGAACAAACCTGGCGTAACGAGTCACGTTCCAAGCATCGTATGCCCGTTTCTCATTAACAGGAATCTTACCATTCTCCACAATTTTAGCCATAGCCACTATTCCTTTTGTCAGAGAACTATGACTAAAATCTTGTCCACTACCATATGAACCAGCTGGACGTCTAAATCGGTTCTGATATGCATTTGAAAACATTACAAAATAGGCCCAAGCGGAACCTTCATAAGAAAATGGAAGGGCTAAATATGGCATCCTTTTTTCGGTGGTATGAGGCATAAGTCCACACACCCAACAGTCGGTTGTGTTGACTACCAATTGGTGTTGGTGCAATAACTGGACAAATGAATTGTTAAAATATTCTGTTCTCCTGATTAGTTCATGTTGGGGAAGCGTAAATAATTGGTGTGGGGAGATAGTAGAATGAAAAGGCAAAGAAATAGAAGTAGGAACAGATTTGTGCTGCATAACATGAACAATCCAACCTATACAAGCCACTAAGATACTAGAAAACATAAGAACACACAATGTTATGCCACATTGACTGTACACTAATTTACAATATTTCTTTTTCATCTCTTCCTTCTTGTTATTATTCTGCAATTTGACATCCATCCTCTAAAATTGTTGCTCACGGCAATCTTCCTTACTCACTTGGCTGTGATTATTAGCCGTCCTATGACACTGCAAGTCCTGGGGGGCCTAGCCACTATACAGGTCATGAACCAAGACTCCTACCGTGACCCTGCAACCTGGACAGATGATACATGTCACGAAAGAGATTAACATTTTAGGTGTCCTTGACCAGTCTAGGCCTTAAATTATATCGAGTTCTGTTCAGTACAGTTTGGTCCTGAAATAGTGTCTGTGGATCTGTAGTGTTCAATCGCAGATGTGGCGGTACTGCTTCTTGTAAAACGTCGTCATCTTCTTTTTCAGACCGAGCTCCATCTAGGTGTGCACTACTGAAAGGTACAAACCGAGGGCCCTTTCGCCTTCAAAATCACCTACACCCTTACGGACCCACTGGTCAAAGGGCAAGGGCACCTTTTTTTTGCAGTGCACGCCATGGATCCAGTTCATTTTCCCTTCGACCTTCACTGCTGTACGTGTGACTAGAAGAACCTGTCGAGGCGCCCTCCAACGAGGCTCCAAATTCCTTGTCCTCTGAAAAGTTTTCACACAGACCCAGTCTCCCGGTTGGATAGAATGACCTGGGTCTGTGGAGGCCTCTGGTAAAGCGTCTCGAACCTGTTGGTGGAGAACACGTAATTTAGTGGTGAGGTCATGCAAATAATCAATCAGCATTGGATACTGTATGTCAGAATACTTTTTAGGGCGAGGGACTCCCCAAACATTAGCTGGGCGCCCAAAAACAACCTCGTATGGGCCGAGTCCCAAACGAGAATGTACAGCTGTTCTAGTGGATAGGAGAGCCAAAGGTAAAGCATCGGGCCAGGCAAGTCCCGTGCTAGCCTGTACCTTTGCAAGCTTAAGTTTGAGAGTGCCGTTATAGCACTCTACCAAACCCGCTGATTGGGGATGGTTTGCCGCATGGAATTTTTGGACGATACCAAGACCGGCACACACCTTTTTCATAATTTGGCCCACAAATTTACTTCCATTGTCACTCCAGACAATGCGCGGCAAACCAAACCTAGGGAAGAACTCTTTCAGAAGAACTTTGGCAGTGGACAAAGCAGTGTTGTCTTTCAGGGGGTAGGCCTCTATCCATCTGGAGAAGGCACACACCACCACCAAAACATATTTGAGATTGTTGCATCGTTCCATGTGAATATAATCAATTTGCAACGCCTCAAAAGGATATGTTGGGGGAGCAAAATGACCTGCTGGAGTTGGGGTTCCCTTTTCTGGATTATGCATCAAGCAAACGATACAATGCTTCACTAAATTATCTGCACATTTTGGAATCCCTTCGTTCAGCCACACTGGAGCCAGAAGCTTACATATTCCTTTCACACTGATGTGGGCTGGACCATGTGCCATAGCAACTACAGGCAGTACATAGGCATCTGGTAACAGGCAACGCTGATGTTCTGACAATTCTATCCAACATCCCATCGCGTCTAACATTCCTGTACTCTCTTTCCACTTACTCAACTCTTTCTCTGTAGCCTCTCCTTGAATCGATCTCACACTTTCTATTGTATCCTCACACATTCCTTTTTCCTTGACCCAATTTGCAGGGCCCGCAACATACATGCGACTCATAGCATCTCTGGCTGTTTCTTTCGCTACCTCATCCGCAAAAGCATTCCCATGACCAACATCATCAGTAATCCTCTTATGCGCACTACACTTTATGATTGCTATCTGGGTAGGCAAAGCAAGTGACTCAAGAAGATCAGTTACCAACTGACCATGCTGTATTTTGGTACCGTGGGAGGTAAAGAATCCTCTTTCCTTCCACAAACGACCAAAGCTATGTGCCACACCAAACGCATACTGGCTGTCGGTATATACATTCACTCTTTTTCCCTTAGATAACACACATGCTCTGGTCAAAGCTATTAGTTCAGCCGCCTGAGCTGAATTATGTCTGATGCATGCTGTCTCCACAATTGTATGCAAGGTGGTAACAGCGTAAGCTGAAGTTGTTTCACCATTAGGGAGTTTAAAACAAGAGTCATCCACCCATAGGCTCCCATCCGGGTCCATTAGTGGTGTATCTTTCAAATCAATCCTACCTTTTGTCTCCTCCTCAGTACGGAGAAAACAATCATGTTGTTCCTGAATACCTTTCTCTTCTGGAAGAGGTAACAATGTGGCTGGATTTAAAGTGTTACATTGTTTGATGTGCACATGACTAGCCAAGAGCGTCAGTTCATACCCAGACAAGCGAGCGCTTGTAAGATGCTGCGTTTTTGTCCTATTTAGCAAGGTATCCACTGCATGTGGTACCATGACAATAAGCGTGTTATCAAGCACCACTCCAGCAGATTGACGAATGGAAATTGCTGCTGCTGCTGTAGCTTTAAGACAACTAGGCAATGCCTTGGCTACTGGATCTAATGTAGCCGAAAAGTAGGCACATGGCCGCTGCTTGTCTCCAAATCGTTGTGTTAAGACTGACAACGCACAACCCTCTCTTTCATGGACATAGAGCGTGAAGGGCTTACTGTTATCCGGAGTACCCAACACAGGAGCAGAGCACAGAGCAGCACGTAAATCAGAAAAACTCTTCTGACATTCATCAGTCCAAGGAAGGGGTTGGGGTGTGTCTTTCAAAGTGAGTGCCAACAAAGGTTTAGCCAACAAAGAAAAATTTGGAATCCACTGTCGACAATAAGAGGTAATGCCCAGAAAGGCACGCACTTCTCTTTGTGTGGATGGCACCGACATTTGTGCAATTGCTTGAATACGTTCTGGGGTCAGTCGCCTTCCCTCCTTCGACAAGAGATGACCTAGATAGGTAACCTCTTGGCGGGCATATTGTAATTTAGAAGGTGAAACCTTATGGTGAAGGTCAGACAAGTGACGCAGTAGTCCAATAGTCACGTTTTTGCAAATATCCTCTGAATCAGCAGCAATTAATAAATCATCCACATACTGAATAAGGGTAGCACCTGGCGGCAAAGGAAAAGCATCAAGCTGGCACTTCAGAGCTTAGCTATAGATGGAGGGACTTTCACAATAGCCTTGGGGTGCGCGCTTGAACCGGAAACTTCGGCCTCCTAAAGAGAAGCCAAAAATATCCCTACTCTCTTCAGCAATGGGGATGCTGAAGAAAGCATTTTTCAGATCGATAACAGAAAACCAAGCTGCCGAGGCAGGTATCATAGTTAACAGGGCAGTGATATCTGGAACAACAGGAAACTGCGGTACAACAGTTTTATTAACCTCCCGGAGATCAATAACAAAGCGATAAACAGGAGGCTGAGAAGGATCAGTGCGTTTAAGAACCGGAAGAACAGGACTATTGCACGTTTCCCCTCGTCTCCTCGACCACACCCTTCTGAACCAAATCATACATAATAGCAAAAAGTGCTCTTTCACCATCATTGGGAATTTTGTATTGAGGGATGCGTGGCAATTTAGCATTGGGCTTGAGGGTAACAACATAGGGTGGGATCTCAAGACAACCAACATCATTTGGACCCGTAGTCCAAAGTGTTGCAGGGAGAGAGAGCAATTCAGGTGGAAATTGATCTTTAGACAAATACATTGGGGAAGTCAGTTTCTGCCCCAAAACGAGATGTACACCAGAAGGAGAACAATATATCGTTGCATGCAGTCTTTTCAATAAATCCAAATCATAAGAACCAATTGAAATAGGCAGAGGACAAGAGACCGGGCTATGAACAGGGGCGCCAGAAAATCCTACGGATACGTTTGTTAAGCCAGACAAAGGTGCCCCAGGGAGTTTGGAGTGAATGATAGAACTTCTCATCGCACCAGTATCTAAAAGAAATGGCTCTGAAACACCCATTGTAGTGACATTAACATAAGGCCCATTCTGATCTACTGGAATCGATACAACTCCCTTACTTTGTCTATGGCTGTCCTAGTTAGCGTGAAGACCGTCATTCTCACCTTCAACATAGTAATCATCATTGTAATACTGTGTAGACTGAGTATTTTGTTGATCAAAGTAGTTCATAGAATGTGGAGGTGGAGGGGAACGCTGTGTCTGGGGCGACATACCTCGACCTCTACCCCTGGGCGCCAACTGGGAACCACCACGACCTCGTTGAGTAGATAGTCCTCCATTACGCTGTAATAAAACCGGGCAGCTGTTATTAAAATGACCTTCCTCCCTACAATAGGCGCATTGGTCGGGACCTAACAAAGGCCGGGGAATATAGGGCTCAGGTTTTTGAAACACCCTCTGAAACTGGGGAGGCTGTTGAAACTGGCGCTGACCAGAGCGAGGAGGGTAAGCTTGTTGCAGAAGAACCTTCGTTTTTAATTCTTTAGTCTTTTTCTCTTGCTTGTCTTTTTCCTCTTTGTCCCTGTTTTCGTAATATTGAGCAGTAGCCAATATCTGAGCCGAAGAAGAAACAGCCCATGAACTTTCAGAGTCTTTTAACTTATGTGACAACTCGGGGAGCAAATTGAATACGAATTTATCTACAAATAATCACTGTCCACCCTCCGTAGTCATATCCTGACCACTGTGATCAATAAACGTCTCCTCAAAATGAGTGAAGAAATCGGAGACACTCTCATCTTTCTTCTGTTTACACGCGGCTAATTTATCCCAATTAACTCGTAAGGCGGGTATCATTGTTTTCATTAAAGTAATAATCCTACCAGGGAGTTCTGTGATCAAAACATCAGGCTTAGCACCACCCACTTGTGCTCTATCCGAGGCAGTTATAGCATCCCATGTACCACCCAATTCTTGAACGTGATCCTCTCTACGAATCCGAGCCCATAACGCTTGTGGGATTACATTTCCCATCAGCATGTCAATATCCGCTAAGTTCATAATACAGGCATCAACAGTCTGAGACAATTCTTTATAGTAACCAGCAGGGTTTTTACGGGGATCCGGTAAAGATTGTTTGAGGGCCAAAACATCAGATCTCTTCCAGGGCACATGTACCCATATACGCTGGAAGTGAGCGGGAATAGCTGGATTATTACCTGCTTGTGCAACCTCTTCCCTCCATATCGGAGGAACCTCTCTCATTGGGTAATGTTTCAATGTCTGTCGAACAGCAGGATCAGAATCAAGAAAAGTTTGTGAATAAAATAACGACCTAAAAGTAACAAGTGTCCTTACGGCGTCCTCAACCTTAGAACCCACAACGAGTCCTTTATCGAAATTAGCCTGAACATCCAACAAACCCCGGGGAAGTAAACCCAAATCCATATCCTCCCATTCTTTAGCGAGAGTGTCACACATAACATTAAATACATATCTCTGCGTGGGCGCCTCCCACTGATGAAAGGTGGTCATGATATCTTTCACACTATACTGGGGACTCTTCTCGATCCATTTGCGAGCGAGAGTCCAATACCACCTGTTCGTCGGAACCTGGAAGTTGACTACGAGACTGTCTTCGAGAAAAAGCCGGAGACATGTTCAGAGTCTCAAAGAAAGGGGACAAGAAACCAGATATTCGTTTGCGCACAGTAGGAGAATTAGACATAAGGACAGGGGACAAGGTATTAGGCGATACGGGAGAGGAACTGGCAGTTATAAGGGAAGCCGAAGGCAAAGAAGATTGAGGTTCAGGAGATGGAGACAAAGGAATCAGTGGCACGAGAGGTGGGGGTGGCAATACCGGAAGAGGCAATTGTGGAAGAACCGGGACAGGTGGGGGGACAACAGGTAGCTGAACAGGTTGTAACAACGGGGGTGCATTAGCACCTTGTACATAGGGTAGAGGCAATCTCAATTGGTGAGACATCAAAGGGTCTTCCTCCAGATCCTTACTTTTATCAGAAGGGGAATTAGGCAACACCGGATAGCATCTATCTATTGCCATACGATGCTGTCTCTCTGAAATTTCCGTTGCATTATCAATCTCATTATCTTTAAACTGCTGGGCAGCCTGTATAATCGTCATATTTTGTGCTTTCTTATCTCGTTTTGCCTGCTTAATTTCTTTCCGTCTGGCTTCCTTACGCCAGAGGCGAAAAGAGTCAAACATTGCCGGCCGGGCTTGTCTTTTGAACAATATCGCTTCCAAATTGTCTAATATGTCAGGCTCAAAACTACCATTTTGTGGCCACTGTAGAACGCCATCCTTCTCCGTGTATCGGATCCATGCCTTATTAAAGGCGATGGGGCCGACACCATGTTTTGAATAAAGCTCATAGGTGGGAGTTCCAACCGGAGGAATCGGACAAGAGTCCTCCAGCCGGGAATCCCTATTACAACCAAAGCAACAGAATTTCCTAAACTTATTCAGACCAAGCATCGTTATTTCACTGGACTGTTCACAAACATCAAGGGGTTAAATCAAATACTATAGCACAAACGTACTCACCCCTCGGCTTCGGCTTTTGCAATAGCCGAATCAAAGACCCAAATCGAAACAAAATAGTGGGAGCTACCCACCAATACTTAACTAAGTGTCTTCTTACGCCAACAGAGGCCAGTCTAATGTCTCGCGATACCAAACATCATCAAAGGGACCAAAGCAGGGCGGCAGTCAGGGCAGCAGTCATCAGCAGCCGTCAGAAAGGAGAAACCACGCTGCAAAAGACCTTCGGACCACTTCGACATACAGGGGTCGCTTGACGTGGTTCGCGATTCCTCCAGAATTTTACTGCGGGGCTCCTCACGATCCTCGGGCAAGAACTGCTACCTCTGAGGCCGGCCCACGTTCGGGCGCCAATTGAAGAACCAAGACCGTAGGGGCCTGGCGGCGCAGGGTACGCCTTAATCTCCTGAGTTCACCTGCTTTGTCGAACAGAGACACGGGACACTCCGTTAGGCGTAGAAGATAGGGTTTATTAGCTGCAGCTAAGTACAGTTGTCCCAGAAGTACACTCGGTATGTTCTTAGGAGACTGCCACTTTACTTCGTGGCGCACAATCTTTTATAACATACATATTCACAAATAACACTCCCAATGCATACAGGGTCAACCAATGAGAAGAATGTGAAAACAAGATATTAAGTAACTCAAATAAGCCCCTCTCCCAACTGTGTTTGTCACCTTTCCCCACAAGTTAATCAGTGGTAGTGTTTATAAGTCGACTTGCAGGTGGCAGGACACATTTGTATGGCCTAGAGGACAGTTGTGAAATGAGAGAATACGAGTAAAGAATAGCGAAGGCCAGAGGATAAGATAAAGTCAAGAAAGAATGGTGCGAACCAACAGATAGTTGAAACAGGGATCAGTCAGACCAGACGAGGATTAGTGAAGTCGGCCGGACCCTGACACCAGCTATAAACAGAGGCAGGAGGTTATTTGACACGTTGCAGTAGGATGAGGGAAAACAACACTTCGTTCACCGTGCCGTCTGAGTGAGGGCAACACAAAATGGCAGAAAGACACAAAATGGTGGCTAAATACGAACGAGATCGGAAACTGAATTACCTCAGACCCTCCTTTTGCCATTACTCAGGCAAGACACACAGCCTCATTTTAATCTGAGTCGACGTCAATGGCCATGAGGTCATCAAGCTGTTGCTGCAACATCATTTTAATGCTCTCCGTCTTCCGTGGCACAGGCCTTGAGACACACATAGTGGCACAAAGACCACAGATGGCGGGGCCACACTGCATACAGAGACAACAGGAAAAAATGATGGCCAAAATCACTCCAAGGAATGTTAATACCTTCCATCCCCATTTGGACAGTAATCCCCAAAACCATTCCAACAAAGACCAATCTCCTTCGTCCTGATGAATCGACTCGGAGATCACATGTAATTTGGAGATGGCTTGGTATACCGTAGGGGCGTCGTCAGGTATATAAATGCAACAGCTAGATCCGATCAATTTACAAACTCCACCACGATCTGCAAGAATAACATCCAAAGCAATCCGGTTCTGCAATGTCATGAGACGATCCGCCTGAAGTTCAGCTGTGAGATTGCTCAAGGCTCCCACAGTGACATCTATGGTAGTCTCAACAACACGAACCAATTGTCTCATGTTTCTACTGTTGGCCATTGGGCCCCAAAAAGGAAGAAATCCTTTAAGGAAATCACCTCCCTCTTGTCCTGCCGTGTCTTTAGAATCAATAATCCCTCTGCCATATCTGTTTCTGTGGTGTCCCGAAGGAGCAGTGTATGTAGGGGGGAGAAGAAAGGCTATATAGCATGTTCCTGAAAAATCCGTCGGTAGCCACGTGTAGGCTCTATCGTGGCAGACAAAATACGTGCCCTGGGATGGCACTAACGGTGGTGAATTCTGAGATGTGTGAATGTACGTATGGGAACAAACATGGCGTAACGAGTCACGTTCCAAGCATCGTATGCCCGTTTCTCATTAACAGGAATCTTACCATTCTCCACAATTTTAGCCATAGCCACTATTCCTTTTGTCAGAGAACTATGACTAAAATCTTGTCCACTACCATATGAACCAGCTGGACGTCTAAATCGGTTCTGATATGCATTTGAAAACATTACAAAATAGGCCCAAGCGGAACCTTCATAAGAAAATGGAAGGGCTAAATATGGCATCCTTTTTTCGGTGGTATGAGGCATAAGTCCACACACCCAACAGTCGGTTGTGTTGACTACCAATTGGTGTTGGTGCAATAACTGGACAAATGAATTGTTAAAATATTCTGTTCTCCTGATTAGTTCATGTTGGGGAAGCGTAAATAATTGGTGTGGGGAGATAGTAGAATGAAAAGGCAAAGAAATAGAAGTAGGAACAGATTTGTGCTGCATAACATGAACAATCCAACCTATACAAGCCACTAAGATACTAGAAAACATAAGAACACACAATGTTATGCCACATTGACTGTACACTAATTTACAATATTTCTTTTTCATCTCTTCCTTCTTGTTATTATTCTGCAATTTGACATCCATCCTCTAAAATTGTTGCTCACGGCAATCTTCCTTACTCACTTGGCTGTGATTATTAGCCGTCCTATGACACTGCAAGTCCTGGGGGGCCTAGCCACTATACAGGTCATGAACCAAGACTCCTACCGTGACCCTGCAACCTGGACAGATGATACATGTCACGAAAGAGATTAACATTTTAGGTGTCCTTGACCAGTCTAGGCCTTAAATTATATCGAGTTCTGTTCAGTACAGTTTGGTCCTGAAATAGTGTCTGTGGATCTGTAGTGTTCAATCGCAGATGTGGCGGTACTGCTTCTTGTAAAACGTCGTCATCTTCTTTTTCAGACCGAGCTCCATCTAGGTGTGCACTACTGAAAGGTACAAACCGAGGGCCCTTTCGCCTTCAAAATCACCTACACCCTTACGGACCCACTGGTCAAAGGGCAAGGGCACCTTTTTTTTGCAGTGCACGCCATGGATCCAGTTCATTTTCCCTTCGACCTTCACTGCTGTACGTGTGACTAGAAGAACCTGTCGAGGCGCCCTCCAACGAGGCTCCAAATTCCTTGTCCTCTGAAAAGTTTTCACACAGACCCAGTCTCCCGGTTGGATAGAATGACCTGGGTCTGTGGAGGCCTCTGGTAAAGCGTCTCGAACCTGTTGGTGGAGAACACGTAATTTAGTGGTGAGGTCATGCAAATAATCAATCAGCATTGGATACTGTATGTCAGAATACTTTTTAGGGCGAGGGACTCCCCAAACATTAGCTGGGCGCCCAAAAACAACCTCGTATGGGCCGAGTCCCAAACGAGAATGTACAGCTGTTCTAGTGGATAGGAGAGCCAAAGGTAAAGCATCGGGCCAGGCAAGTCCCGTGCTAGCCTGTACCTTTGCAAGCTTAAGTTTGAGAGTGCCGTTATAGCACTCTACCAAACCCGCTGATTGGGGATGGTTTGCCGCATGGAATTTTTGGACGATACCAAGACCGGCACACACCTTTTTCATAATTTGGCCCACAAATTTACTTCCATTGTCACTCCAGACAATGCGCGGCAAACCAAACCTAGGGAAGAACTCTTTCAGAAGAACTTTGGCAGTGGACAAAGCAGTGTTGTCTTTCAGGGGGTAGGCCTCTATCCATCTGGAGAAGGCACACACCACCACCAAAACATATTTGAGATTGTTGCATCGTTCCATGTGAATATAATCAATTTGCAACGCCTCAAAAGGATATGTTGGGGGAGCAAAATGACCTGCTGGAGTTGGGGTTCCCTTTTCTGGATTATGCATCAAGCAAACGATACAATGCTTCACTAAATTATCTGCACATTTTGGAATCCCTTCGTTCAGCCACACTGGAGCCAGAAGCTTACATATTCCTTTCACACTGATGTGGGCTGGACCATGTGCCATAGCAACTACAGGCAGTACATAGGCATCTGGTAACAGGCAACGCTGATGTTCTGACAATTCTATCCAACATCCCATCGCGTCTAACATTCCTGTACTCTCTTTCCACTTACTCAACTCTTTCTCTGTAGCCTCTCCTTGAATCGATCTCACACTTTCTATTGTATCCTCACACATTCCTTTTTCCTTGACCCAATTTGCAGGGCCCGCAACATACATGCGACTCATAGCATCTCTGGCTGTTTCTTTCGCTACCTCATCCGCAAAAGCATTCCCATGACCAACATCATCAGTAATCCTCTTATGCGCACTACACTTTATGATTGCTATCTGGGTAGGCAAAGCAAGTGACTCAAGAAGATCAGTTACCAACTGACCATGCTGTATTTTGGTACCGTGGGAGGTAAAGAATCCTCTTTCCTTCCACAAACGACCAAAGCTATGTGCCACACCAAACGCATACTGGCTGTCGGTATATACATTCACTCTTTTTCCCTTAGATAACACACATGCTCTGGTCAAAGCTATCAGTTCAGCCGCCTGAGCTGAATTATGTCTGATGCATGCTGTCTCCACAATTGTATGCAAGGTGGTAACAGCGTAAGCTGAAGTTGTTTCACCATTAGGGAGTTTAAAACAAGAGTCATCCACCCATAGGCTCCCATCCGGGTCCATTAGTGGTGTATCTTTCAAATCAATCCTACCTTTTGTCTCCTCCTCAGTACGGAGAAAACAATCATGTTGTTCCTGAATACCTTTCTCTTCTGGAAGAGGTAACAATGTGGCTGGATTTAAAGTGTTACATTGTTTGATGTGCACATGACTAGCCAAGAGCGTCAGTTCATACCCAGACAAGCGAGCGCTTGTAAGATGCTGCGTTTTTGTCCTATTTAGCAAGGTATCCACTGCATGTGGTACCATGACAATAAGCGTGTTATCAAGCACCACTCCAGCAGATTGACGAATGGAAATTGCTGCTGCTGCTGTAGCTTTAAGACAACTAGGCAATGCCTTGGCTACTGGATCTAATGTAGCCGAAAAGTAGGCACATGGCCGCTGCTTGTCTCCAAATCGTTGTGTTAAGACTGACAACGCACAACCCTCTCTTTCATGGACATAGAGCGTGAAGGGCTTACTGTTATCCGGAGTACCCAACACAGGAGCAGAGCACAGAGCAGCACGTAAATCAGAAAAACTCTTCTGACATTCATCAGTCCAAGGAAGGGGTTGGGGTGTGTCTTTCAAAGTGAGTGCCAACAAAGGTTTAGCCAACAAAGAAAAATTTGGAATCCACTGTCGACAATAAGAGGTAATGCCCAGAAAGGCACGCACTTCTCTTTGTGTGGATGGCACCGACATTTGTGCAATTGCTTGAATACGTTCTGGGGTCAGTCGCCTTCCCTCCTTCGACAAGAGATGACCTAGATAGGTAACCTCTTGGCGGGCATATTGTAATTTAGAAGGTGAAACCTTATGGTGAAGGTCAGACAAGTGACGCAGTAGTCCAATAGTCACGTTTTTGCAAATATCCTCTGAATCAGCAGCAATTAATAAATCATCCACATACTGAATAAGGGTAGCACCTGGCGGCAAAGGAAAAGCATCAAGCTGGCACTTCAGAGCTTAGCTATAGATGGAGGGACTTTCACAATAGCCTTGGGGTGCGCGCTTGAACCGGAAACTTCGGCCTCCTAAAGAGAAGCCAAAAATATCCCTACTCTCTTCAGCAATGGGGATGCTGAAGAAAGCATTTTTCAGATCGATAACAGAAAACCAAGCTGCCGAGGCAGGTATCATAGTTAACAGGGCAGTGATATCTGGAACAACAGGAAACTGCGGTACAACAGTTTTATTAACCTCCCGGAGATCAATAACAAAGCGATAAACAGGAGGCTGAGAAGGATCAGTGCGTTTAAGAACCGGAAGAACAGGACTATTGCACATTTCCCCTCGTCTCCTCGACCACACCCTTCTGAACCAAATCATACATAATAGCAAAAAGTTCTCTTTCACCATCATTGGGAATTTTGTATTGAGGGATGCGTGGCAATTTAGCATTGGGCTTGAGGGTAACAACATAGGGTGGGATCTCAAGACAACCAACATCATTTGGACCCGTAGTCCAAAGTGTTGCAGGGAGAGAGAGCAATTCAGGTGGAAATTGATCTTTAGACAAATACATTGGGGAAGTCAGTTTCTGCCCCAAAACGAGATGTACACCAGAAGGAGAACAATATATCGTTGCATGCAGTCTTTTCAATAAATCCAAATCATAAGAACCAATTGAAATAGGCAGAGGACAAGAGACCGGGCTATGAACAGGGGCGCCAGAAAATCCTACGGATACGTTTGTTAAGCCAGACAAAGGTGCCCCAGGGAGTTTGGAGTGAATGATAGAACTTCTCATCGCACCAGTATCTAAAAGAAATGGCTCTGAAACACCCATTGTAGTGACATTAACATAAGGCCCATTCTGATCTACTGGAATCGATACAACTCCCTTACTTTGTCTATGGCTGTCCTAGTTAGCGTGAAGACCGTCATTCTCACCTTCAACATAGTAATCATCATTGTAATACTGTGTAGACTGAGTATTTTGTTGATCAAAGTAGTTCATAGAATGTGGAGGTGGAGGGGAACGCTGTGTCTGGGGCGACATACCTCGACCTCTACCCCTGGGCGCCAACTGGGAACCACCACGACCTCGTTGAGTAGATAGTCCTCCATTACGCTGTAATAAAACCGGGCAGCTGTTATTAAAATGACCTTCCTCCCTACAATAGGCGCATTGGTCGGGACCTAACAAAGGCCGGGGAATATAGGGCTCAGGTTTTTGAAACACCCTCTGAAACTGGGGAGGCTGTTGAAACTGGCGCTGACCAGAGCGAGGAGGGTAAGCTTGTTGCAGAAGAACCTTCGTTTTTAATTCTTTAGTCTTTTTCTCTTGCTTGTCTTTTTCCTCTTTGTCCCTGTTTTCGTAATATTGAGCAGTAGCCAATATCTGAGCCGAAGAAGAAACAGCCCATGAACTTTCAGAGTCTTTTAACTTATGTGACAACTCGGGGAGCAAATTGAATACGAATTTATCTACAAATAATCACTGTCCACCCTCCGTAGTCATATCCTGACCACTGTGATCAATAAACGTCTCCTCAAAATGAGTGAAGAAATCGGAGACACTCTCATCTTTCTTCTGTTTACACGCGGCTAATTTATCCCAATTAACTCGTAAGGCGGGTATCATTGTTTTCATTAAAGTAATAATCCTACCAGGGAGTTCTGTGATCAAAACATCAGGCTTAGCACCACCCACTTGTGCTCTATCCGAGGCAGTTATAGCATCCCATGTACCACCCAATTCTTGAACGTGATCCTCTCTACGAATCCGAGCCCATAACGCTTGTGGGATTACATTTCCCATCAGCATGTCAATATCCGCTAAGTTCATAATACAGGCATCAACAGTCTGAGACAATTCTTTATAGTAACCAGCAGGGTTTTTATGGGGATCCGGTAAAGATTGTTTGAGGGCCAAAACATCAGATCTCTTCCAGGGCACATGTACCCATATACGCTGGAAGTGAGCGGGAATAGCTGGATTATTACCTGCTTGTGCAACCTCTTCCCTCCATATCGGAGGAACCTCTCTCATTGGGTAATGTTTCAATGTCTGTCGAACAGCAGGATCAGAATCAAGAAAAGTTTGTGAATAAAATAACGACCTAAAAGTAACAAGTGTCCTTACGGCGTCCTCAACCTTAGAACCCACAACGAGTCCTTTATCGAAATTAGCCTGAACATCCAACAAACCCCGGGGAAGTAAACCCAAATCCATATCCTCCCATTCTTTAGCGAGAGTGTCACACATAACATTAAATACATATCTCTGCGTGGGCGCCTCCCACTGATGAAAGGTGGTCATGATATCTTTCACACTATACTGGGGACTCTTCTCGATCCATTTGCGAGCGAGAGTCCAATACCACCTGTTCGTCGGAACCTGGAAGTTGACTACGAGACTGTCTTCGAGAAAAAGCCGGAGACATGTTCAGAGTCTCAAAGAAAGGGGACAAGAAACCAGATATTCGTTTGCGCACAGTAGGAGAATTAGACATAAGGACAGGGGACAAGGTATTAGGCGATACGGGAGAGGAACTGGCAGTTATAAGGGAAGCCGAAGGCAAAGAAGATTGAGGTTCAGGAGATGGAGACAAAGGAATCGGTGGCACGAGAGGTGGGGGTGGCAATACCGGAAGAGGCAATTGTGGAAGAACCGGGACAGGTGGGGGGACAACAGGTAGCTGAACAGGTTGTAACAACGGGGGTGCATTAGCACCTTGTACATAGGGTAGAGGCAATCTCAATTGGTGAGACATCAAAGGGTCTTCCTCCAGATCCTTACTTTTATCAGAAGGGGAATTAGGCAACACCGGATAGCATCTATCTATTGCCATACGATGCTGTCTCTCTGAAATTTCCGTTGCATTATCAATCTCATTATCTTTAAACTGCTGGGCAGCCTGTATAATCGTCATATTTTGTGCTTTCTTATCTCGTTTTGCCTGCTTAATTTCTTTCCGTCTGGCTTCCTTACGCCAGAGGCGAAAAGAGTCAAACATTGCCGGCCGGGCTTGTCTTTTGAACAATATCGCTTCCAAATTGTCTAATATGTCAGGCTCAAAACTACCATTTTGTGGCCACTGTAGAACGCTATCGTTTTCCGTGTATCGGATCCATGCCTTATTAAAGGCGATGGGGCCGACACCATGTTTTGAATAAAGCTCATAGGTGGGAGTTCCAACCGGAGGAATCGGACAAGAGTCCTCCAGCCGGGAATCCCTATTACAACCAAAGCAACAGAATTTCCTAAACTTATTCAGACCAAGCATCGTTATTTCACTGGACTGTTCACAAACATCAAGGGGTTAAATCAAATACTATAGCACAAACGTACTCACCCCTCGGCTTCGGCTTTTGCAATAGCCGAATCAAAGACCCAAATCGAAACAAAATAGTGGGAGCTACCCACCAATACTTAACTAAGTGTCTTCTTACGCCAACAGAGGCCAGTCTAATGTCTCGCGATACCAAACATCATCAAAGGGACCAAAGCAGGGCGGCAGTCAGGGCAGCAGTCATCAGCAGCCGTCAGAAAGGAGAAACCACGCTGCAAAAGACCTTCGGACCACTTCGACATACAGGGGTCGCTTGACGTGGTTCGCGATTCCTCCAGAATTTTACTGCGGGGCTCCTCACGATCCTCGGGCAAGAACTGCTACCTCTGAGGCCGGCCCACGTTCGGGCGCCAATTGAAGAACCAAGACCGTAGGGGCCTGGCGGCGCAGGGTACGCCTTAATCTCCTGAGTTCACCTGCTTTGTCGAACAGAGACACGGGACACTCCGTTAGGCGTAGAAGATAGGGTTTATTAGCTGCAGCTAAGTACAGTTGTCCCAGAAGTACACTCTGTATGTTCTTAGGAGACTGCCACTTTACTTCGTGGCGCACAATCTTTTATAACATACATATTCACAAAGAACACTCCCAATGCATACAGGGTCAACCAATGAGAAGAATGTGAAAACAAGATATTAAGTAACTCAAATAAGCCCCTCTCCCAACTGTGTTTGTCACCCTTCCCCACAAGTTAATCAGTGGTAGTGTTTATAAGTCGACTTGCAGGTGGCAGGACACATTTGTATGGCCTAGAGGACAGTTGTGAAATGAGACAATACGAGTAAAGAATAGCGAAGGCCAGAGGATAAGATAAAGTCAGGAAAGAATGGTGCGAACAAACAGATAGTTGAAACAGGGATCAGTCAGACCAGACGAGGATTAGTGAAGTCGGCCGGACCCTGACACCAGCTATAAACAGAGGCGGGAGGTTATTTGACACGTTGCAGTAGGATGAGGGAAAACAACACTTCGTTCACCGTGCCGTCTGAGTGAGGGCAACACAAAATGGCAGAAAGACACAAAATGGTGGCTAAATACGAACGAGATCGGAAACTGAATTACCTCACCAGTAGAGCTAAATGTTTGCAATTAACTTAGAGAATGTCCCTTTTAGGACATGTTTCCAACTTGTGAATGTATTTAATGATGTACTTTTGGGGAAAACGTTTTTATTGTAGTAGGCATTTGATTTTGTGCCCATAAAGGCTGTATGCATTTGCTTTGTAAAAATGTGCCTTTTGATGCACTTGGGCCAAGATTGCTGCTATGGTGAGATAATATTTTCTTAAATATGTGTGAAAGGGTCAGTAATATTAGCAAACAAAAGAACCCCATGCAGTAGGAAAGATTAGCTGGCCCAAATTTCTTGATCTGAATGTTTAAACCTAATCCCAGCCTCGAGGTTGAGCAGGCAGTGATGCTGGGTGCCTAGTCCATCTGTACTGCTACCATGCCTGCCGCTGGAACTGGCTCAGTCAGTGGCTCCAGACTGCATGGTGATGAGGTGCCCACCTTCTACTAGGCCACTTAATCTGCGTCTACAGCAGGCTTTCTGGTCACAGCCAACCCATCTGAGGAATTTGTATTGGAGAGCCAAGAAGGAGTATGAAAGAGAAACCACAGGTCAAGATGAGGCCCATGAGTCTCTCTGTTCACCTCACAATCTGTACTAGGAGGTGAGTCTCATCCATATTTCAAGGTTGTCATCAGTTTTACATTGGTCACTGAAAGCATGAAGTACCAGTGGGGCTATACAATTTCATAATAAACTTGTTCAGAGCAAAGTTCAAAGGTGATGCTTTGCTTTAAAGAGAGGAAAAATGACAGCTGACTTCTCCATTCATTTAGCCACAGTCCTACATAGTTACATACATGTATTTATTTGTAGTTTTATGTAGTGGGAAATATATTAAAATGAGTAACAGAGTACTATATACAAAGTTGCAACGAGAGTCAAACAGGATAACAAATGTAATAGGAAAAGCATTGATGGAAACATTGGGATACATCACTGCATCACAAGTATGGCGTCCGGTGAGGAAGTTTGCAGAATGCAAAAAAAGGGTTGGTCCGATGGTATTCGGAAAAGAGTTCCATAACTAAGATACAGGTGCTGAGAAGACTAGAAGTTACAAAATTTTGAAAATATTAAGAATCCCAGAGGTTTGATGTAAAAATGAAAGAGCGTCAGGGAAACTATTTAGCCTTGAGGTACTCGTTGCAGAAAAGAGGAGGGACTCAAGAGAAAGATTGTGAGATATATGGATTCACATCAGTTTTCAAGGTAAGCTGTGAATCAGCCTAGGTCTGCTCCTTTTATTCCTATTTTAATACTGAGTGAATTGGTTGCTGTGTCAGGTTTGACAGAGGAGAATGAGGTAGCATGAGGTACCTTGCTCTAAGATACAGTGTGCATCATCAATGATTGGTGTTACCAATCTGTGCTACACCACGTTCTTAAGCCTGACTGGAAGTTACCAAGCAGGTTATTTTATATCATATAATGTTTAAGCTGTTTCTTCACGCAGCTTTTTGGACATTGATCAGGAACGGCAGATTGGACGCAGGATGACATTGGTTCAAGTTTTTTGGATCTGTATCTTATTTATTGCGCAGAGGAGTGAGCCTGCCTATTTTTAGACTATTATAAGACCACTAAGAGGAAGTGATATATTTATCAGAATTTCGTAGACCGGCATCATTGATGTACCTCTGTCTTTGATGAGATCAACTGTATGAGGTGCAGAAAATGGCCTAATCTTTGAGATTGTGTTGGGTATCTCTCTGAACACAGAAAATGATTTACTTGTGAGTCATAATTAGAGTGGAGAAGTCAATTTCCTTTGTTGCATTTTTTGCTGTCTTAGTACTTTTTTTATGTAGAGTTTTTGAGGGCTTATTGGTTCACTGTTTAGCATTGTCTAATAGCTTTTTCAGTCTATTTTTTTTCGATTGATTGCACCTCTGACATATTATGCTGGGCCTCAAAGATATGCATTTTATATTGGTTTGTCTTACTTCGAGTTTTTCAGGATCTCCATAGATGGATTGAGATGTTAGACCCATTCAACGTCTGTGAGGGTGTTTCTTTCCTTATTATTTCTAGAACAATTGAGCTGAAGTTTTAGATTTATGATTTTGAGGTTTTTGTGATATTAGATCATATATGATCTCCTTTGTTCTTTCTGTAAATACATTAGTTAGTCGTCCAAAGTAAGGTTATCTTTCTGTGTTGAAGAGAATTTGGTTTCTTGAAGCATTGAGGAGACAGAAAGTTGGGGTATCTGGATGAACAAAATACTTCTATCTGATATGTTGCTAAGTGTATGTGATGACCTGTTTTCTTATATTTTGTAAAAAAAGGTCCAGTTCCAGCCACTTCATGATATATCAGAATGGTTGTAGAGGTAGTTATTTTACTTTTCACTGTGCTTTACTTTCGTCTGGATTATTATAGTCTTAATTAATTTAGACAAAAAAGTGTACACCTTTCTTACAAGATTAATGTCTTCATACTCTTTGAATTTATTGATTTAGGGCTGCTGCTTAGGAACTACATTTGATGTGTGGACGGAGAACAGAATGAGGAAATTATCTGATTAGTCAACTGTATGGGATTTTGAGATTATATAGATCCTTCACTTGTGATTAAAAAGTCCAGAATAGCACCTTTTTAGGTCGAGCCTAGGAAGTGCATGTGCTGTCTCTTTGAGGTATGCTGTATTCATTCTGTGAGTCAGCTTAAGCCCAATTGTTCACAAAGAACTCATTTAAAAAAATTAATATTTGTTTTGCAAATATCACTTTTTTCAATGACTTTGTCAAGCCTGACAAGAACACTACTTCAACAATATGTTTACATTAATTTACACATTGTAGTATTTAACCTAAGGAAGGTAGCCCCAAGAATAGATAGTCAACACTCACTTCAGCCGAAGTGGGTGATATTTTTTCTTCAAACAAAATTTAATAAATGCATCAACTCACATAACACACATATATTGGTACTTTATACACATATATGAACAGTAGAAAAGTGACTCAATGTGACCCCAGTGAAGTGACCATAACCAACATGTGATAAAACAACAAGTGACTATATGAAAAGGCAGGTTATTGGAATTCTAATGATGTCCTTTGGGAATTTCTAATTCAATCTCTTTAGGACCATAACTAGAATGTGTTCCGGTGTTTTCAGGACTATCCTATATTCGTTGTCGACGACGTTTCGACTCCAATCTGGATGTAGGAGTCTCTTCAGGACAGAAAGTTCTGGGTACTAAAAGTGCCAATATTACCGGTCCTATTAATCACCAGTGATCCTTATTCAATGGATTCGGATGACAAGGATAAACCCTCCAGATCAGCAATATATCTTGAGAGTGATGGTTGGATTATTTCCACAGTGGAATTGAATTCTCCTTTAGGGGATTAGCTAACCAGTCTCAATGCCCACAGGTGTTCCTTTAAGTCAGTGCAGGGATCAGAGAGGTAGATAATGGTAGGCGAGCCGCAAAACTGGCTGCCCATCCTTTACTTCTGGAACTGAGAATCTGAAAGACCGTGGCTTGTCTCCGTCAAGTTTCTCGTGAGTCAGTGCACTTACAGCCCACCCATTGCCTTTTTATTTGAATGAATGAATGAATTAATTAATTAATGAATGAATGAATGACGGGATTTGTAAAGCACCGGAATCGCCCCCAAGGGGGTATCTCCACGCTAATGGAGCAGAAATGCCAGGCTACTGGGATCAGTTACTAAAGAGTTCTGTATTCAGGAGTTTCCTGAAGTGAAGAAGATCCAAGCACTTAAGTAGATGTACAGGTAGAGAGTTCCAATGCCATGGGGCTCGGTAAGAAAAAGCTTTGCCACAAGCGTGGAGTTTCCTGTACCGGGGGATAACAAGAAGAGCTTTCTACTCTGAACGAAAAGATCTGCCAGGTTTTTCATCAAGGTAGCTTGGATCTCTGCCCTTAAGTGCTTTATGGAGAAAACTGCAGAAGTTGAACTCAACTCTTTGGCTGATGGGTAAGGGAAGGAGAAATATTAAGGGTCAGACCAGCTGACGTGTTCTGAACTACTTGCAGCCTATTTAGCAAGGATTCATTTTCTGCAGCCAGAAGGGCATTACAATAATCGAGGCGACTAATTACCAAAGCTTGAATCAGGGTCCTACGTATCGATAGAGAGAGGAGATGGAACACTCTTCGCAAAAGAATCAGCGTATAAAAACAAGTGCCTCAGATGGCCGCTACTTGATCTCTCATAGTTAGAGAGTGGTCCAAACGGACGCCCATTTTTTTGCCATCATTTAAGGGGTAGGAGCTGTGCCCAACTCTAGGGGCCACCAATCTGAGGACCATCAAGTTTGAGAGTTGCCGAATAATACGATTTCTGTTTTATCGGCATTAAGCTGGAGGAAGTTTTCTGTCGTCCAGACAGAAATTGCTCGCATACCATCAGCAAAGAGAGTTTTAATTGAGGCCGAATTATTATCAAATGAGAAAAGATGTTGGGTATCATCCACATAAGAAAATGGAGGGAATCCATGGTCTGTAATGATTTTTGCAAGAGGGGCCGTATACACATTGAACAGGGTAGGGCTAAGACAAGAGCCCTGTGGTACCCCCTTCGTGAGAGGCCTGATGCGGGAGCGGAAAGGACCCAAGTTAACTGTTTGGGCACGCTGGTCTAAGAAACTTGAAAGGCATTGTAGAGCAAGTCCCTGAATTCCAATCTTTTTCAGTCTTTGAAGTAGCTTTTGGTGAGACCCTGTATCAAAAGCTGCGGACAAGTCCAGCAGCACTAACCAACACCACCTTATTGTTGTCAAGGGAAAGTTTAATGAAGTCCGTAACACCTATAAGAGTGGATTCAGTGGAATACTTTGGTCTGAAACCAGACTGTGAGGAATCATGGCAGCCTTGGGATTCTATGTACGCCATAAGCTTTGTATTGATATATCCTTCCAGGAGTTTACTCGTAAGCGGAAGAGGTGAAATAGGGCCATAATTCGCCAACTCTGCTGAAGGTGTATTGACCTTTTTACAGATTGGAAGCACTTGTGCCGCTTTCCATTCCTGTGGTAGTTTCCCTTCACTCAAAGACAAATTTAGTATAGTGCAAATGGAGGGGCTAGTTGCTTGAATAAGAACTAGATTTGATTGTTCTCAGCATCTCTTTGATTGTCGTTCAAAAATGCTTGCTTGCTAGTAATTAATCCTTCCTCGTTGTCCCTCCTTGTTGTTATTTGTTTCCTCCGACAGAGCAGTGCCTAACTAACCACTTCGAGTCACCAAGGGCAGCGACATATGCTGCTTTCCGATATGAACTAGATCTCTATTTTACATACGAGCGACGCACAAAGCAGGAAAACAAAAAACAATTGATCAATATTTAAACAAGAAAGTAATCTTTAAAAAAATCAATTATATGTGAATGGAAAGATGGAAACTTAATTTGATCAGTTAACATATTAGTTATTTCCAGTGATCTCTTTATCAATAGCTTTGTAGTGTTAATCGATTTTTAGTGTGCTTGTACAATTAAGTTGGTATTTCCTGTAATTACTGTATTTTTAATGTATGTGAAAGACATTTTTGTGCTGACAACAATAAAACTTATTCATTGTTCCCTTCGCAGCATAGGACTACACTGCCCATTACGGAGCTTTTCTGAGGATCCAGGGTGTTTACAGTTTGAGGAGAGAGAACACCTGCCACCACCCACCTGATGCATATACATTGCTATTCACGAAGCACACCAAGTACTCTCTGATCCAAAACATTCTAGGAGCTGCAGTCACTCAGGGGCAGGGGGCCTTTCCTTTTTAGAAATAAAAGGAGTACATTTTTATATTCCTTCTTTTGTGAAATCTCTGCCTTTGAATACTTATGTAATGTGCTGGGTATTTCTGTGCTTTTTACTATACTCTACCTGTCTATATTGTAAAGAAATAAGGGAACCCAAGTTGGGTCTGCCAGGGACCTTGGGAATTAAGCTATTTTTAAGAACAGTGGTCCCTAGAGAAACAACAGTAAAAAGGGGGGGGAATGAATATAGACCCAGTCAGTACTATATTTGCACTTGTCCATCCGGACAGAGGTAAGATATATAATATTTTAAATTCAAATAGGAACAATACAGACAAGACAATTTGTAAGTGGGACACAAGCCTGCATCCAACTAAACCAAGAGGGACAAACAGTGAAGAGCACAAACGGCTCAGGCAAAGCTGTAGGTTTGTTAAACACATAATTTTCAATGTAACAAACAAATTGCAAGAGAACACCTTTACACATTAAATGACAATTTAGAGCAGTGTATAAGGTGTATAGGGTGTCGACGGCGTTTCGATCCATATATACAATAAATGGATCATCAACAGGACATTTAGAGTAAGCATGCCTGTGTGCAATTGCCTGTAATAACTGAGGTACAATTGGAAGAAGGAAAAGGGGGAAAAAAGGAAATGCAGATAATTAAAAGAGAGCACCGGTTCAGGTACAAACATTAGAGTAAAATACGGACTAGTCTATATATGAGGTGCTCCCAAACCTTGCTACATGAAACAGAGTACAATTAAACATTTGCCTTAATGACAAGGTCTGAAGGAGGCCGTGCGAGTAGAGATAAAAACATGGAAGGAAGGAAAATGCATAGCCATTCTGCGCTTGGACGCGTGAAGGTGCCTACGAAATATGAAAAGGCAAGAGATTCCGCTGTGAACTGGGAAGAGTGAACGTGCGCGCCTTATGTAAGTTAAGCCGTGAATAAACACTTATAGGGAGACACATACATGTTGGCAACTCCTGCATGGATAGTAACAAATATGGAGCTGAGGGCACGAATGGCAAACAGCCAGACTTGAAGGAGGAAAAATAGAGGAGCTGTAGTAAGGGGGGAAGAGGGAGTTAAAATAGATGCCAGAGAATGAGCAGGCAGGTGCTTACCAAGAAAAATATAATCAGAGGTGTAGGGGAACCGGACCACTTAGACCGTCAAAGGTAATGGTGCGGTATTAGTGAGACCTGTACAAACAAGAATAATAAGGAAAAAGTAAGGAGCGTGCAGAGCAATCGCTCTGAAATAGAAATTTGTGAGTGAAGGAAAAGAGGGCTTACTCATCCAGTGATGGGAAGGGGAAGGAGCGATGGCTTGAGTATCCCAATGGGGGAGGGAGCCGCAGCCGCAGCCGCAGCCGCGTGTTCCTAATTCCAGATATAGAGTTGTGCTGTAAGGAAAGAATGAGGGCAGGTTTGAAGAATGGTATCTTCAAGCGTAGTAGTAGGATTTGGGAGGGAGAGAGCGCTTACCTAGGTCCGTGTTCCTGGGTTGCAGACAGTACCGGCTTCCGAGATGCAGGAGAGAGAGCCCTGAGCCAGCTGGGTTTTTAATGGTGTGTGGTGAAGTGCGATTGGGTAGAAATGGTCATGTGGTCTCTGAATAGAGATGCAAGAGAGACAAGGGTTTTTTCAACAACTGACTCCTTTTTCAATCACAGTTCCACTACTTTTTTAGGTCGATCCTAGGCAGCGTATGTCTTATGCCTGCGTTTGCACACAGGATGAGTGAAGGAAGATACAGTCTGATGTCTATTTAGACGGCGCTTGCTCAGTAATGTCTCGAAGACTTATATTAAAAACGGGTTTTATTATTCAAATAAGCATTGTTTATTTTACTGAGCTTAGAAAGATGAATGATCTTGGCTGGAAACACTGAGATTCGAGCTGATGAGATGAACTGCGATTATCACTCAAAAATATACTCCAAAATGTCAAATGCATTACCTGATAGATGTCGGTCGGTTCTATGTAAGCGCAAAAAATAATAGTACACAAGGAGGGTGACTGTTCCTAAGAAACAGGTGACTGGTTGGCCTGTGGCAAGAGTGAGGGAATCTTCCTTATTGGAAGGTAGTGCCCTCACACACCCGTGTGGGTGTCATGCTTCATAATCGGGCTTGGCTCCTCGTGGGGCCGGCGCGAAAAGGCTCTTTGGAGGAGATCTTTTGTAAATAACCGTGATGATGAGTGCGGGTGTGTGGGGAGGGTGAAGTGGTGAAATGAAGTGACCTGAAACTACCTAAGGGGTATAAAAGGGTATGTTAATTAAGGGTCCCCTTGACAAGATTAAAATTGTGTGCACTGTCAGCTGTAGTTATGAAGACTGATAATCTCTTGATGGGTGTACTAGAAGGTCGAAATGTTTCACACCTTTGAGGTCCAGGAGGAAACCATGGCGTTTTTTCAGGACCAAAAACAAATCAGGTTTCCCTACCTTTAGTCAGGGTGTAGTGCATAGATCTAAGAATGTCAGTTGATTCTTCAAAGACTAATATGGAATTAAGTCAAAACTACCTACAATGAAAACCTTCTTGGTTCCCCCGATCCAACCTAAAATAAAGAAAGCATGGAAAGCATATAAAGGATTTATGTCACATGTATATTAAGAAGTACACCCTTCCTTAAAATCCATAGTAAGGTCTTAGTGGTTAAGATATTTCACTTTAAATATCATAGCTTGCTGGGAACGCAATGTTGGAAAAACCATAGGATGCTAGCAGCACAATGCAAAGCCCCTTAGTGTATTTTGTCCAACAAATCCCAAATTTTCAGACGAGTGACTCTAAAATAGATGCTTTTATAACTGCATGTAAAAACACAATACAGACGAACACACATAAACACACACATATGGTGGCCCAGAGTAAGGGTAGGAATTCTTCTTACCCTAATGTTTGGTAGTTAAGGTGCCTTAAGTCAAGGCAGTGGACTGCGTAAAAACTGCGGTGGACACTCTAAAGTGGTGATACGGTGAAGAACAAATCAGAACATGAGGCAAGCATACTTGAAGGTCTGAAACGCTCTGCCTTAGTAAAATTATACTTATGAATTTCAGCACAGTGATAAGCGTGCCACCTACCCTTCGCTCTGTCTGCCCGAATATGGCTGGAGCAGTGGAGGGGGCGTGGTTAAATATGATGGGTTAGTCATAGGTGAAATGCATCACATTGCGTGGTGCTGTGACAGTGATCATCTTATTACGGTCATGTGACAATCCGCCGAGAGAAATGAGAACTTGGGCCAGGGGTAAGCGAAAGTGGCGGCCATCTCTGCCTACATGGTTTATTATGCAGCTCGTCCAAACTGTGGAACTGTGTCTCCACTCCAGGGCGTAAGGTTGGATAGGTAGAGGCGGTGCTTGCGTTCCATAAACCCTCAGCAATAAGCCATAAGACTGGACTGCAGTGCGACCGGTCTAATGTGATCATCTTGAGAGAGGTTAAGTAAATGTCAATGCCTCTGGTTAGTATTGCTAGATGCCAAAGGGACGCTCTCATCCTGGCATATGAATGTTAGTAGACATAATAAATGTTAATAGTAGACATACTAGATTCTGATCCTAGCCACAAGAGGCTCATAGGGTTTTAGGAGTCCCACGAAGAGATCAATCTCTATGATCAGTGTTATCTAGTGTCAATAGGTAGATAGTTTAAGGATATTTGGGAAGGATGGGAATGTCATATGCACAGGTGGGTTCAATGTGCTCTGTGCACATATAGGCTGTACAATTGTGTGCCCTAAAGATGTGGCTTACCTAATGCATTCCGTCCAAGGTATCTCATCATTCAAACCATGGATATAGGCATTAAGGCGAAAGACCCAGCATGGTGCAAAAAGTAACGTCATTTTATTGCATTCAGTACTGGTGCCCTTGCAGAAGAACATTACTAAAGAAAGGCCGTATTTATGGTTGTGTGACTTCTTGTTAATGCTTCCCAAACAAATACATTGGAGGACTCTTAGAAGTCAATCATTTTTTATTTCCCTTCAAAGTTTAATGGCTATTACACGTTTGTAAAAATAATTAATTAAATAGATAAAATATGTAGGTTTGCTAGCGACAGCTCTTCAATCTCTGGCGGCACAGCATCTAGGATAAGTTGCTGCGTGACTTATAAGGTTCAAAAGGCAAGACCTATTGGCTATGCCAATGCTTGTTTGATTGTGGGAGTAGAACAGTCTTGTGTGAGTTCACAGTTGCGCAAAAATTTTAAAATTGAGGCAAGTGCCATGATAACTTTGATTTCTCCATTGTAAATTAAAATCCCCAAGGAAGATACAGTTGGAGGATGCTATTTGTTTTTAGGTCTCGCCTAGCTATCGCGCAAGCGATCGCGATGCAAGACTATAGTAAGGGGCTCCCAAAAGTGCTCCCAAAAGCGGATTGCATGGCGAGCACGAGCCCAATCATGTGCATCGTGCCGCCATGCAATCCGTTTGGCATCCTACTTCAAAGGGTCCGCTCACCCGCCTGGAATGCGCTCCCCCGCCAAGCGTGCGCTCCACGCTCCGCCGGGCTTGTCTTGTTCGTCTTTTTAAACATTCACGTTATCATGTGCTTACAAAAGCCTGCATGTTCGAAATGGGTTTCTTTATTTTCAGAGCGAAGGGCTTTACGATGTACTTCTTTAACATTATTTAATGCCAACAGAGCGCGGTCTTTTTACATTTTTGTTTGTTTTTAGGTTGCCATGAGCACATAACTGCTCTGCACGCTAAGCTTTATATTAATAGCAGCGCACATACTTTTTGTAGTACAAGTTAGTACTTTGCTTTGTTTACTTTGCTATTATTCCAGCGGACATAATACAACTGAGCACACTGTCTGATGTCTGATGCCTGATGCTTACGGATATCTGATGCCTGATGCTTGCGGATGTCTGATGTCTGATGCTTGTGGATCCCTGATGTCTGATGCTTGTGGATGTCTCATGCCTGATGTCTGATACCTGATGTCGGATACCTGATGCTTGTGGATGTCTGATGCTTGATGCTTGTGGATGTGTGATGCCTGATGCTCAATGTTTGATTTCTGATGCCTGATGCTTGTGGATGTGTGTTGCATGATGTCTGATGCATGATGGCTGATGCTTGTGGATGTCTGATGCTTGTGGATGTCTGATGCCTGATGTCTGATGCTTGTGGATGCCTGATGCATGATGTTTGACACCTGATGTCTGATGCATGATGTCTGATGTCTGATGCTTGTGGATGTCTGATGCCTGATGTCTGATGCTTGTGGATGTCTGATGCCTGATGTATGATGCCTGATGTTTGTGAATGTCTGATGCCGGATGTCTGATGCCAGATGTCTGATGCCGGATGCCAGATGCCTGATGTCTGATGTCTGATGCCTGTGGATGTCTGATGCTTGTGGATGTCTGATGCCTGATGCCTGATGTCTGATGCCTGATGTCTGATGCTTGTGGATGTCTGATTCCTGATGTCTGATGCTTGATTCTTGTGGATGCCTGATGCCTGATGCTTGTGGATGTGTGTTGCCTGATGTCTGATGCATGATGTCTGATACCTGATGTCTGATGCTTGTGGATGTCTGATGCCTGATGTCTGATGCTTGATGCTTGTGGGAGTCTGATGCCTGATGTCTGATGCCCGATGTTTGATGTCTGATGCTGGTGGATGTGTGTTGCCTGATGTCTGATGCATGATGTCTGATGCTTGTGGATGTCTGATGCTTGTGGCTGTCTGACACCTGATGTCCGATGCATGATGTCTGATGCTTGTGGATGTCTGATGCCTGATGTCTGATGCCTAATGTTTGTGAATGCTGGATGTCTGATGCCTGATGTCTGATGCTTGTGGATGTCTGATGCTTGTGGATGTCTGGTGCCTGATGTCTGATGCTTGTGGATGCCTGATGCATGTTGTTTGACACCTGATGTCTGATGCATGATGTCTGATGCTTGTGGATGTCTGATGCCTGATGTCTGATGCTTGTGGATGTCTGATGCCTGATGTATGATGCCTGATGTTTGTGAATGTCTGATGCCGGATGTCTGATGCCTGATGTCTGATGCCTGATGTCTGATTCCTGATGTCTGATTCCTGATGTCTGATTCCTGATGTCTGATTCCTGATGTCTGATTCTTGATGTCTGATGCTTGTGGATGTCTGATGCCTGATGCTTGTGGATGTGTGTTGCCTGATGTCTGATGCATGATGTCCGATACCTGATGTCTGATGCTTGTGGATGTCTGATGCCTGATGCTTGTGGAAGTCAGATGCCTAATGTCTGATGCCCGATGTTTGATGTCTGATGCCTGATGCTTGTGGATGTGTGTTGCCTGATGTCTGATGCTTGTGGATGTCTGATGCTTGTGGATGTTTGATTCCTGATGTCTGATGCTTGTGGATGTCTGATGCCTGATGTCTGATGCTTGTGGATGTCTGATGCTTCTGGATGTCTGATGCTTGTGGATGTCTGGTGCCTGATGTCTGATGTCGGATACCTGATGCTTGTGGATGCCTGATGTCTGATGCCTGACACTTGTGGATGCCTGACGTCTGATGCCTGATGCTTGTGGATGTCTGATGCCTGATATCTGATGCCTGATGTTTGATGTCTGATGCCTGATGTTTGATGCTTGAGGATGTATGTTGCCTGATGTCTGATGCTTGTGGATGTCTGATACTTGTGGATGTCTGATGCCTGATGCTTGTGGATGTCTGATGCATGATGTCTGATGCATGATGTCTTATGCCTGATGTCTGCTGCCTGATACCGGATGTCTGATTCCTGATGTCTGATGCTTGTGGATGTCTGATGCCTGATGTCTGATGCTTGATGCTTGTGGATGTCTGATGCCTGATGTCTGATGCTTGTGGATGTCTGATGCATGATGTCTGATGCATGATGTCTGGTGCTTGTGGATGTCTGATGCCTGATGTCTGATGCATGATGTCTGATGCTTGTGGATGTCTGATGCCCGATGTTTGATGTCTGATGCTTGTGGATGTGTGTTGCCGGATGTCTGATGCATGATCTCTGATGCTTGTGGATGTTTGATTCCTGATGTCTGATGCTTGTGGCTGTCTGATGCCTGATGCCTGATGTCTGATGCTTGTGGATGTCAGATGCCTGATGAGTGATGCTTGTGGATTTCTGATGTCTGATGCCTGATGTTTGTGAATGTCTGATGCCAGATGTCTGATGCCTGATGCCTGATGTCTGATGTCTGATGCCTGTGGATGTCTGATGCCTGTGGATGTCTGATACTTGTGGATGTCTGGTGCCTGATGTCTGATGTCTGATTCCTGATGTCTGATTCCTGATGTCTGATGCTTGTGGCTGTCTGATGCCTGATGTCTGATGCTTGTGGGTGTCTGGTGCCTGATGTCTGATTCCTGATGTCTGATGCTTGTGGATGTCTGATGCCTGATGCTTGTGGATGTCTGATACCTGTGAATGTCTGATGCCGGATGTCTGATGTCTGATGCTTGTGGATGTCTGATGCTTGTGGATGTCTGGTGCCTGATGTCTGATTCCTGATGTCTGATGCTTGTGGATGTCTGATGCCTGATGTCTGATGCTTGTCGATGTCTGATGCCTGATGCTTGTGGATGTGTGTTGCCTGATGTCTGATGCATGATGTCTGATACCTGATGTCTGATGCTTGTGGATGTCTGATGCCTGATGTCTGATGCCCGATGTTTGATGTCTGATGCTTGTGGATGTGTGCTGCCTGATGTCTGATACATGAAGTCTGATGCTTGTGGATGTTTGATTCCTGATGTCTGATGCTTGTGGATGTCTGATGCTTGTGGCTGTCTGATGCCTGATGTCTGATGCATGATGTCTGATGTCTGATGCTTGTGGATGTCTGATGCTTGTGGATGTCTGATTCCTGATGTCTGATGCTGGAGTCTTGTGGATGTCTGATACCTGATGTCTGATACCTGATGTCTGCTGCTTGTGGATGTCTGATGCCTGACGTCTGATGCTTGATGCTTGTGGAAGTCTGATGCCTGATGTCTGATGCCCGATGTTTGATGTCTGATGCTTGTGGATGTGTGTTGCCTGATGTCTGATGCATGATGTCTGATGCTTGTGGATGTCTGATGCTTGTGGCTGTCTGACACCTGATGTCTGATGCATGATGTCTGATGCATGATGTCTGATGTCTGATGTCTGATGCTTGTGGATGTCTGATGCCTGATGTCTGATGCCTAATGTTTGTGAATGCTGGATGTCTGATGCCTGATGTCTGATGCTTGTGGATGTCTGATGCTTGTGGATGTCTGATGCTTGTGGATGTCTGGTGCCTGATGTCTGATGCTTGTGGATGCCTGATGCATGATGTTTGACACCTGATGTCTGATGCATGATGTCTGATGCCTGATGTCTGATGCTTGTGGATGTCTGATGCCTGATGTCTGATGCTTGTGGATGTCTGATGCCTGAAGTATGATGCCTGATGTTTGTGAATGTCTGATGCCGGATGTCTGATGCCGGATGCCGGATGCCTGATGTCTGATGCCTGATGTCTGATTCCTGATGTCTGATTCCTGATGTCTGATGCCTGATGCTTGTGGATGTCTGATGGCTGATGCTTGTGGATGCCTGATGCCTGATGCTTGTGGAAGTCTGATGCCTAATGTCTGATGCCCGATGTTTGATGTCTGATGCCTAAAGCTTGTGGATGTGTGTTGCCTGATGTCTGATGCATGATGTCTGATGCTTGTGGATGTCTGATGCTTGTGGATGTTTGATTCCTGATGTCTGATGCTTGTGGATGTCTGATGCCTGATGTCTGATGCTTGTGGATGTCTGATGCTTGTGGATGTCGGTGCCTGATGTCTGATGTCTGATACCTGATGCTTGTGGATGCCTGATGTCTGATGCCTGACACTTGTGGATGCCTGATGTCTGATGCCTGATGCTTGTGGATGTCTGATGCCTGATGTTTGATGTCTGATGCCTGATGTTTGATGCTTGTGGATGTATGTTGCCTGATGTCTGATGCTTGTGGATGTCTGATACTTGTGGATGTCTGATGCCTTATGCTTGTAGATGTCTGATGCATGATGTCTGATGCATGATGTCTGGTGCTTGATAACGGATGTCTGATTCCTGATGTCTGATGCTTGTGGATGTCTGATGACTGATGTCTGATGCTTGATGCTTGTGGATGTCTGATGCCTGATGCTTGTGGATGTCTGATGCATGATGTCTGGTGCTTGATGCTTGTGGATGTCTGATGCCTGATGTCTGATGCATGATGTCTGATGCTTGTGGATGTCTAATGCCCGATGTTTGATGTCTGATGCTTGTGGATGTGTGTTGCCTGATGTCTGATGCATGATGTCTGATGCTTGTGGATGTCTGATGCTTGTGGATGTTTGATTCCTGATGTCTGATGCTTGTGGCTGTCTGATGCTTGTGGCTGTCTGATGCCTGATGTCTGATGCCTGATGTCTGATGCTTGTGGATGTCTGATGCCTGATGTCTGATGCTGGTGGATTTCTGATGTCTGATGCCTGATGTTTGTGAATGTCTGATGCCGGATGTCTGATGTCTGATGCCTGTGGATGTCTGATGCCTGTGGATGTCTGATACTTGTGGATGTCTGGTGCCTGATGTCTGATGCCTGATTCCTGATGTCTGATTCCTGATGTCTGATTCCTGATGTCTGATTCCTGATGTCTGATGCTTGTGGCTGTCTGATTCCTGATGCTTGTGGATGTCTGATGCCTGATGTCTGATGCTTGTGGGTGTCTGGTGCCTGATGTCTGATTCCTGATGTCTGATGCTTGTGGATGTCTGATGCCTGATGCTTGTGGATGTCTGATACCTGATATCTGATGCCTGATGTTTGTGAATGTCTGATGCTGGATGTCTGATGTCTGATGCTTGTGGATGTCTGATGCTTGTGGATGTCTGGTGCCTGATGTCTGATTCCTGATGTCTGATTCCTGATGTCTGATTCCTGATGTCTGATGCTTGTGGCTGTCTGATGCCTGATGCTTGTGGATGTCTGATGCCTGATGCCTGATGTCTGATGCTTGTGGGTGTCTGGTGCCTGATGTCTGATTCCTGATGTCTGATGCTTGTGGATGTCTGATGCCTGATGCTTGTGGATGTCTGATACCTGATGTCTGATGCCTGATGTTTGTGAATGTCTGATGCCGGATGTCTGATGTCTGATGCTTGTGGATGTCTGATGCTTGTGGATGTCTGGTGCCTGATGTCTGATTCCTGATGTCTGATGCTTGTGGATGTCTGATGCCTGATGTCTGATGCTTGATGCTTGTGGATGTCTGATGCCTGATGTCTGATGCCCGATGTTTGATGTCTGATGCCTGATGCTTGTGGATGTGTGCTGCCTGATGTCTGATGCTTGTGGATGTCTGATGCTTGTGGATGTCTGATGTCTGATTCCTGATGTCTGAATCCTGATGTCTGATGCTTGTGGATGTCTGATGCCTGATGCTTGTCGATGTCTGATGCTTGTGGATGTGTGTTGCCTGATGTCTGATGCATGTTGTCTGATGCTTGTGGATGTCTGATGCTTGAGGAAGTCTGATGCCTAATGTCTGATGCCTGATGCTTGTGGATGTGTGCTGCCTGATGTCTGATGCATGATGTCTGATGCTTGTGGATGTCTGATGCTTGTGGATGTTTGATTCCTGATGTCTGATGCTTGTGGATGTCTGATGCTTGTGGCTGTCTGATGCCTGATGTCTGATGCATGATGTCTGATGTCTGATGCTTGTGGATGTCTGATGCTTGTGGATGTCTGATGTCTGATTTCTGATGTCTGAATCCTGATGTCTGATGCTTGTGAATGTCTGATGCCTGATGTCTGATGCTTGATGCTTGTCATTGTCTGATGCTTTTGGATGTGTGTTGCCTGATGTCTGATGCATGATGTCTGATGCCCGATGTTTGATGTCTGATGCCTGATGCTTGTGGATGTGTGCTGCCTGATGTCTGATGCTTGTGGATGTTTGATTCCTGATGTCTGATGCTTGTGGATGTCTGATGCTTGTGGCTGTCTGATGCCTGATGTCTGATGCATGCTGTCTGATGCATGTCTGATGCATGATGCTTGTGGATGTCTGATGCCTGATTTCTGATGCTTGTGCATGTCTGATGCCTGATGTCTGATGCCTGATGTTTGTGAATGTCTGATGCTGGATGTCTGATGCCGGATGTCTGATGCCGGATGTCTGATGCCGGATGTCTGATGCCTGATTTCTGATGCCTGATTTCTGATGCCTGATTTCTGATGCTTGTGGATGTCTGGTGCCTGATGTCTGATGCCTGATGCTTGTGGATGCCTGATGCTTGTGGATGCCTGACGCTTGTGGATGTCTGATGCCTGATGTTTGATGTCTGATGCCTGATGCTTGTGGATGTATGTTGCCTGATGTCTGATGTTTGTGAATGTCTGATGCCTGATGTCTGATGCTTGTGGATGTCTGGTGCCTGATGTCTGATGCCTGATGGATGCCTGATGCTTGTGGATGTCTGATGCTTGTGGATGCCTGATGTCTGATGTCTGATGCCTGATGCCTGATGCTTGTGGATGTCTGGTGCCTGATGTCTGATGCCTGATGTCGGATGCCTGATGCTTGTGGATGTCTGATATTTGTGGATGCCTGATGTCTGATGCCTGATGCTTGTGGATGTCTGATGCCTGATGTCTGATGCTTGTGGATGTCTGATGCTTGATGCTTGTGGAAGTCTGATGCCTAATGTCTGATGCCCGATGTTTGATGTCTGATGCCTGATGCTTGTGGATGTGTGTGGCCTGATGTCTGATGCATGATGTCTGATGCTTGTGTATGTTTGATTCCTGATGTCTGATGCTTGTGGATGTCTGATGCTTGTGGATGTCTGATGCTTGTGGATGTCTGACACCTGATGTCTGATGCAGGATGTCTGATGCATGATGTCTGATGCCTGATGCTTGTGGATGTCTGATGCTTGTGGATTTCTGATGCCTGGTGCCTGATGTTTGTGGATGTCTGATGCCTGATGTCTGATGCATGATGTCTGATGCCTAATGCCTGATGCTTGTGGATGTCTGATGGCTGATGCTTGTGGATGTCTGATGCCTGATGTCTGATGCTTGTGGATGTCTGATGCCTTTTGTCTGATGTCTGATGCCTGATGCTTGTAGATGTGTGTTGCCTGAGGTCTGATGCATGATGTCTGATGCTTGTGGATGTCTCATGCTTGTGGATGTTTGATGCTTGATGTCTGATGCTTGTGGATGTCTCATGCATGATGTCTGATGCCTGATGCCGATGTTTGATGTCTGATGCCTGATGCTTGTGGATGTGTGTTGCCTGCTGTCTGATGCTTGTGGATGTCTGATGCCCGATGTTTGATGTCGGATGCCTGATGCTTGTGGATGTGTGTTGCTTGATGTCTGATGCATGATGTCTGATGCTTGTGGATGTCAGATGCTTGTGGATGTTTTATGCCTGATGTCTGATGCTTGTGGATGACTCATGCATGATGTCTGATGCATGATGTCCAATGCATGATGTCTGATGCTTGTGGATGTGTGATGCCTGATGTCTGATGCTTGTGGATGTCTGATGCCTGGTGCCTGGTGCATGTCTGATGCCTGATGTCTAATGTCTGATGCTTGTGGATGTCTGATGCTTGTGGAAGTCTGATGCCTAATGTCTGATGCCCGATGTTTGATGTCTGATGTCTGATGCCTGATGCTTGTGGATGTGTGTTGCCTGATGTCTGATGCATAATGTCTGATGCTTGTGGATGTTTGATTCCTGATGTCTGATGCTTGTGGATGTCTGACACCTGATGTCTGACGCATGATGTCAGATGCATGATGTCTGACGCATGATGTCTGATGCATGATGTCTGATGCATGATGCTTGTGGATGTCTGATGCCTGATGTCTGATGCCTGATGTTTGTGAATGTCTGATGCCGGATGTCTGATGCCTGATGTCTGATGCCGGATGTCTGATGCTTGTGGATGTCTGATGCCTGATGTCTGATGCCTGATGCTTGTGGATGTGTGTTGCCTGATGCATGATGTCTGATGCTTGTGGATGTCTGATGCTTGTGGATGTCTGATGTCTGATGCTTGTGGATGTGTGTTGCCTGATGTCTGATCCATGATGTCTGATGCTTGTGGATGTCTGATACCTGATGCTTGAGGATGTCTGATGCCCGATGTTTGATGTCTGATGCCTGATGCTTGTGGATGTGTGCTGCCTGATGTCTGATGCATGATGTCTGATGCTTGTGGATGTTTGATTCCTGATGTCTGATGCTTGTGGATGTCTGATGCTTGTGGCTGTCTGATGCCTGATGTCTGATGCTTGTGGATGTCTGATGCATGATGCTTGTGGATATGTGTTGCCTGATGTCTGATGCATGATGTCCGATACCTGATGTCTGATGCTTGTGGATGTCTGATGCCTGATGCTTGTGGAAGTCAGATGCCTAATGTCTGATGCCCGATGTTTGATGTCTGATGCCTGATGCTTGTGGATGTGTGTTGCCTGATGTCTGATGCTTGTGGATGTCTGATGCTTGTGGATGTTTGATTCCTGATGTCTGATGCTTGTGGATGTCTGATGCCTGATGTCTGATGCTTGTAGATGTCTGATGCTTCTGGATGTCTGATGCTTGTGGATGTCTGGTGCCTGATGTCTGATGTCGGATACCTGATGCTTGTGGATGCCTGATGTCTGATGCCTGACACTTGTGGATGCCTGACGTCTGATGCCTGATGCTTGTGGATGTCTGATATCTGATGCCTGATGTTTGATGTCTGATGCCTGATGTTTGATGCTTGAGGATGT
Source organism: Triturus cristatus (assembly GCF_964204655.1). Taxonomy (NCBI): domain Eukaryota; kingdom Metazoa; phylum Chordata; class Amphibia; order Caudata; family Salamandridae; genus Triturus; species Triturus cristatus. Next base: position 819,015,104 of record NC_140579.1, on the reverse strand, counting down.
ATGTTGCCTGATGTCTGATGCTTGTGGATGTCTGATACTTGTGGATGTCTGATGCCTGATGCTTGTGGATGTCTGATGCATGATGTCTGATGCATGATGTCTTATGCCTGATGTCTGCTGCCTGATACCGGATGTCTGATTCCTGATGTCTGATGCTTGTGGATGTCTGATGCCTGATGTCTGATGCTTGATGCTTGTGGATGTCTGATGTCTGATGCTTGTGGATGTCTGATGCATGATGTCTGATGCATGATGTCTGGTGCTTGTGGATGTCTGATGCCTGATGTCTGATGCATGATGTCTGATGCGTGTGGATGTCTGATGCCCGATGTTTGATGTCTGATGCTTGTGGCTGTGTGTTGCCTGATGTCTGATGCATGATGTCTGATGCTTGTGGATGTTTGATTCCTGATGTCTGATGCTTGTGGCTGTCTGATGCTTGTGGCTGTCTGATGCCTGATGCCTGATGTCTGATGCTTGTGGATGTCTGATGCCTGATGAGTGATGCTTGTGGATTTCTGATGTCTGATGCCTGATGTTTGTGAATGTCTGATGCCGGATGTCTGATGCCTGATGTCTGATGTCTGATGCCTGTGGATGTCTGATGCCTGTGGATGTCTGATACTTGTGGATGTCTGGTGCCTGATGTCTGATGTCTGATTCCTGATGTCTGATTCCTGATGTCTGATGCTTGTGGCTGTCTGATGCCTGATGTCTGATGCTTGTGGGTGTCTGGTGCCTGATGTCTGATTCCTGATGTCTGATGCTTGTGGATATCTGATGCCTGATGCTTGTGGATGTCTGATACCTGTGAATGTCTGATGCCGGATGTCTGATGTCTGATGCTTGTGGATGTCTGATGCTTGTGGATGTCTGGTGCCTGATGTCTGATTCCTGATGTGTGATGCTTGTGGATGTCTGATGCCTGATGTCTGATGCTTGTCGATGTCTGATGCCTGATGCTTGTGGATGTGTGTTGCCTGATGTCTGATGCATGATGTCTGATACCTGATGTCTGATGCTTGTGGATGTCTGATGCCTGATGTCTGATGCCCGATGTTTGATGTCTGATGCTTGTGGATGTGTGCTGCCTGATGTCTGATAAATGAAGTCTGATGCTTGTGGATGTTTGATTCCTGATGTCTGATGCTTGTGGATGTCTGATGCTTGTGGCTGTCTGATGCCTGATGTCTGATGCATGATGTCTGATGTCTGATGCTTGTGGATGTCTGATGCTTGTGGATGTCTGATTCCTGATGTCTGATGCTGGAGTCTTGTGGATGTCTGATACCTGATGTCTGATACCTGATGTCTGCTGCTTGTGGATGTCTGATGCCTGACGTCTGATGCTTGATGCTTGTGGAAGTCTGATGCCTGATGTCTGATGCCCAATGTTTGATGTCTGATGCTTGTGGATGTGTGTTGCCTGATGTCTGATGCATGATGTCTGATGCTTGTGGATGTCTGATGCTTGTGGCTGTCTGACACCTGATGTCTGATGCATGATGTCTGATGCATGATGTCTGATGTCTGATGCTTGTGGATGTCTGATGCCTGATGTCTGATGCCTAATGTTTGTGAATGCTGGATGTCTGATGCCTGATGTCTGATGCTTGTGGATGTCTGATGCTTGTGGATGTCTGATGCTTGTGGATGTCTGGTGCCTGATGTCTGATGCTTGTGGATGCCTGATGCATGATGTTTGACACCTGATGTCTGATGCATGATGTCTGATGCCTGATGTCTGATGCTTGTGGATGTCTGATGCCTGATGTCTGATGCTTGTGGATGTCTGATGCCTGAAGTATGATGCCTGATGTTTGTGAATGTCTGATGCCGGATGTCTGATGCCGGATGCCGGATGCCTGATGTCTGATGCCTGATGTCTGATTCCTGATGTCTGATTCCTGATGTCTGATGCCTGATGCTTGTGGATGTCTGATGGCTGATGCTTGTGGATGTCTGATGCCTGATGCTTGTGGAAGTCTGATGCCTAATGTCTGATGCCCGATGTTTGATGTCTGATGCCTAAAGCTTGTGGATGTGTGTTGCCTGATGTCTGATGCATGATGTCTGATGCTTGTGGATGTCTGATGCTTGTGGATGTTTGATTCCTGATGTCTGATGCTTGTGGATGTCTGATGCCTGATGTCTGATGCTTGTGGATGTCTGATGCTTGTGGATGTCGGTGCCTGATGTCTGATGTCTGATACCTGATGCTTGTGGATGCCTGATGTCTGATGCCTGACACTTGTGGATGCCTGATGTCTGATGCCTGATGCTTGTGGATGTCTGATGCCTGATGTTTGATGTCTGATGCCTGATGTTTGATGCTTGTGGATGTATGTTGCCTGATGTCTGATGCTTGTGGATGTCTGATACTTGTGGATGTCTGATGCCTTATGCTTGTGGATATCTGATGCATGATGTCTGATGCATGATGTCTGGTGCTTGATGACGGATGTCTGATTCCTGATGTCTGATGCTTGTGGATGTCTGATGACTGATGTCTGATGCTTGATGCTTGATGCTTGTGGATGTCTGATGCCTGATGCTTGTGGATGTCTGATGCATGATGTCTGGTGCTTGATGCTTGTGGATGTCTGATGCCTGATGTCTGATGCATGATGTCTGATGCTTGTGGATGTCTAATTCCCGATGTTTGATGTCTGATGCTTGTGGATGTGTGTTGCCTGATGTCTGATGCATGATGTCTGATGCTTGTGGATGTCTGATGCTTGTGGATGTTTGATTCCTGATGTCTGATGCTTGTGGCTGTCTGATGCTTGTGGCTGTCTGATGCCTGATGTCTGATGCCTGATGTCTGATGCTTGTGGATGTCTGATGCCTGATGTCTGATGCTTGTGGATTTCTGATGTCTGATGCCTGATGTTTGTGAATGTCTGATGCCGGATGTCTGATGTCTGATGCCTGTGGATGTCTGATGCCTGTGGATGTCTGATACTTGTGGATATCTGGTGCCTGATGTCTGATGCCTGATTCCTGATGTCTGATTCCTGATGTCTGATTCCTGATGTCTGATGCTTGTGGCTGTCTGATTCCTGATGCTTGTGGATGTCTGATGCCTGATGTCTGATGCTTGTGGGTGTCTGGTGCCTGATGTCTGATTCCTGATGTCTGATGCTTGTGGATGTCTGATGCCTGATGCTTGTGGATGTCTGATACCTGATATCTGATGCCTGATGTTTGTGAATGTCTGATGCTGGATGTCTGATGTCTGATGCTTGTGGATGTCTGATGCTTGTGGATGTCTGGTGCCTGATGTCTGATTCCTGATGTCTGATTCCTGATGTCTGATGCTTGTGGCTGTCTGATGCCTGATGCTTGTGGATGTCTGATGCCTGATGCCTGATGTCTGATGCTTGTGGGTGTCTGGTGCCTGATGTCTGATTCCTGATGTCTGATGCTTGTGGATGTCTGATGCCTGATGCTTGTGGATGTCTGATACCTGATGTCTGATGCCTGATGTTTGTGAATGTCTGATGCCGGATGTCTGATGTCTGATGCTTGTGGATGTCTGATGCTTGTGGATGTCTGGTGCCTGATGTCTGATTCCTGATGTCTGATGCTTGTGGATGTCTGATGCCTGATGTCTGATGCTTGATGCTTGTGGATGTCTGATGCCTGATGTCTGATGCCCGATATTTGATGTCTGATGCCTGATGCTTGTGGATGTGTGCTGCCTGATGTCTGATGCTTGTGGATGTCTGATGCTTGTGTCTGTCTGATGCCTGATGTCTGATGCATGATGTCTGATACTTGATGTCTGATGCTTGTGGATGTCTGATGCTTGTGGATGTCTGGTGTCTGATTCCTGATGTCTGAATCCTGATGTCTGATGTTTGTGGATGTCTGATGCCTGATGCTTGTCGATGTCTGATGCTTGTGGATGTGTGTTGCCTGATGTCTGATGTATGGTGTCTGATGCTTGTGGATGTCTGATGCTTGAGGAAGTCTGATGCCTAATGTCTGATGCTTGTGGATGTGTGCTGCCTGATGTCTGATGCATGATGTCTGATGCTTGTGGATGTCTGATGCTTGTGGATGTTTGATTCCTGATGTCTGATGCTTGTGGATGTCTGATGCTTGTGGCTGTCTGATGCCTGATGTCTGATGCATGATGTCTGATGTCTGATGCTTGTGGATGTCTGATGCTTGTGGATGTCTGATGTCTGATTCCTGATGTCTGAATCCTGATGTCTGATGCTTGTGAATGTCTGATGCCTGATGTCTGATGCTTGATGCTTGTCGATGTCTGATGCTTTTGGATGTGTGTTGCCTGATGTCTGATGCATGATGTCTGATGCCCGATGTTTGATGTCTGATGCCTGATGCTTGTGGATGTGTGCTGCCTGATGTCTGATGCTTGTGGATGTTTGATTCCTGATGTCTGATGCATGTCTGATGCATGATGCTTGTGGATGTCTGATGCCTGATTTCTGATGCTTGTGCATGTCTGATGCCTGATGTCTGATGCCTGATGTTTGTGAATGTCTGATGCTGGATGTCTGATGCCGGATGTCTGATGCCGGATGTCTGATGCCTGATTTCTGATGCCTGATTTCTGATGCCTGATTTCTGATGCTTGTGGATGTCTGGTGCCTGATGTCTGATGCCTGATGCTTGTGGATGCCTGATGCTTGTGGATGCCTGACGCTTGTGGATGTCTGATGCCTGATGTTTGATGTCTGATGTCTGATGCCTGATGCTTGTGGATGTATGTTGCCTGATGTCTGATGTTTGTGAATGTCTGATGCCTGATGTCTGATGCTTGTGGATGTCTGGTGCCTGATGTCTGATGCCTGATGGATGCCTGATGCTTGTGGATGTCTGATGCTTGTGGATGCCTGATGTCTGATGCCTGATGCCCGATGCCTGATGCCTGATGCTTGTGGATGTCTGGTGCCTGATGTCTGATGCCTGATGTCGGATGCCTGATGCTTGTGGATGTCTGATGCTTGTGGATGCCTGATGTCTGATGCCTGATGCTTGTGGATGTCTGATGCCTGATGTCTGATGCTTGTGGATGTCTGATGCTTGATGCTTGTGGAAGTCTGATGCCTAATGTCTGATGCCCGATGTTTGATGTCTGATGCCTGATGCTTGTTGATGTGTGTTGCCTGATGTCTGATGCATGATGTCTGATGCTTGTGTATGTTTGATTCCTGATGTCTGATGCTTGTGGATGTCTGATGCTTGTGGATGTCTGATGCTTGTGGATGTCTGACACCTGATGTCTGATGCAGGATGTCTGATGCATGATGTCTGATGCCTGATGCTTGTGGATGTCTGATGCTTGTGGATGTCTGATGCCTGGTGCCTGATGTTTGTGGATGTCTGATGCCTGATGTCTGATGCATGATGTCTGATGCCTAATGCCTGATGCTTGTGGATGTCTGATGGCTGATGCTTGTGGATGTCTGATGCCTGATGTCTGATGCTTGTGGATGTCTGATGCCTTTTGTCTGATGTCTGATGCCTGATGCTTGTAGATGTGTGTTGCCTGAGGTCTGATGCATGATGTCTGATGCTTGTGGATGTCTCATGCTTGTGGATGTTTGATGCTTGATGTCTGATGCTTGTGGATGTCTCATGCATGATGTCTGATGCCTGATGCTGATGTTTGATGTCTGATGCCTGATGCTTGTGGATGTGTGTTGCCTGATGTCTGATGCTTGTGGATGTCTGATGCCCGATGTTTGATGTTGGATGCCTGATGCTTGTGGATGTGTGTTGCTTGATGTCTGATGCATGATGTCTGATGCTTGTGGATGTCAGATGCTTGTGGATGTTTTATGCCTGATGGCTGATGCTTGTGGATGACTCATGCATGATGTCTGATGCATGATGTCCAATGCATGATGTCTGATGCTTGTGGATGTGTGATGCCTGATGTCTGATGCTTGTGGATGTCTGATGCCTGGTGCATGTCTGATGCCTGATGTCTAATGTCTGATGCTTGTGGATGTCTGATGCTTGTGGAAGTCTGATGCCTAATGTCTGATGCCCGATGTTTGATGTCTGATGTCTGATGCCTGATGCTTGTGGATGTGTGTTGCCTGATGTCTGATGCATGATGTCTGATGCTTGTGGATGTTTGATTCCTGATGTCTGATGCTTGTGGATGTCTGACACCTGATGTCTGACGCATGATGTCTGATGCATGATGTCTGACGCATGATGTCTGATGCATGATGTCTGATGCATGATGCTTGTGGATGTCTGATGCCTGATGTCTGATGTCTGATGCCTGATGTCTGATGCCTGATGTTTGTGAATGTCTGATGCCGGATGTCTGATGCCTGATGTCTGATGCCGGTTGTCTGATGCTTGTGGATGTCTGATGCCTGATGTCTGATGCCTGATGCTTGTGGATGTGTGTTGCCTGATGCATGATGTCTGATGCTTGTGGATGTCTGATGCTTGTGGATGTCTGATGTCTGATGCTTGTGGATGTGTGTTGCCTGATGTCTGATCCATGATGTCTGATGCTTGTGGATGTCTGATACCTGATGCTTGAGGATGTCTGATGCCCGATGTTTGATGTCTGATGCCTGATGCTTGTGGATGTGTGCTGCCTGATGTCTGATGCATGATGTCTGATGCTTGTGGATGTTTGATTCCTGATGTCTGATGCTTGTGGATGTCTGATGCTTGTGGCTGTCTGATGCCTGATGTCTGATGCTTGTGGATGTCTGATGCATGATGTCTGACACCTGATATCTGATGCATGTCTGATGCATGATGCTTGTGGATGTCTGATGCCTGATTTCTGATGCTTGTGGATGTCTGATGTCTGATGCCTGATGTCCGATGTTTGATGTCTGATGCTTGTGGATGTGTGTTGCCTGATGTCTGATGTGTGATGTCTGATGCTTGTGGATGTTTGATGCCTGATGCTTGTGGATGTCTCATGCATGATGTCTGATGCATGATGTCTGATGCCTGATGCTTGTGGATGTCTGATGCCTGATGTTTGTGGATGTCTGATGCCTGATGTCTGATGCATGATGTCTGATGCCTAATGCCTGATGCTTGTGGATGTCTGATGGCTGATGCTTGTGGATGTCTGATGCCTGATGTCTGATGCTTGTGGATGTCTGATGACTGACGCTTGTGGATGTCTGATATCTGATGCCTGATGTTTGATGTCTGATGCCTGATGCTTGTGGATGTATGTTGCCTGATGCCTGATGTCTGATGCTTGTGGATGTCTGATGCTTGTGGATGTCTGATGTCTGATGTTTGTGGATGTCTGATGCCTGATGTCTGGTGCCTGATGCCTTATGCCTGATGTCTGACTCCTGATGCTTGTGGATGTCTGATGCCTGATGTCTGATGCTTGAGGATGTCTGATGCCTGATGTCCGATGTTTGATGTCTGATGCTTGTGGATGTGTGTTGCCTGATGTCTGATGCATGATGTCTGATGCTTGTGGATGTCTGATGCTTGTGGATGTTTGATGCCTGATGCTTGTGGATGTCTCATGCATGATGTCTGATGCATGATGTCTGATGCCTGATGCTTGTGGATGTCTGATGCCTGATGTCTGATGCATGATGTCTGATGCCTAATGCCTGATGCTTGTGGATGTCTGATGGCTGATGCTTGTGGATGTCTGATGCCTGATGTCTGATGCTTGTGGATGTCTGATGCCTTTTGTCTGATGTCTGATGCCTGATGCTTGTGGATGTGTGTTGCCTGAGGTCTGATGCATGATGTCTGATGCTTGTGGATGTCTGATGCTTGTGGATGTTTGATGCTTGATGTCTGATTCTTGTGGATGTCTCATGCATGATGTCTGATGCCTGATGCTTGTGGATGTCTGATGCCTGATGCCGATGTTTGATGTCTGATGCCTGATGCTTGTGGATGTGTGTTGCCTGATGTCTGATGCTTGTGGATGTCTGATGCCCGATGTTTGATGTCGGATGCCTGATGCTTGTGGATGTGTGTTGCTTGATGTCTGATGCATGATGTCTGATGCTTGTGGATGTCAGATGCTTGTGGATGTTTGATGCCTGATGTCTGATGCTTGTGGATGACTCATGCATGATGTCTGATGCATGATGTCCAATGCATGATGTCTGATGCTTGTGGATGTGTGATGCCTGATGTCTGATGCTTGTGGATGTCTGATGCCTGATGTCTGATGCCTGGTGCATGTCTAATGCCTGATGTCTAATGTCTGATGCTTGTAGATGTCTGATACTTGTGGATGTCTGATGCCTGATGTCTGATGTGTGATACCTGATGTATGATTCCTGATGGCTGATGCTTGTGGATGTCTGATGCCTGATGTTTGATGCTTGTGGATGTCTGATGCCTGTTTGATGCTTGTGGATGTCTGATGCCTGATGCCGGATGTCTGATGCTTGTGGATGTCTGATGCCTGATGACTGATGTCTGATGCTTGTGGATGTCTGATGCCTGATGTCTCATGAATGATGTCTGGTGCTTGTGGATGTCTTATGCCTGATGTCTGATGCCTGATGCTTGTGGATGTCTGATGCCTGATGTCTGATGCTTGTGGATGTCTGATGCCTGATGCTTGTGGATGTGTGTTGACTGATGTCTGATGCATGATGTCTGATGCTTGTGGATGTCTGATGCCTGATGCTTGTGGAAGTCTGATGCCTGATGTCTGATGCCCGATGCTTGATGTCTGATGCCTGATGCTTGTTGATGTGTGTTGCCTGATGTATGATTTCTGATGCCTGATGTCTGATGCTTGTGGATGTCTGATGCCTGTGGATGTCTGATGCCGGATGTCTGATGCCTGATGCTTGTGGATGTCTGATGCTTGTGGATGTCTGGTGCCTGGTGCCTGATTCCTGATGTCTGATTCCTGATGTCTGATTCCTGATGTCTGATGCTTGTGGATGTCTGATGTCTGATTCTTGTGGATGTCTGATGCCTGATGTCTCATGACTGATGTCTGATGCTTGTGGATATCTAATGCCTGATGTATGATGCCTGATGCTTGTGGATGTCTGATGCCTTATGCCGATGTTTGATGTCTGATGTCTGATGCCTGATGCTTGTGGATGTGTGTTGCCTGATGCTTGTGGATGTCTGATGCCCGATGTTTGATGTCGGATGCCTGATGCTTGTGGATGTGTGTTGCTTGATGTCTGATGCATGATGTCTGATGCTTGTGGATGTCAGATGCTTGTGGATGTTTGATGCCTGATGTCTGATGCTTGTGGATGTCTGATGCATGATGTCTGATGCATGATGTCCGATGCATGATGTCTGATGCTTGTGGATGTCTTATGCCTGATGTCTGATGCCTGATTCCTGATGCTTGTGGATGTCTGATGCCTGATGTCTGATGCTTGTGGATGTGTGTTGACTGATGTCTGATGCATGATGTCTGATACCTGATGTCTGATGCTTGTGGATGTCTGATGCCTGATGCTTGTGGAAGTCTGATGCCTGATGTGTGATGCCCGATGCTTGATGTCTGATGCCTGATGCTTCTTGATGTGTGTTGCCTGATGTCTGATGCATGATGTCTGATGCCTGATGTCTGATGCTTGTGGATGTCTGATGCCTGTGGATGTCTGATGCCGGATGTCTGATGCGTGTAGATGTCTGATGCTTGTGGATGTCTGATGCTTGTGGATGTCTGATTCCTGATGTCTGATTCCTGATGTCTGATGCTTGTGGATGTCTGATTCTTGTGGATGTCTGATGCCTGATGTCTCATGACTGATGTCTGATGCTTGTGGATATCTAATGGCTGATGTATGATGCCTGATGCTTGTGGATGTCTGATGCCTGATGCTTGTGGATGTCTGATGTCTGATGCTTGTGGATGCCTGATGCTTTTGGATGTCTGATGCTTGTGGATGCCTGATGTCTGATGCCTGACGCTTGTGGATGTCTGATGCCTGATGCTTGTGGACGTCTGATGTCTGATGCTTGTGGATGTCTGATGCCTGATGTCTGATGCTTGTGGATGTCTGATGCCTGATGTCCGATGCCCGATGTTTGATGTCTGATGCCTGATGCTTGTGGATGTGTTGCCTGATGTCTGATGCATGATGTCTGATGCTTGTGGATGTCTGATGCCTGAGGATGTCTGATGCATGATGTCTGATGCTTGTGAATGTCTGATGCATGATGTCTGATGCATGATGGCTGATGTCTGATGCCTGATGTCTGATGCCTGATGTCTGATGCCTGATATCTGATGCTTGTGGATGTCTGGTGCCTGATGCCTGATGCCTGATGCCTGATGCTTGTGGATGCCTGATGTTTGATGTCTGATGCCTGATGCTTGTGGATGTATGTTGGCTGATGTCTGATGCTTGTGGATGTCTGATGTCTGATGCTTGTGGATGCCTGATGCTTGTGGATGTCTGATGCTTGTGGATGCCTGATGTCTGATGCCTGACGCTTGTGGATGTCTGATGCCTGATGCTTTTGGACGTCTGATGTCTGATGCTTGTGGATGTCTGATGCCTGATGTCTGATGCTTGTGGATGTCTGATGCCTGATGTCCGATGCCCGATGTTTGATGTCTGATGCCTGATGCTTGTGGATGTGTTGTCTGATGCATGATGTCTGATGCCTGAGGATGTCTGATGCATGATGTCTGATGCTTGTGAATGTCTGATGCATGATGGCTGATGTATGATGGCTGATGCCTGATGTCTGATTCCTGATGTCTGATGCTTGTGGATGTCTGATGTCTGATGCTTGATGCTTGTGGATGTCTGATGCCTGATGTCTGATACCTGATGCTTGTGGATGTGTGTTGCCTGATGCATGATGTCTGATGCTTGTGGATGTCTGATGCTTGTGGATGTCTGATGCTTGTGGATGTGTGTTGCCTGATGTCTGATCCATGATGTCTGATGCTTGTGGATGTCTGATGCCTGATGCTTGAGGATGTCTGATGCCCGATGTTTGATGTCTGATGCCTGATGCTTGTGGATGTGTGCTACCTGATGTCTGATGCATGATGTCTGATGCTTGTGGATGTTTGATTCCTGATGTCCGATGCTTGTGGATGTCTGATGCTTGTGGCTGTCTGATGCCTGATGTCTGATGCTTGTGGATGTCTGATGCATGATGTCTGACACCTGATATCTGATGCATGTCTGATGCATGATGCTTGTGTATGTCTGATGCCTGATTTCTGATGCTTGTGGATGTCTGATGTCTGATGCCTGATGTTTGTGAATGTCTGATGCCGGATGTCTGATGCCGGATGTCTGATGCCGGATGTCTGATGCATGATGTCTGATGCCTGATGTCTGATGCCTGATATCTGATGCTTGTGGATGTCTGGTGCCTGATGCCTGATGTCTGATGTCTGATGCCTGATGCTTGTGGATGCCTGATGCTTGTGGATGTATGTTGCCTGATGTCTGATGTTTGTGAATGTCTGATGCCTGATGCCTGATGCTTGTGGATGTATGTTGCCTGATGTCTGATGTTTGTGAATGTCTGATGCCTGATGTCTTATGCTTGTGGATGTCTGGTGCCTGATGTCTGATGCCTGATGTCGGATGCCTGATGCTTGTGGATGTCTGATGCTTGTGGATGCCTGATGTCTGATGCCTGATGCTTGTGGATGTCTGATGCCTGATGTCTGATGCATGATGTCTGATACCTGATGTCTGATGCTTGTGGATGTCTGATGCTTGATGCTTGTGGAAGTCTGATGCCTAATGTCTGATGCCCGATGTTTGATGTCTGATGCTTGTGGATGTGTGTTGCCTGATGTCTGATGCATGATGTCTGATGCTTGTGGATGTTTGATTCCTGATGTCTGATGCTTGTGGATGTCTGATGCTTGTGGATGTCTGATGCTTGTGGATGTCTGACACCTGATGTCTGATGCATGATGCTTGTGGATGTCTGATGCCGGATTCTTGGAAGGGGTTCGAAGTAATTCCTATTTATAAGAGGGGTCCCAGGGGGGACCCTGCCAACTACCGTCCAATTAGTCTTATAGACGCTGGACAGAAGTTGGTTGGCAGGGTTCTCCTGGAGAGGGTCCTCTCATGGGCGGATGAAAATATTATCTCACAGTTCCAGGCGGGCTTTAGGGCCTGTACAAGCACGATCGATCAGGCATTTAGGCTGGCGTTTTTACATTGGAAGGTGGTTGCTATTGCCAGGGGCGGTCTTTACTTGGCATTCATTGACCTGAAGACCGCCTTTGATTTGGTCCCCCGTGACTGCCTTTGGCTGGTCTTGCAGGAGATGGGGATTCCTCCGCCCATTTTGAATCTCTTGGTCCGTATGCATGATGGTAATTATGCCCGCATCAGATGGGGGTCGCAGGAGCAAAAAACTGATAAAATCCCTGTGAACAGAGGGGTCCGCCAAGGATGTGTATTGGCTCCCACACTCTTCACGCTTTTTGTGAACGGTGTAGTTTCTTTTTTGCTTGAAGTCAATGCCGACGCCCCGGTCCTAGCGGGTGATAAAGTCCCCGTATTACTTTTTGCGGATGATACGTTGTTAGTATCGAAAACTCCGGCAGGACTACAGAAGCTGTTGGATCGCTTCTGTTTGTTTTGTAAACTGAGGGGACTAGCCATTAATACTTCCAAAACTAAGCTTCTTTACTTTAACCCGAGTAGAGCGTCCAGATCTACTTTGTTTCTTGACGGGATGCCATTAGAGCGCATCAAAGAGTTTGACTATTTGGGAATCAGAATTTCCGACAAGTTTAAATGGCAGCCTCACATTGATAAAATGGCGTTAAATTACAAGCGGGTAGTAGGAGTACTAGGGAGGGAACATCGTGCCTCTACTACTAAGCCCATTACTCCTGCTTTGGAAATCTACGCTGCAAAAGCTGTAGGCTGTGCCCTTTATGGTGCAGAACTCTGGGGCTTTGGCTGTGTAGATGCGCTAGTCTCCTCAGAAAATAAGTTCTTTAGGGAGCTTGTATCCCTCCCGAGGGGCACCCCAACCAAGCCACTCTTGAGTGATTTGGGTCGGCGCTCTATTAAAGATTTAGTTACTCTGCGTCCTCTTATATTGCGTACTCCAGAGCTTTCTAGGTACGCTGATGGCTTAAGAGGGGTTATGAATCTTCAAGGAGCTTATAAAATTGGATGGCTAGCTAATATAAAGAAGCTTCTTTGGGCAATAGGCCTTGTAACTGCTTGGGAGTCTGGGGCACTGTTATCCAAGGCAGAAATTAAGAGAGCCTTTTGGGCATGGGTTGACAACCAAGACCAGAGGGACCCTAACCAAGGCAGGTTGACTGAGGCATTTCGGCAGCATAAGTCTATGCCCCGCCTGGAGCCCTATCTAGACTTTATGATGAAGCCTAGGGATAGATCCCTCTTTATTCAGTTTAGGATGGGTACTCTTCCTCTTCGTGATCGTACCAGCAAGTGGAAGCCCCCGCATCAAACCCCCGTGGATTGCCCAAACTGCTTAGGTGTTACTGAAAACATTCTTCACCTTCTTTTTGTATGCCCAGCCTATTCGAAACCTAGACTGAAATGGTTAAAACCTGTGTGCCTGCAGCTTGGAACTAGGGACCACTCTGTTGCACTTAGAATACTAAAGGCTGACGTTAGTACAACCTTAGTGTGCGGGGTGGCTAAATTTCTAAGTTGGGCATGGTTGATTAGGCGGAAGGCTATATGATGTATTTGTACCAAATGTTTTTTATTATTCACAAAGCTGTTAAAGTTTAATACACTGTTTTAAATTCTTTATTGTAACAAAAAGTCTTTATATGACCTTTCTCTTAATGTATTTTTTATGAATCGTGTTTTAATGTATAAATGTGCTTTTATGATATCAAATATCGAAATAAAGCTTTGTTGATATTGATATATTATTGGTTAATATATGTCCCAGAAACAACATCACTTCTTCCATCACGTGGCTTTCAATTTTATTAAGTTCTTGTGATTACTTCTTCCAAATTTAGATGCAGACAATGGAGAATCTCTTGTGGCCCCTCATTAATTCGAAATTGTAAAAAAGAATACCCTTAAGGGATGCATGCACCAATTGTTACTATTGTATCACTTGTGAAACTGCGAGATTGCTGAAGAATGGTGACCAAATATCTGAATTGTTCTTTCCCTAGCTGCCAATTATGTCCGTGCACTGTGACTTGTACTGAAAAAGTAGTAGGGTAACACTAAATAATGGGCCTCCGCCCTCCTTGCAAAATAACATTAGGGCCTATCATATTCCAGCATCCCGCATCTACACATAGGTTATATACTGAAGGAGGTCCTCTGACGGGTGACTAGACTACACAGCTGAAATACAGGGACTGCAGGGTCTTATCCCGTGCTTCTGTTACAAGAGGAGAAGCAAAACTGCAAGTCCCAGAACCCAATGTGTGGTTGGCACTCATACCGTGACCTTTGTAACATGGGGACAGTTTTCAGCCATGTTCTACTTCAGGGGCTCACTTTTGAGGCTTCGAATGGTCCTTCCAGGTCCCATGATGTGATTTTCATTTGCTTGTAAGACCTCCAGCCTCCCTTCAATTTTGAGGTGCTGGCTGCATGTTGTCGCAGTTGGAGCACTTTCAGCGCCACCTTTGATTTAATTTGTATTTTTCATTCATGCATTCCTTCATTTATTCATTCACCCACTGATTCACGCTTAATAAACGAGAATGCCATGGTGCCTTAGAAAGCTAGAAGTGGGATCATGCTTTTACTTTTTCTGTTGTTCAAGAGTATCACATATTCGGTGAAAAATATTGGGAAGACTTTACCTCGCAGGAGGAATATGCACTGAAAGTCTGACTCATACTGAACAAAAACTTTAAAATGAAACCTAAAAATATGTGAACTAAGGACTTTCACAGGGGTGACTTTAGCTCCCTTAATATATGTGACGTGGCGAATTTTATGTTGTTTTTTTGTTGATATTATGTAAATAGGAGCAATCCTCAAATGTGCATAGAATGTTGATTAAAAATCGATAAGAAATGTAAATGCGAAAGCTGATCTAGTGTTAAACAAGCCGCTGCCTTTTGTTTTTGTGTGAGTCTGCGTGCGTTTGTCAGAGAGTGAGTGGTGGTTATGGGAGCCTTTGTGAGCAAGACTCAAATCAGAGGAGGGGGCGCGGGCAGGCGGTCGGGGGGTGGAGGAGAGGCGGGGGTATGGCTGCATGTTGGAAAGAAGCCACGAAACAGACGTATCTGTGTGTTGGAGGCTGAGCCCATTAATGTTTTATCACTAATGATCAAGGGACCAGCTAGAAAGATGGCAAAAGTGAAAACAAAGGTGCGCGCGCGTGCCTCGGCAAGCACGCGAGTGGTGCGGCAAAAGTGAAAGTAATAGCGCTAAAAGCCGGCGGCTGCGCGCGTGCACGCAAGTGCTAGGCCAGCAAAACGGTGTGGTAGCACTTCGAAAATTCCGCTTACTATATGTCTCGCCAGTGCAGTGCATACGCTGGCTCAGGCGAGACCTAAAAACAGTCTGAGCAACTAGTAATACAGGATTGACCACTGATAGAATGTTGAGAAATGTCTTCTTCCCCACAAGGCAAAGAAGTAAACACTGCCAAACGACATCTTTCCTCTATATCAGCAGTTCCGAAACGGTGGCCCGCGGACCCCCAGGAGTCTGTGACACATTTCCAGTGGGTCAACTGGCAGCAGTTTTAAAAGCACTGCAAAGTTCCTTGTAAAATCAGCAGTTTTTGGGCAAAATAAAAAAGTGTCAAGATAACTTTGGTGATTAATGTACCTGCTGGAGAGAGATGGGAGTTTTCTCAAGTGGCAGCTTTGACTCATCTAAGGTTACATAGATGGTTAATATGCCTGCTGCAAAGAACGTGTACCATGCATTTGGAAAAACTGTCTATTATGTGCATAGTTCAGTGGATTACTGCTTTTGTCACAGAGATTCTTTTGTTACTGAACAGTTCATAAATTACAATCGTAATCTAGCACAGTGAGTTATGAACTGCCATCAAAAAGCTGCATACAAACTGCATGGCACTGGTTAGCAAGTTATGTTTTTTTCCCAGTTTTTTTTACCCTGATGCTGCTAAAAAAGGTTTGTTTGGGTTGAAATAAATTGTTATTATTAAAGTCAATGCTAACCACTGTGTTATGATCTGAATCCGGAGTTGGTGCTTCTCCAGATCAAGCATTCTTAAAAAATGCCTACCAGTATGGAGGGCATGTGAATCCTACGCCATGTAGTCCCCTTTGCCTTATGTAACATTTTCTATACATTGATTTACACATATGATTCATTGTCTTAGTATATGTATAATGTAAAGTGCTCCAACACCCTACACAGGTATGAATGGTGCTATAAAACAAATGAAATACATGTGACTGAGGAGCTATGAAGAGATGAGAGGCACTGTTGGAGGGCGATAGTGAGGGAGTCACTTTAAGAGCCCAAACAAAGATTGTTGTAGTCTGGTGGACAGTAAGGTCACCATTTACTATGCTTTAAAAGCTAATAAAATTCAATATATAATTACAAATGTGTTGTAGAATGCACCATTTTTCCAAATTTTCTTGGGGAAAGAGCTCCCCAAAGCCCCCTTTGTAGTGGCCAGGCTCACTCGCTGCACTTGTTATGCACTGTATGGGGGGCAATCTGACAACATTTACCAGGGCTGCTTTGGGTTCGCAGTCCGGCCCTGGCAGGCGCAGGACCCTTGTACAAAGAAATAAAACCAAATGTTGAAAGGTTACTCACTGAGATACAGCACCAACCTTTCCATTAAAACTTTTAGATTTTTGCACATTTTTCAATATAAAGTAATACATTCTTTAGTAATTCAAGTATTTGTTTGGTGTGCACTTGTTTGTGTATTTTTGGCAAATTACTGTTTTAATGTGTGAAATTTAAATTGTGCAATTTGCATGGGGGTCCCCAGCCTCCAGTAGTGACTCAGTGGGGTTCCTCAGAAGTCAAAAGGTTGGTTTCTAATGCTTTACATCAAACAGGGAAAGGCCCGCATTTGGACATAACCACAGTCAGTCTGAGTCCTTTTTAGGTCTCGCCTGGGCAGCACGCATGCGCTATCTCTCCGAGGCATCAAGTAATCTGGGGTGAAACTCTGCCTTTTGCAGGGGAATTTCTCCTGCCGCTTGCCATTTGTAAACACTTGCATTGCTTTTCTTACAGGGCTTATTATTGGCCGTAGAGGCGATGCGTCACTTCTGTTTATTCTGGAAGCAGCACCGCCTAACTACAGTTTTTGTCCGCTTTCGTGGCCAGTTTAGTTTCTGCAGGGCTGTATCTTTTAATTTATGGACTACTTTTTGTCACAACGCGGCACGACGGTAATGGCATCTGTGCATCTTCACAACACGATACAACGGTAATGGCGGCTGTGCATCTTTTAAAATGTGTGACTTTCAATGGAGCCTGTTTGTTTTATTTTTTTAAATGCGGGTTACGTTAACAAAATATATATATTTATTTTTGCAGCGCGGGACGCTTTAAGAATATCGTCCGCGCGCCTTGCTTTTGGGCTGCTCAGAGAGTCTTGGCAGGCACAAATCATGTGGGGCCTGCTATGGCCACAGAACCAGAGCAGCGCTGTACTGACAGCCTCATGCCCACCCTGTCGGAGCTGCCTCATGTTGCTACAGCGTTGGCCCGCCTGACCATGTCCGGCGCTGGCACACACTGACACCGGCCCTGTCAGCATCTTGCGTCACATCTGCTCGGCCATTCATGGCTGGCGCTGAATGAGCCCGCTCTCTTTCTCCCGAGCTCTCCTGCAGTGAATCCCTCTCAGTGCACACTGCCGCATGCCCTGCTCTCCAGACACCACCCTCTCTGCCACTCACGCTGCTCGCTCCATCATCGTAGCATTGTCTCTACTTCCCTCTCTCTCACTCGCTCCTCTCCTTTAGCATCGTTAAGACCTTTTCCCGCCCCTCACCTCATCGACTACATCTGCTTTTGTCCTCTCCAATGGCCTACTCCTTTCCGCGCCTTGTCCTGTACTTTCTCCTGTGCTTTGTAATGATTCTACCCCTCATCCATTCTGCCCCTGTCTACTTCCACTTCCACTTCCTTGCCCTCTTATGTCCAGGGTTTTCTTAACTGTACCCAACCCCACCTTCCCCTGTCCCCAGCTCTCTTCCAAACCTGGCCGCAGCCCCATCCTCTGTCAACATAGTTTTCCCTCCTAGCTCCTGCCCCCTATTTCCCATCCCTCCGCACCCTTTCTATCTCACCTTCCTCTAATTACACTGGGTTTACTCGTGCCCTGATTCTCACAGCCTGGGTGTTCCACCCTGCTCCCCCATACAAACATACCTACCCACATACATGCACCTCTTTTCCTCGTCACCTTTACCCCTTTCCTGATTGCAATGAAGCTGTGCCTTTTCCTGAATGATCACTGGCACGTGGCCATCTCCAGTGAATCTGGAACAGCACCACGAGTCCTTGCCCGTGTCGACTGGGCGCTTTCTGCTTCCAGTGACATAAAATGTCTATAGCACAGTGTCCTTACTGCCTATATTTTGCTGCCTCCCTGCCTGCCATGCATAATAATGAATTTTGGTGGAAAGCAGCTTACAACTCCCGTTCGGACTGCTCTCTTCTCTGCTCTAACAGGAGGGCCAGCCCACGGCAAAATATTTCACAGACAGCTCACCTCTCGTGTGTAATGGTGCCTATTTAAGTAGGTACTGGGGTGATCCGCTGATAACGATAATTTACACTTAGTGAATGCAAGGATTCAAACGTAATATAAACAAGCATTTGCAATGCAATAGGTCTCGCATTTACGCAAGTTTGAGCTATTGGCATTGTAGATTACAATGGCTTTTATTTGTTTAAAAAACCAACACATTAATAAAAGGCATTGTAATCTACATTGCCAATAGCTCAAACTTGCGTAAATGCGAGATCTATTGCATTGCAAATGCTTGTTTTAACCAAGGGTGTAGCCTTTTTTCATTCATAATTGTTTTTTTTATGAGGCTAACTCACCATTAAGCCTAATTACGTTTACACTGCCTAAAGTCCCACAGTCAAATCACATTAATGTTAAACTCTTCAAAGAAGGGCGAAACTGGCCCAAAGCCAGCAACTAAACTGTAAAGAAGTGAAGAAATTGCACATACGATTGAGGATATACGAATACCAGCAGTACACACAATCAACGAAATTAAAGTTTTAGAGAGCCCAACTCCAACAACTGTCGATAACCCAGTGCATATAAATAATTTTGCAATAGAAAATCCTCGAATTCGTTTGAAGAAAAGAAATGTTCAGTTACAATCTGGATATCAAGTTATCTGTAAAGAGGAGATTCAGACCATGCCGCATGCTTAAGCCCTAAGTTCAAAATTTAAAGCAGGAGGATCGTCTCCTGGAATAAATTCATACATGTCCTGAAATGCAGGGCGAATTGCTCCAGGGTCACCCGCAGGAGCATCATTCTACAAACCTCATGTTGATTCGTAACTATTCATCTAAAGGAACGTTTGACATTTTGAAAAGAGGGGCGATCATTAAATTAATCAAGGAAATACGTGTGTTGGTGCATATCAACTCATCACACTTGACTTCAATAGAATTTAAACCTCTCTGTTGCAGATGCCACTAACCCGTGGTATATCTCCAAGCCCAATCCACAGGAGCAACGAGAATATCCCCACACTCCTACAGTCCGTCTATGAGTGAGAAGATTCAATGTACTCACACCTCTCAGAGTGACTATCGGAGATGTGGGGATCAGAAGCCAGGACAATACACTTCAAATCCCCCAGCTGATTCCCTCGAAATGACCAGAGAAGAGGAAATCCTACAGGGAAAACAAGAAAGAAAATATTAGAATACTACCTCCCTTCCCATATAACACTAAACTTAAGAGTAGACTCAGTGCTGGCCATATAGAAGACACACTGTCCCTTGCCGGCTGAACACCTCCTGGTGCAGAGAAAGTTCCAATGATCAGCAGAGCAAGTTCCAATTCTGTGTTAAATCCAAGGCAGACAGACGGCATGTCTTGGGCAATTACGAAAATAAGGACTGCAATACTCTGTTACAGCTTCTACACAGAGTTGTGCTTCAAGCATATATGCCCCAAAACAAGAAGGAGGAAAAATAAAAGAAAGAGGGGCGGGCAAGCACTCCACAATGCAACAGTATTTAACAAGCCCTTTACTGGCTTCAAGGGCAGTGTATAGAAAATAAGTTAGCACGGAGCGTTATAACTCACACGGTACTTCTCTGGTTTTAAACAAAAGAAGAAACGCGCGGTGCGCGTGTAGAAAAATGCCGTCAGAAGCTCGCTGCATAAACAAAAGGGTTACAATGTATCCTTCGTTGTAACACGTGAAAAGTAAACGCGGCAGCGTCTACTCCGGATACCGGGCGCGGCCGCAGGTTCGGGAAATGAAGCTCCCGCGGAAACCAGAACTCGGCAGCAGAGGAAATCTCCTCAACTGTGGGCTCGAGTAAGATCAAGGAAAGTCAGCAAAAAAGAGACTGTGTTTAGATAGCAGGGGGTTAGGAAGCAGCGATTGGGAAAGGATATCACGAGTACTGAACTCAGATTCAGTGCGAGGAAACCAAACACAGGATACGGGCAAAAAGGGGCGTGGATGCAGGTTCAGGAAACAGAAAGCCAAGCATCATTTTCGCGGCGAATCAAAAGTATTTAAAGGAAGGGAGTGTCTATAAACTCCACCTCCATTAGCGTGACAAGGGACCTGCTCAAAAGTGTGTACTCCAACAAGGCAAGCTCTCAGCCCTCCCTACGCCCCCAAGGGACTATGCAGGAAGCCTGATGTCTAACACTCACCCCCGCCAAAAGAATGTAGAAGTAACCCTATCTATGTGGGCTACAAGTGAGATAGCACACAGAGTATTGGACCAGCAGGCACACTTTCAACATTGGGGGATAGAGCAATGGAAGATAGAATCATCACGTTATCCAGGCCCATTACTCCCACAGATAGCTCTGCCAACAACCCAAGTCTAAGTAAGCCTTGGTCTACTAGCTCAGAAAACAGGCCCAGGGCGCTAAGGGGAGCGATGGGAGCAGAATTTTCCATGTCCAAATTACAAAAATTAACAATGATAAAATCAACAACCAACGTTTGCCCCAGACAGGCGCAAATGGCCACAACAATGGAGACAAAGCAGGAATGGTCCTGGCTTCATCAAGTCTTGATCTCAAGTTGGTCCTGATGTTGGTAAACTCCGGCAAGAGCACATTTATATCAAGATATGCTCCTGGAATGTACATGTATTTGGGAAAATGCGGTACAATAGGGCAGCCGGGGTCCGTACAGGTAACAGCGGTGGGGCGGTTGGGCCAGGTAAGGGGGGATTTCGAGGGATGATGCCGAGGGAAAATCAAATATTTATTTCATTTTCCCTTGGCATCGTTGTGAGAAGTTGGCCTGGTATATGCAGTCCACTAGTTATAGTGGGCACCTTGTACCAGTCCAAACAAACTTATTGATGAATAGGTTTAAGACAACCTTTATTGAAAGCTATCCTAGTGGTAGCTATGGAGAGCAGCCTTCAGGCTAAGTCTTGAAGGAGTGTAAAGCAGCTTGGTTTACCAGATTATAATCTATTGAATAACTAAACGAAAGGAGAACCACACAAGGTATATATATAACATATATGTATTTATTTCTAAACACTCTCTACTAACCTGTTTATGAAGTTAGAGAGCAAGGCACACAATAATACAGTTATTAAACGACAGTAAATAGCACAATATACAATGGGCCCCGGGGGAGACCAAACCATATATTAAGAAAGTGGTATAAGAACCACGGCTTGACTAGACACAGTGCCTAGAGCACGTAGAATCGCTGGGACCCCCAAGGAACCACCCAAGGCAGTGACACAGGAGACCCACGGGGGATGTGTGCAGTGTGAGAACACAGCCGCGAGCCCCGTACAATTCAATAGGAAAGTCACGGTTGGAATTTTAAAGAATAAGGACACTTAGAAGAGGACTTTGAGCAAACCCCTTTAGACTTAGGGGGTTCTAGGGCCAGCACCCACGGGAGCACCGGAGTACTCGTGTTACCTCACCCAGGGAAGCAGGGTGCATAGGTGTCAAATGGTTTCGGGAATCGTCGTTGATTTCAGTGGCGATGTGCTGCAAAGTGCTGCTGCTGTGGAAAGGAGAAGTGTCCGGTGTGATCCAAGCCTGGATCGGAATTGTAAAGACCCTAAAAGCAGAGGGGACAGAGTCTGGGTCACTTGCCAGTGACCAGAGGCACGATAGGCTAATGCCCACCGATGTCAGGTGTTTCAGGTGCGAAGAGGTGGAGCTTGACTTCACTGCCACGGGGACCAGGAGGCGTCGACGATGACCACAGTCCCCAGGCGAGCTGTCCCACAAAGGATGTCGAGTGCTGGTGGGTTAGTTTCCGGATTGGAGACCAACAGGCCTTGGCAACTGCACCCCACGCGGTGAGAAGAAAATGGCTTTGGTGTAGACCAGCAAGGTCCTGTAGACTCCCCAAGTGATGGAGAGTCAGGGCACTTCTGGAGCAACCAGGAAAGCCTGTTGAAAGTTAAAGTACCCTTCTCAGGGACCCACAAGTTGACGGACAAGGGATCGCCAAGGGACCTCGAGAGGAATCACTAGATACCAGCCCACGGGTCACTCGAGGAGTGTAGGCCAGCAATCTTCATTGCAATCACTGCTCGGGGTCTGGACTACAAGTAGCCCAAAGCACAGCCTCAGGAATTGCCAAGAAGCATATGCTGCTGCAAATGTGCACTGTGCCCAGGGGTTCAGGATGCATGGTCCCCAAAAGGGCTTTGGTTCTCAGAGTTGCTGAGAGCACAGATCGGCCTTGGGGAAGCTGGGAAACACACCTCCTGTGTTGCAAAATCGTTGGTGTCCTTCAGGAGCAGGGTTGATGCAAACCGGAAAGATTCGTCTTTGGTGCCTGCCTTGCAGGGGAGTAACTCCTTTACTCCAAGGGAGAGTCTTCCATCATCCAGTGTCGTGTAGATAGTAGAAGTTCTGGGATTCTGTAGCAGAGTTTTGTCCAGGTAAATCTAAAGTCCTGTAGTCAGGGGTTCCTACTTTATACCCAAGGAAGGGGTGGGACAAACTCTGGGGACACACCTATGGGAGGGTCAGGAAAGAGGGGTGGCTACACCCATTTCCTTTGTCCATTTTCACACCAGAGCAGGGACTGAGTGCCCCTGCAACTGGTTTGAGCTGGACTTTGTACAGGGACACCAAATGTGCCCCCCGTGCAGATCAAAGCACTCTTGGAGTGCACCCACCCAACCCCAATACACTAAAGCCTGTCTGGGAGGTGGTTACACCTCCCTGTGACAGGAAACCTATTGTCCAGGCCTCCCCTGCTGGAGTTTCATCCAGCAGCAGGAGGGCAGACTCGTGTCTGTGGCTGGCAACATCCATTTTGTGATGCCAGGGTCTGTTAAGCTGGTACCGGGTATACCGGTGCTGTCCTGTTTCTCCTTCTATTAGGGTGGAATCATACCTCCCATACCAGTTACTGGTGTGGGGGTATGATTCCAAGATGTTTGACACCAAACACGACATGTTTCCATGCAGCCATTCCAAAGTTAGCATTTACAGCGAGGTTATAATGCACTTAAGAGTAGATGGTTTGGCTGCATCACAAACAACCCCCAAATAAAGGCTCTGAAAGCTGCAGAGGGGCTCTGCTCATGCATGGGCACCCTCTCACATGAAACCCAGCACCCTGCCTTCAGGATTGTTAAGGCCTGCCATAGGGGTCACTGATAGGTTTACATGTGCAGTGATATGGAGAGATATAGGTAACCTATATCTCAGTACGGGGTGTATACACCACCTTACATAGGCTGCTGTAGTGTCATTTTAAATGGCTTCCCAGGGATGGCACAATACGTGCTGCAGCCCCTGGGAGGCCTCTGGGGTACCTATGCCCTGTGTAAATAGCATACCATATACTAGGGACTTATAAGGGTACCCCAGAATCCAATCTGGAGTGTACCTTAAGTACATACAATCAATTAGGAGAGGAAACAGCTAGGCTGGGGCCCTGAATAGCAGGGTCCCAGCCAGACTAAAGCCGAAAAACAGTGAAACATCAGCAAAAGTGGGGGTAACCATAAGAAGCAGATCCTACTCTCCTACAATCGTAGAGCGAATCTGCGCATGTTGTGGTGAGGCAGAATTCCCTCTGGATGTATTATAGCAACAGGACTGCAAGTCCCAGACAGCTTAATAATTCACACAGCCCACCAGAGGGCAATATAACAGCAAATTGTGGGACTGAGTCTGTTTGCATCTGCCCATCAACTCGCTGGCCAGAGAACAAGGAGTAGGAGCTCTGAAACGCGTAGGGCAAGGCCACAGAAATCTTCCGTAATGTTGCAAGTTCTGCAAAAATAAAAGATTCGGCAGTGAAGCTGGATTTGCCTTTCATTGAGTGCGTCCTCAATTTGGTGGTAAACTTTGGATGATATATAGGTAGTTATAGTTAGGACCTTGTTTCTATTCAAAAAGGGTTTTTTCTTTTCCCAATAACTTTGGCGCCGGTTTATGAATCTTCGTGAAATTTTCAAAACGTTGGTCCCGCTCCGGTCAGCTTCTATCCTGAAAGTTTCGGGGTGATTCACCAAGCGGGGGCCAAGAAAAAAAGGGGGTCCCAAAACGCATTTACTCCATGTTATTTCCCATAGGAAAATTTAGACACGACTACAGCCTGAACTGCTGAACGGAATTACACCAAATTTGGCAAAAAGGTAGCCCTCGGTTCAGAAAGAGACCTTTTTTAGGTCTCGGGACCATCCGGTCGGCAGACCGGAAGTCCGGAGATTTAATGACTTGGAGAAGAGGGGCTTGCACCCGCCCCTCTTCTCCCCTGTTCTCCATTGGCTGGCCTCGTAAATGCTGGCCAGCCACTGGAGAAGAGGTCAGTCACTCCGATTAGGCCCCGTCCTTTTCGGATCGGGGGCGTGTTTTTTAAAGAAAGTCTCATTCTCTCCTCCAGCCAATGGCTGGAGGAGAGAAAAGACAAACACGCCCCCGAATCCGAAAAGGACACTGCGTTTCTCCGAGGCATTTCTGCTCTGCCTCGGAGAAAGGCAGTGGTGTGCTTGCCTTGTGCGTGAAATGAGGTAAGTTCTCGAAGAGTAGCAGCGAAACAGCAAACCTCTGTAGAGGGCGCAGACCCTGGAGATGATTAGGGCATGTTTCTATCCTGCCATTCCCTATTACGTTTTGCCTGCCTTTGCGTGGCTTTATTTCTGGGCCAGGAAGCAAGTATGTTTCATTAGGCTATAAAAATGTGCGATTCGAAAGTTGTACGTAAGGGGCGAGCACTTTATTTTAATTTTTATTTAAGGCATATTTTAGTTCGTGTAAACTCAGCTCAGCTGGTTTCAGACTGATGTACAGTGTAATCAACAAAATGATTCTTTCAACAAGGTTTGAGGCAACAAGGGTACACGTAGAGAGGTCTGAACAGCATACGAGATGCTTTGCCTATGTCTTCGTAAGTTGTCCGTTCACGCACCGGGAGGACACCTTGCAAAGACTGTTAAATCAAGGCATCCATTGCACGTTTAATCATTGCATTTAACAATGCGAGGCAAAAAACCACCCAGATCAGCAGCTAAACTTATATAGGCCTTCAAGACTGGGGAGAACGCGGTTCGAGGGTGAAGTAGTGACAGGCTCTGGTTCTCTGGCAGTCCTGTGTTGGCCCTCGCGGGGCAGGCATGCGCAGTCCTCTCCTCGTGTCCTTGACCCCCTGCCCGCGAAAGGTCTCGTCTCATCTGTATGGCTGACTGCAGAAACATTCTCGACAGCGCGCGCCCCGTGAATCTCGTCACTCGTCACACTACAGCGCTCATGGCAGCCCCATTCATCACCCCCACCCTTGCTGCAGCTCTCCCTCCCTCCCCCTCCCGGGGAGCGGAGAGGCGGCCCACCCTGAGCCATGCAGGCATGACTTGCAAGCCCCTGCGAAAAAGGCGACCGAGTAACTCACTCCATGGTTTCAACGCTCAGGCCTTTCTTACACGTTGGCCCTGCTTTTTTACCACTTATAACGAGGCCGGTGAACATAAGAGAATAATGAACGTATAAAACGAGAAAAAATAAGGCATTGTAAGTATTAACTAAACCATCACACCAGATGGCTGTAAAGTAGACACTGGAAAAATAAAACAATTTGTGCATGCAACAGAGAGAGGGGGGAGTATATCGATCATAGCATTATATAAGGGATAAAGAATTGTCTACCCTACATGATAAGTATATTGGAAGTCGCTGAGGAGTTCTATAACCATATAGAGGGACAAGGCCAAAGGCTGAGTTCCTTTATAAGGTTATGGAACTCCGGGGTGACTTGCAATATCCTTATCATGTACTACAGGGGGTACTTTATCCCATATAATACATAGTCACATCATCACCATTCACAGAAACTACTTAAAACCTTGGTTTGTAGCTTTTTCATATGAAAGAGCGAGTATGTTTGCAAACATGAAGAATAAAAATAAAACCTCTATTATAAAATGTAGATCATCAAAAACCTGTTAGTTATTTGTTGCAAACATATATTACAAACAGCTCAATAAAAGTAAGATTTTTTTTTTTAAAGCTGCACTAACTTGGAATGTGTGGAAACATGCAGAAATTGTAACTTTTCTCTATCTAAGGAGTGCAAAAAATAAACATGTTCTCTCTGCTTGTCTTTGTTAGCTAAAAAATAGAGCAGAAGAAAGAAAATCAAAGTTACATTTTCACTGCTTTAAACAGCTGCTTCAATTATGCTCTGTGACCTGAGCTGCCTTTCACTACGGCTGCTGGCTTTGGCAGCAAGCATTGTGACATCGTAACTCGACTGTAATAACTTAAAATAGTCAAATTCTGACATCTTTTCTTTATAATCGGTGACTGGGTACATCACAAATCGCCGATTATAAAGAAATTAGATTCTGTCATTTGTACGGGGATTACAGAATCCCATGTATTATAAAAGGTCTATCATAAGTGCAAATTATGTACTATGGACGTCATTCAAGACATTGTCAAATCGGCTGTGGTCACACTTTCACCTGTGCCCTGAAAAGATCTTGACATTGAAGAAATTGAGAGTCAGATCTTTGTTAATTGATTGGCAGGGGGTTCTGGGATTTCTGGTTGCTTTTGAACCAAGGGTGCTTTCAGGTCATTTGTTTGAAGGCACCTGGGGTTTCCAAGCACAGCCCCATCTTGCTTCTAGAAGTGCAGGAACCTCCACAGATCTTGATCTCCTTGCTAAATATTTGGGTGTGTTTAAGGGAACTGCCTTGTATGTTATTCTAGCACGTTTGAATTATCAGTGTTTCCAACGGGAGCTTCTGAAGCGGCGTGATGTCAACCTTAAGGCAGATGCCAGCCACTAAACAAACAGTGGCATGAAAGAGAGCTATCAGTGGTGCCAATCTTAAATTGGGGAGAGCAACTAAATCAACTTTCCTTTAATCAATTCTGTTGACAGTTGGGTTTGAACAACTAGTTTAAATCTTGCTTGAAGATTAATGATTTCCCTTTTTCATATTATTTTTAAATTATTTAGGCCTCTTTCACAATGTTATTAAAATGAGCTTCAATATGGATGTTGTTATGAAGGGTGAAGCCCAGAGATTGCGCCTTTTTAAACACATTAGGTGATCTTTCTAGAGGGGTGAAGGGCATGAGCTAGCTTTGAGTCATAGGCTTGTCTTCATGTGAAGCTAAGAGCAGAAAGTCAGCTTTTGTGGGGTTGAGGCTGAGTTTGTGTTCTGATGTTCATGCTTTTGATTTGTTCAGACAATTTGCTTGAAAGGACACATCATCAAGGAAGCGTGTTCTAAGGTAGAGATAAATGTCATCAGAGTAATAGAGGTATTAAACGCAACGCCAGTGTATTTAGGAGGCTGGCCAGGAGCAGCAAGAAAGCAAGAACGGACAACTGTGGTACTCAGAATGGGGTCGAGTAGAGAGAAGAGCTGTGATCAACCATGTGAATTTCCATTTTCCTGTTTCAACGATTGGATAAAAACCGTTTCAGCACCAAGTTCTCCATGCCAAGTCCTTTCTGCAGAGAGTAGAGAATGCTGTGGTCAAACGTGTTGAAAGCAGGACACAGTCCAGTAGGACAAGGAGATCGAACTCTCCATGGACTAAATCGTTGAGGACATCATCAGCTCCCTGGAGAGTAGTGGTTTAAGTGTTTTGAGTTGACCCGGTCTAAGCTTTCAATGGAGGTCTCGTTTCA
Organism: Triturus cristatus; assembly: GCF_964204655.1. NCBI lineage: Eukaryota > Metazoa > Chordata > Amphibia > Caudata > Salamandridae > Triturus > Triturus cristatus. Next base: position 818,986,882 of record NC_140579.1, on the reverse strand, counting down.
GGTTATTTTTAAACTAGTAATTTTTCAATTGGTCTTCCAAACAGTTTACAAGCAGTTTGACTAAAACCAAAAGATTGAACATTAGTCTCTAGCAGTATTTAAATGGGCCGGTACTCACCGGCACTGAGTACCGGCACCTCCGATTATTTTTGCAGTCAGTACCGGCACTTCTCTGTAGCTAGGGAGAGTACCGGTACCATGATCAGCACGGCAGGCGCAGATTAGGTTTCTCTTCCAGTGCAGGGCAGATGCAGCTCTGCTTTCGAGGAGCTTGTAATGAGTTAATCTGTTTTAGTGACATAAACGCATTTGTCGTGTGCTTTGATATGTGCTGCAACTGGTACAGAAGTCATTATGTATGATCATATCTTGCCCTTAGACCCGCCCCTAGCCCCGCCCACTTGCCACACCTCTATTTTAGTGAGTACCTGCACTTATTTTTTCCCATTTAAAGCACTGGTTGTGAGCTGTTAGATAGAAATCACAACCTAGATCGTAGTCTTGTGATGTGTATTGTATCACGTTATATAGCTCTTGCTACTGCTGAAGAGGCGTTGGAGTGATTTATGCTGGGTGCCACACTGCTCCTCAACCCAAGTTTAGTGGTTCGTCCAGTGTTATTGGTTTTATTGGTCATTGGGATCAGTCTTGTGTCACTCAGCAGCCCGTGCTCGGCTTATGACTCACCCTGATTGTCGCATTATTCCTTCTTTGCGGTCATATGACTGGGACAAACATGACCACGCGGTGTGAGTTATTATTTGGAAAGGGTGACCTGTGTACCCTCCCGGACTGGCCCTGGTCACCTTTTCCCTTTGCTTCACACAGGCTAGTGTGGAACGTCCTTGTTAACAAGATAAGCGGGCAGAATAACTCACCCAGGCAGGGATGAGTGTCAGGGTCACATGATTGCACCCTGGTCACACTCACACAGCTGTATCTCAGCAGGTTCATGCATTTGCTGCAGAGTCGAATGTGTATACATACACAGCTTCCTTTCCTTCTAAAACAGTATAGTGAGCCTTCTGCGTTGTTCCCTGTGTATTCTACAGGGTACAGAATCAAATTCTGGCTCATCGGCTCAGTGGGTTAATGTGTTTGCTGCAGAGGTCTCTATGTGTGTGTGTGTATGTGTGTGCCTCTGTGTGTGTGGCTCTGTGTGGGGGCTTTTTTTGTAGCTGGCTCTATGCGTGGGTGGCTCTGTCTGTGTGTGGGTAACTCTGTGTGTGTGTAGGTGGCTCTGTGTGGGTGGCTCTATTTGTGTGTGGGTTGCTCTATGTGAATAGCTCTGTGTAGGTGGCTCTGTGTGGGTGGCTCTGTGTGTGTGGGTGGCTTTGTGTGTGTGGCTCTGTGTGTGGGTGCAAATGCAATAGGTATCGAATTTCAGAGAGATTAAGCTATTGACATTGTAAATAACAATGCCGTTTCTTTAAATGTTTTAAAAACAAAAACATAAACAAAAATAATGTCATGAGCAATGCCAATAGCTCTAACTTTAACAATGCTTTAACATTGGCTGGCCTCTTGAATGCTGGCCAGCCACTGGAGAACAGGTCAGTCACTCCGTTGAAGCCCCGTCTTTTTCGGATCGGGGGGCGTGTTTTTTGCGAAAAGTCTCAGGGAGGAGACAACAGCAAAACACGCCCCCGAATCCGAAAAGGACGCTGCCTTTCTCCGAGGCATTTCTGCTCAGCCTCGGAGAAAGGCGGTGGTGTCTTCCGGTGCCCTCGTCGTAGATGTTTAAAGGCTAGTTTTGTTCTATTTTTAAATGGCTGGTGGAGGGGAAGCTGAGAACGTGTAGGGGGTGGGAGCGGTGGTGGAGAGAGGTCTTGTTGCTATTCAACCCCATCCGGCCGCTGTTGCTTATTACGGGCTCTGCGGGAGCGGAGCGGAGCTGGGGGCCGCAGGGGGGGGGCGGAAACAATGGACCCATTGAGGCCGGAGGGCAGCTTCCCCTCCGCACCACTCTCTGACCACACCACTCAGAGGCTGGCTGACTGACGATGGTGGTGGTGGTGATGGCAAGCCCGGAGCTCGCGGGCACCGAGGCCACTTGGGGATTCTGAATTTGTCTTGGGCCACGAAGACTTCCTCTTTTTTTGTTTGTTTACCAGCGTGAACCAAAAAAAAGGTCAGATAACTGTGTCAAACTAAGAAGTCTTTTCATGGAGTCCCAGCAACTGGGTTTAGAATTCACAGCGAGCGCTGCTCAGCTCTTCGCCTGCGAGGATGAAAACAGACTGCCTTCCAGCACAAGACACATCTTATCCCCGTTTTTTCTTGCATGTGAGGTGATGCAAAATGAAATAAATTATGACACATTCCCTCTGATGTACAGACGATGAATCTCTATTAGTAGTGGTGTTGTTATTTTAGCCTTCATTGGAGCTGAAAACTGTCCAGCACAGCATACCACACACATTGCTTTCTACTCGGTGTTAACAGCACGTAAAGAACCTTTGCAGAGGGCACTATAAGTGCTGTTAATTGTCTGCTCGCTAACGCCACGAAACAAAAGTGCATATTGAGGAGAAGGGCAATTAAAAACTGTTAACACCCAACACTATGTGGAGAGTAAGGGGTTGTAAGGTTATTAGCACCCATCGCCCTAATCTCACCCAACAGAGGCCAAAAAACACACTTTCTTCCTGCGTTCCCCACACTGACACTATAACACAAGCAGGGCCACTGGAATTGTGCGACGGGCAGGGCCAATGTATGTGTAGACTCTAGGTGACTAAACTAAGCGGCAAGGAAAGGTAAATCATGTGAACTAATGCAGGACATTTTCTGGTAGTACTATTTTATTATTTGGGGGGGGGGAGATTTTCACCCCGATAGTATACATTTAACACCAAAATACCGCAATGAGCAGCAGAAAGTGGTGAACAGCGAGCCTTTGCAAAGGGCGTTCCACAGAACGCAACAGGTGTTGCTGCGTTGCTAGTAACTTTTGATCAATTTGTGCTAGAAACCATTTTGTTTTGTTAAACACTGCGCATTTGCAGCCGATGATGGATTATGTGGAAACTGCGGCAGCCCTATAACCAACATAATTCTAGTGGCCCTGGATACAGGCATACGGTAGTTAGTGGTGGCCTTCTAAGGATCGTGAGTGGCTGAGCCAATAACAGCATTGCATGGAGGGTTTGATCAGGTGTCACTGTGACTCTTCAGGGCACTCATCATGCGTTAACTGCAGTTAATGCATTCGCAATAGGGCAGAAAGCAGTTAATTGCCTGCACTGCAATTATGGGCCGACAGTGTAGGCTCATAATAAAGGAGAAATACAATAAACAGCTCTTGACACCCAACAACATGATGGCAATACAGCAATGACGACAACGGGTAATGTTATAATGATTGTTCTGGCTCGCAGACACAGGTCCGCTTCGTGGCGCTAGGCCGCTGACAGTTGAAATCGAACCACCCACCCACCCCTTGATGTGTCTGCCATCTCCAAGCCGTGCCAAGCCCCTTTCCCCGGAAGCATCCGCCGCGCCTCCCATCTGCATTTTCAGTGTGATTCAGTGGTTAGGTCTATCATTAGCTCCTCTCGGCCGCCATTCCCAGGCTTGGAAATTGAAAAGCAAGCTCTCTTCCACCGCAGTGGTTACAGGGAGCGGGCTGGCGTCCCTCCAATTGCAGCCGGACCAGAGTACTTCACAGGTCTTTAAAAGACCGTTTGCTCGTTAATGAGGCTTTTGTTGTGTTTCCACCCCTTCTTACAGCCACTCTGACTATGGCTGGAAGACGTAGCCCCCCCCCCCCCGAACCTTTTTCACCCCCCCCAAAAAAAAATTGGCTCTAGTTGCCCGCCTGCATAGATCTTATGTGGGCTCCACTTTGCATCCGTCGGTGTTTGCTGTCAGGGATTAATAACAAGCATTTACAATGCAATGGTCTCGGCATTGGTAAAGTTAGAGCTATGACAATGCCGTTTCTTTAAATGTTTTAAAAACAAAAACATAAACAAAAATAATGTCATGAGCAATGCCAATAGCTCTAACTTTACCAATGCCGAGACCATTGCATTGTAAATGCTTGTTTTAAATGGTGTAAATCCGTTCAGTAGTTCCTGAGAAATTCAAAAAATTACAGGTCAATAAATCAATTTCCCATAGGAAACTTTAGACACGGTTACAGCTGAAAATGCTGAATGGAATTACACCAAATTTGGCAAAAAGGTAGTGCTTGGTTCATAAAGAGACATTCTTTTAAATGGTGTAAATCCGTTCAGTAGTTTTCGAGATATTAAAGGAAAAAAATCTTTATATATCTGGGAGGGACCTAACTACACAAGCACGAGCTTGGCTCTAATTGGCTGCCAACACTTCAATCCAGGAAGTGTTGGCAGCCATCTTGGTGCAATGCTTTTAAGGTCTCGCCTACCGACGCAGCGCATGCGCTGACACTATACAAACACCACTGCACTGCCCTAAACCCTAAAACACTACCCCAGCAGGACCCCCTACACTGCACGAACACAACTGCACTGCCCTAAACCCTGAAACACTACCCCAGCATGACCACCTACACTGCCCGAACACCACTGCACTGCCCTAAACCCTGAAACACCACCCCAGCACGAACCCCTATACTGCCCCAACACCACTGCACTGCCCTAAACCCTGAAACACCACCCCCAGCAAGACCCCCTACACTGTCCGAACACCACTGCACTAACCTAAACCCTGAAACACCACCCCCAGCAAGACCCCCTACACTGTCCGAACACCACTGCAGTGCCCTAAACCCTGAAACACCACCCCCAGCAAGACCCCCTACACAGCCCGAACACCACTGCCCTAAACCCTGAAACACCACCCCCAGCAAGACCCCTACACTGCCCGAACACCACTGCTCTGCCCAAAACCCTGAAACACCAGCCCCAGCACGACCCCCTACACTGCCCGAAAATCACTGCACTGCCCTAAACCCTGAAACACCAGCCCCAGCACGACCCCCTCCACTGTCCGAACACCACTGCACTGCCCTAATCCCTGAAACACCAGCTCCAGCACGACCCCCTACCCTGCCTGAACACCACTGCACTGCCCTAAACCCTAAAACACCAGCCCCAGCACGAACCCCTACCATGCCCAAAACACCATTGACCTGCCCTAAACTCTGAAACACCAGCCACAGCACGACCCCCTACACTGTCCGAACACCACTGTACTGCCCTAAACCCTGAAACACCAGCTCCAGCACGACCCCCTACCCTGCCCGAACACCACTGCACTGCCCTAAACCCTGAAACACCAGCCCCAGCACGAACCCCTACCATGCCCAAAACACCATTGACCTGCCTAAAACTCTGAAACACCAGCCCCAGCATGACCCCCTACACTGCCCGAACACCACTCTACTGCCCTAAACCCTGAAACACCAGTCCCAGCATGACCCACTACACTGCCCGAACACCACTGCACTGCCCTAAACCCTGAAACACCAGCCACAGCAAGACCCGCTACACTGCCCGAACACCACTGCACTGCCAAAACCCTGAAACACCAGCCCCAGCAAGACCCCATACACTGCCCGAACACCACTGCACTGCCCTAAACCCTGAAACACCACCCCCAGCAAGACCCCCTACACTGCCCGAATACCACTGCCCTAAACCATGAAACACCACCCCCAGCATGACCACCTACACTGCCCGAACACCACTGCACTGCCCTATACCCTGAAACACCACCCCAGCAAGACCCCCTAGCCTGCCCAAACACCACTGCACAGCCCTAAACCATGAAACACCAGCCCCAGCACGACCCCCTACATTGCCCGAACACCAATGCACTGCCCTAAACCCTGAAACACCAGTCCCAGCAAGACCCCCTAAACTGCCCAAACACCACTGCACTGCCCTAAACACTGAAACACCACCCCCAGCACAACCCCCTACACTGCCCGAACACCACTGCCCTAAACCATGAAACACCACCCCCAGCAACACTCCCTACACTGTCCGAACACCACTGCCCTAAACCCTGAAACACCACTCCAAGCAAGACCCCCTACACTGCCCGAACACCACTGCACTGCCCTAAACCCTGAAACACCACCCCCTGGATGACCACCTACACTGCCCGAACACCACTGCACTGCCCTATACCCTGAAACACCACCCCAGCTCAATCCCCTACACTGCCCGAACACCACTGCACTGCCCAAAACACTGAAAAACCACCCGCAGCAAGACCCCCTACACTGCCTGAACACCACTTCCCTAAACCCTAAAACACAACCCCCAGCATGACCCCTACACTGCCCGAACACCACTGCACTGCCCTAAACCCTGAAACACCACCCCCAGCAAGACCCCCTACACTGCCCGAACACCACTGCCCTAAACCATGAAACACCACCCCCCGCATGACCCCCTACACTGCCCGAAAACCACTGCACTGCCCTAAACCCTGAAACACCAGTCCCAGCACGACTCCTACACTGCCCGAACACCACTGCACTGCCCTAAACCCTGAAACACCAGTCCCAGCACTACCCCCTACACTGCCTGAACACCACTGCACTGCCCTATACCCTGAAACACCACCCCCAGCAAGACCCCCTATCCTGCCCAAACACCACTGCACAGCCCTAAACCATGAAACACCAGCCCCAGCACGACCCCCTACCCTGCCCAAAACACCACTGCACTGCCCTAAACCCTGAAACACCAGCCCCAGCATGACCCCCTACACTGCCCGAACACCACTGCACTGCCCTAAACCCTGAAACACCAGTCCCAGCACGACTCCTACACTGCCCGAACACCACTGCACTGCCCTAAACCCTGAAACACCAGTCCCAGAAAGACCCCCTAAACTGCCCGAACACCACTGCACTGCCCTAAACCCTGAAACACCACCCCCAGCACAACCCCCTACACTGCCCGAACACCACTGCCCTAAACCATGAAACACCACCCCCAGCAAGACCCCCTACACTGTCCGAACACCACTGCCCTAAACCCTGAAACACCACCCCAAGCAAGACCCCCTACACTGCCCGAACACCACTGCACTGCCCTAAACCCTGAAACACCACCCCCTGCATGACCACCTACACTGCCCGAACACCACTGCACTGCCCTATACCCTGAAACACCACCCCCAGCACAACCCCCTACACTGCCCAAACACCACTGCATTGCCCAAAACACTGAAAAACCACCCACAGCAAGACCCCCTACACTGCCTGAACACCACTGCCCTAAACCCTGAAACACCACCCCCAGCAAGACCCGCTACACTGCCCGAACACCACTGCACTGCTCTAAACCCTAAAACACAACCCCCAGAATGACCCCTACACTGCCCGAACACCACTGCTCTGCCCTAAACCCTGAAACACTACCCCCAGCACGTCCCCGTACACTGCCCGAACACCACTGCACTGCCCTAAACGCTGAAACACTAGCCCCAGCACAACCCCCTACACTGCCCAAACACCACTGCACTGTCCTAAACACAAAAACACTAGCCCCAGCATGACCCCCTACACTGCCTGAACACCACTGCACTGCCCTAAACCACCAGCCCCAGCACGACCTCCTACACTGCCCGAACACCACTGCACTGCCCTAAACCCTGAAACACTAGCCCCAGCACGACCCCCTACACTGCTCGAACACCACTGCACTGTCCGAAACACAGAAACACTAGCCCCAGCACGACCCCCTACACTTCCCGAACACCACTGCACTGCCCTAAACCACCACCCCCAGCAAGACCCGCTACACTGCCCGAACACTACTGCACTGCCCTAAACCCTGAACCACCATCCCCAGTACGACCCCCTACACTGCCCGAACACCACTGCACTGCCCTAAACCCTGAAACACCACCCCCGCACGACCCAATACAACATCCGACCACCACTGCACTGCCCTAAACCCTGAAACACCAGTTCTAACACGGCCCCCTATCTTGCCCGAACACCACTGCTCAGCCCTAAACCATGAAACACCAGCCCCAGCATGACCCCCTACCCTGCCCAAAACACCACTGCACTGCCCTAAACCCTGAAACACCAGCCCCAGCATGACCCCCTTGTTAGACCTGGCACCATTGGCGTGGGTCACCCTTCCATTTTTGTCTGTGCCTCAATGTGTTTTGTGTTGGTGTTAGCTGCTCAGGGCACTGTGCCACTGCCATCCAGTGCCACAGTGCAAGTGCTCCCTATGGTAAAATGTATTATGTGAATTGACTTCCACGTTTGGTTTATTTGGTTTACTATCAGTCCCTAGTAGAGTGCACCAGGCATGCCAAGGGCTTGTATATCCAAATGCTGCTAGTGGGCTTGCAGCACTGGTTGTGCCACCCACCGAAGCAGCGGGGTAAGATGTGTCTAGGGTCTGCCACTGCAGAACCTGCGCGCGGTCTGGTACCGTCGCGCTGACTGAGCAAGTGTCCCCACTTGCCAGTCCCTAAACCTTCCCTTAACTACATGTTAGTCACCCCTCTGGTAGGCCTAAGCGCAGGGTGCATTGTAGGCATAAGGTAGGACATGCCCTGATGTGTGTGGCATGTCTTGATAGTGAATTACAGCCCTTTTCGTTTTTCACTATTGAAGGCTACCTGCTCTCCATAGGCCAGAATGGGCTGCTGGGATCGCTACACGCTGTGACCCCAGTGGACTCAGAGAGCATGGTAGAAAGTCATGTTTAGTATGCCTGAACTCGGGATAATAAAATACATCTTTTAGTAAAGGTTATTTTAATATCCTGGGTTTGCAAATGCTACTTTTAGAAAGTTAGCCTTTGCGTGCCTGACCATCTCAGTCCGCCTCTGCTGTGGGTGTGTGTTCTGCCTAGCAACAGTACAGGAGCAGGGCTGGGGGACTCCAGGAGACAGGTTGGCTGCCAGGTGGTGGGTAGAGAGATCGCACCAGGATGGGTGGGAGGGGTCCACCCTGACTCTTGAATAGACCTGTGCTCTGCCACCACAAAGCCGGCTCCGCCCCCTGTGGAGCGGCTGATGTCTCTGCCCTGCTGCTGAAAGGAAAGAGCCGAGTCACCAAAACAAAGTACTTCAGAACTGGACTGAGCCAGGCCCAGGCCCCCTGGCGCTAAAGAACAAAAGAATCACTGTATAAAAGAAGGAGCCTGGCTCCTAAGAGATCCAGATTGAACCACAAAGGAACTCTGCCCGACTAGAAGGACCTGGAAGAAGCTGAAGGAGGAGTAACTTTCCCTGACCTGAGGGACTGGCCTGCAGTAGGTGCCTTGCTGAGGAAGGAGAGGAAAAGACTGAAAGAGACTTTGCACTTTGTTTTCAACTATCTCCAAGGGCTTGGAAGAAGAGCTTGCCCCCTGAACTGAACCCCAGGACCAGTGGGTTCACCGTGTCTCCGCTCATCTGAGAACTCGAGCCGTGTGCTTTCTCCCGCCGGAGTGCTCTGCGCACCTTCGCATCCCTCCTAGGGCCGTGACACCCAGAAGCCTGGCCGCCTCCCCTCGCCGAGAGCCCCGCTCTACCTGAGTCGCTCCGGACCCATCGAGGCTGGCCGCCCCGCTTCCCTGTCACCTGCCTGCCACTGGAGCGTGCCTGGTGCCCTCTCGCCCTCCCGCCGGATTTCTAATTGGGAAGTGAAATCAAGCCTCAGACGGCCGCCCGTACGTCGTAACGTATCCGGCCGCCCCGCTTCACCTCCCAGCCTGAGTCTGACCGTGCCGCCCTCCGCAGTGACCTCCCGCACAGTCCGTGCCGGAGGCCCTGGGCCGCACCTGTCTACCGAGAGCCGCCCGCTGAATTCTTGATCCGGAAGACCCGCGAGGTGCAGAACCTGCATCTCCCCCGAAGACTCGTCCAAGCACATCGCACGTTCCCAGGTACAGTGAACTCTCTATCGGACTCGGGGTCCGCAACGTTCTGATTTCCCCGTATCACTGTACCCCGGGTGCACTGCGCATCATCGTGACTGGACCGACTCAACCGAGCCCTGTGAAGCGCTCGTGATCGAGTAAGTTACCAAAGACAAGAACAGTGCCTGATTATCATCTTGTGGCTTCCATTTCGCAACCGTTATTGATGGTCTTGTACATGCCTGCGTAACAAAGAACCTTTTATATAAAGCATCCGTATTTTTGATACAACTTACGCCTGGTGTCCATTTGTGGGGGATCGTTGTGGTTTACTGTGTGTGATCATAAATCATAAATCATAATGCTTAACTGACTAGCGCCCTGAAGTACCTATAGGGTGAGCAGGGGTTGTTCTGAAGGGGTAATTCTCTCGCCCTGAATAGAAGAAGGGACCACTGCTTGTCACAAGTACCTACCTGTGCCAACCAGAGGTTCCCCATTCTAACATTGGTGGCAGCGGTGGGATTTCGAATTTGCATTTATGATTTACATACAGTGAATTATTGATCACCACGTAGAGCAGACCTATAACGCAGCCACAGATTGATTGACAGTTGTTGCTAAAGAAGAATCTCCACCTTAAGAAACCATGCCTAGCTCAGTCAGTGGAGGCGGAGCGTCCTCTGTATTCTCTGGAGTGGATGACATCGATTGGGAGCCCGAGGCACTGAGGAAGTGCACAAATGATATCCTGAAGGGATATCTCTCCAAGTACAGAATCAAGCAAAGTGGACTAAGCACCAAGGATCAGTACGTAAAAGCGCTGAGAGCCTGGCACGAATCAAAGTTCCCCGAGAATGCACGGGAGGTGATACCCCCAGAAGGTGTTTTTGAGCCTAGCAGAGGCCTGTCGCCCGAGGAGATGGCCGACAGGAGTGCTGCACGAGCACATGAGGTGGAGATGGCAAAACTGCAAATGGAGATGGAAAGGCAAAAACTGGCCATGGAGCATGAGGTAAAAATGAGGGAGTTGGATCTCAAGGCCAGGAGTTTAGACAACTCACCCTCTGGTGGCAGCAATTCAACAGAATCAAGGGTGCACATTCCTAAAGATGTAGTCAAAGAATATTATAAGCAGGATGATATTGGGCAGTGGTTCAGGGCCTATGAAGTAGCCATGTCCTCCCACCGGGTCCCTGAGAAGGATTGGGGAGCGGGGTTGTGGGGAAGGTTCCTAAGTGAAGGGCGGGATACCCTGCTGGATCTCCCCTCGGAGGTCAAGACATCCTATCCACACATGAAGGAGGCTCTTATGACAAGGTATGGGTTAACTCCTGAATTGTACAGACAGAGATTTAGGGATTGCACCAAGAAACCTGGTACCACTTATGTAGAATATGTGACCTTTTTTTGCAGAGTGCTGGATGGTTGGGTGAAGGGTAGCAAAGTGAATGATTACCAAGGGCTGTTTGATTTAATTGCATGGGAGCACTTGTCGGATAATTGTTTTCCTGAGCTACGCCAGCACCTGATCGATAGCAAGCTGTCCAACCCGAGGAAGCTTGCTGAGGAGGCGGACCGCTGGATCAGCACCAGGGTCCACAAGGGTCCCGTGGGAGGCCCCGCCAAAGGTGTTCAGGGTCCCCAGCAAAAGAGTGGGGGGGACAAGGGTAAACAGAGGGAGTTCTACAGAGGGCCCCAAAGTAATTCCCAAGGGAACCAAGGGAAAGGTTCTCAGCCATCCCCACCCCCGAAGCAGACCGGGGCCCCGACAGGTAACCCTGTTCAAAGAGGGCCCCTCAGATGTTACAAGTGTAACAACCTGGGGCACATTTCCGTGGATCCCAAGTGCCCCCTGTATGGTAAACCAGCACCCTCTGGTGCTCCACCCCCCAAGCAGGTGAATAGTGTAGCCTTGGGGAGGGAGATAGGTGTCCAAGGGGCGGGGGATCCCGTACAGATGACCCTGGTCTCATTAGGAGACAGTGAGATGGTCACTGAGGCCCAGCTGCCCCCCAATACTCAAAAGTATGGGCAGTGGGTGACCATAAATGGCAAGAGGGTGGGGGCTCTTAGAGATACAGGAGCCAGCGTGACTGCTGTCAAGCAACACCTGGTGTCTCAAGAGCAGGTTGTCCCACACGCATTCTGCCGTGTTGTCAACGCCGACAACACCGAGAGTCAGTGTCCAATGGCTCAGGTTCCCTTTGAGTGGGGGGGGGTCTCTGGTACTCTGCAAGTGGCTGTGAGAGAGGCCATGCCGGTTGATTGTCTCCTAGGTAACGATTTGGAGAGCTCCCCTTGGGAAAAGGTGGAGAAGACAACTCACCTGCGGATGGTGGGCTTGCCTGATTGGGCGTGCGTGACCACCCGGTCAATGGCAGCCAGTAGGGGTGTTGAAGGAACCCTGGAGCCTGAGGGAGAGGCCCAGGAACCGGCCTTAGAGAGAGAGCAAGGGAGGCACGGGAATCCGGCTCCTGAAGTTCCCACGGCCCAGGAGGAAGCAGACCTTGAGGGGGATGCCCTGGAGCCTACCGGGGAACAGATAGCCGAACTGGGGGACCTGCCTGAGCTGACCCATTGGCAGCAAGAAGGAGGCCCCACCAGGGAGGAATTCTGCAGGGAGCAGAAGGAGTGCCCCTCTCTAGAGGGTATGCGGCAGCAGGCTGCAGCCCAGGCCAATGGTGATCAGTCCGGAACTCACTTGATCTACTGGGAGAACGACCTCCTATACTCAGAGCCTAAGGTTGCTGAACCTGGGTCAGCCCGTGCGCTGGTGGTACCCCAGAAGTTCAGAGCCTTCCTACTGGGGCTGGCTCACGACGTACCGTTAGCAGGACATTTGGGGCAGGACAAGACCTTTGAAAGGCTTGTCACCCACTTTTATTGGCCCCAAATGCGCAGGAGTTCTGACACTCACTGCAGGACATGCCAGACTTGCCAGGCAAGTGGCAAGAGTGGAAGGAAGCTGAGAGCTCCACTCCAACCTTTCCCTGTGGTCAGTACCCCATTCCAGCGGGTGGGGATTGACATTGTGGGGCCACTGGACCCCAAGACAGCCATGGGCAACAGGTTTATCCTGGTCTTGGTGGACCATGCCACCCGGTACCCTGAAGCCATCCCTCTGAGGACAGTGACGGCCCCCGTGGTGGGACGGGCACTGATGGGAATTTTCTCACGAGTAGGATTCCCTCTAGAGGTGGTGTCTGACAGGGGGACCAACTTCATATCGAAATATATGAAGTCCCTTTGGCAAGAGTGTGGTGTGACCTACAAGTTCACCACCCCTTACCATCCCCAAGGAAACGGGTTGGTTGAGCGCTTCAACCGAACCCTGAAGGGCATGATTATGGGTCTCGAGGAACCCATGAGGCGTAAGTGGGACGTCCTCTTACCATGCCTTCTCTTTGCGTACCGCGAGGTGCCCCAAAAGTCTCTAGGGTTCAGTCCCTTTGAGCTTTTGTACGGCCACCCAGTACGAGGACCTCTTAGTCTGGTCAAGGAAGGCTGGGAGCAATCTCCCAGGAAACCTCCCCAGAATGTATACAGTTACATGCTGGCTTTCCGGAACCAGACTAGGCGTTTCAGGCAACTTGCTGAGGCAAACCTGGAAGCCAGCCAGGAGGAAATGAAGCGGTGGTACGACCAGAATGCCACTCTGGTTGAGCTTCAACCTGGGCAAAAAGTGTGGGTCCTGGCCCCTGTGGAGCCTTGTGCACTCCAGGACAAGTGGACAGGACCTTTTGAGATTGTGGAGCGCAAGAGTTCTGTCACCTACTTGGTGAACTTGCGGTCTCCTAGGAACCCCTTAAGGGTCCTGCATGTCAATCGACTGAAGCCCCACTTGGAGAGGTCCGAAGTGGGCATGCTCTTGGCCACCGATGATGGGACGGAAGAGGAGTCCGAGCCTCTTCCTGACCTCTTGGTAGCCTCAGAGCGAGACGGGTCAGTGGATGGAGTTAACCTCTCACCCACCCTGACCCCTGAGCAACAGGGTGACTGCCGCCAGCTGCTGGGGCAGTTTCCTGACCTGTTCTCCCTGGTTCCTGGTATCACAAATTGGTGCGTCCATGATGTGGATACAGGAGACAGCTTACCTGTGAAGCACAAAGCCTACCGGGTAACTGACAGGGTCAGAGCCTGCATCAAAGAGGAGGTCTCGAAGATGCTTGCTCTAGGGGTGGTTGAGTCCTCCAGCAGTCCTTGGGCCAGCCCAGTGGTCTTGGTCCCAAAGGCTGCAGCGCCGGGTGCCACGCCCGAACTCCGGTTCTGTGTGGACTACCGAGGACTCAACTCAGTCACGAAGACTGACGCGCACCCCATCCCCCGAGCTGATGAGCTCATCGATCGGTTAGGGGCTGCACGGTACCTCAGCACGTTTGATTTAACGTCTGGGTACTGGCAGATCGCCTTAACTGATGGGGCCAAAGAGAGGTCCGCATTCTCTACACCAGATGGGCATTACCAGTTCCGGGTGATGCCCTTTGGGATGAAGAATGCCCCTGCCACCTTCCAGAGGTTGGTCAACCAGGTGTTGGCTGGGCTGACCGAGTTCAGCGCCGCCTACCTGGATGACATCGCAGTGTTCAGCGGCACATGGGAAGAACACCTGCAACATCTCTGGGAAGTGTTGATGGCGCTGCGCAAGGCAGGCCTCACGATCAAGGCAAGCAAGTGTCAGATCGGGCAGGGTTCAGTGGTGTACTTGGGACACCAAGTGGGGAGCGGCCAGGTGGCGCCCCTCCAACCCAAAGTTGAAACCATCCTGGCTTGTGAGCCCCCAAAGACCCAGACGGAGGTGAGGGCCTTTTTAGGACTCACCGGGTACTACAGGAGGTTTGTCAAGGGGTATGGCAGCATCGTTGCCCCCTTGACAGAGCTGACTTCGAAGAAGCAGCCCAGAAAAGTGATATGGACTAACACCTGTCAGGAAGCCTTCGACACCCTGAAAACTGCCATGTGCACGGCGCCCGTGCTCTTGGCACCTGACTTCTCCAAAGAGTTCCTGGTGCAGACGGATGCATCAGAGCATGGTGTAGGGGCTGTTCTCTCACAGATCACTGAGGAGGGCTTTGACCAACCTGTAGCCTTTATTAGCCGGAGGCTGCTTCCCCGGGAACAAAGGTGGAGTGCGATAGAACGAGAAGCATTTGCTGTGGTCTGGGTGCTGAAGAAGCTAAGACCCTACTTGTTTGGGTCTCACTTCCGGGTTCAGACCGACCACAGGCCCCTCAGATGGTTGATGCAAATGAGGGGTGAGAACCCAAAACTGTTGAGGTGGTCCATCTCCCTACAGGGTATGGACTTTACGGTGGAGCATCGCCCTGGCACAGATCACGCCAATGCTGACGGTCTGTCCAGGTTTTTCCGCCTTAGTGATGAAGAACTCCCTGGGGTAGGGTAGTTCTCCCCACTTTTCAGCTGGAGGGGACACGTGTTAGACCTGGCACCATTGGCGTGGGTCACCCTTCCATTTTTGTCTGTGCCTCAATGTGTTTTGTGTTGGTGTTAGCTGCTCAGGGCACTGTGCCACTGCCATCCAGTGCCACAGTGCAAGTGCTCCCTATGGTAAAATGTATTATGTGAATTGACTTCCACGTTTGGTTTATTTGGTTTACTATCAGTCCCTAGTAGAGTGCACCAGGGGTGCCAAGGGCTTGTATATCCAAATGCTGCTAGTGGGCTTGCAGCACTGGTTGTGCCACCCACCGAAGCCACTGCAGAACCTGCGCGCGGTCTGGTACCGTCGTGCTGACTGAGCAAGTGTCCCCACTTGCCAGTCCCTAAACCTTCCCTTAACTACATGTTAGTCACCCCTCTGGTAGGCCTAAGCGCAGGGTGCATTGTAGGCATAAGGTAGGACATGCCCTGATGTGTGTGGCATGTCTTGATAGTGAATTACAGCCCTTTTCGTTTTTCACTATTGAAGGCTACCTGCTCTCCATAGGCCAGAATGGGCTGCTGGGATCGCTACACGCTGTGACCCCAGTGGACTCAGAGAGCATGGTAGAAAGTCATGTTTAGTATGCCTGAACTCGGGATAATAAAATACATCTTTTAGTAAAGGTTATTTTAATATCCTGGGTTTGCAAATGCTACTTTTAGAAAGTTAGCCTTTGCGTGCCTGACCATCTCAGTCCGCCTCTGCTGTGGGTGTGTGTTCTGCCTAGCAACAGTACAGGAGCAGGGCTGGGGGACTCCAGGAGACAGGTTGGCTGCCAGGTGGTGGGTAGAGAGATCGCACCAGGATGGGTGGGAGGGGTCCACCCTGACTCTTGAATAGACCTGTGCTCTGCCACCACAAAGCCGGCTCCGCCCCCTGTGGAGCGGCTGATGTCTCTGCCCTGCTGCTGAAAGGAAAGAGCCGAGTCACCAAAACAAAGTACTCCAGAACTGGACTGAGCCAGGCCCAGGCCCCCTGGCGCTAAAGAACAAAAGAATCACTGTATAAAAGTAGGAGCCTGGCTCCTAAGAGATCCAGATTGAACCACAAAGGAACTCTTCCCGACTAGAAGGACCTGGAAGAAGCTGAAGGAGGAGTAACTTTCCCTGACCTGAGGGACTGGCCTGCAGTAGGTGCCTTGCTGAGGAAGGAGAGGAAAAGACTGAAAGAGACTTTGCACTTTGTTTTCAACTATCTCCAAGGGCTTGGAAGAAGAGCTTGCCCCCTGAACTGAACCCCAGGACCAGTGGGTTCACCGTGTCTCCGCTCGTCTGAGAACTCGAGCCATGTGCTTTCTCCCGCCGGAGTGCTCTGCGCACCTTCGCATCCCTCCTAGGGCCGTGACACCCAGAAGCCTGGCCGCCTCCCCTCGCCGAGAGCCCCGCTCTACATGAGTCGCTCCGGACCCATCGAGGCTGGCCGCCCCGCTTCCCTGTCACCTGCCTGCCACTGGAGCGTGCCTGGTGCCCTCTCGCCCTCCCGCCGGATTTCTAATTGGGAAGTGAAATCAAGCCTCGGACGGCCGCCCGTACGTCGTAACGTATCCGGCCGCCCCGCTTCACCTCCCAGCCTGAGTCTGACCGTGCCGCCCTCCGCAGTGACCTCCCGCACAGTCCGTGCCGGAGGCCCTGGGCCGCACCTGTCTACCGAGAGCCGCCCGCTGAATTCTTGATCCGGAAGACCCGCGAGGTGCAGAACCTGCATCTCCCCCGAAGACTCGTCCAAGCACATCGCACGTTCCCAGGTACAGTGAACTCTCTATCGGACTCGGGGTCCGCAACGTTCTGATTTCCCCTTATCACTGTACCCCGGGTGCACTGCGCATCATCGTGACTGGACCGACTCAACCGAGCCCTGTGAAGCGCTCGTGATCGAATTAAGTTACCAAAGACAAGAACAGTGCCTAATTATCATCTTGTGGCTTCCATTTCGCAACCGTTATTGTACATGCCTGCGTAACAAAGAACCTTTTATATAAAGCATCCGTATTTTTGATACAACTTACGCCTGGTGTCCATTTGTGGGGGATCGTTGTGGTTTACTGTGTGTGATCATAAATGCTTAACTGACTAGCGCCCTGAAGTTTAGCCCTGACTGCTCGCGCCACACTACCTATAGGGTGAGCAGGGGTTGTTCTGAAGGGGTAATTCTCTCGCCCTGAATAGAAGAAGGGACCACTGCTTGTCACAAGTACCTACCTGTGCCAACCAGAGGTTCCCCATTCTAACACCCCTACACTGCCCAAACACCACTGCACTGCCCTAAACCCAGAAACACCAGTCCCAGCACGACCCCCTACACTGCCCGAACACCACTGCACTGCCCTAAACTCTGAAATACCAGCCCCAGCAAGACCCCCTACACTGCCCTAAACCCTGCAACACCAGCCCCAGCAAGACCCCTACACTGCCCGAACACCACTGCACTGACCTAAACCCTGAAACACCACCCCCAGCATGACCCCATACACTGCCCGAACAAAACTGCACTGCACTAGACCTTGAAACACCATCCACCGCAAGACCTCATTCAGCGTCCGACCTCCACTGCACTGCGCTAAACCATGAAACACCGCCCCCCGGATGACCCCCTACACTGCCCGAACACCACTGCATTGCCCTAAACCCTGAAACACGACCCCCGCACAACCCCCTACACTGCCCGAACACCACTGCACTGCCCTAAGCCCTGAACACCACTCCCAGCAAGACCGCCTACTCTTCCTGAACACCACTGCCCTAAACCCTGAAACACCACCCCCAGCACGACACCCTACACTGCCCGAACACCACTGCACTGCCCTAAACCCTGAAACACCACCCCCAGCACGACCCCCTACACTGCCCGAACACCACTGCACTGCCCTAAATCCTAAAACACCACCCCCAGCACGACCCCCTACACTACACAAACGCCACTGCACTGCCCTAAACCCTAAAACACCACCCCCAGCATCACCCTCTACACTACACAAACACCACTGCACTACCCTAAACCCTAAAACACCACCCCAGCACAACCCCCTACACTACACAAACACCACGGCACTACCCTAAACCCTAAAACACCACCCCAGCACGACCGCCTACACTACCCAAACACCACTGCACTACCATAAACCCTAATACAAAACCCCCTGCATGACCTCGTACACCTCCCAAAGACCACTGCACTACCTTAAACACTAAAAAACAACCCCCTACACTACACAAACACCGCCGCACTACCCTAAACCCTATAACACTATCCCCAGCATGACCCCCTACACTACACAAACACCACTGCACTACCCTAAACCCTAAAACACTACCCCCTATACTACAAAAACACCAATGCACTACCCTAGACCCTAAAACACTACCCCCAGCACGACCCCCTACACTACCCAAACACCACTGCACTACCCTAAATCCTAAATCTACACTCAGGACAACACCCTACACTACCCAAACACCACTGCACTACCCTAAACCCTAAAACTTTCCCCCCAGCACGACCCCCTACACTATACCAACACCACTGCACTGCCCTAAACCCTGAAACATTAGCCCCAGCACGACCCCCTACACTGCCCGAACACCACTGCACTGCCCTAAACACAGAAACACTAGCCCCAGCATGACTCCCTACACTGCCCGAACAACACTGCACTGCCCTAAACCAAAAGCACCTGCATGACCCCCTACATTGCCCGAACACCACTGCACTGCCATAAACCCTGAAACACCACCCCAGCAAGACCCGCTACACTGCCCGAACACTACTGCACTGCCCTAAACCCTGAAACACCACGCCCATCATGACCCCCTACACTGCCCGAACACCACTGCACTGACCTAAACCCTGAAACACCACCCCCAGCATGACCCCATACACTGCCCGAACAAAACTGCACTGCACTAGACCCTGAAAAACCATCCACCGCTAGACCTCATTCAGCGTCCGACCTCCACTGCACTGCCCTAAACCATGAACCACCACCCCCCGGATGACCCCCTACACTTCCCGAACACCACTGCACTGCCCTAAACCCTGAAACACGACCCCCAGCAAGACCCCCTACACTGCCCAAACACCACTGCCCTAAACCCTGAAACACCACCCCAGCACGACACCCTACACTGCCGAAACACCACTGCACTGCCCTAAACCCTGAAACACCACCCCCAGCTCGACTCCCTACACTGCCCAAACACCACTGCACTGCACTAAACCTTAAAACACCACCCCCAGCACAACCCTGTACACTGCCCGATCACCAGTGCACTGCCCTAAACCCTAAAACACCACCCCCAGCACGACCCCCTATACTGCCGGAACACCACTGCACTTCCCTAAACCCTAAAACACCACCCCCAGCATGACCCCCTACACTGAACAAACACCACTGCACTACCCTAAACCCTAAAACACCACCCCCAGCATGACCCCCTACACTACTCAAACACCACTGCACTTCCCCAAACCCTAAAACACCACCCCCAGCACGACCGCCTACACTAGCCAAATACCACTGCACTGCCATAAACCCTAAAACACTACCCCCTGCACGACACCCTACACTACCCAAAGACCATTGCACTACCCTAAATGCTAAAACACTACCCCTACACTACACATACAGCGCTGCACTACCATAAACCCTAAAACACTACCCCCTACACTACACAAACACTACTGCACTACCCTAGACCCTAAAACACTACCACCAGTACTACCCCCTACACTACCCAAACACCACCGCACTACCCTAAACTCTAAAACACTACCCCCTGCACTACACAAACACCGCTGCACTACCCTAGACCCTAAAACACTACCCCCTGCACTACCCCCTACACTACCCAAACACCACTGCACTACCCTAAACCCTAAAACACTACCCCCAGCAGTCCCCCCCACACTACGCAAACATCACTGCACTACCCTAAACCACTACCCCCAGCAGTACACCCTACACATCCCAGACACCATTGCGCGAACCTAAACCTTAAAACACTACCCCCAGCAGTACCCCCTACACTACCCAACCACCACTGCACTCCCCTAAACCACTACCCCCAGCAGTACCCCCTACACTACCCAAACACCACTGTACTACCCTAAATCCTAAAACACTACCCCCAGCAGTACCCCCTACACTACCCAAACACCACTGCACTACCCTAAACCCTAAATCTACACTCAGGACAACCCCCTACACTACCCAAACACCACTGCACTACCCTAAACCCTAAAACGTTACCCCCAGCACGACCCCCTACACTACACCAACACCACTGCACTGCCCTAAACCCTGAAACATTAGCCCCAGCACGACCCCCTACACTGGCCGAAAACCACTGCACTGCCCTAAACACAGAAACACTAGCCCCAGCATGACTCCCTACACTGCCCGAACAACACTGCACTGCCCTAAACCAAAAGCACCTGCATGACCCCCTACACTGCCCGAACACCACTGCACTGCCATAAACCCTGAAACACCACCCCAGCAAGACCCGCTACACTGCCCGAACACTACTGCACTGCCCTAAACCCTGAAACACCACGCCCATCACGACCCCCTACACTGCCCGAACACCACTGCACTGACCTAAACCCTGAAACACCACCCCCAGCATGACCCCATACACTGCCCGAACAAAACTGCACTGCACTAGACCCTGAAAAACCATCCACCGCTAGACCTCATTCAGCGTCCGACCTCCACTGCACTGCCCTAAACCATGAACCACCACCCCCCGGATGACCCCCTACACTGCCCGAACACTACTGCACTGCCCTAAACCCTGAAACACGACCCCTGCACGACCCCCTACACTGCCCGAACACCACTGCACTGCCCTAAGCCCTGAACACCACTCCCAGCAAGACCGCCTACACTTCCTGAACACCACTGCCCTAAACCCTGAAACACCACCCCAGCACGACACCCTACACTGCCCGAACACCACTGCACTGCCCTAAACCCTGAAACACCACCCGCAGCTTGACCCCCTACACTGCCCGAACACCACTGTACTGACCTAAACCCTGAAACACCACCCCCAGCATGACCCCATACACTGCCCGAACAAAACTGCACTGCACTAGACCTTGAAACACCATCCACCGCAAGACCTCATTCAGCGTCCGACCTCCACTGCACTGCCCTAAACCATGAAACACCACCCCCCGGATGACCCCCTACACTGCCCGAACACCACTGCACTGCCCTAAACCCTGAAACACGACCCCCGCACAACCCCCTACACTGCCCGAACACCACTGCACTGCCCTAAGCCCTGAACACCACTCCCAGCAAGACCGCCTACACTTCCTGAACACCACTGCCCTAAACCCTGAAACACCACCCCAGCACGAACCCTACACTGCCCGAACACCACTGCACTGCCCTAAACCCTGAAACACCACCCCCAGCACGACCCCCTACACTGCCCGAACACCACTGCACTGCCCTAAATCCTAAAACACCACCCCCAGCACGACCCCTACACTACACAAACGCCACTGCACTGCCCTAAACCCTAAAACACCACCCCCAGCATCACCCTCTACACTACACAAACACCACTGCACTACCCTAAACCCTAAAACACTACCCCAGCACAACCCCCTACACTACACAAACACCACGGCACTACCCTAAACCCTAAAACACCACCCCAGCACCACCGCCTACACTACCCAAACACCACTGCACTACCGTAAACCCTAATACAAAACCCCCTGCATGACCTCGTACACCTCCCAAAGACCACTGCACTACCTTAAACACTAAAAAACGACCCCCTACACTACACAAACACCGCCGCACTACCCTAAACCCTAGAACACTATCCCCAGCATGACCCCCTACACTACACAAACACCACTGCACTACCCTAAACCCTAAAACACTACCCCCTATACTACACAAACACCACTGCACTACCCTAGACCCTAAAACACTACCCCCAGCACGACCCCCTACACTACCCAAACACCACTGCACTACCCTAAACCCTAAATCTACACTCAGGACAACACCCTACACTACCCAAACACCACTGCACTACCCTAAACCCTAAAACGTTACCCCCAGCACGACCTCCTACACTACACCAACACCACTGCACTGCCCTAAACCCTGAAACATTAGCCCCAGCACGACCCCCTACACTGCCCGAACACCACTGCACTGCCCTAAACACATAAACACTGGCCCCAGCATGACTCCCTACACTGCCCGAACAACACTGCACTGCCCTAAACCAAAAGCACCTGCATGACCCCCTACACTGCCCGAACACCACTGCACTGCCCTAAACCCTGAAACACCACGCCCATCACGACCCCCTACACTGCCCGAACACCACTGCACTGACCTAAACCCTGAAACACCACCCCCAGCATGACCCCATACACTGTCCGAACAAAACTGCACTGCACTAGACCCTGAAAAACCATCCACCGCTAGACCTCATTCAGCGTCTGACCTCCACTGCACTGCCCTAAACCATGAACCACCACCCCCCGGATGACCCCCTACACTGCCCGAACACCACTGCACTGCCCTAAACCCTGAAACACGACCCCCAGCAAGACCCCCTACACTGCCCAAACACCACTGCCCTAAACCCTGAAACACCACCCCCAGCACGACACCCTACACTGCCGAAACACCACTGCACTGCCCTAAACCCTGAAACACCACCCCCAGCTCAACTCCCTACACTGCCCAAACACCACTGCACTGCACTAAACCTTAAAACACCACCCCCAGCACAACCCTGTACACTGCCCGATCACCAGTGCACTGCCCTAAACCCTAAAACACCACCCCCAGCACGACCCCCTATACTGCCCAAACACCACTGCACTTCCCTAAACCCTAAAACACCACCCCCAGCATGACCCCCTACACTGAACAAACACCACTGCACTACCCTAAACCCTAAAACACCACCCCCAGCATGACCCCCTACACTACTCAAACACCACTGCACTTCCCCAAACCCTAAAACACCACCCCCAGCACGACCGCCTACACTAGCCAAATACCACTGCACTACCATAAACCCTAAAACACTACCCCCTGCACGACACCCTACACTACCCAAAGACCATTGCACTACCCTAAATGCTAAATCACTACCCCTACACTACACATACAGCGCTGCACTACCATAAACCCTAAAACACTACCCCCTATACTACACAAACACTACTGCACTACCCTAGACCCTAAAACACTACCACCAGTACTACCCCCTACACTACCCAAACACCACCGCACTACCCTAAACTCTAAAACACTACCCCCTGCACTACACAAACACCGCTGCACTACCCTAGACCCTAAAACACTACCCCCTGCACTACCCCCTACACTACCCAAACACCACTGCACTACCCTAAACCCTAAAACACTACCCCCAGCAGTCCCCCCCACACTACACAAACATCACTGCACTACCCTAAACCACTACCCCCAGCAGCACACCCTACACATCCCAGACACCATTGCGCAAACCTAAACCTTAAAACACTACCCCCAGCAGTACCCCCTACACTACCCAACCACCACTGCACTCCCCTAAACCCTAAACCACTACCCCCAGCAGTACCCCCTACACTACCCAAACACCACTGTACTACCCTAAATCCTAAAACACTACCCCCAGCAGTACCCCTACACTACCCAAACACCACTGCACTACCCTAAACCCTAAATCTACACTCAGGACAACCCCCTACACTACCCAAACACCACTGCACTACCCTAAACCCTAAAACGTTACCCCCAGCACGACCCCCTACACTACACCAACACCACTGCACTGCCCTAAACCCTGAAACATTAGCCCCAGCACGACCCCCTACACTGGCCGAACACCACTGCACTGCCCTAAACACAGAAACACTAGCCCCAGCATGACTTCCTACACTGCCCGAACAACACTTCACTGCCCTAAACCAAAAGCACCTGCATGACCCCCTACACTGCCCGAACACCACTGCACTGCCATAAACCCTGAAACACCACCCCAGCAAGACCCGCTACACTGCCTGAACACTACTGCACTGCCCTAAACCCTGAAACACCACGCCCATCACGACCACCTACACTGCCCGAACACCACTGCACTGACCTAAACCCTGAAACACCACCCCCAGCATGACCCCATACACTGCCCGAACAAAACTGCACTGCACTAGACCCTGAAAAACCATCCACCGCTAGACCTCATTCAGCGTCCGACCTCCACTGCACTGCCCTAAACCATGAACCACCACCCCCCGGATGACCCCCTACACTGCCCAAACACCACTGCACTGCCCTAAACCCTGAAACATGACCCCCGCACGACCCCCTACACTGCCCGAACACCACTGCACTGCCCTGAGCCCTGAACACCACTCCCAGCAAGACCGCCTACACTTCCTGAACACCACTGCCCTAAACCCTGAAACACCACCCCAGCACGACCCCATACACTGCCCGAACAAAACTGCACTGCACTAGACCTTGAAACACCATCCACCGCAAGACCTCATTCAGCGTCCGACCTCCACTGCACTGCCCTAAACCATGAAACACCACCCCCCGGATGACCCCCTACACTGCCCGAACACCACTGCATTGCCCTAAACCCTGAAACACGACCCCCGCACAACCCCCTACACTGCCCGAACACCACTGCACTGCCCTAAGCCCTGAACACCACTCCCAGCAAGACCGCCTACACTTCCTGAACACCACTGCCCTAAACCCTGAAACACCACCGCCAGCACGACACCCTACACTGCCCGAACACCACTGCACTGCCCTAAACCCTGAAACACCACCCCCAGCACGACCCCCTACACTGCCCGAACACCACTGCACTGCCCTAAATCCTAAAACACCACCCCCAGCACGACCCCCTACACTACACAAACGCCACTGCACTGCCCTAAACCCTAAAACACCACCCCCAGCATCACCCTCTACACTACACAAACACCACTGCACTACCCTAAACCCTAAAACACCACCCCAGCACAACCCCCTACACTACACAAACACCACGGCACTACCCTAAACCCTAAAACACCACCCCAGCACGACCGCCTACACTACCCAAACACCACTGCACTACCATAAACCCTAATACAAAACCCCCTGCATGACCTCGTACACCTCCCAAAGACCACTGCACTACCTTAAACACTAAAAAACGACCCCCTACACTACACAAACACCGCCGCACTACCCTAAACCCTAGAACACTATCCCCAGCATGACCCCCTACACTACACAAACACCACTGCACTACCCTAAACCCTAAAACACTACCCCCTATACTACACAAACACCACTGCACTACCCTAGACCCTAAAACACTACCCCCAGCACGACCCCCTACACTACCCAAACACCACTGCACTCCCCTAAATCCTAAATCTACACTCAGGACAACACCCTACACTACCCAAACACCACTGCACTACCCTAAACCCTAAAACTTTACCCCCAGCACGACCCCCTACACTACACCAACACCACTGCACTGCCCTAAACCCTGAAACATTAGCCCCAGCACGACCCCCTACACTGCCCGAACACCACTGCACTGCCCTAAACACAGAAACACTAGCCCCAGCATGACTCCCTACACTGCCCGAACAACACTGCACTGCCCTAAACCAAAAGCACCTGCATGACCCCCTACACTGCCCGAACACCACTGCACTGCCATAAACCCTGAAACACCACCCCAGCAAGACCCGCTACACTGCCCGAACACTACTGCACTGCCCTAAACCCTGAAACACCACGCCCATCATGACCCCCTACACTGCCCGAACACCACTGCACTGACCTAAACCCTGAAACACCACCCCCAGCATGACCTCATACACTGCCCGAACAAAACTGCACTGCACTAGACCCTGAAAAACCATCCACCGCTAGACCTCATTCAGCGTCCGACCTCCACTGCACTGCCCTAAACCATGAACCACCACCCCCCGGATGACCCCCTACACTGCCCGAACACCACTGCACTGCCCTAAACCCTGAAACACGACCCCCAGCAAGACCCCCTACACTGCCCAAACACCACTGCCCTAAACCCTGAAACACCACCCCCAGCACGACACCCTACACTGCCGAAACACCACTGCACTGCCCTAAACCCTGAAACACCACCCCCAGCTCGACTCCCTACACTGCCCAAACACCACTGCACTGCACTAAACCTTAAAACACCACCCCCAGCACAACCCTGTACACTGCCCGATCACCAGTGCACTGCCCTAAACCCTAAAACACCACCCCCAGCACGACCCCCTATACTGCCGGAACACCACTGCACTTCCCTAAACCCTAAAACACCACCCCCAGCAGGACCCCCTACACTGAACAAACACCACTGCACTACCCTAAACCCTAAAACACCACCCCCAGCATGACCCCCTACACTACTCAAACACCACTGCACTTCCCCAAACCCTAAAACACCACCCCCAGCACGACCGCCTACACTAGCCAAATACCACTGCACTACCATAAACCCTAAAACACTACCCCCTGCACGACACCCTACACTACCCAAAGACCATTGCACTACCCTAAATGCTAAAACACTACCCCTACACTACACATACAGCGCTGCACTACCATAAACCCTAAAACACTATCCCCTACACTACACAAACACTACTGCACTACCCTAGACCCTAAAACACTACCACCAGTACTACCCCCTACACTACCCAAACACCACCGCACTACCCTAAACTCTAAAACACTACCCCCTGCACTACACAAACACCGCTGCACTACCCTAGACCCTAAAACACTACCCCCTGCACTACCCCCTACAATACCCAAACACCACTGCACTACCCTAAACCCTAAAACACTACCCCCAGCAGTCCCCCCCACACTACGCAAACATCACTGCACTACCCTAAACCACTACCCCCAGCAGTACACCCTACACATCCCAGACACCATTGCGCGAACCTAAACCTTAAAACACTACCCCCAGCAGTACCCCCTACACTACCCAACCCCCACTGCACTCCCCTAAACCCTAAACCACTACCCCAGCAGTATCCCCTACACTACCCAAACACCACTGTACTACCCTAAATCCTAAAACACTACCCCCAGCAGTACCCCCTACACTACCCAAACACCACTGCACTACCCTAAACCCTAAATCTACACTCAGGACAACCCCCTACACTACCCAAACACCACTGCACTACCCTAAACCCTAAAACGTTACCCCCAGCACGACCCCCTACACTACACCAACACCACTGCACTGCCCTAAACCCTGAAACATTAGCCCCAGCACGACCCCCTACACTGGCCGAACACCACTGCACTGCCCTAAACACAGAAACACTAGCCCCAGCATGACTCCCTACACTGCCCGAACAACACTGCACTGCCCTAAACCAAAAGCACCTGCATGACCCCCTACACTGCCCGAACACCACTGCACTGCCATAAACCCTGAAACACCACCCCAGCAAGACCCGCTACACTGCCCGAACACTACTGCACTGCCCTAAACCCTGAAACACCACGCCCATCACGACCCCCTACACTGCCCGAACACCACTGCACTGACCTAAACCCTGAAACACCACCCCCAGCATGACCCCATACACTGCCCGAACAAAACTGCACTGCACTAGACCCTGAAAAACCATCCACCGCTAGACCTCATTCAGCGTCCGACCTCCACTGCACTGCCCTAAACCATGAACCACCACCCCCCGGATGACCCCCTACACTGCCCGAACACCACTGCACTGCCCTAAACCCTGAAACACGACCCCCGCACGGCCCCCTACACTGCCCGAACACCACTGCACTGCCCTAAGCCCTGAACACCACTCCCAGCAAGACCGCCTACACTTCCTGAACACCACTGCCCTAAACCCTGAAACACCACCGCAGCACGACACTCTACACTGCCCGAACACCACTGCACTGCCCTAAACCCTGAAACACCACCCGCAGCTTGACCCCCTACACTGCCCGAACACCACTGTACTGACCTAAACCCTGAAACACCACCCCCAGCATGACCCCATAGACTGCCCGAACAAAACTGCACTGCACTAGACCTTGAAACACCATCCACCGCAAGACCTCATTCAGCGTCCGACCTCCACTGCACTGCCCTAAACCATGAAACACCACCCCCCGGATGACCCCCTACACTGCCCGAACACCACTGCACTGCCCTAAACCCTGAAACACGACCCCCGCACAACCCCCTACACTGCCCGAACACCACTGCACTCCCCTAAGCCCTGAACACCACTCCCAGCAAGACCGCCTACACTTCCTGAACACCACTGCCCTAAACCCTGAAACACCACCCCCAGCATGACACCCTACACTGCCCAAACACCACTGCACTGCCCTAAACCCTGAAACATCACCCCCAGCACGACCCCCTACACTGCCCGAACACCACTGCACTGCCCTAAATCCTAAAACACCACCCCCAGCACGACCCCTACACTACACAAACGCCACTGCACTGCCCTAAACCCTAAAACACCACCCCAGCATCACCCTCTACACTACACAAACACCACTGCACTACCCTAAACCCTAAAACACTACCCCAGCACAACCCCCTACACTACACAAACACCACGGCACTACCCTAAACCCTAAAACACCACCCGCAGCTTGACCCCCTACACTGCCCGAACACCACTGCACTGACCTAAACCCTGAAACACCACCCCCAGCATGACCCCATACACTGCCCGAACGAAACTGCACTGCACTAGACCCTGAAACACCATCCACCACAAGACCTCATTCAGCGTCCGACCTCCACTGCACTGCCCTAAACCCGGAAACACGACCGCCGCACAACCCCCTACACTGCCCGAACACCACTGCACTGCCCTAAGCCCTGAACACCACTCCCAGCAAGACCGCCTACACTTCCTGAACACCACTGCCCTAAACCCTGAAACACCACCCCCAGCACGACCCCCTACACTGCCCGAACACCACTGCACTGCCCTAAATCCTAAAACACCACCCCCAGCACGACCCACTACACTACACAAATGCCACTGCACTGCCCTAAACCCTAAAACACCACCCCCAGCATCACCCCCTACACTACACAAACACCGCCGCACTACCCTAAACCCTAGAACACTATCCCCAGCATGACCCCCTACACTACACAAACACCACTGCACTACCCTAAACCCTAAAACACTACCCCCTATACTACACAAACACCACTGCACTACCCTAGACCCTAAAACACTACCCCCAGCACGACCCCCTACACTACCCAAACACCACTGCACTACCCTAAACCCTAAATCTACACTCAGGACAACACCCTACACTACCCAAACACCACTGCACTACCCTAAACCCTAAAACGTTACCCCCAGCACGACCCCCTACACTACACCAACACCACTGCACTGCCCTAAACCCTGAAACATTAGCCCCAGCACGACCCCCTACACTGCCCGAACACCACTGCACTGCCCTAAACACAGAAACACTAGCCGCAGCATGACTCCCTACACAGCCCGAACAACACTGCACTGCCCTAAACCAAAAGCACCTGCATGACCCCCTACACTGCCCGAACACCACTGCACTGCCATAAACCCTGAAACACCACCCCAGCAAGACCTGCTACACTGCCCGAACACTACTGCACTGCCCTAAACCCTGAAACACCACGCCCATCACGACCCCCTACACTGCCCGAACACCACTGCACTGACCTAAACCCTGAAACACCACCCCCAGCATGACCCCATACACTGCCCGAACAAAACTGCACTGCACTAGACCCTGAAAAACGATCCACCGCTAGACCTCATTTAGCGTCCGACCTCCACTGCACTGCGCTAAACCATGAACCACCACCCCCCGGATGACCCCCTACACTGCCCGAACACCACTGCACTGCCCTAAACCCTGAAACACGACCCCCGCACGACCCCCTACACTGCCCAAACACCACTGCACTGCCCTAAGCCCTGAACACCACTCCCAGCAAGACCGCCTACACTTCCTGAACACCACTGCCCTAAACCCTGAAACACCACCCCAGCACGACACCCTACACTGCCCGAACACCACTGCAATGCCCTAAACCCTGAAACACCACCCGCAGCTCGACCCCCTACACTGCCCGAACACCACTGCACTGACCTAAACCCTGAAACACCACCCCCAGCATGACCCCATACACTGCCCGAACGAAACTGCACTGCACTAGACCCTGAAACACCATCCACCGCAAGACCTCATAAGTCCGACCTCCACTGCACTGCCCTAAACCATGAAACACCACCCCCCGGATGACCCCCTACACTGCCCGTACACCACTGCACTGCCCTAAACCCTGAAACACGACCGCCGCACAACCCCCTACACTGCCCGAACACCACTGCACTGCCCTAAGCCCTGAACACCACACCCAGCAAGACCGCCTACACTTCCTGAACACCACTGCCCTAAACCCTGAAACACCACCCCCAGCACGACACCCTACACTGCCCGAACACCACTGCACTGCCCTAAACCCTGAAACACCACCCCCAGCATGACCCCATACACTGCCCGAACAAAACTGCACTGCACTAGACCCTGAAAAACCATCCACCACTAGACCTCATTCAGCGTCCGACCTCCACTGCACTGCCCTAAACCATGAACCTCCACCTCCCGGATGACCCCCTACACTGCCCGAACACCACTGCACTGCCCTAAACCCTGAAACACGACCCCCGCACGACCCCCTACACTGCCCGAACACCACTGCACTGCCCTCAGCCCTGAACACCACTCCCAGCAAGACCGCCTACACTTCCTGAACACCACTGCCCTAAACCCTGAAACACCACCCCAGCACGACACCCTACACTGCCCGAACACCACTGCACTGCCCTAAACCCTGAAACACCACCCGCAGCTTGACCCCCTACACTGCCCGAACACCACTGCACTGACCTAAACCCTGAAACACCACCCCCAGCATGACCCCATACACTGCCCGAACGAAACTGCACTGCACTAGACCCTGAAACACCATCCACCACAAGACCTCATTCAGCGTCCGACCTCCACTGCACTGCCCTAAACCCGGAAACACGACCGCCGCACAACCCCCTACACTGCCCGAACACCACTGCACTGCCCTAAGCCCTGAACACCACTCCCAGCAAGACCGCCTACACTTCCTGAACACCACTGCCCTAAACCCTGAAACACCACCCCCAGCACGACCCCCTACACTGCCCGAACACCACTGCACTGCCCTAAATCCTAAAACACCACCCCCAGCACGACCCACTACACTACACAAACGCCACTGCACTGCCCTAAACCCTAAAACACCACCCCCAGCATCACCCCCTACACTACACAAACACCGCCGCACTACCCTAAACCCTAGAACACTATCCCCAGCATGACCCCCTACACTACACAAACACCACTGCACTACCCTAAACCCTAAAACACTACCCCCTATACTACACAAACACCACTGCACTACCCTAGACCCTAAAACACTACCCCCAGCACGACCCCCTACACTACCCAAACACCACTGCACTACCCTAAACCCTAAATCTACACTCAGGACAACACCCTACACTACCCAAACACCACTGCACTACCCTAAACCCTAAAACGTTACCCCCAGCACGACCCCCTACACTACACCAACACCACTGCACTGCCCTAAACCCTGAAACATTAGCCCCAGCACGACCCCCTACACTGCCCGAACACCACTGCACTGCCCTAAACACAGAAACACTAGCCGCAGCATGACTCCCTACACAGCCCGAACAACACTGCACTGCCCTAAACCAAAAGCACCTGCATGACCCCCTACACTGCCCGAACACCACTGCACTGCCATAAACCCTGAAACACCACCCCAGCAAGACCTGCTACACTGCCCGAACACTACTACACTGCCCTAAACCCTGAAACACCACGCCCATCACGACCCCCTACACTGCCCGAACACCACTGCACTGACCTAAACCCTGAAACACCACCCCCAGCATGACCCCATACACTGCCCGAACAAAACTGCACTGCACTAGACCCTGAAAAACGATCCACCGCTAGACCTCATTTAGCGTCCGACCTCCACTGCACTGCGCTAAACCATGAACCACCACACCCGGATGACCCCCTACACTGCCCGAACACCACTGCACTGCCCTAAACCATGAAACACGACCCCCGCACGACCCCCTACACTGCCCAAACACCACTGCACTGCCCTAAGCCCTGAACACCACTCCCAGCAAGACCGCCTACACTTCCTGAACACCACTGCCCTAAACCCTGAAACACCACCCCAGCACGACACCCTACACTGCCCGAACACCACTGCAATGCCCTAAACCCTGAAACACCACCCGCAGCTCGACCCCCTACACTGCCCGAACACCACTGCACTGACCTAAACCCTGAAACACCACCCCCAGCATGACCCCATACACTGCCCGAACGAAACTGCACTGCACTAGACCCTGAAACACCATCCACCGCAAGACCTCATAAGTCCGACCTCCACTGCACTGCCCTAAACCATGAAACACCACCCCCCCGGATGACCCCCTACACTGCCCGTACACCACTGCACTGCCCTAAACCCTGAAACACGACCGCCGCACAACCCCCTACACTGCCCGAACACCACTGCACTGCCCTAAGCCCTGAACACCACACCCAGCAAGACCGCCTACACTTCCTGAACACCACTGCCCTAAACCCTGAAACACCACCCCCAGCACGACACCCTACACTGCCCGAACACCACTGCACTGCCCTAAACCCTGAAACACCACCCCCAGCATGACCCCATACACTGCCCGAACAAAACTGCACTGCACTAGACCCTGAAAAACCATCCACCGCTAGACCTCATTCAGCGTCCGACCTCCACTGCACTGCCCTAAACCATGAACCACCACCTCCCGGATGACCCCCTACACTGCCCGAACACCACTGCACTGCCCTAAACCCTGAAACACGACCCCCGCACGACCCCCTACACTGCCCGAACACCACTGCACTGCCCTAAGCCCTGAACACCACTCCCAGCAAGACCGCCTACACTTCCTGAACACCACTGCCCTAAACCCTGAAACACCACCCCAGCACGACACCCTACACTGCCCGAACACCACTGCACTGCCCTAAACCCTGAAACACCACCCGCAGCTTGACCCCCTACACTGCCCGAACACCACTGCACTGACCTAAACCCTGAAACACCACCCCCAGCATGACCCCATACACTGCCCGAACGAAACTGCACTGCACTAGACCCTGAAACACCATCCACCACAAGACCTCATTCAGCGTCCGACCTCCACTGCACTGCCCTAAACCCGGAAACACGACCGCCGCACAACCCCCTACACTGCCCGAACACCACTGCACTGCCCTAAGCCCTGAACACCACTCCCAGCAAGACCGCCTACACTTCCTGAACACCACTGCCCTAAACCCTGAAACACCACCCCCAGCACGACCCCCTACACTGCCCGAACACCACTGCACTGCCCTAAATCCTAAAACACCACCCCCAGCACGACCCACTACACTACACAAACGCCACTGCACTGCCCTAAACCCTAAAACACCACCCCCAGCATCACCCTCTACACTACACAAACACCACTGCACTACCCTAAAACCTAAAACACTACCCCAGCACAACCCCCTACACTACACAAACACCACGGCACTACCCTAAACCCTAAAACACCAACCCAGGACGACCGCCTACACTACCCAAGCACCACTGCACTACCATAAACCCTAATACAAAACCCCCTGCATGACCTCGTACACATCCCAAAGACCACTGCACTACCTTAAACACTAAAAAACGACCCCCTACACTACACAAACACCGCTGCACTACCCTAAACCCTAGAACACTATCCCCAGCATGACCCCCTACACCACACCAACACCACCACACTACCCTAAACCCTAAAACACTACCCCAGCACAACCCCCTAAACTACCCAAACACCACTGCACTACCTTAAACCCTATAACACTGCCCCAGCACGACTCCCTACACTACCCAAACACCACTGCACTACCCTAAACTCTAAAACACTACCCCCAGCACGACCCCCTACACTACACAAACACCACTACACTATCCTAAACCCTGAAACAATAGTCCCAGCACGACCCCCTACACCGCCCGAGTACCACTGCATTGCCCTAAACCCTGCAACACCACCACCAGCAAGACCCCCTACACTGCTCAAACACCACTGCTCTAAACCCTGAAACACAACCCCCAGCAAGACCCTGTACACTGCCCAAACACCACTGCCCTAAACCCTGAAACACCACCCCCACCAAGACCCCCTACAGTACCCGAACACCACTGTCCTAAACCCTGAAACACCACCCTCAACAAGACCCCCTTCACTGCCCGAACACCACTGCAGTGACCTAAACCCTGAAACACCACCCCCTGCACGACCCCCTACACTGCCTGAGGACCACTGCACTGCCCTAAACCCTGAAACACCACCCATGAACGACCCCCTACACTGCCCGAACACCACTGCACTGCCCTAAACCCTGAAACACCACCCCCAGCATGACCCCCTACACTGCCTGAACACCACTGCACTGCCCTAAACCCTAAACACCACCCCCAGCACGACCCCCCTACTCTGCCTGAACACCACTGCACTGCCCTAAACCCTGAAACACCAGTCCCAGCACAACCCCCTACACTGCCCGAACACCACTGCACTGCCCTAAACCCTGAAACACCAGCCCCAGCACGACCCCCTAAACTGCTTGAACACCTCTGCACTGCTCTAAACCCTGAAACACCAACCACAGCAAGACCCATACACTGCTCGAACACCACTGCCCTAAACCCTGAAACACCACCCCCAGCAAGACCCCCTACACTGCCCGAACACCACTGCACTGCAACTCTGAAACACCACCCCCGCACGAACCCCTACATTGCCCGAACACCACTGCACAGCTCTAAACCCTGAAACACCACCCCCACACGACCCCCTACACTGCCCGAACACCACTGCATTGCCCTAAAACCTGAAACACCACCCCCAGCAAGACCCCCTACACTGTCCGAACACCACTGCCCTAAACCCTGAAACATCAGCCCCAGCACGACCCCCTACCCTGCCCAAAACCCCACTGCACTGCCCTAAACCCAGAAACACCAGTCCCAGCACGACCCCCTACACTGCCCAAACACCACTGCACTGCCCTAAACTCTGAAACACCAGCCCCAGCAAGACCCCCTACACTGCCCGAACACCACTGCACTGCACTGAACCCAGCAACGCCAGCCCCAGCAAGACCCCCTACACTGTCCGAACACCACTGCCCTAAACCCTGAAACACCACCCCCAGCAAGATGCCCTACACTGCCCGAACACCAGTGCACTGCCCTAAACCCTGAAACACCACCCCTGCACGACCCCCTACACTGCCCGAACACCACTGCACTGCTCTAAACCCTAAAGCACAACCCCAGCACGTCCCCCTACACTGCCCAATCACCACTGCACTGCCCTAAACCCTGAAACACTAGCCCCAGCACGACCCCATACACTGCCCGAAAACCACTGCACTGCCCTAAACACAGAAACACTAGCCCCAGCATGACCCCCTACACTGCCCGAATACCACTGCACTGCCCTAAACCACCAGCCCCAGCATGACCCCATACACTTCCCGAACAAAATTGCATTGCACTAAACCCTGAAACACCACCCCCACACAACCTCATACAATGTCAGACCACCACTGCACTGCCCTAAACCCTGAAACACCAACCCCCGGATGACCCCCTATACTGCCCAAACACCACTGCACTGCCCTAAACCCTGAAACATGACCCCCGCACGACCCACTACACTGCCCGAACACCACTGCACTGGCCTTAGCCCTGAAACACCACCCCCAGCAAGACCCCCTACACTGCCCGAACACCACTGCCCTGAACCCTGAAACACCACCCCCAGCACGACACCCTACACTGCCCGAACACCACTGCACTGCCCTAAACCATGAAACACCACCCCCAGCTCGACCCCCTACACTGCTCGAACACCACTGCACTGCCCTCAACCTTAAAACACCACCCCCAGCACAACCCCTTACACTGCCCGAACACCACTGCACTACCCTAACCCCTAAAACACCACCCCAGCACGACCCCTATACTGCCCGAACACCACTGCACTTCCCTAAACCCTAAAACACTATCCCAGCACGACCCCCTACACTAAACAAACACCACTGCACTAACCTAAATCCTAAAACACTACCCCCAGCAGTACCCCCTACACTACGCAAACATGACTGCACTACCCTAAACCCTAAAACACTACCCCCAGCAGTACACCCTACACATCCCAGACACCATTGCGCGAACCTAAACCCTAAAACACTACCCCCAGGAGTACCCCCTACACCACCCAAACACCACTGCACTCCCCTAAACCCTAAAGCACTACCCCCAGCAGTACCCCCTACACTACCCAAACACCACTGTACTACCCTAAACCCTAAAACACTACCCCCAGCATGACCCCCTACACTACCGAAACACCACTGCACTACCCTAAACCCTAAAACACGTCCCCAGCCCAACACCCTACACTATCAAAACACCACTCCACTATCCTAACCCCAATATCTACCTCCAGCATACCCCCTACACTACCCAAACACCACTGCAGTACCCTAAACCCTAAATCTACCACAAGCATGACTCCCTACACTACCCAAACACCAGTGCAGTACCTAAACCCTAAATCTACACTCAGGACAACCCCCTACACTACCCAAACACAACTGCACTACCCTAAACCCTAAAACGTTACCCCCAGCACGACCCCCTACTCTACACCAACACCACTGCACTGCCCTAAACCCTGAAACCCCCCCCCCCAGCATGACCCCATACACTGCCCGAACAAAACTGCACTGCACTAGACCCTGAAACACCATCCCCCGCAAGACCTCATACAGCATCCCACCTCCACTGCACTGCCCTAAACCCTGAAACACCACCCCCCGGATGACCCCCTACACTGCCAGAACACCACTGCCCTAAACCCTGAAACACCACCCCCAGCACGACACCCTTCACTGCCCGAACACCACTGCACCGCCCTAAACCCTGAAAAACCAACCCCAGTTCGACCCCCTACACTGCCTGAACACCACTGCACTGCCATAAACCCTAAAACA
This sequence comes from Triturus cristatus, assembly GCF_964204655.1. NCBI lineage: Eukaryota > Metazoa > Chordata > Amphibia > Caudata > Salamandridae > Triturus > Triturus cristatus. The sequence goes on along the minus strand of NC_140579.1, from coordinate 818,949,321 downwards.
CCACCCCCAGCACGACCCCTACACTGCCCGAACACCACTGCACTGCCCTAAACCCTAAATCTACCCCAAGCACGACCCCCTACAGTACACAAATATCACTGCACTACCCTAAACCCTAGGTGCCAGGTTGTGTGGGGGTGGTGTTTCAGGGTTTAGTGCAGTGCAATTTTGTTCGGGAAGTGTATGTGCTTTGTTCGCCCTAAGTTGGCAGGGTATGCCCAGATGGGGGTCCTTTCCTGGCTGATAAGGGTTATGAATCCGAAACCGGTCCCAGGATGCTTGTTTCCGGTCCAGGGAAGACATGGCTTGGCAGTCCGGGCTGGACTGTTCCCATGAGGCACAGGGTCAGACTGATTTGCATATGGCCATGTCTGAACTGGGGTGGTGGAGTGAGCTAAAGAATGATGAAGGATTAAACCCAGATCAGTTGACTGGGGGTGAGTGTTTGATTTGCTCAAATGCTCCGTCCATCATCCCCCTTTGGTATCGCTTTGTTCGCCCTAAGTTGGCAGGGTATGCCCAGACGTGGGTCCCTTGCTCACTTTGCCACTGGATTCAAGATGGCCTGGCTGATGAGGGTCATGAACCCGAAACCAGTCCCAGGATGCTTGTTTCTGGTCCTAGGAAGACATGGCTTGGCAGTTCGGGCTGGACTGTTCCCATGAGGCACAGGGTCAGACTGATTTGCATATTGCCATGTCTGAACTGGGGTGGTGGAGTGAGCTAAAGAATGATGGATTAAACCCAGATCAGTTGACTGGAGGTGAGTGTTTGATTTGCTCAAACGCTCCGTCCATCATCCCCTTTGGTATCGCTTTGTTCGCCTTAAGTTGGCAGGGTATGCCCAGACGTGGGTCCCTTGCTCACTTTGCCACTGGATTCAAGAGAGCCTGGCTGATGAGGGTTATGAACCCGAAACCGGTCCCAGGATGCTTGTTTCCGGTCCAGGGAAGACATGGCTTGGCAGTTCGGGCTGGACTGTTCCCATGAGGCACAGGGTCAGACTGATTTGCATATGGCCATTTCTGAACTGGGGTGGTGGAGTGAGCTAAAGAATGATGATGGATTAAACCCAGATCAGTTGACTGGGGGTGAGTGTTTGATTTGCTCAGACGTTCCGTCCATCATCCCCTTTGGTATCGCTTTGTTCGCCCTAAGTTGGCAGGGTATGCCCAGACGTGGGTTCCTTGCTCATTTTGCCACTGGATTCAAGATAGCCTGGCTGATGAGGGTTATGAACCCAAAACCGGTCCCAGGATGCTTGTTTCCGGTCCAGGGAAGACATGGCTTGGCAGTTCGGGCTGGACTGTTCCCATGAGGCACAGGGTCAGACTGATTTGCATATGGCCATGTCTGAACTGGGGTGGTGGAGTGAGCTAAAGAATGATGATGGATTAAACCCAGATCAGTTGACTGGGGGTGAGTGTTTGATTTGCTCAAACGCTCCGTCCATCATCCCCTTTGGTAAATTTTGTGAACCAGCAAAAGTACAGTGCGGACGCCGGATTTCAAGGAGGAAGTGGTAAGAAAAATTCTGTGGTTTCACAATATCTTTTACAGAACAATGATGATGAAATTAAGTGCCTGAGGGGGGAGGAAGAGGAGTGCGTACTTGGCACATCCTTGCCGGTAGATCAGTCAAGTCCATTTATTGATGGGAAAGTCGAAGGTAATGATATCACTTTTCTATTGGATACTGGTGCTACCCGTTCTACTGTGAGAACAGCAGACATCCCAAACCTACCCCTCTCGGGAGATTCCATCCAAGTCGTGGGAGTTTCAAATCAACAGATTAAAACCCCAATCACTGTAGTGTAGTTCCTATATCCCTGATAGGCTCTTCGCATTGGAATAATATACACTATCGATTTGACATAGGGCTGAGGTCAGTATGTCTCTATCAAGTACATTAAACTTAATTACTTGTGTGTGCCAGCTAACTCAGAGGTCACTAGAAACTTCTCGAATAAACAAGAAGGGATTAGTTTCTGACAACCGCATAAACATGACAACTTTATTTTCCTTGGAGTCGGAACAATTTCAGAACCGTGGAAACAATAGATAACAGTTTCACTTAGTCAATCGTGCATGCTTCGTTTCGACAGAGTTGCATAGAAATAGAGAGACGGGCGTTTCAATAAAAAGGGTTTATTGAACAGTCTTATTTCTCGTGCAAGAGATATGAACTGCTACAATTGTAAGACAGGCTGCGAAGTACAATATGTACAGATTTAGCAGTAAGATAAAATAATACTGCAATAGCATGGTTTGTAGCTATGACATATATTAATTAAAATACATACATAAATAACACAGGCTAAAATGTGAATACTCATCTGATGCTTCTAAATTGTTCTACCCCAGTGTACCTAACCTAAGTGTAGTATGAGGTAAGAAGTAGGTGCTGTTTTCTAAAGTATAGCTAGCTATAGTTTAGTTTTGCCAAGAGTTGCCAAAAGTTTCTCTAAGTTCTAGTCTGCTCCATACCTTAGAATGTGCAAGGTTGGAATCTCTTTCCGGGACTCGATATCTAACACCCCGCAAGGGGAGTCAGAAACACTGGAGCTGGATTCTCTGCGAGGAGGATGACAGCGTCTGGTCAGTGCATCAGGCTGGAACTCGATCTCCTTCCGAACTTGCCGTGGCGAACCGCAAGTAGGCAATCGAACTGGACCCTACCGGAACCGTGGTTTGCCAGGGCAAGTGCAGGTATATTTATACCTTGAAGGTGTTTAGGAATGCCTGTATTGACATGAAAGTCGGGCATCGGAACGTCATGAATGAACCCCTAAGGAATAGATGTTCATGCATAATAATGAGTTCTTGGAGAAATCAATACCAAGCAAGGGAAATTCTTAAAGGCTTAAGAGTCTGGTTTTCCAAGAACTCGTTGTGATGTGGATTGACGGATGTAGGAGACCATGCCTTTATTTGGTTAGCATGGACAATGCCTAAATAAGGGCTGGATTTTCTATGCCTAAATAAGGGCAATATGAACTGTACCTATATAAGGGCATAAATCGGGAAAACTATATACGGAATCTAAATCTACACACAACACCCACTCCAGTTTCGTATGAACGACATTACAAAATCCTAAACATACTAAACATGTCTAAAAGAGAGTATCGCGTGATAATCGAAAACATGCTAAAACATATCTAAAAACATATGTCCTAAAAATGCATTACAAACCCATTGCTATGCATTAGGTGCTGTACATATTAAAAGCAATGTTTCATTCTAAGTATATGTGTGCATTGGAAATGCCAACAAGAATGAACCAGAAATATATACATATGATGAAATGGCCTGGTAATACAGGAAAAAAAAAAGCCGAAACCATTTCATATCAGGTTAACACAAATCAATTGTTGGTGTGACAAGGTGGCAAAATGTCCCTGGAAGATTTTCAAAGAACTCCGTTCTCCACGAATAGTTCTACTATAAGGAGATTACTGTGCCAAAATGAAAAAAATACAAATTTGGAAAAAAAAATTGATCATAGGAAAAAAGTTCCAAAGTTAGTCCCTTGTCTGAAAAGAATGAAGGCCAAATTCAGAGTCATGGAGAAAACATGAAATCTTCTAGTCCTGTAGACAAAAAGTCGTCTACCGTTGTAGGTGAAAGTTGGAATACCTTGTTTAGAAGATTAACTGCACATAGATGTGAACTATCGCCTTCAGCATGGGAAGCATCAGCAATGTTCGAATTGGATGTTACCTGCGTGCCTGATGTTTCTTCTCATACCTCAGCAGTAGCAATTTGCATCTGTGAGATCTTGATGAATGGCGTCATCAGGATTGGTACCCGCTGGGGACAACACAGAGCATGGGCCGTAACCCGGTCCAGCAGAGTATCGATATCCGTAGGCATGACTGATGGGAGTGTTAGACAGATGTCTAGCACGCATTCTTCACCGCAGAGCAGGCAGCGTAGAACAGGTAAGATTCAATCTTGCCAGATTGGTCTGAATGACAGAAACCATGTGGTATTTAATTCTCGTAGACGAGGTAAACCCAAAATTTGGACGATGCGCTCAAAACACTTCATCTCCAATAGAGCTCTCTCTATGGTGAATTGGGTGTCGATGGTGAGTTGGCTTGCCATATCGTAGCAGTAGGAGGAAAAATAGGATCCCTGCAACGAGTGCTAAAAGGAGCGACAGTCCGCCAAACACAGAGTGCACGAAGTTTGGAACTATGCCGAGGACTGCTTGAAAAGGTGCTAACAGTCCTGCACACACGTTCTTAAATACATGTATAATACCGCTCGTATCAGACATGTTTAAGATACGACCTAACATTTCTGAGAAATGTACAGGGCAGTTTGTATACAAAAGGGTATGTATCTCCGTAGAAGTCCTTGCGACTTGGAGATCATAGGTTTCTCTGGCCGAGGTCAGTGACACTGTTTTCTTGGAAAAGAATGGCTTTCATTCTGCTTAGAGTATCAATTCGTATAGAAGAGATGTTCAGTGAAGGCCACAAAGGCGACTCCCTGACTGTGTCTTTTTGTGGAAACGACTTGCATACAGCAAGTGACCCTGGATGTAACCGTAACTATATATGGAATACCTGGCAACATGCCACAGCAGCTGTGATCATTCAACATAATGTAACTCCCGTTAGAAAGTTGGCCGAAAATTGGATTAATCACTGCAGGCGGTGAACCTTGCAGGTGACAGGATAAGTTTGTAGTGGAACCATCACAGGCCCCATGTAAGTTAATACCCTGACAAAGGAGAGAACCGCTTAGTGCGTGTTCACAGTTTTCACCGCTAAGAAACACTTCACGTTCCCCACTCCAACATCTATGTGTGTAAGGTAAATCCCAGGATGTCTTGATGTATCCTTTACCCAACCTTTCATATTTGCCAACTGGTATATATTTTAGGCAATACTGAAATTGGAAAGTTGTAACAGGCAGAGTAATTTTACCATGTATGAGCCATTCAGTAGCTGGTTTTTCTGCCACTGTGAATGGTAATTTCTCCAATTTTTCAATGCTCAGGACAGTGTAGTCTGCTCCCCTTTGTGCCAGTTTGATCTGTTTAACAGTGAGATTGAATTCTGAAAACAGTGACGTAGTGTTGATTAAACGCCATGGCACATAGCCTGCACGCAAGTTTTATAGCGTCCAGCCCAAAAGCATGATAGAACGTAGCTGAGACTGACCATGTTGCAACATGACCAAGTCTTGTTCCATGATGTCTATGACAGAAGACACAATGCTGTCCAATTAATATATCCTGGACGACAGAGTCGTTAACCCATTGTCTACTACAGAGAGTTTTCTCTAAATTAATACGATCAATTTCTCGTATTCGTTCTGCAGTCTCTGCTTGGGTAACCTTCCATGCTTCATTATAAGCAGCGTAGATACCGGCATATATGAAACATTTTTGACGCGGAATTCTTGGTCCTAGCAAGAATTCCCTAAGGTCTGCGCCTTCTTGAAGTAAAGTTAAGTGTTGTTTTACATCCTTCAGTGTAGCTTTCTGTTGCCAATCAAGGCAAAGTTTCCCTACACTGTATGTTGTTACTACCCCTGGATGCTCTCTTTGAACATAGCGTGGGTCTGGCCTATTGATAGTGAAACCCTGTGTTTTGTTCAGGAATCAATCTTGACAGTTGTTTGTGTCTGTGGACCAGAGCAACCATTTTTTCCATTCTGGATCTGATCTGTTGTGATGCAAAATATGATGTACTTCGACCTCCCCCCGTGTAGTGCTATTACTTGCAGGTATAGGTATGGTCGGTATGTTCATGTCTTTGATCTTGGCTAATCCAAGGCAAGACGTTTGTTGGACAGTGTCATTCAAAAACATAATTTGCTCAGGGATGATACAGGCTCTAAACAAAGCTTCTACCCCCTGCACTTGCCAATCTTTTGTACCCCAGACAGACTTTGTCTCAATATTGTCTTTCCAAAAGTCGAAACCCTGTCTAGACAGTTGGGCAATAAAGGCTGCAGAATAAATCTGTTTCGTATTGGTTAACATATTTTTCATTCCCGTCTTGTTCACATTTTTAAAGTAAAACGTTTCTGGATTAGACAAATTGTAGCCTGAAAAATATGGAAATTTCATTGCAAAAGTTTTTGAGCTACCCTTTGGAGGTGTAGGACAATGTTCCCATTGGTTATACATAAATACATTTCTAGGTGTTGCAGATTTATGCAACAAATGATGACCATAGTGGTTATAACAATACATTTGTTCATAGTCTGATGAACCCTCTAAATATTCATGATTTGTGAATACTGTAGACATCTCTAGATCAGACACCATGTTATTAACAGTCTCGAAGTCCCAATCATCAGAAAAGGTACTAGCGGTAAAAAAGTCACTTAATGAAATCTTAAATAAATGTGGAATCTTCAAAAGCTCCGACAGGACAAAAATGTCATATTGAGTTTGGTCCCAAACTATACCATCATGTATAGGAACGGCTGTGATGTTCACTGCTGACAAGTCTCTTGCTTCACGATGGGATGAGTTGTGTGGCTGGAGAAGTAAGTTCACTCTTTTACTTGCTGTGTCCATTTGAATATATCTTCCTTTTATCAGCATACCCAGAGTTAATACCAGAGCTAACCAAAGTAGAAATAAGAATATTCACAAAACAATCCATAGTTCAATCCATGGTTTTTCAGGATATGAAAAAAGTCTGTTGCTTGTTCTTTGAAAGTTCTTTGTGCTGGCGTCGTTTCAGGTTCACTGGGATCCTAAGAAAACGTATCAAAGTTCATGAAATAGCCAGAGGCAGTTCTGCCAATGGTTGGAATTGCATTAGGATCTGTTGAATTCGCTGGAACCAGTTGATCACTTGTTACTTCGTTGTAGACATGTGTATCAGGACGAACTGTTATTTGGGTATCAAGAGGTATAAGTTCCATGGCATTGTTGCTTAGGCCTTTATTTCTTACTGTAGAATCTTCAAAGGTGATGAGTCTCTCAGTTTGAACCTCTTGGATTATAGCTAGAGGAGTGTGTCTGCTACATTGTCGAAGTCCACTTGGCCTACTGCTTAGTATCGGCCACATAGTGTGGTTTGATCAGGTCGATGGACACAAATCTTTTCTCCTTTTAACCAGCAAGGGCGGCAAAAGTACTGTTCTTGATCCGTGGATTGCTAGGACAGGTACTGGTTGTCTGTAAGAAGGCCCAAATTCCTTCTTGTCCGCGATCTTTTCTCTGACTAGATCATCAAGCTTTGGAATCCAGGCAGGCCTTGCTGGGGCGGCCGGTTTTTCCCCAGTGATGGTTGGCTTCAGGAGCACGTTGCTTTGTTTCGTTCTTAGTTCATTTAAGTCCTGTAAAACAGCCAAATGATCTTTGATATCAAATTTCTTATTTTCCATCACTGAGCCTTGCATATCAAGGTCCGGTACCAACATTCTAGTTCCAAATAGAACTTCATATGGAGTGACACCCCCTAGAGAACCTCTTGGCAAGTTACTAAGTGCGCGCTGGACCCCATAAAGGTGTTTGACCCACCCATCACCCGAACCTAATACCCTAGCTATTATAGACTGCTTAATGTCCCGGTTTTTTCTTTCCACAACAGAATTTCCCTCCGGATGGAATGGAGAAGAATACCGCAATGCTACGCCCAAACTGGCCGTGGCTTCTTTGTAAGCTCGAGAGCTAAACGCAGGACCCTGGTCAGAATGTAGTGTGCCAATTGCGTATGTGCCGATAAAGACTCGCAAATCTTTTATAACAGTTCGAGCGTCAGCCGAGCGCTGAGGCCACATCCATAGGAACCTAGAACACGAATCCACTGCGACCATGATATATTTATAGTTACCATCCCTTTGTAAGGGACCGCAATGGTCCAAGTAAACACATGCTAATGGTTTATCTGAAATTAACAGGGGCGTCTGCGCAGGACGTTTCACAGAAGAGACTTCTCATTCCAAAACATAATTCCTGGTCTGTTTCCTAATGCCTGGCCAGCAGTATCTCTGTTTTAATAACGATACTGTGGCGGAAATACCTGCATGGGCAGAGGCGATCCCTTCATGTGCTGCTAGGATTAGTCCTAATCTATGTTCCATGTTTGGTATTACCCTATCCCCCACTCCAGGGAATCTAGCAAACGGAACATGTTCGCATCAATTATATATGAGTATTTGAGTGGAAATGTTTTAGGTGACGCTGCACCGCTGCCTTTGCTTGAAGCATTGACAGCCAGCATTATTTCACTGTCTATTTTCGTTTTTGAACGAGTGATTGCAGCTACGGAAGCCGTTTGCACATCCCCTTTCGCGGCTTCATCAGCCAATGAAGTTCCTTCAACGTGAAAGTCATCACGTTGATGACTCAGCGTGTGTATCACGTGAGGGTTTTGTAGTCCGTTTTGCAACTGAACTACTTGTTCCCAAAGCGTTTTATGCTTGATTGTGCCACCTTTTGCATCTTTGAAACCATTTTGAAGCAAATTCTGTAAATTTTAATTGTAGGATTGAACACAGTAAAAAGAATCGCACACTATGATTGTGGGGAATTTGCGATCCATATTTTCAAGTGCCATCTTGAATGCTTGTAGTTCAGCTCGCTGAGCTGTACAATCTCCTAGAGATTGCGTTTTTGTGACCACTGGTCTGAATTTGCCATCACGCATACGACCTTTAACGATCACGCATGCTGCACTGTAAGGTTGTTTACTCTCCGTAGCGGGTTGTGCAGATCCGTCAGTATAAATTATAAATTTGTACGATCAAGAGGGAGAATTTCAGTAGGCAGAGGACATTCATGTTCGTATTGCAGGAATGCTTGTGTTTTCAAATAAGGATCAAAAACATATTTAACATCAGTTGCAGAGAGAGAATTAACACATTGTATCCATCTCGGATGTAAAGTTTTTGCATTCGGAATGCTAGCTTTAGTAACTACCTCTAAGGCTGATACAGGAGTCACGACCATAATGCGTTTCCCCTGTGCTAGGGCTCTTTCTTTAGCTACAGCGGTTTGAACTGCTGTCAGAATCTTTTCTATAGAAGTGAATTTCATTTCTGCTTGTGTATACAAGTGGGATTTGTATGCAATTGGTACTTTTTCACCTTCGTTAAAAGTTAAGTAGGTGAATCCGCATTGACCCAGAATGATTCGGATCACTAAGTTGCATACATTTACGCGTGTTTGTAAGTGTTTTGTTGCTAACATGTCTGTTTGAAGTGAGAAAGAATTTCTGTGTGTTCTTGTGTCCAAGTTGTGGCTTTGAAATCAGGTTTGATTAATTCGTAGAGAGGTTTAACCCTCTCTGCGTAGTTTAGAATGTATGTTCTTCCAAAATTCAGGAAACCTAGAATCGACTAAGTTTTTCAGCATTTTCGGAGGTTGGAGCAGTGCACACTTTTCTAAAAAGTTGGCTGCCAGGCTTTTGCCTTCACTTGAAAGTTCATTTCCTAGGAAAAGGACGTTGAGATGGGCAATTCTGGACTTTTTAAAGTTGAATTTGTAACCCTCAGAGGCGAAGCCCAATATAATGGTGTTCACTCTGTTCAAGTGTTTGTCCAAGTCATCGTCTGTCAGATATATATCATCGACATATGATAATGCCTCATCATCAAAAAATTTTAGTAACTGTTACCCTTGCTGAGAATAACCCCGGGCTGTTTTTGAACCCCTGTGGGAGTCGACAAAATTGACGCTGAGTCCCCATTATTGAGAAAGCGGTCAAATATCTACTTTCAGGTGCAATATTTTGACAAAAGAAACCATTTGAAATGTCTGATTTGGTTTTGTAATTTTTACGCACAATGGTATTCATTAATGCTGTACTGTGTGCATTTTGCACTGTAAATGTTGTACAAGAGTTTAGGTGCCTGTAATCCAAAACTAGACGATATGTATTGTCTGGTTTGGAGACAGGAAACAAAGGATTGTTCATTGATGAGGTGCATGTTTCAATCACCCCCTGGTATTCAAGTTGATCTAAGATCTCCCTGACTTGTCTTTTAGCTTCTTGCTTAACCGGGTACCCATGACTGCGTGTAAAGTCTGTGGAGTGATTTTTAGTGTATTCCCCTGATAAGGGGCTGGATTTTGAATTGTTAACGGTGGTTGGACTGTGAAAGTCCTCATGACATATTGAACCAATTGTCAATAGATTTTGATTAGCTCCTTTAGTTGAGCAAGTAATTCTACATCTGACATTTCTTCAATGTCAGGATGAGGTGTGTAGCCGGCTAAAATCGGCCATGTTGCTCCTGGTCTACCTAGTGGACCGAGCCTGGTAATGTGATTGTAATGTTTTAGGGCGCCTTTAAACCAGAGATCATGCTCCTGGTATGTGAGTGGAATTTCAATATCCTCGAAAGGGATATATTCCTCAGGTGGTTCATCTTCTTTGTAGAAGTGAAACGTTTTAGTTACTGGATTTGATTCTGGGAATACTATCCATGAATAGAATACCTCTGCCTGGTGAGATTCATGTGCCTCTATTACAAAAACTGCTCTACCACCTCTTGGTGTTAGGCCATGTTTTATAAGTTTTAGAGTGATGGGTCTCTGTAAATTTGGAGCGATGATTTTCGCATTTTCATCCATTTCATTAAAACCGCTATTATCAAAAAGTACAGTGACATCGTCGGGTACAGCTCCACCAGTATCGGTGTTTGTGGCGTTTTCGGTCATAGTTTAATGAAAGTTTAAGAGTAAGTTTCAAGGGAACAAAGATAAGGTGCACAATATTTTATAACACTGTATCCTTCAACGTTGAACAAACCAAACATCTAATACATAGGATTTTTGTCCTACTCAGCTATGGCGGATATTATCCCTACCCACTCCAGACGTCTTATGGAGTATTATGAGTAGAGAGTCTATGAGAAAAGCACGACTGAGTCGCTTCAGTATCTAGCGTTAAATTAGTGCCTTACCAAACCGTTGGGCGCCATGTAGTGTAGTTCCTATATCCCTGATAGGCTCTGCACATTGGATAAATATACACTATAGATTTGACATAGGACTGAGGTCAGTATGTCTCTTTCGAGTACATTAAACTTAATTACTTGTGTGTGACAGCTAACTCAGAGGTCACTAGAAACATCTCGAATAAACAAGAAGGGATTCGTTTCTGACAACCGCATAAACATAACAACTTTGTTTCCCTTGGAGTCGGAACAATCTCAGAACCGTGGAAACAATAGATAACAGTTTCACTCAGTCAATCGTGCATGCTTCGTTTCTACAGAGTTGCATAGAAATAGAGAGACGGGCGTTTCAATAAAAAGGGTTTATTGAGCAGTCTTATATCTCGTGCAAGAGATATGAACTGCTACAATCGTAAGACAGGCTGCGAAGTACAATATGTACAGAGTTAGCAGTAAGATAAAATAATACTGCAATAGCATGGTTTGTAGCTATGACATATATTAATTAAAATACATACATATATAATACAGGCTAAAATGTGAATACTCATCTGATGCTTCTAAATTGTTCTACCCCAGTGTACCGAACCTAAATGTAGCACGAGGTAAGAAGTAGGTGCTGTTTTCTAAAGTATAGCTAGCTATAGTTTAGTTTTGCCAAGAGTTGCCAAAAGTTTCTCTAAGTTCTAGTCTGCTCCATACCTCAGAATGTGCGAGGTTGGAATCTCTTTCCGGGACTCGATATCTGACACCCCGCAAGGGGAGTCAGAAACACTGGAGCTAGATTCTCTGCGAGGAGGATGACAGCGTCTGGTCAGTGCATCAGGCTGGAACTCGATCTCCTTCCGAACTTGCTGTGGTGAACAGCAAGTAGGCAATCGAACTGGACCGTACCGGAACCGTGTTTTGCCAGGACAAGTGCAGGTATATTTATACCTTGAAGGTGTTTAGGAATGCCTGTATTGACGTAAAAGTTGGGCATCAGAACGTCATGAATGAACCCCTAAGGAATAGATGTTCATGCATAATAATGAGTTCTTGGAGAAATCAATATCCAAGCAAGGGAAATTCCTAAAGGCTTAAGAGTCTGGTTTTCCAAGAACTCGTTGTGACATGGATTGACGGATGTAGGAGACCGTGCCTGTATTTGGTTAGCATGGACAATGCCTAAATAAGGGCTGCATTTTCTATGCCTAAATAAGGGCAATTTGAATTGTACCTATATAAGAGCATAAATCGGGAAACCTATATACGGAATCTAAATCTACACACAACATCACAGAACCAATGGAAGTGCACATTGGAAATTTTTGCATAGATTCGTAGTTTGTGATTCTAGTCCAGTAAATCTATTAGGAAGGGATCTGTTGTGCAAAATGAATTGCACACTGGATGGTGTTGCGTTCCAAACCCCTGATGAAGATGTTGTATATAAAATCATGCTCGCTAAACAAGGCACAGAAGTAGATGAAATGTATTCTTTGTTGACAGTTAACGATTTACCAGAAGAACTAAAGACAACAGTGAACCCAGAAGTGTGGGATTTCACAGGAAAAGAAATTGGGCTAATGTCAGATCCAGTGAAGGTGATTGTGAAAGAAGGTGCAGTTTATCCAAACACCCGACAATACAAAATGAGTCCAGAGGTGAAAGCAGGAGTTGCTTCAGAAATTGACCGAATGATTAGACAAGGCATTTTAAAGGAAATAGTGAGAAGTCCTTGTTATTCGCCTACAATGGGACTTAAAAAGCCTAGCGGAAAATACAGGATAGTGCAGGATTTGAGAAAGATCAATAAAATTGCAGTGCCTTGTTGTCCCGTAGTGCCAAATCCAGCAGTGATTCTTTATCAGATACCATGGAATGCAGGCTGGTTTACAGTAATTGATTTATGCCAAGCCTTTTCTCTATTTCTTTGCACCCAGACAGCCAGTATCTTTTTGCATTTAAGTTCGAAGACCGTATCTTGGCATGGTGCCGAGTTCCTCAAGGGGATACAGGGAGTCAGAAATTCAGCCCTAGTACAATACATTGATGGCCTACTAGTGGCATTAAAATCACGAGAAGATTGTGTTACTGATTCAAATGTATTACTGAATCATTTGGCTGACGGAGGACACAAGGTGTCTCCAGAAAAGTTGCAATTTTGTCGACAAGAAGTTAGATATTTAGGCCACAAAATAGAAAGAGGAGTGAGAAAAGTGACCCCAGAGAGAATTAAGATAATCAAGAAAATGCAGTTACCGCAGATGCAAAGGGAGATAAGAATGTTTCTCGGAGTGGTTGGGTACTGTCGGCAGTGGATTGTTGGGTTTTCCCTGCTGGCAAAGCAATTGATTCAGTTAACTCGAAAAAGAGCGAAGGACCCAATTGTCTGGAACGATGAATGTGTGGAAGCATTTGTGAAATTGCGAAATTGTCTGTGTGAGGCCCCTGCTTTAGGCATGCCTGATTATATGAAAGAATTTGCACTGGTCTGTTGGATGACTAAGTATGAAAGAGCGATTCTTGGAGCAGAAAATGTGACAGTGATTAGGTGTACAATGGTAAATTCTGCCACATTATTGCCAGATCCATGCTGTGAAGAAGTGAAAGATGAAGTCGATCATGATTGCTTGGATGTGACTGAGATGTGTACCAAGCCCCGACCTGACATAAAAGAAGAGGCCCTGAAAGAGCCAGATCATGAACTATTTGTAGATGGCTCATGCCTGAAAATAGAGGGAGGAGGACTCAGTGCAGCGTACACTGTATGCAAAATATCTGAGGTTGTTGAAGCCTCCTGTTTACCAGAAGTCAAGTCTGCACAAGTAGCTGAATTGTGGCCTTAACAAAGGCATGGAAAATTGGGAAAAATTGGAGGATAACCATATTTCCGGACAGTTTATATGGTTTCGGGTTTGTGCACGACTTTGGCCAGCTATGGATGCACAGGGGATTTCTGACTTCTTTAGGATCCCCCATCAGAAATGCAAAAATGTAAAATATTTGTTGGAAGCAATACAATTGCAAAAGAAATAGCAGTGGTCAAGTGTGCTGCTCACCAGTCAGGAAATAACTATGTGGCAGTAGGTAACAGATACGCTGACCAAATTGCTCAATATTGTGCGAAAAATAACATGGCATTGAACAGTTAAATTTAAACAAGTGAAATCAGCTGCCAACTTATGTTCTTCTCAGCTTTTGAAACATGGGATGAGGTGAGACAGTTACAGGATGAAGTTGAGGTAAGCGAAAAGGAAAACTGGATAAAATCAGGTTGTGAAAGAAAGACAGAGGATGATGTATGGGTGTACACTGATTGCAGAACAGTAATGCCAGACTGCCTACTATCTCAAATGGCAAGAATGTATCATGGGGACACACATGTTGGCAGGGACGCCATGATCAGACTATTCAGACAGAATTGGTACAATCCAAAGTTTAGGGTAGTCGCAGAGAGTCTTTGCCAAAGATGCTTGATTTGTCAGCAGCAAAATCTATGCAGAAAGACAGTGGTCAGTTGGGGAAAGATTGGAAAGGCAGAAGGACCATTCACGAGATAACAGTTTGACTTCATAGAGTTGCCTCCAACAACTGAATGAAGTATGTCTTTGTCATAGGGTGCTTATTTTCATGATGGGTGGAAGCATACCCCACGAGAAGAAATGATAGCCTTACAGTTGCCAAACTACTGTTGAGGGAGTTGATACCTCGTTTTGGTTTTCCAGTCACTTTGGAATCAGATAGAGGATCTCATTTTAATAATAAAATAATTTGCTTAATATGTGAAGCATTCAAAATTGAGCAAAAACTGCACTGTGCATACCGCCCAGAGGCTTCTGGAGTGGTTGAGCAATTAAATAGCACAATCAGATCAAGGTTAAGTAAAGTGTGTGCAGCCACATCACTGAAATGGCCAGATGCATTGCCTCTTGTGTTGATGGGACTCCGAAGTATTCCTGACAGAAAGACAGGTTTGAGTCCACATGAGATACTCATGGGAAGGGCAATGAGACAAGCATTTATTCCTGGATATAAATCAATGAATATAACTGATGATCTGGTATTAGACTATTGCAAAGGATTGGCTGACCTACTGTGTTCTGTCTCTCACCAGGTTAGAGAAGACGCAGTTGCCAGGCAGCCAACACAAGCACATGATTTGAATCCTGGAGATTGGGTAGTAGTGAAGAAACACGCCAGAGAGTCGTGCTTAGCACCCAGGTGGGATAAACCACGTCAAGTCATACTGGTCACTACTACAGCAGTGAAGTGTGCAGGTTTACCCAATTGGATACATGCAAGTCATACCAAAAGAGTTCCAGGCCCCACTAAAGAAGAACAACAACTGACTGAACCAGTTGAGACAGCTGAAGGTTGTGAAGTAGAAGAATCTAGAGTGATAGATTCTGAAGTAATAGATGACAAACAACCGAGCACAAGTCAAAGAGGATGGAAACCAGTGATTGATATACCTGAGGTTGTTATTCAAACAAGAAGAAGAACAAGATTAGAGAGACAGGAAAGTAGTGAGGACCAGATAGGTGTAGAAGAACACGCTCAGGAAGAAGTGCACAAGGCTACTTGAGACTCTGAGCAGGACCAGACAGGGAAAGAAGAACATACTCAGGCAAACAGACCTACCAAAAGACCTGAGCAGGGACAGGAATAGAAGAACACATTCAGGCAAAAAAAGAGCCAATTGTAGTAAGCCCTGAACAGGATCAGTTAGGAGAAGAAGAACAGGTTCAAGCAGAAAAAAACAATTTGAAAGAAGACCTGAACAGGACCAGATAGAGGAAAAACAAGTTCAGGTGAATGAAGCAACAATAATAAGACCTGAACAGGAACAGGTAGAGAGTGATTCAGAAGAAGAAGAAGAAGAAGAACGGATTCTGCCGAGTGCCGAGTGCCGAGTGAAAGTGCAGTACAAGTTAAAAGGGTCAGAAAAGGTGATAACTGGCCAGGTGGAATAAAGAGACTGAGATAATATCTGAGAAAAACAAATGAAAGACCTGAGCAAGTGAGTGAAATTACTAGTCTAACTCAGTCTAAACAGTCAATTGTGAAAAACACTCGAAGAAGTCCAAGACTGAGAATTCTGAACAATAAATTCAAGCGTCCTGAGTGGACCTACGTAATATTAGAAGAATTTGAACATTTGGATTTGAGTGAAGAGACAGAAGAAGTAAATGCTGCACAGATTGATGAAGGGAGAGTGAGGCCTCCTTGAAAAACAAGAGTTTGAACTTATAAGCGAACAAAAACGTATTGTGTAAAACTCTTAGACTAAAATGGCTAAAAACGAAGTTACTGAGTGTGAGAAAGTGCCATCTTTCTTGCATGGTATGCCCCCATTTTTTGCTAAATTGCTGAATGTACTTCGATTGAGTGTACCCTGGGTTCCTGCCAATCAGGTGCCCAGGGCCTATGTTCCTTCCTTAAACCACACAAACTCCAAATTGGCAAACCCTAGCCACATGTCAGCCCCTAGTAAATGGTACCCTAGGTACCCAGGGCCTTGTGACCAGGGAAGGCCTCTAAGGGCTGCAGCACTCATTGTGCCACCCTCAGAGGCCCTGTACCCTTACACACACACACTGCCCTTGCAGGCTGAGTGTCTGGGTGCAGGACAAAACAAAGAGTCGACATGGCACACATCACTGTGTACCATGCCCATCACCTACACTGCCAAGGCATATGTCAGCCACCCCTCTAGCTGGGTGCATTACGCCTATGGTGTGGGCACAGGAGCAGGAGCCCTGTGCCCCTACAGTACCCGGGTCCATTCCTGGGCACTGTAAGTGCAGTGCTGTCATTTAAGAATACATGGTGCTGAGAGCTTGTCAAACACGAGCTCCACAGCACCATATTGGCAACACTGAAGCCTGGGAAGTTTGGTATCAAACTTCTCAGCACATTGAACCCACACTGATGCCAGTGTAGGATTTAATGTACTAAGCACCCCAGAGGGCATCTTAGAAGATGCCCCCTTACAGCTAACTTGCAATCCACGTCTGCTCTGAGGCTGCCCAGGCTGCCACACAGCAGACACGTTGCTGGACCCCTGGGTGGGAGAGCCCCTGCTCTCCCGGGCCTGCAACAATGCACATCCTGGGTGAGGTGAGAAATCTCCTCCCCCAGGATGAGCAAAGGGAAGCTTCAAAGGCCTGCCGCCAGTTGGAGTTTCCCCAGGCCACTGCAACCCCCCACTCTGGCGGGAAGCTTGGCCGTAAACCCCATACAAGGACAGGGGATGTGCCAGCCTGCCCACCCCACCCCTCAGGTGGGGGAGGCGAGGTGAAGCACATCTCCGGGCTCTCGCCATCTTGAAGATGGGAGTCCCTACCCTATCAGGATTAGGCTACTGCCCCCCTCCCACAGGAGAGAGGCAGGATAGGGGGTGTACCCACCCCAGGACAAGGACCCATTGGTCCCTGGCCTTCACCTACCTGTAACGCCCCTAAATCTAGTATTTAGGGGCCCCCTGAACCTTCCTTCCTCAGATTCCAGATAGAAAAACGACAAGAAGAGCAAGAAGAACAAAGACCTGCCCTGCAGCTGCTAAAAAGAGAAGAAGACACCAACTGCTTTGGCCCCAGCCCTACCGGCCTGTCGACTCTCGAACCTGCACCAGCGCGGCATCCCACGTGGCCAGCAACCTCACCAACCCCGGAGGACCTGGCTACCTTTTAGCTCTAAGCCCCTGGGACTCCCACGAGTAGAGGCTCTACTCAAGAAACCTACTTGCTATCCCTGGCACCAGCCCGGGACCGCGGACCCAACACACTCTGCACCAGCCAAGCCTGGCCAGTGCCGGAGTGGACAAAGACCCAGAGGACGACCCCACGGCGACTGTGACCCAGAGTCCGGCACCCAAGGACCCCCCTCGACATCCCGGAAGAAGCCTGCAGCCTCAGAACCAAGTGCCACCCCAGCCGCGATCAACCAGAGGGTAAGATTCCCGACGTCAAAAGGCACCCCTGCACCCGGCGCCCTGCGACCCCCTGTGCCCAATCCCGGGGTACCCACCTAACCTACAACTACCCAACTTACCTCTCGAAGTGGTGGTGGCACCTGAAACATCCTCGTCCCCGAGCCTGCAGCCTCTTTCCAAACCGGAACATTCCCATTGATTTCCATTGAGCGCCCTAAGGCTCAAAAGCACCCTGCACCCAGCCGCCCGAGTGGCCCTGGCAGTGCCCTCTCTACACTAACCTACTTCCCCACTTGCCCTGAGTAAGTGACCAGGAGCCCAGCTCCCACAGCCGCGTGGCTTGCCAGACAGCAGCCACCAACCAAGGCCCCCCTATCCCTCATAGGATAACATTGGGCCCAACTCTCTCTGCACCCGGCCGTCCTGAAACCGCTGAGGGTGAACCAACTGTACCTACCTGACACTGGGGGACCCCTGAGTCCATGCCCGGAATTTCAACACTACCAGTCGAGTACTTACCCTTAAACCGCTAACTTCATTTTCCTCATAGGGTAACATTGACTGACTTTTTCTTCAAAAATCTTCTAAGTGTGAACTTTTCAAAACTGCAAAAAGTCACCAAAAATCAGCCAAGTGACAAAAACGAATTTACTCACCTGCTCCTAGGTGAGCTCCCAGTGCTGGATCTTGGTGCCCAGCCCTGACTCTGAAAAGTGTTCACAACTATACTTACTTCTAACTCATTTTTCTCCCATAGGAAACCATTGTCTGCTTTTCTGTGAAATTTCTTCTAAGTGTCTACTTTTGCAAATTTGAAATATTCTTTTAAAATCGTACCATTTCTGCAAACGAAATTACTTACCTGCTTTTGATAAGGACCCCAGTCCTGGGTCTAGGCACCCAGTCCTGGATTACTAAAGTAACGATAAAGTACTCTACCTGCAATTTGAATTTCTTGCCATAGAGATCCATTGAATGTTTTCTGTGAAATAGTTTCTAAGTGCTAACTTTTGAAATAGCTAAATATTATTTAAAAATCATTACAGTTATTAAGTCGACTTTCATCACTTGATTCTGAATACTGACCCCAGGCTGGTTCTAGGATCCAGACCTGGAATTCCAAAAGTAATCTGAAAAGTAATTTATTACAAATAACCTGAATTTACCATTGAGCTCAATGCATTGTTATGTTTAGGAAATAGGATTGTTTATTGCAACCAACTGTGACTGTTTACACAAATTTATTGCTTGAAACAAAAGTATTTATATTCAACCTCTCATTCTGAGAAAGTATATTTTTACCCCCTTGTGGTTCTAAAAATAAAACAAGCATATATTTTATATATACAAATCATTGGCCTAGAGTTCAGTTATTGAGTGTGTGAAACCATTTGCTGACTGAGTGTGTACAATAAATGCTTTACACTGTCCTCTGGTACTGCCTTACTGCTCGACCAAGCTACCACTTTTGAGAGTAAGGTCATACCTAACTTTGACCTCTATCAGCCTCTGGGGGACTGTGGACTCTGTACACCCTGTACCTATTAGGGAACAGTATATACAGAGCCACTTTCTCACATTGGTGGATCAGCGGTGGGATACAAACTTGCATTTGTTGGACTACTTGGTTACCATCTGATCACACGACAGAACTCTTAAAAATTGCCTTTAGAATTCTGATTGGTTTTTCCAAAATTACTAAAAGTCTTGCTAGGGCCTTGCTTAAGTCCCATTAGAATTTTAGAAAAATAAAAGTCACTATAGTCAGGGTAGAGGGTTAGAACTGTCAGGTTAGAATGTCTCAAACAAACCCAGCTATTAGTGATAATAATAACATGGACCTGGTGGAGGAGCTCGACCTCACACCTTACTTACACTTGTCTTTCAAGGAATTGAGGTCCTTATGTAAACTCAAAAATTTACAAATGGGTCAGCATCCATCCAAACAAGGGCTCCAGGAGCTCCTGGCTGAGTATGCTAAAGACCACCCATCTGAACATGGTGATGGCCAGTCAGATGAGGAAAGGGAAACAGGGGAGGAGGACAGCAACCTCCCCATACTATTCCCTAGGGAGGAGATGGCACCCATACCCTCCAACTCAAGACATAGCATCTGGGCACCTAGAGACCACACAGGTGGCTCTGGTCCCAGAGACAACACTGGGGGACCCCCCAGTGAAGAGGACAGCCTTGTGAGGCTGGCAAAAAGAATAGATCTAGAGTCCAGGCTCCTGGCTCTAGAAAAGGAAAGGAGAGAGATGGGTTTAGCACCCATCAATGGTGGCAGCAATAATAAAAACAAGGATAGGGAGGAAACTTCTGACCTTAAAATCCCCAAAGGGATTGTCCCTAAATTTGAGGAAGGTGATGATATCACCAAATGGTTCACAGCCTTTGAGAGGGCTTGTGATATCAGGAAAGTAAAGAAACCTCTCTGGGGGGCACTCCTGTGGGAACTGTTCTCTGGTAACTGCAGGGACAGGCTTCTGACTCTCTCTGGGCCAGAAGCAGGATCCTATGACCTCATGAAGAAAGCTCTGATTGAGGGATTCGGATTCACCACTGAGGAGTATAGAATTAGATTCAGGGGGGCTCACAAAACCCAGACCCAGTCCTGGATTGATTTTGTAGATTTCTCAGTGAAGACACTGGATGGTTGGTTAGCTGGACATGGTGTGCAGGATTTTACTGGATTGTACAATTTATTCATGAAGGAACATATTTTGAGTAACTGCACAAATGAAAAGTTGCATCAGCATTTGGTAGACCTAGGTCTAATTTCTCCCCAAGAATTGGGAAAGAAGGCAGACCACTGGGTCAAGACTAGGGTGACCAAGACAACCACTGGGGGTGACCAAAAGAAGGTGGTCACAAAACCTCCCCAGGGGAAAGGTGGTGAGAATCCCCAAGATAAAAAGTCTGAGTCTTCCAAAGGGCCCCAAAAACCTGTTCAGGTGGGTGGGACCCAAACTACTCCCTATGTGCCCCAACCATATAGGGGGAAGAACTTTGATCCCTTAAAGGCCTGGTGTAATACCTGTAAGAAGCAGGGACACCTAACTGTATCTTGCCCCCTAAACAAAGCCCCTAAGGCACCCAGTACAGCCACTCCTGGGGCAGCAAGTATACAAATGGGATCAGAGGTGTACCCTGAGCAAATCTGGGAACACACTGAAGCAAGTTTAGTCTCCTTGGGAGAAGTGGAGTTTGCCACTGTGGCTGTGTGGCCCCCCAACTTAAAGAAATACTTACAGTACCCCTGGGTAAATGGAACTAGGGTAGAAGCTCTGAGGGATACAGGTGCCAGTGTCACTATGGTGAAAGACACACTGGTTTCCCCTGAGCAATACTTGATTGGGAAGTCTTACCCAGTCACCAACGCTGACAGTGTCACCACTAGTCATCCCATGGCCATGGTAACATTAGGCTGGGGGGGGTTACTGGCCTGAAACAGGTAGTGGTCTCTCCAAAGTTGCCAGCTGCATGCCTGCTTGGAAATGATCTGGAAACCTCAGCCTGGGCTGAAGTTGAGTTAAAGGCCCATGCAGCCATGCTGGGCATCCCTGAATTGGTGTGTGTGCAAACCAGAGCACAGAGCAAGAGGAAGGGTGAAAAAGTAGGTTTGGAGCCTGGAATAATGGCCCAACCAACCAAGAGGAAGGGCAAGGAGACTGGGGGACCAGCTTCTGTACAGCCAAACACTCAGAACCCCTCTCCCCCTGGAGAGGATGTAGATACCCCTGAGGGAACTGAGTCCATGGAGCTTGACCCTTACCAGGTTGAACTCTTGGGCCCAGGGGGACCCTCTAGGGAAGAGCTGTGCCAGGGCCAGCGAGACTGTCCCACTCTTGAAAGCCTGAGACAACAAGCTGCTTCAGAAGCCAGGGGAGATGTCAGTGGTACCCACAGAGCTTATTGGGAAGAGGGATTACTGTATGCTGAGGCAAGAGACCCCACTCCTGGAGCCACCAGGAGGGTGGTAGTGCCACAGAAGTACAGGGAGTTCCTCCTAACTTTGGCTCATGACATCCCCCTAGCTGGACATCTGGGGCAATCCAAAACTTGGGAAAGGTTAGTGAGTCACTTTTACTGGCCCCAGATGCACCAAAAGGTGAAGGAGTTTGTCAGCTCCTGTGTTACCTGTCAGGCCAGTGGCAAGACAGGTGGCCACCCAAAGGCCCCCCTCATTCCACTACCAGTGGTGGGGGTCCCCTTTGAAAGGGTAGGTGTGGACATTGTGGGTCCACTTGAACCTCCCACAGCCTCAGGGAACAAATTCATTCTAGTAGTAGTGGATCATGCTACTAGGTACCCTGAAGCAATTCCACTTAGGACTACTACAGCTCCTGCAGTAGCCAAGGCCCTCCTGGGTGTCTTCACCAGGGTGGGTTTTCCTAAGGAGGTGGTTTCAGACAGAGGTTCCAACTTCATGTCTGCTTACCTAACACACATGTGGAAAGAGTGGGGAGTGCAGTACAAGTTTACTACACCCTACCACCCACAAACCAATGGCCTTGTTGAGAGGTTCAACAAGACATTGAAAGGTATGATCATGGGACTCCCTGAGAAACTCAAAAGGAGGTGGGATGTCCTGTTACCATGCTTGCTTTTCGCTTACAGGGAAGTGCCACAGAAGGGAGTAGGTTTCTCACCCTTTGAACTTCTGTTTGGTCATCCTGTAAGGGGACCACTATGTCTTGTAAAAGAGGGCTGGGAGAGGCCTCTTCAGGAACCCAAACAAGACATAGTGGACTATGTGCTTGGCCTAAGGTCCAGAATGGCTGAGTATATGGAAAAGGCATCCAAGAACCTTGAGGCCAGCCAGGAGCTCCAGAAGCACTGGTATGACCAAAAAGCTGCACTGGTTGAATTTCAACCAGGGCAACAGGTGTGGGTTTTGGAGCCAGTGGCACCAAGGGCTCTCCAAGACAAATGGAGTGGCCCTTACCCTATCCTAGAGAGAAAGAGTGAGGTCACCTATCTAGTTGACCTGGGCACTAGCAGGACACCCAAAAGGGTCATCCATGTGAACCGCCTTAAACTCTACAATGATAGGGCTGACATCACCATGCTGATGGTGACTGATGAAGAACAGGAAGCAGAGAGTGAGCCACTCCCTGACCTCCTATCCTACAGCCCAAAAGATGGGTCAGTAGATGGTGTGATTTTCTCAGACACCCTCTCTGCCCAACAGCAGACTGACTGCAAGCAAGTCTTGCAACAATATGCTAGCCTCTTTTCCCTGACCCCTGGTCTGACAAGCTGGTGTACCCATGATGTGGACACTGGTGACAGTGCACCTGTCAAGAACAAAATCTATCGACAGTCAGATCAAGTCAAGGAAAGCATCAAAGCTGAGGTCAGCAAGATGCTGGAGTTAGGGGTCATTGAGCCTTCAGAGAGCCCCTGGGCTAGCCCAGTGGTTCTGGTCCCCAAACCTCATCAACAGGGTGAAAAGAGAGAGATGAGGTTCTGTGTGGACTATAGAGGGCTCAACTCTGTCACCAAGACAGATGCTCACCCTATCCCAAGAGCAGATGAACTGATAGACAAATTGGGGGCTGCCAAATTTCTCAGTACCTTTGACTTAACTGCAGGGTACTGGCAGATTGGCATGGCCCCAGGAGCGAAAGAAAAGACAGCATTCTCCACCCCTGATGGGCATTATCAGTTTACTGTGATGCCCTTTGGGTTAAAGAATGCCCCTGCCACCTTCCAGAGGTTGGTGAACCATGTCCTGGCTGGGTTGGAGTCCTTTAGTGCAGCTTATCTTGATGATATTGCTGTCTTTAGCTCCACCTGGCAGGATCACCTGATCCACCTTGGGAAGGTTTTAGAGGCTCTGCAGAGTGCAGGTCTCACTATCAAGGCATCCAAATGCCAGATAGGGCAGGGCACTGTGGTGTACTTGGGCCACCTTGTAGGTGGAGGCCAGGTACAGCCCTTACAACCCAAAATCCAGGCCATCATGGACTGGATAGCTCCAACAACCCAGACCCAAGTCAGGGCATTCCTTGGCTTGACTGGGTACTACAGGAGGTTTGTGAAGGGGTATGGGTCCATTGTGACCCCCCTCACAGAACTCACCTCCAAGAAAATGCCCAAGAAAGTTAACTGGACAGTTAGTTGTCGAAAGGCTTTTGACACCCTAAAAGAAGCAATGTGCTCAGCACCAATTCTAAAAGCTCCAGATTATGCCAAGCAGTTCATAGTGCAGACTGATGCCTCTGAGCTAGGGATAGGAGCGGTCCTATCCCAGACCAATGATGAAGGCCAAGACCAACCTGTTGCTTTTATAAGCAGAAGACTACTCCCTAGAGAGCAGCGTTGGAGTGCCATTGAGAGGGAGGCCTTTGCTGTGGTTTGGTCCCTGAAGAAGCTGAGGCCATACTTGTTTGGCACTCACTTCCTAGTTCAAACTGACCACAGACCTCTCAGATGGCTAATGCAGATGAAAGGGGAAAATCCAAAACTACTGAGGTGGTCCATCTCCCTACAGGGAATGGACTTTGAAGTGGAACACAGACCAGGGACTGCCCATGCCAATGCAGATGGACTTTCCAGGTTCTTCCACTTAGACAATGAAGACTCCATAGGACAAGGTTAGTCTCATCACCTTTCGTTTGGGGGGGGGTTGTGTGAGAAAGTGCCATCTTTCTTGCATGGTATGCCCCCATTTTTTGCTAAATTGCTGAATGTACTTCGATTGAGTGTACCCTGGGTTCCTGCCAATCAGGTGCCCAGGGCCTATGTTCCTTCCTTAAACCACACAAACTCCAAATTGGCAAACCCTAGCCACATGTCAGCCCCTAGTAAATGGTACCCTAGGTACCCAGGGCCTTGTGACCAGGGAAGGCCTCTAAGGGCTGCAGCACTCATTGTGCCACCCTCAGAGGCCCTGTACCCTTACACACACACACTGCCCTTGCAGGCTGAGTGTCTGGGTGCAGGACAAAACAAAGAGTCGACATGGCACACATCACTGTGTACCATGCCCATCACCTACACTGCCAAGGCATATGTCAGCCACCCCTCTAGCTGGGTGCATTACGCCTATGGTGTGGGCACAGGAGCAGGAGCCCTGTGCCCCTACAGTACCCGGGTCCATTCCTGGGCACTGTAAGTGCAGTGCTGTCATTTAAGAATACATGGTGCTGAGAGCTTGTCAAACACGAGCTCCACAGCACCATATTGGCAACACTGAAGCCTGGGAAGTTTGGTATCAAACTTCTCAGCACATTGAACCCACACTGATGCCAGTGTAGGATTTAATGTACTAAGCACCCCAGAGGGCATCTTAGAAGATGCCCCCTTACAGCTAACTTGCAATCCACGTCTGCTCTGAGGCTGCCCAGGCTGCCACACAGCAGACACGTTGCTGGACCCCTGGGTGGGAGAGCCCCTGCTCTCCCGGGCCTGCAACAATGCACATCCTGGGTGAGGTGAGAAATCTCCTCCCCCAGGATGAGCAAAGGGAAGCTTCAAAGGCCTGCCGCCAGTTGGAGTTTCCCCAGGCCACTGCAACCCCCCACTCTGGCGGGAAGCTTGGCCGGAAACCCCATACAAGGACAGGGGATGTGCCAGCCTGCCCACCCCACCCCTCAGGTGGGGGAGGCGAGGTGAAGCACATCTCCGGGCTCTCGCCATCTTGAAGATGGGAGGCCCTACCCTATCAGGATTAGGCTACTGCCCCCCTCCCACAGGAGAGAGGCAGGATAGGGGGTGTACCCACCCCAGGACAAGGACCCATTGGTCCCTGGCCTTCACCTACCTGTAACGCCCCTAAATCTAGTATTTAGGGGCCCCCTGAACCTTCCTTCCTCAGATTCCAGATAGAAAAACGACAAGAAGAGCAAGAAGAACAAAGACCTGCCCTGCAGCTGCTAAAAAGAGAAGAAGACACCAACTGCTTTGGCCCCAGCCCTACCGGCCTGTCGACTCTCGAACCTGCACCAGCGCGGCATCCCACGTGGCCAGCAACCTCACCAACCCCGGAGGACCTGGCTACCTTTTAGCTCTAAGCCCCTGGGACTCCCACGAGTAGAGGCTCTACTCAAGAAACCTACTTGCTATCCCTGGCACCAGCCCGGGACCGCGGACCCAACACACTCTGCACCAGCCAAGCCTGGCCAGTGCCGGAGTGGACAAAGACCCAGAGGACGACCCCACGGCGACTGTGACCCAGAGTCCGGCACCCAAGGACCCCCCTCGACATCCCGGAAGAAGCCTGCAGCCTCAGAACCAAGTGCCACCCCAGCCGCGATCAACCAGAGGGTAAGATTCCCGACGTCAAAAGGCACCCCTGCACCCGGCGCCCTGCGACCCCCTGTGCCCAATCCCAGGGTACCCACCTAACCTACAACTACCCAACTTACCTCTCGAAGTGGTGGTGGCACCTGAAACATCCTCGTCCCCGAGCCTGCAGCCTCTTTCCAAACCGGAACATTCCCATTGATTTCCATTGAGCGCCCTAAGGCTCAAAAGCACCCTGCACCCAGCCGCCCGAGTGGCCCTGGCAGTGCCCTCTCTACACTAACCTACTTCCCCACTTGCCCTGAGTAAGTGACCAGGAGCCCAGCTCCCACAGCCGCGTGGCTTGCCAGACAGCAGCCACCAACCAAGGCCCCCCTATCCCTCATAGGATAACATTGGGCCCAACTCTCTCTGCACCCGGCCGTCCTGAAACCGCTGAGGGTGAACCAACTGTACCTACCTGACACTGGGGGACCCCTGAGTCCATGCCCGGAATTTCAACACTACCAGTCGAGTACTTACCCTTAAACCGCTAACTTCATTTTCCTCATAGGGTAACATTGACTGACTTTTTCTTCAAAAATCTTCTAAGTGTGAACTTTTCAAAACTGCAAAAATTCACCAAAAATCAGCCAAGTGACAAAAACGAATTTACTCACCTGCTCCTAGGTGAGCTCCCAGTGCTGGATCTTGGTGCCCAGCCCTGACTCTGAAAAGTGTTCACAACTATACTTACTTCTAACTCATTTTTCTCCCATAGGAAACCATTGTCTGCTTTTCTGTGAAATTTCTTCTAAGTGTCTACTTTTGCAAATTTGAAATATTCTTTTAAAATCGTACCATTTCTGCAAACGAAATTACTTACCTGCTTTTGATAAGGACCCCAGTCCTGGGTCTAGGCACCCAGTCCTGGATTACTAAAGTAACGATAAAGTACTCTACCTGCAATTTGAATTTCTTGCCATAGAGATCCATTGAATGTTTTCTGTGAAATAGTTTCTAAGTGCTAACTTTTGAAATAGCTAAATATTATTTAAAAATCATTACAGTTATTAAGTCGACTTTCATCACTTGATTCTGAATACTGACCCCAGGCTGGTTCTAGGATCCAGACCTGGAATTCCAAAAGTAATCTGAAAAGTAATTTATTACAAATAACCTGAATTTACCATTGAGCTCAATGCATTGTTATGTTTAGGAAATAGGATTGTTTATTGCAACCAACTGTGACTGTTTACACAAATTTATTGCTTGAAACAAAAGTATTTATATTCAACCTCTCATTCTGAGAAAGTATATTTTTACCCCCTTGTGGTTCTAAAAATAAAACAAGCATATATTTTATATATACAAATCATTGGCCTAGAGTTCAGTTATTGAGTGTGTGAAACCATTTGCTGACTGAGTGTGTACAATAAATGCTTTACACTGTCCTCTGGTACTGCCTTACTGCTCGACCAAGCTACCACTTTTGAGAGTAAGGTCATACCTAACTTTGACCTCTATCAGCCTCTGGGGGACTGTGGACTCTGTACACCCTGTACCTATTAGGGAACAGTATATACAGAGCCACTTTCTCACACTGAGAGACCAAAACGAACTTTCAAACGAAGATGCTGTAGAGCTTGCATATGTAGCATTTTATTAGTGGTTTCAGTATGGCTATTTTTAACAGCAGCAGTTCCTTATTTCATGATAACAGACAAAAAGAATGATACAGATACTAATGAGAAAACAGCTACCATGAAAGGAGATAGAGTAGAATTAGAAGCAGCAGATGAGATAGATTTACATCACACATATGACACGTCTTTAAATGTCTTCACAAAGTTGTTATTTCAGAATGTAGATACGATGGAGATTAGCGATTGTTATGTTTTTATGAAATTACCAGCTTCAGTGTCAGAAGGAGTTACTTATCACCATTTACCTTTAACATATGGTATTTCATGTAGTGTACTGACAAGTTTGTTCTATAGAACAGGAAGACTTCAGTATTATTATTAAAACTTAGATGTAGTATTTTCAGAAATTCCTATTCGAAAGAATATGAATACAGTGCTTAGTAGTCCGGATGCACAGTTTAGGGTTGAATTTTTCCTAACAATGAAGTCAATAGATATAGTAAAGGCACACAAAAATAACCTAACATGTACATTATGTGAAGAAGAGAAAGTGTTTTTGAATTTAGTTGAAGAAAGGAGACAGGATTTCCAAAGAAAAGCTGCTGAATAGAAAACCCATGTACCTCCATGAGCTGAGAAAGAGGGAATTTATACAGCTGGCAAAGTTCATGCTGCGATGTCCCTAGACTTTGTGAAGAAAGGGAAAACCTGCCTCATAGATTAAAGACAGATTATAATAACGTATTTATTGGTTT
Organism: Triturus cristatus; assembly: GCF_964204655.1. NCBI lineage: Eukaryota > Metazoa > Chordata > Amphibia > Caudata > Salamandridae > Triturus > Triturus cristatus. The sequence continues at coordinate 818,920,885 of NC_140579.1, read as the reverse complement.
CAGTGAATGTGAACATAACTTCCTGATTTTGGGAGGTTGGGGACTTAAAGGGGGAACTGATCTAGTATTTCCTGGGGTTTACTACGTGTGTGGAAATAATGCTTACTATAAGTTACCTGCACGGTGGTACGGAAGTTGCTACTTTGGGATAGTATTTCCGAAAATATATCATATAAAAAGAATCACTGGAAGCAATGAAAATACTAATGAACTAACAAGAAGAAAGGGAGCTAGTTTTTCTGAAATAGTAGGTGATATATTTGGTGCATTGATACCTTCAGTGGGAGTCATTCTAAATTCACATAGAATTTGTCAATTGTCAACAGTGGTTGATCGTCTCTCAAGTGATACTACTGGGGGTTTCTTGATGATTAATAGGAGATTGTTGCGATTAGATCTATGGTTCTATAAAACCGACGTGCGCTTGATATCGTATTGGAAAAAGAAGGCGGAGTCTGTAAAATGTTGAAAGAACATTGTTGCACTTACGTACCAGATAAAAGGAAATCAGAGGATATATTAAAAATATTACAAGACTTCATGAAGATTTGAAACCACTTGAGGCTGACAGTGTATGGGAAAGACTAACAAAGAGTATTTCTTCAATAGGGACTTGGTTTAATGATTTAGGGAAAAGTGTTTTAGGTCAAATAATCCTTCCAGTAGTTGGAATACTAATAATAGTTTTAATAATAATGATTTGGTGTAAGTGTTTTAGAAACAAAGGAAAGGGAAGAAAATATGAAGTGAATGGAAAAGGAAAGAAAAGAAAGTATGAAGAAATCCAAATGGAGGAAATGAAGGCAAGAATTTATAAACAGATGAAAGATTTAGAAGATAAAGATGAGACTAAGAGATAAAAGGAAGAAAATGAAATTGAAAGATACTGAAAGTTGGCATCTGGTTTAGGATGGGTAATTTTGTGATGGCTCAAAATGCCATCAGAGAGGGGATTGATGGAGCAGGGACTCATAGAAAAGAGACTTGTTCGGAAGCAACCCTCTCATTTAACTCACTAATATGTTAATAATTACGTATTGTGTAAAACTAACGCGCACTATATAAACACATGAATTAGTGAAGCTTTCATATGTGTTTGCTAACGTTAACCAACTGGAACGAATTACTAAAGCCGCTTTAACAGGGAAATCTTTACTGCGCATGCGTCAACTGCATCTACATAATATGACGTATTAAGGATTGGAGGGAAATTCTTGCGCATGAGCAAAAGGCACTAAAATGGAGTCTTGAAGATTCGCGTGCATGGCACCTGCTTAGCTGAAACGAAATCGAGCTATTTTACTAATGCTAATGCGGGGAAAGTATTAATAAGAAAAGGGGGTTAGAGTAGAGACAGGTGGTATACAGTGAAACCATTTATTTGTGAAAATAACATTTGTCTTTTCTAACTTTATCACTAGTGCGCATTTGGGCCTCTCCTGTATGTCTGAAGTGAGCCGAGTCATGTGGTTTTTGCGCATGACAACTGAAAGTCAGCCCGGAAGATTTACAGGCGGGCCGGGAAGAGGACAAGGTCACAGTATGCCTGAGAACCGGCAGTGAAAAATCTAAATGAATAAGACTACATGTTCAAATTAAAACATTTGTTGCAGATGTAATGTGAATGCGGGTGGGAAAATAAAAACATGAATAAAAATTAAGGGGATGGGTTTGTTAACAATGGGCTAACTGAAAAAGTGATATGTAAGCATGGTGTGATGATCTTTCCCCCCTTTCCTGACATATTAGATTTCGTATTTTTTGCGATATTGAAACTTTAGTGGGTGGTACATGAAGAGCGAAAGGTATAATTGAGGTAGCCTTTAGTTAGTTAGAGAGACGTCGATGCTGAGATGCTGTGAGCCGTGGGTGTTGTCGGAGTAGCGAGAGATGCTGATGAAGAACTTGAATGCACAGCCCTCTATCCTAATTTAATTGGGTTAGAAAGAAGATCGCGGAAGAATCTCGAGGAGGAAGAGAGTGTCAGAGAGGGGTGCGACGCGACTGTCAGTGTTAGAGAGGTCATCTATCCTGTCCTGAAATCTTTGTATCCTGAACTATCCCGGGGGACCCTTTCCAGCCCTTTGGCCAAGGCCTTGGTCTTGACACTATTCTTGGTAATTATAATTTCATGCATTTGCAGATGTTCTTTTCTCTCTGTCCTCTCCTTTCTGAGCATAAGTCATTGCAAAGTTTGAAGTATGTGTTTGATGATTTGATTAATTGAAACTTCTCTCCTATGAGTGACGGTGACTGTACTGTATTTTTGAAGTGGTTTCACATGCAATAAATTTAGATAAAGACTTAAAACTTACCCGAGTCTGTGGGTATTTACTTCATGGTATAGAGAAGTTTTTAGAATTATGTTCATTATCACCATCAATTAGTTCAACTAATAATGGTCCATCGACCAGAGTAAAGAATCTTTTGATCAGTGAAAGGTTAGATAGGAATGGTGAATAACTAATCTTAATTTTCTGATCACCCCACATAAACTTTGACTCCAGCGGTTTACTCAATTGTGTGTGTTTATGGGCACAGGTAAGTATATGGTAGTGGAGTATCTGTTGTTGGTACGCCGCTGGATCAACACTATGACACTATGGGTTTGAAAGCAGTGATTGGTAGCGTGTTTACCATGTGATCAAGGTCACGGAAGCTGACCGAAACGCTTGATCATTTGTTGGTGTGGGTAATAAAGAAGATTTTCGCACATATTTTACAGGAGACCGTGCCCATTTGTTCAAAGAAAGTTGATGTATTTGGGAATTATCGTGGCATATATATATAAATATATACTTATATATATCTATATTCACTGAAAAAACCATAGGTTTCACACATGTTATAGTTAGCGGAAATTTTACTGATAAAAAACCAATGAAATTCCCCCGTTATAGTTAGTGCAGGCAACTATAACTCACGCGACCGCAATCATCTGCTGATGCTAATACTGTATTTAGACACTTATTTGCCCATGTCTTCTTCCATACATTTTTAGCTATACATATATTACAAATATTTTTTTTTCATAAAGACACATATGTCATCAGCAGAAGATTGCGGTCGCGTGAGTTATAGTTGCCTGCACTAACTATAACGGGGGAATTTCATTGGTTTTTTATCAGTAAAATTTCCGCTAACTATAACATGTGTGAAACCTATGGTTTTTTCAGTGAATTTGCAAGGTTTTTTAAATGCTAATTCCTAACTATAACGTGTGTGAAACCTATGGTTTTTTCAGTGAATTTGTACGGTTTTTTAAATGCTAAGTTACTTTACGCCATTCGTGGCGTGCGCGCCCACTTTACGCAGTTAGTGCCGTGCACGCACGGTGGGCACGCGGTGCGCTACGCGCACCGCGTGCCCACGTTACGCTAGATGGGCCATGTACGCACGATGCGCTTCGCGCACCGTGCGCACATGGAGGACATATGATGCACTTCGTTTTGAAAGGTAATATTTTAATTTTTCGTATATGTTATAAGCCATGCACAAATGGTGCCCTTCGGGCACCATTTGCACACGGGGTGGAGAGAGTGTGGATAATTATTTTTTTTATTATTATTTTTTTTAATATTTTAGTTTAACTCATCTTTAATAAGCCATGCACAATTGGTGCCCTTCGGGCACCATTTGCACACGGGGTGGGGAGAGTGTGGATAATTTTTTTTTTTTAATAATTTTTTACCGTACGCGTACGGTAAGTGTAATCGGCGAAATTAGCGAAAAAATAAAAATTCCGTTTTTGGCCTTGGGGGATCTTTGGGGACTCCCTCAACATTGCTATGTGTGTGGGAGCTGTCTAAACAGCCCCTTTACATGTTTTTGGGCTTAATATTTTAAACATCACTCTCAGTGCGAGAGAGAAAATGGCGGCCGCCGCTTCCTGGTTTCGGCCGATTCGAATGTTTACTAAGATCTAAGAGCCAATCAGAATCGCGCTCGCGCACGCCACCGTACGCGTACGGTAAGCGTACCGTAAGCGCACCGTAAGCTGGCTCAGATATATATATTGATTTAAAGGCTATTTTCTCAGAATCTACTGAACAGATTTACACCAAACCTACAAAAGGCACTTCCTTGACCTGAGGACTACCTCTCTGCCAAATTTCTAGTAATTCTGTTCAGCCGTTCGGGCTGTAGCCCTGTCTAAAGGTCCTATGGAAAAATGCATGGGAAAAACGCGTTTTGGGACCCCCCTTTTATCTCAGCCCCCGCTTGACGAATCCCCCCGAGACTTTCAGGGAAGGAGCGGAGCGGAGCGCCCCACCTATTTTGAAAAATTCGCGAGGATTCGTCGACCGGCGCCAAAGTTATTCAAAATAGAATGTTGCGGATTTCCTATGGAAACGTGGTCCTAACTATAACTACCTACTGGCGACCGCCAGTAGGTAATATAGATATAGATATATATATATATATATATATTCACTTAAAAAACCATAGGTTTCACACATGTTATAGTTAGCTGTACATTTCACTCGTAAAAAACCAATGAAATTCCACGTTATAGTTAGATCAGGTAACTATAACTTGCGCGCCCACAATAAACTGCTGATTATGTCACATATTACATCACTCATGACATGGTCAGTGACATCACTCATGACATCAATGTTGACATCTGAAATTACACATTGTGGATTGCGGTCGCGCAAGTTATAGTTACCTGATCTAACTATAACGTGGAATTTAATTGGTTTTTTACGAGTGAAATGGACAGCTAACTATAACATGTGTGAAACCTATGGTTTTTTAAGTGAATTTGCAAGGTTTTTTAAATGATAATTCCTAACTATAACGTGTGTGAAACCTATGGTTTTTTCAGTGAATTTGTACGGTTTTTTAAATGCTAAGTTATGTATTTTTTTTTTTTTCTGGTTTTTCACTATGCGCACACCCTGCGTGCACCGAGCGCCCACGTTACGCAGTCCATGCCGTGCGCGCTTCGCCTTTTTTTACACAGTAACATTTGTTTTTTTCTCCCTTGTGGGTCCTTTAATTTATTTAATAAATGTGATTGTTACTTCTTTATTTTTTTTTTATTTTTTTTTGCCGTGCACGTACGGTAAGCTTACCGTACGCGCACTCCGCGATTTTTTAAAAAAAATTAATAAATGTATTTTTCGTACTTTTGGGTCCTTCTTGGACCCCCTGACAAACACTAGGGGGTCTGCAACTCTCTTCGTTGCCCCCTTTTCACGTTCCCCACCTTTGTTTCTCAGTGCGAGAGACAGAAAATGGCGGCCGACACTTCCTGATTTCGACCGATTCGAATGTTTACAGTCATGTAACCACCAATCAGAATTGAGCTCGCGCACGGCACCGTACGCGTACGGTAAGCTTACGGTAAGCGCACGGAGCGCGCTTACAGATATATATATTGATTTAAATGCTATTTTCTCAGGACCTACTGAACAGATTTACACCAGACCTACAAAAGGCACATCCTTGACCTGAGGACAACCTCTCTGCCAAATTTCAAGTAATTCTGTTCAGCCGTTCGGGCTGTAGCTCGGACTAAAGGTCCTATGGGAAAATGCATGGGGAAAACGCGTTTTGGGACCCCGCTTTTTTTCAGCCCCCGCTTGACGAATCCCCCGAGACTTTCAGGGTAGGAGCGGAGCGTAGCGCCCCATTAGTTTTGAAAATTTCGCGAGGATTCGTCGACCGGCGCCAAAGTTATTCCAAATAGAATGTTGCGGATTTCCTATGGAAACACGGTCCTAACTATAACTATCTACTGGCGACCGCCAGTAGATAATATATATATATATATATATATGTATATATATATATATATATATATATATATATATAGATCAGTTATATTAGCTAGTAAGCAGGCGGGTTGAGCTTGTCAAAGATGAAGGTATGAGGTGGCCTGTAAGATGAGTAGGTTGTCTCAATTATGGAGTGTGATTTGTATTTCAATTGTCAACAGCATGTCCTACTGTAGCTTTTATTATATGAATGTCTCTGGAGATGTGATCTTTTTAGTGTATTGAGACTGGGGTGAGATGGTTGAAGTGAGGAGGGGGCAGAGAGAGTTTTTTAGAGTGCTGTGGTCTGAAGATGGTGATGAGGCTGGCACTTACTTGATGGTGGTTTGGGCAAAGTGAGTGGCCCATCATTCTGGTATGGTCCCTTCAGGGCCAAACTAGTCATGTGTGCAATGCAATATTGCAGACTTTAACCCTCAAATCATCAAAATGACCTGTTCTTACATTTTACCAGAAAACCCAGACATTTTGTCTTACAATGTCCCTTCTAATGTCTTTTCCTTTACAACCACCATCTCATACTAAACCAGATACCTGAAAATCTGTCCCCAAGGAACTATGACTTACGGTTCCCATGTCCAGGTCTAAACGTATTTTCTCATTAACATACAGCAACATCCATCCAGATTTCATTATCAACCATGTGGCTGAAACAAAAATCTGCAAAGAAATCTATTACTCCTCACAATATTCATACTCACCCAATTATCTCAGATGTAGTTGTGTCTGGTAGGGCTGCCATGTCTACCAGTTTTGTAACAGCCTCAATCAACACAGTATCCAAGGCCTCTATATCGCTGCCAGGCTGCTGATTTTTACCTGTGAAAAGGGATAGAAAATAAATGACTCAGAAAAAACATATGCTTTTCTTAATCAGGTTAATCATGACTGGCACATTCCCAGTGCAAGTAAACATGTGTTGCATACCAACTGTACCTCACAGCATATTACAAGCACATAGTCCATATTTCATGCTGCCTTTTTCTTAAAGGGGGGCTTTATTTTATATTTTGTTTTGACATGTTGTCCCTGTTTCAATTGCAAAGGGACAGGTTCCTCAAGACCTCGTCTCTAACTTCCATAACTATTAGAAATCAATTCAGCGGAACAACTCGATTTTTTTAACAATCAGAATTCCAAAAAACTGTTGCATCCTCACATGTGCCTTTGACTTAGTGTTGCACATGTCTTCTATGTGAGGCTTATGTTTTTTATTGAAACATTACAGAGACACTACCCTATAATGAAGGTATAACTAAATTTCTCCATTTACACCTTTGGGTCTGGACCAGTTTCTTAAAGACACTTGTAAAATGGCTAGGATTGCTATAACAATGGATACTCATAAACTGATTGACATTTTCTGAACAAAGGCAGCAGACTGAATCTACAATTAACTTAGGTGCCGACAAAGAGAGCACATTTTAGCAGTAAAAAAGACAGTGATAAAAAACAAAGAGACAGAATTAAAAAACAAATTTAGAAACCTTCCTGAAAAATTGATGTACGATTTTTCTATAGTTCTTTGTGAATTAAATTAAATATTTCACCATTTGTAAAAATGGTCAATCTATACTTGTGTCTGTATTTTTGTGCATTGTTTAGAGTTTCAAATAAAATTGCATAGGTTAGGGCCCCTAATTTCCGCTAATGACTCAGTAGTAGACACTGGGTTCCAATAATGATTCCCTAGGGGTCCCTGAATTTTAGTAATGGCTCAGTGGGATCACTGACAGAATATCGATGACAAGAATATCGACCTACAAAAATAGCGAGGAAAAAATATAGAATGCCAAAATATCGACTGCCTATCTACAAACAGGTAAGTACTAAAATATCGATTCCAAAATATAGTTGTAAAAAATTAAGGGGCCGATTCCGATCCTGGAAAAACCGGGTACGAACCGTCGGTCGGAGCGTTTTCTCCGTCCGACTCGTACCCGGTTAAAAAACATTACAAACATGCAAGTACGATTCGCACGGAAACACCATTTCCGTACGAATCGTAAAAATCACCGACGAAAATATGCATACAAATGTGATCCGGGAAAGCGCCGACGTGACGTCGGGACGCATGCAGGCTGCGTTTCACGAACCAGGAAGTACGATCCGCACCGACGTCACTCCGCACGGATAAAATTCTCCGCCTGCCAAAAACTGCCGGTTAATCAGGACGACGCGCGCAAGGAGCACCTGTACGCGACGGACAGCTATGGACCCGAACCTACATGTCATCCCAGCCCTCATAGCAGTCCACCTGCTCTACAGGAACAGACGCTGCAGAAGGTCAGAACAACACCCAGGGGCAAAGGGGGGGGGACAAGGGCAGGACCCAAAACCCCACCCAAGTCACAAATCATACATGCCCTGGACATACCTGACCTTCAGGGCCTGGTCACTTCGAGGGGGTGGGGGCGTGTCCAGCAACGGAAGTGGATGTACACGCGAACCGGCAACACAACAAGTCTGGTACGTAACGTACCCACGCCTTAAGAGCGTGGGTACGAGTCGTACCACGCCCACCCCTACGTCACCCCAATAATGGCGGTACGGCCCGTACCCATGTTCCTAAGGCCTGGGTACGGGCCGTACCCCCACCCGTGTATGTACGGCGCGTACCAACACCCTACCCGTGGATGTACGGACCGTACCCACACCCGCGTACGTATGGAGCGTACCCCCACCCCAACAGTGTATGTATGGAGCGTACCCCCACCCCAATAGTGTATGTATGGAGCGTACCCCCACCCCAACAGTGTATGTACGGACCGTACCCCCACCCGTGTATGCATGGAGCGTACCCAGGCACGTGTATGTTCGGAGCGTACCCCCACCCGTGTATGTACGGACCGTACACACACCCGCGTACGTATGGAGCGTACCCCCACCCCAACAGTGTATGTACGGACCGTACCCCCACCCATGTATGCATGGAGCATACCCACACCCGCGTACGTATGGAGCGTACCCCCACCCCAACAGTGTATGTATGGAGCGTACCCCCACCCCAACAGTGTATGTATGGAGCGTACCCCCACCCGTGTATGTACGGACCATACCCACACCTGCGTACATATGGAGCGTACCCCCACCCCAACAGTGTATGTATGGAGCCTACCCCCACCCCAACAGTGTATGTATGGAGCGTACCCCCACCCCAACAGTGTATGTACGGACCATACCCCCACCCGTGTATGCATGGAGCGTACCCAGACCCGCGTATGTTCGGAGCGTACCCCCACCCGTGTATGTACGGACCGTACCCACACCCGCGTACGTAGGGAGCGTACCCCCACCCCAACAGTGTATGTACGGACCGTACCCCCACCCATGTATGCATGGAACGTACCCACACCCGCGTACGTATGGAGCGTACCCCTACCCCAACAGTGTATGTATGGAGCGTACCCCCACCCCAACAGTGTATGTATGGAGTGTACCCCCACCCGTGTATGTACGGACCGTACCCACACCCGCGTACGTATGGAGCGTACCCCCACCCCAACAGTGTATGTATGGAGCGTACCCCCACCCGTGTATGTACGGACCGTACCAAAACCCGCATACGTATGGAGCGTACCCCCACCCCAACAGTGTATGTATGGAGCGTACCCCCACCCCAACAGTGTATGTATGGAGCGTACCCCCACCCCAACAGTGTATGTACGGACCGTACCCCCACCCGTGTATGTATGGAGCGTACATGGCCAGACACAGGAGGGCTGGGTGCAGAGTCCCCCCAGCAGTGCCCAGACACAGGAGGGGTGTGTGCAGAGTCCTCCCAGCAGTGCCCAAACGCAGGAGGGGTGGGTGCCTATCATTCCCAGCAGTGCCCAGACGCAGGAGGGGTGGGTGTAGAGTCCCCCCAGCAGTGCCCAGACACAGGAGGGGTGTGTGCCTATTATTCCCAGCAGTGCCCAGACGCAGGAGGGGTGGGTGCAGAGTCCCCCCAGCAGTGCCCAGACACAGGAGGGGTGTGTGCCTATCACTCCCAGCAGTGCCCAGACATAGGAGGGGTGGGTGCCTATCACTCCCAGCAGTGCCCAGACACAGGAGGAGTGTGTGCAGAGTCCTCCCAGCAGTGCCCAGATGCAGGAGGGGTGGGTGCCTTTCATTCCCAGCAGTGCCCAGACGCAGGAGGGGTGGGTGCAGAGTCCCCCCAGCAGTGCCCAGACACAGGAGGGGTGTGTGCAGAGTCCTCCCAGCAGTGCCCAGACACCGGAGGGGTGTGTGCAGAGTCCTCCCAGCAGTGCCCAGACACAGGAGGGGTGGGTGCAGAGTCCTCCCAGCAGTGCCCAGACGCAGGAGGGGTGTGTGCTGAGTCCTCCCAGCAGTGCCCAGACGCAGGAGGGGTGGCTGCCTATCATTCCCAGCAGTGCCCAGACACAGGAGGGGTGGGTGCAGAGTCCCCCCAGCAGTGCCCAGACACAGGAGGGGTGTGTGCCTATCACTCCCAGCAGTGCCCAGACATAGGAGGGGTGGGTGCCTATCACTCCCAGCAGTGCCCAGACACAGGAGGGGTGTGTGCAGAGTCCTCCCAGCAGTGCCCAGACACAGGAGGGGTGGGTGCAGAGTCCCCCCAGCAGTGCCCAGACACAGGAGGGGTGTGTGCAGAGTCCTCCCAGCAGTGCCCAGACACAGGAGGGGTGTGTGCAGAGTCCTCCCAGCAGTGCCCAGACGAAGGAGAGGTGTGTGCAGAGTCCTCCCAGCGGTGCCCAGACACAGGAGGGGTGTGTTGAAAGTCCTCCCAGCAGTGCCCAGACGCAGGAGGGGTGGGTGCAGAGTCCTCCCAGCAGTGCCCAGACACAGGAGGGGTGTGTGCAGAGTCCTCCCAGCAGTGCCCAGATGCAGGAGGGGTGGGTGCAGAGTCCCCCCAGCAGTGCCCAGACACAGGAGGGGTGTGTGCAGAGTCCTCCCAGCAGTGCCCAGACATAGGAGGGGTGTGTGCAGAGTCCTCCCAGCAGTGCCCAGCAACAGGAGGGGTGTGTGCCTATCATTCCCAGCAGTGCCCAGACACAGGAGGGGTGTGTGCAGAGTCCTCCCAGCAGTGCCCAGACGCAGGTGGGGTGGGTGTAGAGTCCCCCAGCAGTGCCCAGACACAGGAGGGGTGTGTGCCTATGATTCCCAGCAGTGCCCAGACGCAGGAGGGGTGGGAGCCTATCACTCCCAGCAGTGCCCAGACATAGGAGGGTTGGGTGCAGAGTCCCCCCAGCAGTGCCCAGACACAGGAGGGGTGGGTGCCTATCATTCCCAGCAGTGCCCAGACACAGGAGGGGTGTGTGCAGAGTCCTCCCAGCAGTGCCCAGACGCAGGAGGGGTGGGTGCCTATCATTCCCAGCAGTGCCCAGACACAGGAGGGGTGGGTGCAGAGTCCCCCCAGCAGTGCCCAGACACAGGAGGGGTGTGTGCCTATCACTCCCAGCAGTGCCCAGACACAGGAGGGGTGTGTGCAGAGTCCTCCCAGCAGTGCCCAGACGCAGGAGGGGTGGGTGCAGAGTCCCCCCAGCAGTGCCAAGACACAGGAGGGGTGTGTGCAGAGTCCTCCCAGCAGTGCCCAGACGCAGGAGGGGTGTGTGCAGAGTCCTCCCAGCAGTGCCCAGACACACGAGGGGTGTGTGCAGAGTCCTCCCAGCAGTGCCCAGACACAGGAGGGGTGTGTGCAGAGTCCTCCCAGCAGTGCCCAGACGCAGGAGGGGTGGGTGCCTATCATTCCCAGCAGTGCCCAGACACAGGAGGGGTGGGTGCAGAGGCCCCCAGCAGTGCCCATGGAAAGAAAAAGGGTGGAGTACCCACAGATCCAATGGCCACAATTGTCAGTCAGGTGCACAAAGACCCTGCAGTACATGTAACACATGTGTGCGAGGCTGGGAGTACACACATGCATACTGCCTAAAAGGGAACATGTCCACATGAAGTCATGTCAACAGACTACATACACAAGTACAGTGATCACCAAGGATGCAACGAATGATGCAGGTGGAGACATTGCTCTGCATGCATGGCCAAAGTTGAAGGGGTCCGTCACACACCCAGCTAATGTAGACACAGCTCAGCACAACATATTGGAAACACCCTGCAGGGAAGATGTCAGGGTACATAGAGGAAGGAACACACCTTGGGACAATTTCACCATGCAGTAACTGCTTACATGAACAAAGAAACTTAGCTAACACCTTGTGATGGCACACAGATACCAGGGTCCCCCCTATGACCAGCACACTACTACATTTCCCACACACCCAACACATGATCACCACCCAAAATCATGTAGCAGCCCCACCAACAGCAATACCAGAAAAGCAGTGTTCTAAGGAAAAAAAATGGCTTTATTCAGCATTATCAAAAAATGTTTGTGTGGATAAAGTTCAATATTTACAAAGCCCATAGGGCAGTCCATAAGTCACAGCTGGATGGGGGACACAGTGGGACGCGTGTCCCCTAGCTTGCCTGCACAGTTCAGACCACCCTGTCTTCCACAGGGGGGGGCATCATGTGGGGGGGAAGGACCAGGCACCGCAGGGACAGGAGGGGCAAGGGCAGGCGTTGTGGGTGCAGGGACGGCGGACTCCACCACAGGTGGTGGGGCAGCGCCAAAGGAGGTGGTGAGGATGGCGCTGCACACGTCAGCAAGGTCCCCCAGCGTATCCCCTGCACCCAAAGGAACCACAGGCCCCAAGGAGGGGGGGGGGGGCGGAGGAATGGGTCGCAGCGCCACTGGGGGAGGTTGTGGACAGGGGGGGGCACTCAACTACCCTGACCGGGGACTCCTTTGTCCGCTTGTGGGGTGGTGTCACTGTTGGGCTCAGGGACAGAGCGGCCATGAAGGAATCTTGGCTGGATTCGTGGCCAGGAGAGCTGAGGGAGTGGATTTTGCGGAATGCGGACTCCCACTCTGTCTGCGTGACTTACGTTTGCCCCCCGACCCAGTGGGTGTGCCTACCTCACCCTGTGTGTGCGTGCCAGGAGGTGTGCGCTTGCCCTGCCCTGCTGGTGTGGTGCCTGTGTCTGGTGGGGTGCTGACGTCTGGGTGTACGTGGGACAGGCATGGGAGTGGGAAGTGTGGATGGGGCTGGGGTAGGGGGTGGGACGTAGCGCTGCAGGAGACCCACTGCTGCAGTCAGTGTCGAGTCTATGGACCTCAGCAAGTTGCGTTGGTCAGACTGCGCGCCTGAAATGCCCTCCAAGTATGCCTCCATCTGGTTGAGCACTTGGCTGTGGCCATGGAGGACATTAAGCGTCGCAGTCTGACCAACCCGCAAGTGCCGCAGGATGTCCACAGACTCGGCATTGGTGGCAGCAGTGGAGACAGGGGCAGGGGGTGCGGTGCCGTACACGTGCGTGTACGAGCCGTTTCACTATGGCTTTGCTCGCGTATGCGTACCCATAGTGATACGCCCCGTACACGCGCGTGTACGAGCCGTTTCACTATGGCTTTGCTCGCGTATGCGTACCCATAGTGATACGCCCCGTACACACGCGTGTACGTGCCGTTTCACTATGGGTAGGCCTACGGCAGCACTCCCATAGTGATGGGGAACGTACACACGCCCTCAGAGCGCATGTACGGTGCATTTCACACCTGACAGTGGTGACAGGCAGCACACAGAAAGGAATAGAGCTGACATACTTGTCCAAGTCTGGACATCAAGGCATTGTCTGTGCAGTACTACATGTGTGGGGCACAGGTGTGTCAGGCTGTAATGTGGCACATTACTCCTGAGTTGTGAAGGCAATAGATGTATGATGAGATGTGTACAGATGTCATGTGTGATGGTGGACTATGTGCCAGACATCCCCTTCACTCCTTTGACATGTGTGCATGTAGTACAGAACACTTGTGAAAGCGTCACTGCCATGGCACAGTCAACAACACACGCAACTGTCCTCTGATGCCAGCTACAGGGGTTTTCACACCTGACATGTGACTACCCGCGTTGCACGATGTGACTATGTCATGTATGTGTCGTGTGTTCCCATTAGCTTGCTGTAGGTGTTTGGTCAAATGCATCTGCAGTTGCTGCAACCAACATGTGTCTGTGTGTAGATGGCCATGGCACAGTGTTACGCATACCAGGCCACATGTGGAATCCGACGTAAGGTGTGTGTGTATGCATCGACACGGAGTTTCAAAACAAGGACATATCTGCATACTCTCAATGTATGTGGGATCATTGTTGAAATGTAATCCTTCATGGCAAGGTGTGTGGTCTGTCCATTTTCTATTACATGTGACCTGTGCCTCTAGTGTTCCGCAACCTGTCTGTACAATAAACATCCTTCCTCTGCACATATTTGGTTGTCTGTAACTCCTGCAATGCATCTGCCTGCTCACTTACACTGGCCCACAGCTAGTTTCATGGCATGGCATTATGAGGTTGAGAATAAACGTTTGGAGCTGTCTCTTGGTAGGAGTGTCACATGGCTGGCATACGTGTCCAGGGCATATTGCACAGACCTGACTCTGTATGTAGCATATGTGTATTGCCTGTTGACCATGTGCTCAGTACATTGACATTGGTGGTGTACTGTACTCACTCTTCGTTGTCCCTTCTAATTCACTGCAGGGCTCCGCCTCTCCCTCGAGCAATTCCGGACTTGGCTGACATGCGGGAAAATGACTGTATAAGCCGCTACCGTTTCCCCCAACGTTTGATTGAGGACTTGACGACACGGCTGGCAGCACACCTCCAACCGCTACACAGGTATCCTGGTGCACTGACACCCAAGGTGAAGGTGATGGCAGCCCTACATTTCTTGGCCACGGGTACCTTTCAACATACCATTGGCCATGTCGGTGGGATGTCCCAAACCATGTTAAGCCGTGTTCTGCATGATTTTTTAGAGGCCATGTTGGAGCACCTTGATGAGTTCATAAAATTCCCAACTCCTGAGCAGTTAACAGCTGTCAAGCGTGAGTTCTATGCCCTGGGAGGGATGCCCCATGTCATTGGGTCCATAGATGGAACACATGTGGCTGTGGTACCACCACAGGCACAGGAGGTAGCCTTCCGTAACCGCAAGCATTACCACTCCATTAATGCCCTTGCGGTGTGTCTTGCCAACATGGTGATTTCACATGTCTGTGCTCGTTTTCCAGGATCATGAGGCGTAGCAGGGTGCCTGAAATGATGCTGCAGCTGCGCAACGAGCGAGCATATATTGTTGGTGGGTATACTCTGGCAGTCCTGTATTTAACGTCATCTTCCTGTCTTACTGCTTCTCCTGACCCACTCTTGTCCATGATGTTTCCATGTAGGGGACGCTGGCTATCCCAACATGCCATGTCTGATCACGCCTCTCCGCAACCCCCGCACGGCTGCCGATCACCGCTACAACAACGCCCATGGGCGGACCAGGCGAGTGATAGAGAGGACGTTTGGCCTCCTGAAGAGCCGATTCCGTTGCCTCCAAAAGACCGGTGGCGCACTCCCATATGCACCGGTGAAGGTCTGCAAGATATTCCTCGTGTGCTGCATGCTGCACAACATGGCAGTGGAGAAATCTGTGACACTCATCCTGGATCCAGATGAGCAGGACCATCCACCCGTGGAGGATGAAGGGCTTGGGCACGAGGCAAGTGATGTGGAGGAGGAGGATGCGGCAGAGGACATGCGGAGTCGGCTCATACGCGACTTCTTTGCTTAGTGGTGAGTTCCAGTGTCTGAGTGTGCACGCATTGGGCTGTGTGTGGCATGTGTTGCAATGTGTGTGTCCATCTGCATGTCTTCCAAGTGAGTCTGAGGTGTGTTTGGATGTGTCACTCGAGTGATGGTGCAATAGAAGAATGTTTTTCCAGAGTCATCATTGTCACCTAGCATGTTGACAACCTAATACGTGTCGAGTACATGCACATGCATGCGGATGTACTTCTTTTGGCTGACTTCTGGTGTGTCTCCCATCCACAGGTACTTGCGCATGCTGTCTGCTGGTGGCATCGTTGTGCTCCTGCTATTCCTCATGAACACAGCAACATGTGCTGAATCAGCGTTACATGCACGGACAAGTTTGAAAATCTCCTTCGGGTAAGGGATGCAGCACGGCTTTTTGGGAGTGGTATTTGTTTTGAATGTGTGTGCACTGCTCCTGTTCATGTTTGGTTACTTAGCATACATGTAGAATCACCATGGGGCACATGACCTGGAGCAGAATTCACCTGAATTGATGGTCAGACTTGGTGACAGTTAAATCAATGAGGACATTGTTCCATGTTGGCGGTGAAACAAAAATAGCGATCACCTGCTCAACAAAAAAAGAAAAGGGGAGAAAGAAAGAGTGTAGAGGGGGAAGGGAGGTAGAGGGGAGGTGAAAAGAGGCAGAGAGAAATTTCCCCGTGTCAAGGATCCAATCCCGAAGGGGAGGACTCAATGTAGCCTCTTGTTGGCCCTCACACACCCCGAAGGATGTCTTGCTTCATCATTGGGCTTGTTGTTGCTCCTCGTCGGGCCGGCGCTGCAATGCCCGACGGTCCCTCGAAGGGTCTCTTTATCGGAGGTCTTTTAAAGAGAAAAGCCGTTAGGTGAGTGCGGGTGTGTGGGCTTAAAAAATAGTGGTGGATCCACGGGGTAGGTGATTGCGTGCGTGCAGAGTGTGTGAATAAAAATGCCTAGGGGTGTCCAAAAAGTACTACTTTAATGATATGGGGCCCCTGGCAAAATAAAAAGACCGATAGGTCACAGGGTCACTAATAAGCGCAAGGTGCTAGTGTGACTTATAAAAAGGTCGACATGTTTCACGCCTAGATAGCCCGGGAGGGTCAGTGGCGTTTCTTCAGGACCTAACTGAGTGGGAGGATGTGCACGGTGAAGACGGGGGTTCCAGTGGTTGAAAAGGTAACCTGCGTCTATGAAAGGTAAATAGAGGTACGGAGCTGCGGGGTACAGTGACCTAATCAGCAGAAACAGTGGAAGCGTACCAAGCTAGTGTAACCTAGAAGGGGAAATAAACGGGGGGAAAAAAAGAGGGGGAGGGGAGAGGTAACAGACACACATGGATGTTTATAGACAGAACTGGTACAAATATAAACAACAGTTTATCGAGAAAACACAGCAAAAAACTGTCCGTGCCCCCGATTGCCATCCAAGTCGTGGTTGTGCAGTCACACCAATGGTAGTATGCAAAGAAACATACACAGATACCGTGACAGCGGTACAACATCGGTGCCAGACACACACATCTAAACGGAAGGTAATGTAACGCCCATAGGTGGGGGGGCGGTGTTAGAGATTAAAAAGACACGTTAAAGTGGGTCAACATCAATGCCAAACAATAAATGACGTTATGAGGGGGCAGTCTGTGCACCTAGAGAATAATAATAATAATAATAATAATGCTGAGGTAGACCGTACCGTATGCAGTCCACATATCAAAGATAAAGCCCCACTATGCTCGTAGGTGATGGGCAGTGGTTGGACAGATAGCTCAGAACATACGTGGAAACTCTGTTCGTCTCAAAGGAGTGAGTATAACCAAGTTGACATAGGGAGACACTATTGGAAACTAGAATCAAGGCACCCAGCGAGTCCATTACATGTGTCACCACTTTCACACCCCGGTCCAACAGGATTAAACAAATCATAAAACGGAATTGGAAGATTTTGAATACCGACACACTGGAATTGGAACAACCACGATTCGCATTCAAAAGGACTTCTAACCTACGTGACAGACTGGTCAACACGTGACCATTACAAAGCAGACCGGACCCACCTAATACCACACTATGGAACCTACCCCCTGTGACAGGCCACTACCCATGTGGGAACTGCCACGCCTGCTCCACCACAACTCACAGTAAACAACTAACCCTGGAGAACTTCATCTGGGAACAACGAGGACATTCCAATTGTAACACCAAGAACTGCGTCTACCTTATCACATGCCCATGTGGTTTTAGGTATGTCGGCATGACCTCACGTCCCATCAAAATACGTATAAGCGAGCATAAGAGCACCATCCGACGGGGACGTACAGCCACCAAGCTCACCAACCATTTCCTTGAACTTGGGCATAATTGTGAACAACTGTCATGGACCATTCTAGAATCCAGACCTCTCTGGAATGCCCAGGCTCTCTTACGTCAAGAACAACGCTGGGTGTTCCGTCTTCACACTGACACAAAAGGACTCAATGATGAGATACCCTGGGTGGAACTTTAATCAGCCCTTTACACATACCATCCCTCCGTTGGGCACATATCTGAACACTTGTGACTTAACGTGGGCCCTTTGGCTCTTGATTAAGGGGTATCTCCCTGGTCTGGGACCTTTGGCTCTCCTCTGATCCCCTTTGAACACTGACCATTATGTGAAGGGGAATCCAGACTATATCGAGCAATACATACTCGGACACGTTTTGTTCAGTTGGGGTGGGCACGCCACTCTATAATTCTATGCTAGACCCGGGGCACCACCAGGATTCACTAGCCCCATTAGTCGCACAAGCGCAGTCCACCTCCTAGAAGGGCACGAGGTTAACTCAGAACGCATGCACACACCGCCTGCTGTTCCGTCTGAGCATGCGCGCCACCTCCTAGAAGGTAACCGAGGTTAACTCAGAATGCATGCGCACACCGTCTGTTGTTCCGTCTGAGCATGCGCGCCAATCGGGACACAATCACCCACGCATGCGCTAGATCCATCGCTCACAGCTTCCCGGCTCGCTCCTCCAGAACAGGAAGTGGTACACGCCTCCCTTCACCGCTTTAAATGGAACCCTGAATACTACCCGTACTATCTACAGGCAGCCGCTGGCAGAGGGTAGGTGCTGAATGAGCCGGCCCCCGACGCAACCCAAATAGGGCGCAGGCAGCCACGGCAACAACTAGGAAGCCCTCGCTTACACTTACGAGGGTAAGGAGCTTGGTATACGTGTTTGTTAGTCCCGTATGACGTTTTGAATGTCAACTTGATTATACTCACTCCTTTGAGACGAACAGAGTTTCCACGTATGTTCTGAGCTATCTGTCCAACCACTGCCCATCACCTACGAGCATAGTGGGGCTTTATCTTTGATATGTGGACTGCATACGCTACGGTCTACCTCCGCATTATTATTATTATTATTATTATTATTATTCTCTAGGTGCACAGACTGCCCCCTCATAACGTCATTTATTGTTTGGCATTGATGTTGACCCACTTTAACGTGTCTTTTTAATCTCTAACACCGCCCCCCCACCTATGGGCGTTACATTACCTTCCGTTTAGATGTGTGTGTCTGGCACCGATGTTGTACCGCTGTCACGGTATCTGTGTATGTTTCTTTGCATACTACCATTGGTGTGACTGCACAACCACGACTTGGATGGCAATCGGGGGCACGGACAGTTTTTTGCTGTGTTTTCTCGATAAACTGTTGTTTATATTTGTACCAGTTCTGTCTATAAACATCCATGTGTGTCTGTTACCTCTCCCCTCCCCCTCTTTTCTTCCCCCCCCCGTTTATTTCCCCTTCTAGGTTACACTAGCTTGGTACGCTTCCACTGTTTCTGCTGATTAGGTCACTGTACCCTGCAGCTCCGTACCTCTATTTACCTTTCATAGACGCAGGTTACCTTTTCAACCACTGGAACCGCAGTCTTCACCGTGCACATCCTCCCACTCAGTTAGGTCCTGAAGAAACGCCACTGACCCTCCCAGGCTATCTAGGCGTGAAACATGTCGACCTTTTTATAAGTCACACTAGCACCTTGCGCTTATTAGTGACCCCATGACCTATCGGTCTTTTTATTTTGCCAGGGGCCCCATAACATTAAAGTAGTACTTTTTGGACACCCCTAGGCATTTTTATTCACACACTCTGCACGCACGCAATCACCTACCCCGTGGATCCACCACTATTTTTTAAGCCCACACACCCGCACTCACCTAACGGCTTTTCTCTTTAAAAGACCTCCGATAAAGAGACCCTTCGGGGGACTGTCGGGCATTGCAGCGCCGGCCCGACGAGGAGCAACAACAAGCCCAATGATGAAGCAAGACATCCTTCGGGGTGTTTGAGGGCCAACAAGAGGCTACATTGAGTCCTCCCCTTCGGGATTGGATCCTTGACACGGGGAAATTTCTCTCTGCCTCTTTTCACCTCCCCTCTACCTCCCTTCCCCCTCTACACTCTTTCTTTCTCCCCTTTTCTTTTTTTTTTTGTTGAGCAGGTGATCGCTATTTTTGTTTCACCGCCAACATGGAACAATGTACTCATTGATTTAACTGTCATTGGTGGAGCACGGACATTGGACCACAACCAGCTCCTGGTCCCCCTCTCCCCTTTTTGATTCATTATTAGCACGGCGGCGCAGCCGAGGGACTCCTCTACTTCCTTCTTCCCTTTCTTACTCTTTCTTTTTCGGCCCGACACTACACATCTGTGAACATGACGACATCCAACATGGGGGACACCTTGGGTCTCGCATTCAGCGAAGACATGGTCTCTGAAATCCTTAGAACACCGTCTATACTTGACACGGACGGGAACATGGCATGTTCCAGCTCCCAAGGAGACTGGAATTCACTAACCACCCTTAAGAAAACACTGGTCAAGGTCACACTCCACGGCCAGATAATGACCGAATATCTCAGGGCCAATGCGGCCCCCAATGGCCTTATAGTACGGACAGCTCCTCGCATCTTTTTAGACGATCCGGTATTCAAAAGGGAATGGAGCCAGATTGCTTGGAAGTGCACTCGTGACTGGCTAATACTGATTATAAGTACAGCCAAACGCCTTTCAGAAGCCCTGATCATCAAGATCAAAATCTCCGAAGATGGCTTGAAAACAGGCATCAACATATCATCCTTTAAAACACGTCTCGCAGAGATCAATAGCGAGATGAATGAACACCGTGACTACCTGTTACAACAAAAGATCACAAAACTTCAGAAAGATGTCAAAAAATTTGACAGAGAAAAAGTTTACCCTGATATCAAATATGACTATCAAACCACAGATAACGATGCCCTCTCGGAAGACGGCTCAACATCATCTAATCACTCAGGACATTCGTCCTACAGCAACTCGAGTGATAGGAGTTGGGGGAGAGCTATGAAACAACCGGGACTCCTCCCTCCACCACAACATATGCCACCCAAACCTTATGGCTTCCACCATCCCTCTTACCCACCTCAAGGCCCAATGTGGTACCCTGCATTCAACGGACCACAACCAGGATATGTACAGCCCGGCTACCCTCAACCATTCTTCCCAAACCCACCACCTCCTTTTCAGTACAGAGGCAGGGGGCGAGGCAGAGGGAGAAGAAGAGGTCAGAAGCAGGTACAATGGCAGGACGCCGGACAAATCCAACAACAACAACAGCAGAGACAAACCAGGAGCATGACAAACCAAAGACCCTGATCGTCAACCTTTCCAAGAAACAGCTGAATGAAGACGAAACCACGACCCTTGAACTAGGCCTTGGTTTTGTTCCTACCCCTAAGGAGGATGACTTCAGGATGAATCAGGAACTACACCAACTATTTAGAAAAATTCGATTACAGGCATTTTTTCAGGGGAAACCACCTCATGACAGAGATGATTCTGGACTTAGACCCCCATCCAAGTTTACACCCACCACCGCAATGGTTCCACCTGAGGTCCTTTCCTTTCGAGAAGGCCGTACTCAAAGAGACGACTCAACTAACAAAAGGGTCACCGTACAATAACCTTCCAAATAAAACACGCCGGGCTTTGGAGTCACTCAGAAGAGATGAAACGATCATCATAAAGCCTGCAGACAAAGGGGGTGCCACTGTCCTCCTGGACATGACCGACTACGAAGCTGAATGTGAGAAACAACTCAGGAACACCAAATATTATCGCAAATTGAACAAAGACCCAACAGATGATTTGTCTAAAAGGATCAAGATATTGGTCAATGAGGCCAGCATGGAGGGGTGGATCTCCCCCCATGAAGCGGCCTTCCTGATCAACAATGACCCCAAGACACCATACTTCTATATCCTCCCCAAAATACACAAGGGGGTAATCCCCCCTCCAGGAAGACCCATTGTCTCAGGTATCAACTCCCTCCTGGAACCACTGAGCCAATTCAGCGACTACTTCCTCCGTCCACTGGTTCAGAACACCACCGCGTATCTCAAGGACACACGGGACGTCCTCAACCTAATAGAAACCATCAACAAAGAGAATACGGAACCTATTGACCTACTCCTGACTATGGATGTAGAAGCGTTGTATACCAACATCCCTCAAGACGCCACCATTGAGGTTGTCAACGATCTACTCCAGAGGGCAGAACCCCTAACTAAGACACCAGTGGCCTTTATCATGGACCTGATCACAATAGCCCTGAAAGAAAATGTCTTTATGTACAAAACCTCTATCTTCCATCAGGTACAAGGTACCAGTATGGGCAGTACCTTCGCGCCGAGTCTGGCTGGTCTGTACATGGCTTCTTTTGAGAGCAGCTATGTCTTCTCAGACACAAACCCATACAAGGATAACATCGTTACATGGAAGCGGTACATAGATGACATCTTGGTCTTCTTGAAGGGCACTAGATCATCCTGTGAGACCTTCTTGGAATGGGCTAACGGATTGAACCCACACCTCCGATTCACAGGAACTATGAGCGAAACCTCTATCTCTTTCCTGGATCTCAAGATCATCCTGGAGGACGGCGCCCTGAGGACGACACTACACAAGAAGCCCACGGACTGTAATAGCCTCCTTGATTTTAACAGCCACCGTCCCAAGGCCCTTCGGGAGAATCTTCCGTACGGCCAATTTTTGCGTATACGACGCAACTGCACAACTAGTCAGGATTATGAGACCGAAGCAAACCACCTTGAAAAAAACCTCTTGGATAGACACTACCCCAAGAGGGTTGTCAGACACGCAAGAAAAAGAGCCCGTAACAACCATAGGGAGACACTATTGGAAACTAGAATCAAGGCACCCAGCGAGTCAATTACATGTGTCACCACTTTTACACCCCGGTCCAACAGGATTAAACAAATCATAAAACGGAATTGGAAGATTTTGAATACCGACACACTGGAATTGGAACAACCACGATTCGCATTCAAAAGGACCTCTAACCTACGTGACAGACTGGTCAACACGCGACCATTACAAAGCAGACCGGACCCACCTAATACCACACTGTGGAACCTACCCCCTGTGACAGGCCACTACCCATGTGGGAACTGCCACGCCTGCTCCACCACAACTCACCGTAAACAACTAACCCTGGAGAACTTCATCTGGGAACAACGAGGACATTCCAATTGTAACACCAAGAACTGCGTCTACCTTATCACATGCCCATGTGGTTTTAGGTATGTTGGCATGACCTCACGTCCCATCAAAATACGTATAAGCGAGCATAAGAGCACCATCCGACGGGGACGTACAGCCACCAAGCTCACCAACCATTTCCTTGAACTTGGGCATAATTGTGAACAACTGTCATGGACCATTCTAGAATCCAGACCTCTCTGGAATGCCCAGGCTCTCTTACGTCAAGAACAACGCTGGGTGTTCCGTCTTCACACTGACACGAAAGGACTCAATGATGAGATACCCTGGGTGGAACTTTAATCAGCCCTTTACACATACCATCCCTCCGTTGGGCACATATCTGAACACTTGTGACTTAACGTGGGCCCTTTGGCTCTTGATTAAGGGTTATCTCCCTGGTCTGGGACCTTTGGCTCTCCTCTGATCCCCTTTGAACACTGACCATTATGTGAAGGGGAATCCAGACTATATCGAGCAATACATACTCGGACACGTTTTGTTCAGTTGGGGTGGGCACGCCACTCTATAATTCTATGCTAGACCCGGGGCACCACCAGGATTCACTAGCCCCATTAGTCGCACAAGCGCAGTCCACCTCCTAGAAGGGCACCGAGGTTAACTCAGAACGCATGCACACACCGCCTGCTGTTCCGTCTGAGCATGCGTGCCACCTCCTAGAAGGTAACCGAGGTTAACTCAGAACGCATGCGCACACCGTCTGTTGTTCCGTCTGAGCATGTGCGCCAATCGGGACACAATCACCCACGCATGCGCTAGATCCATCGCTCACAGCTTCCCGGCTCGCTCCTCCAGAACAGGAAGTGGTACACGCCTCCCTTCACCGCTTTAAATGGAACCCTGAATACTACCCGTACTATCTACAGGCAGCCGCTGGCAGAGGGTAGTTGCTGAATGAGCCGGCCCCCGACGCAACCCAAATAGGGCGCAGGCAGCCACGGCAACACCTAGGAAGCCCTCGCTTACACTTACGAGGGCAAGGAGCTTGGTATACATGTTTGTTAGTCCCGTATGACGTTTTGAATGTCAACTTGATTATACTCACTCCTTTGAGACGAACAGAGTTTCCACGTATGTTCTAAGCTATCTGTCCAAACACTGCCCATCACCTACGAGCATAGTGGGGCTTTATCTTTGATATGTGGACTGCATACGCTACGGTCTACCTCCGCATTATTATTATTATTATTATTATTCTCTAGGTGCACAGACTGCCCCCTCATAATGTCATTTATTGTTTGGCATTGATGTTGACCCACTTTAACGTGTCTTTTTAATCTCTAACACCGCCCCCCCACCTATGGGCGTTACATTACCTTCCGTTTAGATGTGTGTGTCTGGCACCGATGTTGTACCGCTGTCACGGTATCTGTGTATGTTTCTTTGCATACTACCATTGGTGTGACTGCACAACCACGACTTGGATGGCAATCGGGGGCACGGACAGTTTTTTGCTGTGTTTTCTCGATAAACTGTTGTTCATATTTGTACCAGTTCTGTCTATAAACATCCATGTGTGTCTGTTACCTCTCCCCTCCCCCTCTTTTCTTCCCCCCCCCGTTTATTTCCCCTTCTAGGTTACACTAGCTTGGTACGCTTCCACTGTTTCTGCTGATTAGGTCACTGTACCCCGCAGCTCCGTACCTCTATTTACCTTTCATAGACGCAGGTTACCTTTTCAACCACTGGAACCCCCGTCTTCACCGTGCACATCCTCCCACTCAGTTAGGTCCTGAAGAAACGCCACTGACCCTCCCGGGCTATCTAGGCGTGAAACATGTCGACCTTTTTATAAGTCACACTAGCACCTTGCGCTTATTAGTGACCCGGTGACCTATCGGTCTTTTTATTTTGCCAGGGGCCCCATATCATTAAAGTAGTACTTTTTGGACACCCCTAGGCATTTTTATTCACACACTCTGCACGCACGCAATCACCTACCCCGTGGATCCACCACTATTTTTTAAGCCCACACACCCGCACTCACCTAACGGCTTTTCTCTTTAAAAGACCTCCGATAAAGAGACCCTTCGGGGGACCGTCGGGCATTGCAGCGCCGGCCCGACGAGGAGCAACAACAAGCCCAATGATGAAGCAAGACATCCTTCGGGGTGTGTGAGGGCCAACAAGAGGCTACATTGAGTCCTCCCCTTCGGGATTGGATCCTTGACACAGGGAAATTTCTCTCTGCCTCTTTTCACCTCCCCTCTACCTCCCTTCCCCCTCTACACTCTTTCTTTCTCCCCTTTTCTTTTTTTTGTTGAGCAGGTGATCGCTATTTTTGTTTCACCGCCAACATGGAACAATGTCCTCATTGATTTAACTGTCATTGGTGGAGCACGGACATTGGACCACAACCAGCTCCTGGTCCCCCTCTCCCCTTTTTGATTCAGACTTGGTGACAGTCATCTGTAATGGGATTGTGATGGAGCCATCAATGTGTGTAACACTGGCCTCGGAAACATACGGGTTGCACCGGGTTGACATGGTGTGTTTATTCCCCATTAGGGGCTCAATGGTGTATAGCAGGCTCTCCGTGAGCAGCAGGGGGTGTTTAGCTGTAACCCGTCACTTGTGTGCCAGTGCCATGGATTTCCAGCATCTGTGGTGCTAAGGGGGGTGCCAGTGTTGGTCCCACGTGTTCATCCACATGAACTGTGTATGTGTTGACAGAGTTGCATTAGCATTCCGACACACATGAGTAATAAAGGTGTCCCTCTGCCTCCAAGGTGCCTCATCTCTGTCAATGGTGGTCTGTTGCCACTGTGCATGCGGCATGTCTGCCATTGTTCTCAGAGATGGTGCATATGAGTCTATGTGTAGAGTAGCAAGATGCACGCTGTTAGTCAGGGATTAGATTCTGTATTGTGCATCATGTCCATGGCTGTGTAGGTTTTGTGGCATGTCAGTCTCCACGACGGCCACTGTGCCGCATGTGAATCCATTGTGTGTATGTGTGCCATGTTGAACCAGACATTCCTTCCTTGACATACACCTTTTGCATGGTTCCTTCCTGAGATCCTTGTCTTTGTGTGCTACTTGTGGCATTGTTTCCTTGACATGGCGCATGCTGCTGCAAGCCCTGCTGCAAGGGCACCCAGTGTCCATGCAAACGAGCTGGTGTCCATCATGGATTGCTTGCTGACATGTGCTATGCTGATCAGCAGCATCTGTGCCTCATGCGGCAGCACACTCTGCATTATGCACAAGATCCCCAGTTCCATCCACCTCAAGGCAAGAGGGAGACCATCCCCCAGGTCAACTATGGCATCCGTGTCTACTCCTACCCTGCACTCTACGGGCATGTGCGTTAGAAATCCCATGATACTTGTCCACATCCAGGGTGCATCTGCACAGCTCTGCTACTACATCCGGCGACCAGGCCACATCAACGTCCAACAGAGATGGGGGGAGTGGATCACTGCCAGCTGCAGGATGACCTTCTCAATCCACGCACACCCTCAGGATGCAGCCCACACCCACAATACAACCTTGTGGCACTGTGATCCAACACCAATTGTGCCATCTCCATGCATCCAACCTTGGCTGGCCCACCATTCTCCACATCCACCTGACTCAAACATGCAGGACATGGTTCTGCCACGTGTCTACACATACCTGGGACTCCCACCCCAGGACACTCCACATGGTCCCTGACCTCTGCGCATGACTGTTGCTCTTCTAAATAGGTCTGTGGGCACAGTTGTGCGGGCACCCCCTCAGCTGGTTGGGCCCATCACGGGTGAGTATGGTGCTCCATGTCTGTCTTGGATGGTACGTTGTGACCCATGTGTGTCCTGTGCCAGACTCAGACCCCAGGGTATGGTGGTTCGGAGTTAATTCAGAAATCAGGCATGGTTTGACTTTACAACACACACATGTAGTGGAATAATGCAAAATGACGGCATCATCTTGTGACTGTGATGAATTTTATTAGTGCTGGGGTACGTGTTTGGGGGGGTGACAAGAGGTGCTTGGCGGGAGTGTAGAATCCAAAGTTCACAGGGGGAGTTGGTGTCCTTGCCATTGACAGTCATCAGAGTCTGTGCCACAGTCTTTGTCAACATTGGTCAGACAGTGACCAGCAAGGCCATGTGGCAGAGAATGTCCTTTGCTGCTGTGCTGCTGTTGGGCCATAGGGCCAGGTGCCAGGCCAGGTGACCTGGGAGATGGTGATGTTCCGCTGACTCTCACGGTCTTTTGCGTGGATGACCCACCTTCCTGCGGGGACCCTCAGACGCCTGGCTTGACGGTGCAAGGGACGCTCCGTCAGATGAATCCTCCTCCTCCTCCCTCCCTGTGTGTGGTGCTGCTCTACGCCTGGTGGCACAGGGAGGGTTTGCCAGGCTTTGGGCGATCTGACGGAGGGATTGTCTCACGTCCCTGTGCACCGCCAAGTGCTCTGCATGTTTTGCCTCCATCCTGGCATGATGCTCAACCTGCAGGGCCTTCATCTCATTGAGGGTCACCACTACCTGGGCGATGCCTCTGGAGTCACGCCGGTATGCGTCCAGGATGGTTCTGATGTGTGCCATAGCCGGGTCCTGAGCCAACTGGGCAGGTTCGGGCCTCCGCCGTCCTCCACTCCCACCACCCCTGCCCACTTGCGCCCGGCCTGCCGTTGTGGGCACATCGGGTCTCCGGGACCCCTGAGGGATGGCATTTGCGGTGTCGTTTGCCTCCTCCTGGGTGCCCAGAGAACCTTGTCCCTCCTGGACAGACTGGCTGCGTTGTTGTGTGCGGGCAGGGCTCCTGGGTGTCTCCTGGGATGTGGCAGGAATGGGGGTGGTGGTTGGCACAGTTGTACCTGACACAGGTGCTGCAGGTGGATGGACACCAGAGGGGCCAGGTTGGTCTGGGTCATCCACGGAGTGGTGAGAGTCGTCGCTGCCGGTGGGGTCCTCTTCACGCAGAGCCTGGTCCTGTGAGTCTTCCCCCCCCAGTGTTGGGGGGAGATCGATGACGTTGACCTGTGTGTGAGAGAGACAGTGTTAATTGTGTCACATGCGACATCCATGTTTCATTCTTTTTTGATTTGGCACAGTTCCTCTGGGTGGTTGGATTTGGCTAGCATTCCTCACACAGTGCACTTGTGCATGGGTATGTCCCTTGGCCACAGCTGTCGACACTTTACCTATGTGTGACACAATCTTAGTTGATGCATATTTTGGGAACGCAGTCAGCAGTGTAGTGAGCGGGCGTAGCAAGCCATGCAGAGCCGCCTTACGTGTTGCACGGTACGTGGCCAAATGGTGTTTTTTCCATGCTATTTGAGAATGCAGGTAGGTAACTTAACAATTTGTGACAGGGTTCTGACGAACACAGTGGGTAGGTATACTGGGTGTAAGGTTCTGTTTGTGCCTGCAGCACGGATGTACTCGTGCACAGATTGACACATGGCCTAGTGTTTATCAAAGGTTGAAGGGGGGTTAAGGCACTGCCAAACCTTGTCTACATGCACACAGTCCACCTGCTGACGAGTGGACATGGCCACACCACCCAAGGGTGATATGGTCTCCCTCTGTCTCCCTTTCTCCCTCCCTCTGTCAGCCTTCTCCCTCTGTCTGTCTCCCTTTCTCCCTCCCTCTGTCAGCCTCCTCCCTCTGTCCATCTCCCTTTCTCCCTCCCTCTGTCCATCTCCCTCTGTCTCCCTTGCTCCCTCCCTCTATCAGCCACCTCCCTCTGTCCGTCTCCCTCTGTCTCCCTTTCTCCCTCCCTCTATCAGCCTCCTCCCTCTGTCCGTCTCCCTTTCTCCCTCCCTCTGTCAGCCTCCTCCCTCTGTCCGTCTCCCTTTCTCCCTCCCTCTGTCAGCCTCCTCCCTCCCTCTGTCTGTCTCCCTGTGTCCACCTCTGTCTCTGTCCCTCTCCGCCCCTCTTCCTCCCTCTGTGTGTCACCCTCTGTCACCTCAGCCCAGCTTCCTGGGCACACACAGTTGAAGGGGGGTTAAGGCACTGCCAAGCCTTGTCTACATGCACACAGTCCACCTGCTGACGAGCGGACATGGCCACACCACCCAAGGGTGATTTGGTCTCCCTCTGTCTCCCTTTCTCCCTCCCTCTGTCAGCCTTCTCCCTCTGTCCGTCTCCCTTTCTCCCTCCCTCTGTCAGCCTCCTCCCTCTGTCCGTCTCCCTTTCTCCCTCCCTCTGTCAGCCTCCTCCCTCTGTCTGTCTCCCTGTGTCCACCTCTGTCTCTGTCCCTCTCTCTGCCCCTCTTCCTCCCTCTGTGATTCACCCTCTGTCACCTCAGCCCAGCTTCCTGGGCACACACAGTTTGCAGGTCTTGCAAAGGCCATTGGCTTGTTCATGTGGGTTTGTTTCTTCTCTGCGGGCACCCATTGGGCGTAGTGTCTGAGTCTGCGCTGCTACTGTGGCGGTGTGTGCTGACACTCTTTCAGTGTGCTGCGTCTTGATTGGCTGCTGTTATGTGCAAATTGTGCCTTCATACCCATGTCGTCCTGCAACTCGGCCACCATTAGTAGGCAAAACAGTACTGTGTGGGGACACACTGTTTGTATGGCTGTGCCCTTAGCCATATGGGCTGAGGGCATTGTTGTGTGCTTCAGAGTTGCTCTATGTTAGTTTTGAGGCCCACCCTCCCGGCATCAGGGACATCCTGTCTTGTGTTGGTGTTTTGTGTGGCCTGTGACTTGGCATGGCCTTGCTTGGGGCATGGGGCATGGAGGCGCTAGTGGCATGTGTGTGTTTTTGGAGTGTGGTTGTGTCCGGTGCTGGCTTTGGGGGGGTTGCGTGCATGATTGGTATTTGGGTTGTATATGGCGTTCCCCCCATGTGAGGTGAGTTGTTTGTGTACTCACCAGGCTCTCGGACTCCCCCTAGTCCGTCTACTATCAACGGCGGCAGCGTGGCCATCACCTTCTCCTCCTAGGGATGGTAGTGTACCGGTCTGCGGGCCGGCCCTCCTCCAGTGATGTTGGCCTGGTTGTGCTCGTCCGTCATTTTGCGGCGGACCGTCCTCCGCAGATCGTACCACCTGGCTTGGCACTCATGCCTGGTCCTTCTGGTGGACCCAACAGCATTCACGGAATTGACTATCCTCTCCCACATGGCAGTTTTTTCTGATATGCTGGTCCGTCTGATCAATGTTCCGAAGAGCTGTGGCTCGACTCTGATGATTTAGTCGACAAGGGACTCCAGCTCGTCCTTTGTGAACTTTGAATTCTTGTTGGTGGGCATGGTGTGGGGTGTGGGTGTGGATGGTTGTGGGGGTGTGGGTGTGGATGGGTGTGGGTGTGGATGGTTGTGGGTGTGCAGGTGTGTGTGTGTGTGAATGTGATGAGGGTGTGTTTGTGATGGTGGTTGTGTGAAGGATTGCAAGTGTAAGGTGTATTGATGGTTGAAGTATGGTGCAGTGCGTTGTCTCTGGGGTCTGGCAGCAGTGGATCTGTTGCAAAGGATAATAGTTTGTGTGTGTTGGGCCTTTTTATTGGTCCATTTGTGGGTGTGGCTGTGTTTGAACTTTGGGTGGGTGTGTTATAAGGAGTGGTAGTGGTTTGGGCCTCTGTTTCTCTGTTTGTCAGTTGCAGGTCAGTGTATAGGATGTATTTGGCCTTGTTGGATATGTTTTGTGGTGTTGTGTGCCTCGGATTGACTGTCCTTGTGTTTTTTTGGTTAGTTCTGGTTCAGTAGGAGTGTTTTTAGCCTCTGTACGGTGCGTACATGGGCCATGTTGTTGTACAGTGCTGTCCTTTGCTATGGCTTAGTACGACTCGTACATGCCCGATGTTGGGTGAGGGTGCTGGTGTGTGGGCCTGGGGTAGGGTGCGTACGAACACGGGCAGGGTGTTGGTCCGCACCGTCCATCGGTGGTGGTGTTTCGCACGGTACATACAAGGGGGGCTGGGTGTAGGGTCCGTACATACACGGGTGGGGGTACGGTCCGTACATACACTGGTGGGGTGGGGGTATGCTCCATTCATACACGGGTGGGGGTACGGTCCATACATACACGGGTGAGGTAGGGGTAAGGTCCGTACATACACGGGTGGGGTGTGGGTACGCTCCGTACATACACTGGTGGGGTGGGGGTACGGCCCGTACATACACTGGTGGGGTGGGGGTATGCTCCATTCATACACGGGTGGGGGTACGGTCCGTTCATACATGGGTGGGGTGTTGGTACGCTCCATTCATACACGGGTGGGGGTCCAGTCTGTACATACATGGGTGGGGTGGGGGTACGGTCCGTACATACACGGGTGGGGTGTTGGTACGCTCCATTCATACACGGGTGGGGGTATGGTCCGTACATACACGGGTGGGGTGGGGGTACGCTCCATTCATACACGGGTGGGGGTACGGTCCGTACATACACGGGTGGGGTGGGGGTACGGTCCGTACATACACGGGTGGGTTGTTGGTACGCTCCATTCATACACGGGTGGGGGTACGGTCCGTACATACACGGGTGGGGTGGGGGTACGTTCCATTCATACACGGGTGGGGGTACGGTCCGTACATACACGGGTGGGGTGGGGGTACGGTCCGTACATACACGGGTGGGGTGGGGCTACGGTCCGTACATACACAGGTGGGGTGGGGGTACGCTCCATTCATGCACGGGTGGGGGTACGGTCCATACATACACGGGTGGGGTGGGGGTACGGTCCGTACATACACTGGTGGGGTGGGGGTACGCTCCATTCATGCACGGGTGGGGGTACGGTCCGTACATACACGGGTGGGGTGGGGGTACGGTCTGTACATACACGGGTGGGGTGGGGGTACGCTCCATTCATACACGGGTGGGGTGTGGGTACGCTCCGTACATACACTGGTGGGGTGGGGGTACGGCCCGTACATACACTGGTGGGGTGGGGGTACGCTCCATTCATACACGGGTGGGGGTACGGTCCGTACATACACGGGTGGGGTGTTGGTACGCTCCATTCATACACGGGTGGGGTGGGGGTACGCTCCATTCATACACGGGTGGGGGTACGGTCGGTACATACACGGGTGGGGTGGGGGTACGGTCCGTACATACACGGGTGGGGTGGGGGTACGGTCCGTACATACACGGGTGGGGTATTGGTACGCTCCATTCATACACGGGTGGGGGTACGGTCTGTACATACACGGGTGGGGTGGGGGTACGCTCCATTCATACACGGGTGGGGGTACGGTCCGTACATACACGGGTGGGGTGGGGGTACGCTCCATTCATACACAGGTGGGGGTACGGTCCGTACATACACGGGTGGGGTGGGGGTACGGTCCGTACATACACAGGTGAGGTGGGGCTACGGTCCGTACATACATGGGTGGGGTGGGGGTACGCTCCATTCATGCACGGGTGGGGGTACGGTCCATACATACACGGGTGGGGTGGGGGTACGGTCCGTACATACACTGGTGGGGTGGGGGTACGCTCCATTCATGCACGGGTGGGGGTACGGTCCGTACATACACGGGTGGGGTGGGGGTACGGTCCATACATACACGGGTGGGGTGGGGGTACGCTCCATTCATACACGGGTGGGGTGTGGGTACGCTCCGTACATACACTGGTGGGGTGGGGGTACGGCCCGTACATACACTGGTGGGGTGGGGGTACGCTCCATTCATACACGGGTGGGGGTACGGTCCGTACATACACGGGTGGGGTGGGGGTACGCTCCATTCATACACGGGTGGGGGTATGATCCGTACATACACGGGTGGGGTGTTGGTACGCTCCATTCATACACGGGTGGGGGTACGGTCCGTACATACACGAGTGGGGTGGGGGTACGGTCCGTACATACACGGGTGGGGTATTGGTATGCTCCATTCATACACTGGTGGGGTGGGGGTACGCTCCATTCATGCACGGGTGGGGGTACGGTCCGTACATACACGGGTGGGGTGGGGGTACGGTCCGTACATACACGGGTGGGGTGGGGGTACGCTCCATTCATGTACGGGTGGGGGTACGGTCCGTACGTACACGGGTGGGGTGGGGGTACGGTCCGTACATACACGGGTGGGGTGGGGGTACGGTCCGTACATACACGGGTGGGGTGTGGGTACGCTCCATACATACACGGGTGGGGTGTGGGTACGCTCCGTACATACACTGGTGGGGTGGGGGTACGGCCCGTACATACACTGGTGGGGTGGGGGTACGCTCCATTCATACACGGGTGGGGGTACGGTCCGTACATACACGGGTGGGGGTACGCTCCATTCATACACTGGTGGGGGTACGGTCCGTACATACACGGGTGGGGTGTTGGTACGCTCCATTCATACACGGGAGGGGGTACGGTCCGTACATACACGGGTGGGGTGGGGGTACGGTCTGTACATACACGGGTGGGGTGTTGGTACGCTCCATTCATACACGGGTGGGGGTACGGTCCGTACATACACGGGTGGGGTGGGGGTACGGTTCATACATACATGGGTGGGGATTCGGCGCGTACATCCGCGGCTGGGGGGCATTTTGCGCGTACATGCGGGGTCTGTGGTGGGGTGTTCGCGCGTATGCGGGCACGTGTCTCCATGCTTGCTATGGGTGTTCGGTCCGTACGGTGTTTTTTGCATACAGTTGTGAAATCGAAAGGACGGGAGTGATCGTACTTGCGCGGTCAGACTTCATTTTTCCGATTCGTACGGTAAATCGTCCGGGGATGTGTCGGACACAATTTCCGACCCGAGGACGTGTGGGGGAGTTTTCCGGATGTGATTCGTATGGAGTTTTTCCCATGCGAATCGTACTTGGCAGTTTGTACGGTACTTGTGCGACTCGTACGTAAAAAAATACGGATGCGAGTCGTACGGAATTTTTTTTCACCGGATTGGAATCGGCACCTTAGTCAAAATATCGATTTTTTTAAATATATTAAAAGTAATGTAATATTAATGAAATAATAAATATAATTAACTAAAACATACTTACAAATACTTAAATAACTTTACAATTAATAAATAATTCATGTAAGTTAAAAAAAATAAAATTTAATATCTATATATATTAACGTAATATTAATAAAAAATATTCTATATTTTTAGCGTAGGATAGCGGGCGGGTCAAATTTACTATTACCACTCCAGTAAGTCCAACAGTAGGGAAAGCATTGGATAGCGGGATTGTAAAAATTACTATTCCCACTCCAGAGAGTGCAACAGTAGGGAAAGCGCTGGATAGCGCAAGGGTAAAAATTACTATTCCCACTCCACAGAGTGCAACAGTAGGGAAAACATTGGATAGCGTAGGGGTAAAAATTACTATTCCTACTCCAAAGAGTACAACAATACGGAAAGCGTTGGATAGCGTAGGGGTAAAAATTACTATTCCCACTCCAGTGAGTGCAACAGCAGGGAAAGCGCTGGATAGCGGGAGGGTAAAAATTACTATTCCCACTCCAGAGTGCAACAGTAGGGAAAACATTGGATAGCGTAGAGGTAAAAATTACTATTCCCACTCCAGAGAGTGCAACAGTAGGGAAAGCGTTGGATAGCGGGCGGGTGAAATTTACTATTACCACTCCAGTAAGTCCAACAGTAGGGAAAGCATTGGATAGCGGGATGGTAAAACTTACTATTCCCACTCCAGAGAGTGCAACAGTAGGGAAAGCGCTGGATAGCGGGAGGGTAAAAATTACTATTCCCACTCCAGAGAGTACAACAGTAGGGAAAACATTGGATAGCGTAGGGGTAAAAATTACTATTCCCACTCCACAGAGTGCAACAGTAGGGAAAGCGTTGGATAGCGTATGGGTAAAAATTACTATTCCCACTCCAGAGAGTGCAACAGTAGGGAAAGCGTTGGATAGCGGGAGGGTAAAATTTACTATTCCCACTCCAGTGAGTGCAACAGTACGGAAAGCATTGGATAGCTTAGGGGTAAAAATTACTATTCCCACTCCAAAGAGTGCAACAGTAGGGAAAGCGTTGGATAGAGTAGGGGTAAAAAATACTATTCCCACTCCAGAGAGTGCAACAGTAGGGAAAGCGTTG
Source organism: Triturus cristatus (assembly GCF_964204655.1). NCBI lineage: Eukaryota > Metazoa > Chordata > Amphibia > Caudata > Salamandridae > Triturus > Triturus cristatus. The sequence goes on along the minus strand of NC_140579.1, from coordinate 818,885,865 downwards.
GATAGCGAAGGGGTAAAAATTACTATTCCCACTACAAAGAGGGCAACAGTACGGAAAGCGTTGGATAGCGTAGGGCTAACAATTACTATTCCCACTCCAAAGAGTGCAACAGTAGGGAAAGTGTTGGATAGAGTAGGGGTAAAAATTACTATTCCCACTACAGAGAGTGCAACAGTAGAGAAAGCGTTGGATAGCGAAGGGGTAAAAATTACTATTCCCACTACAAAGAGTGCAAGAGTAGGGAAAGCGTTGGATAGCGTAGGGGTAAAAATTACTATTCCCACTCCAGTAAGTGCAATAGTAGGGAAAGCGTTGGATAACGTAGGGGTAACAATTACTATTCCCACTCCAGTGAGTGCAATAGTAGGAAAAATAATAATTTAATATTTTATTAAAAACAAATTAATTATTAATAGTAATAAAAAATGTATTAACATTATTTACCAATCACACAACCTTTAATAATTAATTATTTATAAATACCAATAAATATTTTTTTTAATTAATTACCTATTAATAATTATTTAACAACCAATTAATGTTCAATAAAAAAATATTAATAAATACAAATACAAATTAATAATTAATTCATAATAAATTAATTATCAATATGCAAAAATAATTTCAACAAATTATTTATTTACAATTAAATAACTTCCCACCATATTCCCCTATAAACCCACAACCCACTACAAATAATAAATTAAAACAATTAACATAATTATCAATTAAACAATTAATAAAAATTAATTACCAAATAATACACATTAATTACCAATTAATAATTAATCAACAACCAATTAATTTTCTATACCAAAAATTGATAAATAATAAAAAATACCAATTAATAATTAACAGTAAATTAATTATTAATACACAAAAATATATTCAATAATTACTTAATTATAATTAAATTACTTCCCACCCTATTACCCTATAAACCCACAACCCGCACCGAATAATAAATTAGTACAATTAACATAATTATCAATTAATCAATTAATACAAATTAATTACCAATTAATAAAAAATAATTACCAATTATTACAAATTAATTACCAATGAATAATTAATTACAATAAATTAGTTATTACCAATTAATAATTAATTAATAACAATTAAATTACTTCCCACCCTATTCCCCTATAAACCCACAACCCGCTACAGAAGTAAAACGCAAACTTAAATTACAAATAATTAATAATTCCTAAAAATTATTATTTATTGTACTATAATTAAATTACTTCCCACCCTAATCCCCTATAAACCCACAACCCGCTACGGAATTAAATTACAAAAAAATTAAATAACATAAAATTCATTACTTTAAAAATATTCAAACATACATTCCAAAATTAATACTTACTTTTAACACATATACTAACACTTAAAACACTATAAAAAAATTCGATATTTTTAACAACTATATTATGACTGTCGATATTACTTACTTCGATATTATGCAAATCGATATTTCTTACCTGATTTTCGATATTCTTCACCACTACATTTTGGTATGTCGATATTCTGTCCATTCTATATTTAAAACTCGATATTCTGTCCACTCGATATTTTTTTTTCGATATTTTGGCTGTTTACCGGCTCAGTGGTGGTCCACTGAAGTCAAAAGGTTAAGAACCGCTGCTGCTGGTACATTATTCCATTTCTAAAATAAATATATAACATTAATATTTAATATTAATTATTTTGTAATTTGTTTTGAAACGTTCAATACATTTTTCTATACTTTTCCATCAAGATAACTCCATCCCGATTGCACAGGTCTCCTGCAAATGTGCAGAACATCAAACACGGTCATAAAACTATGGCTAATAGTAACCTTACAGTCGTATTTGACGTTTTTACTGAATCCACCCCCTAGTTCAGGAAGTGGGGACATGTAAGTCTTCACATTTGAGTAACTTTTCAAACAGAAATGGTGAATAGCCAAAAGAATTACATTACTCAAAAGGGTAAGAGTAAATTCACTGGTAGTAAATCTACATATGAAGTTTTGCCTTTGTGAATAAACCACCTTGTCTGGAAACGTGGTGGTATAGGGCAGTTGCACTGAAAGGTCATAAAGTTTACTCATGCAATGAGTTGCCTTAATCGAAGCAAGGAAGAACATTTTTTCAGAGTCATGAAATGCAGTGAGCAATTATACATAGGTCTGAAGGGCATAAAACTAAGTTAAGGTCCCAAGGTGGCATCATAAATGTTTTGAGAGGAAACGTGTGTCAAACCTATAATAATCCTTCTCACAACTGGTGATTTAAATAAAAATGTTTGGTCTGGCAATTGTAGAATGGACGAAAGGCCTTGTTGGGTGAAAAACAAAATAAACAAAAGGATGTCCAACAGCTTCACTTTTAAGAGGTTTGGTCCCAGGCAACATATCAGGTTACAAACTTGTCCCAGCATAGATAGATTTTGTTGGTGGTGTCTGGATGACATCCACCACTTCAAATGGCAAATTGAATACTATCAATTGAAGCCACTCATTCTCCATGAATAGTGGTGTAAGTTGCAGAAGTTCAGGTAGAGAACCCTACCCTATTGCTGAGATAGGGGTACCCTGATCAGAGGGCAGAAGCTCAGGTTCAGGAGTTCGGGGTACCATACCCTCCTGGCACATTTGGCGGACTTTGGATGATTTTCAGCTATGGAAAACTGATGAGAGAAGCAGACAAGGATTAAGCATTGGTAAGTGCAGGAAAATATGCTACAGCCAAAAGAAATGGAGAAAAAGTAAGTGGCAAGCAAATGAACCAATGAAAAGCCAGGAAAGAGAAGGGACGGGATATAAGCCTCTTTTAAATTCATATTAAAAACAATATATTTGACAAGGACAGCGCACGGACTGTGCAGGCGAAACCTAAAAACCTGAAATGAAGCCCAAAATGCTTGTTCCAGAAATGACGCCAGCTTCAGGACCAGCAATGTCAGCTGGTGGTACACAACCTACAATAACTCTGAACTATAATTGTTTTGAAAATAAAAAACATTTGCAGTGCTATCAACATTAGGAAAGGGCCCTAATGGAAATACACTCTCAAACAAATCTTTAACATAGCTTCCTTTCTTTGTTTTGCCCCAGATCATAAACAGGCTTGTGAAATCCTGCCATAGGCACTTTTTAAGCATCATATAATCAGTGATCTCTTTCTGGAGAGTCTTCATCCTACAATTTTGCAAGTAGACCGAGAATAAAGTATAATTAATTATATCAGACAGGCAATTATTTTTTAAAAATAGGGCAAATAAATTGTTTACTTAAGACAAATGACAACAAACTGTTTAGCTCACCTATTCAGAATTCACCATGTTTACTTCAATTTTAGTAGCCTAATACACCTTCTTGGGTGCTTCAATCGGTTTTTAAAATCAGTGCCTTAATTTAGTCACAGTATGTTTGTATGGAGAATAAGTAAACTGTGTCTTGCAGTCCTACTTCCCTATCATGAAAATCTTCACTGAATTGATGAACCCTGGATAACGCTGTTTACTAAAGGGAGTCCAGACCACTTTTCACTTCAATAAACTCTGTTATTTACCATTCACATTTTCTTTTTTTTTTATGTGTTTATTGATTTTAATTACAGCCATACATACATAATTGGACGACATTTTCAACTTTAGTCAACACAGTCTCTGAGCAAACATCAATTTAAATTGCATATCAAGCATTACTCTCCTGTTCTGCAAGTCTACGCATCTCCATTTCCACCGTAGGTGACACACAGGGATCCCCCCGATACTTATTCCACAGCGACCATTTCCTAGCCTATTTTTTGGGGCACCCCCGAGCAACAAAAACTTCGGTCTCTGCCAACATACATCTGTCCAGCTCTTTTGCTCACATGGTGATGGGCGGCGGATTTGCTCCCCCCACCCTCTTGCCACTTCCCGTTTAACTAACGTATACCTCAGTGTTGTGAATTGATGTTCGACTAACGTGAGATCAGTCGCCTCCCATATATTCAACAATCCCAATTGTGGCGACAACACTATCTCCTTTCTCAAGGCCGCCTGCATGTGATCTGAAGCTCCCTCCCAAAGGGCACGTATCCTGGGGCAGCTCCACAAAGTATGATAAAAGGTGGCCTGTTGTCCGCAACCCCTCATACAGAGGTCGTCAGGTCTAGACCCTATTCTCACCAAAGTTTTCCCTGTCATGTATGAACGGTGAAGTATCCTAAGCTGTATCAGCCTGAATTTAAGTGTGATGGCCGCTTCCCGAGGGGACATAAGAGCCAGTTGCCAATCCTCGTCGCTCATTGGGCCTAAGTCATCTTGCCACCGCTCCCTTTACTTTGGAATGGTGTCTGGCAGGTTATCATTTAACTTTTTATATGTGAGAGATGTCGCCTTTGAACTTAGAGGCTCATCTAACAGCCGATCCTCCAATGGTGACGACACTGGTATATCATTAAGGGACGGAAAAGCCGCCCGTATCGGGTGTCTAATCTGTAAATATCTGTATATTTCTCCCTGAGCCAGATGATATTGACTCTGAAGGCCTCCAAATGTAAGTATAGCTCCCTTCTTAACCAGGTCCTTCACTGCGGAGATACCTATGAGGTCCCACTTGTCAAACCCAGGCTGATAGCACAACATGCCCAGCTTCTGTGTATACCATAGCGGTGTTACCTGCGAGAGAACACCCGCCCACCCCAAACGAGAATTAACTATACGCCATATTTCTAACGTGTGTTGGGTAGGTCCAAAAAATCTTTTCTTGTTCTTCCTATCACTAGTGTACAGGGCCCCCAGATAACCGGAGCGATCAGTTTGGTAACGGTCAAGGGCGCATGCTGGGTCGTCAGGGGGGGTGACATAGCCAGTCACCAATTGCGCCGCCCAGTAGTAGAGTTGCAGGTCGGGCAGCGCTATGCCTCCATCATACCAGCCCTTTGTCAATTTTTTCAGTGTGACCCTGTGGGTCTTCCCATCCCACAGCAGCGTGTGGATTTCACCCTCGACTGCTCTAAAATACGAGTTTGGGACTCTGTGCGGACAATTATGGAGTATGTAGAGGAAACGAGGGAGGGCCAACATTTTAAAGATGCAGCACGCCCCAACAGCGTAGTCTAGCCAGTGGAGGGGGCCAGATTGGAGCTGTAAAAAAGAGCTGGATCCGATGTGATAAAGACCCCTAAATATCGAAACCCCTCCTCCGCTACCGCTATGGTGCATTCAGCCGGAAGTCGGGGGACTTGGCCCCTCAACATAAACAATACGGACTGGTGCCAATTAATCGCATACCCCGAATACTTGCCAAAATTCATGAAGATGTCTAGCACTACCCTGATGGATTTGTGCGGGGAGGCTCGATATAACAGTATGTCGTCTGCATACAAGGATATACGATCTTCCACAGCGTCCACCCAACGCAGCCCTCGTATCATCACATCTCGGCGCACCCATGCCGCAAGGGGCTCCAGCAGAAAGGAGAATATCAGCGGGGATAGCGGGCATCCCTGTCTAGTACCTCTTCTTAACCTGAATGTGCGGGACGTATAGCTGTTAACCCTCACCTGTCCCAACACGTCCGTATATAACAGCTTCACCCAAGCTATGAATTCAGGGCCCAGTCTCACCCTTTCCAGGGCTTCGAACAAATACAGCCATTCTATGGAGTCGAATGCCATTGAGGCATCGAGAGATAACACCGCCGCGTCCTCCTCAACATACTGCCTACGAGCCATCACATTGTGAAGGCGCCGTATATTAAGGGCCGTATTCCTCTCTGGCATAAATCCAGATTGGTCCGGATGGACCAATGATGCAATAACCATCACTAGCCTATTTGCCAGAACTTTCGCCAATACCTTTACCTCCACATTAATCAGCGAGATTGGCATATAGGAGCCACAACTGTCCGCTGGTTTACATGGTTTGTGGATAACTACAATGGTGGCCAGCTGCTGATCCACTGGTAACCTACCCACCTCCAGGCTCTCTTCATACATGGACCTTAAGTGTGGCAGTCAGAGAGGCAGTGGCTTTTAAGAACTCAACCAGCATGCCGTTAGGCCCCATCGCTTTACCGCATTTAATCTGTCCTAGGGCCTTGCTAATTTCATCGTCCGAAAGATCTCCCTCCAGGATGTCCCTCTCTACATCTGAGAGACTCGGCACGTCACTATCCCGGAGGAGCTGATGCGAATCGTCAGCCGTGTAGTGGGTAGAGGGGGGAGTATACCTTTTCCAGGTGGTCAGCGAATTCCTCCGCTATTTCCCGTGGATGCATCACTGTTACGCCCCCTGGTTTCGTCAGTTTGTGTACCCATCTCGTTCCCTGTTCTCGCCTCTCCAACCACGCTACTGTCCTGCCAGCCCTATAACCCATTTCGTAGAGTCTGTGCTGGGTGGTGCGATACTTAGCCATCCTGTGTTCCCTGGTTTTTATTCTGTATTCGTCTTGCTTCAGTAGGAGCCTATGACTAGTGTCTGGTGAGGGATCTTGTGCATGTTCCCGCTCCAATTCAAGGAGGTCCGTCTCCACCTGGACCAAGAGCTCACGTTTTTTGGCGATATATCCCATCTTTAAAGATAAAGCTTGCCATTTCAGAACCACCTTGTATGCTTCCCAAATTGTTTGAGCGGATTCAACTGAGCCCACATTCTCAGTAAAATGTGCTCTGTTTGTGTGCAGAGTTCCTCCCTAATGTCTGGTATGTGTAGGAGCCATGGATTAAGAACAATAGTGGTGAGTATCTGCCGTTCCCAGTGTGTAGATTCTACCCAGACTGGGGAGTGGTCCAATATGCCTCTGGGCAGAACTCTAGACTGGGTGAAGTTACCTATCGAGGACAAATGCGTAAGGAAATCATCAATCTGCGATAGACTGTTGTGCACATTGGAGAAGTACGTGAATAATTTGTCAGTTGGTTCGGATGCTCGACATACATCTGTCAAACCCATTGCCTTCGTAAAGTCGGCCATAAGGGCATTGGATTGAGCTCTGGACTTCGGCGGGTGGCGATCAATTGTGTCATCCAAAGTCATATTATAGTCCCCCCCCCATGATTAACGTGCCTTCTCGGAATCCCGTCAGCTTACTTCCAAGGTCCTCCAATGCTGCCTTACCCAAAGCGGGCGGTAAATACACAGAGAGTATGTTTATATCTCTTCCATCCCAGTAAGCCTCTGCCCCTGCAAATCGTCCCCTCGGGTCTGCCCATGTTTTATGAACTATAAGAGGAGTACTCTTCTTTACCAGGATTGCCGTCCCCCTCGATCCCGTGGTATAATCTGCATGAACCAGGAGTTTATACCCCCACCTAGTGAGGGCCTTCGTCTTCTGTCCCACGAGGTGCGTTTCTTGCAACAAAACCACATCAGGTGAGTGCCGCTTTAGATACTGTTGTACTATCCCTCTCTTAATCTTATCACCAACACCATTAACATTCCAAGTCATTATAGAAAGTATCCGATCTCTATCCCCCCCGTAGCTGTCCATTACACAATTCCCAAGTATACGGATCAATGCAGACAGAGAAAAAATTTGAACAAGCCCACTCCTCTGTTCGTCCAATCTTCAGCATGGCTACTTTGCGCTTTAGGATCACAGAATCACTTTGCATACCAATAAAACAATGAACAATTAAACCCCCCCTTCTTCCTGTCCCCTCGGTTCCCTCCCCCCTCCCTGCCCCACTGCCCGTGGATTTGGAACTACCCACTCCCAAACATGGCAGAGTGCCTCTCTCCCCCCTGAAATGCTGAAAATGCGCGGGGTTAGTCAACTTCCATCCCCGCATGTACACATCATTTATTTTTAATTTAAGCCATCCACTAATTGTAATTAGTCTAATTTCGTTCAAATCACATCATGTAAACCCATCAGTCTTGACCCGTTCACTAGGTCACACCCTCAATGTCTTGCACCGTTAATGTCTTGGTACCATTAATCTTGTCTCCCCCCCTATACTTGCGCTTTCAGCGCGGCGCCAGCTCTCCGCAACCGTTTCTGGAAGTTATCAGCCCCGCTCCGTCATCTGGCTGTCTTCCTTCACTGGACCATTGTTCGTAGCTCCCATACTGCTGCCTCTGTGTTGACCAGATCTGCCAGGGCGATCCAGTCTGTGGCCTCCCACACTGCTCCAACCTTCCAACCAGTCCCAGACTACCTCCGGTGACTAAAAAAAACATGATTTAACGTCCGATTCCACTCTCAACTTTGCTGGAAAAAGCATTGCATATTTCACCTCACGGTCCCTCAGTTCTCTCTTCACTGCCTGAAAGCTGCGACGTTGGGCCTGGACCTTGGCCGTAAAGTCAGGAAAAAAGGCCACCTCATAGTTCTCTATTTTCACTGGGGGACTAGATTTCGCCGTTTGCAGGATGATGTCTCTGTCCTGATAGTTGAAAACACGAGCTATAAGGGTCCTCGGTGGTGCTCCTGGTTTTGGCCTACCTCTTGGCACTCTATGAGCCCTTTCAATGGAGAAATAACTGGACAGAGTCTTAGGCTTGAGATGTTTAGTAATAAGGTCCTCAACATACAGGTCCGCTGCCGGCCCCTCTGTCTTTTCCGGAACACCTAGGATGCGGATATTGTTATGGCGTGACCGGCCTTCGTAATCATCAAGCTGTTGTGCCATCCGCTCCTGTTTCTTTTGCAATTCGACCATCTGTGTTTGAAGCTCTGACGTATCCGTCTGCAGAGCGCCGGTGACTATCTTCAGTTCCCTGACTTTCTCATCCATCTTCCGGAAGTCAGCCCTGATAAAGGAAACCTCCACCGTAACAGAGTCCAGCGAGGCACGCACCCCGTTGATCGCCGCCATATTGTCGTGTAAAGTTGGCTCCATTCCTCTGCTAGGAGGCAGCTGCCCCTCGTCCTTGTCCACCTGTGGTGATTCACTTTTATCTCCCGCCTTGGACCAGGCAAATTTGGCTAGTTGCTTTTGGGCATTCGCCTTAGGACCTTTCTCTCCTGTCGCCATGTGTGCAAGCCGACAGCTGACGCGCCATTCAGGAATCTGAGGCAGCACCGGGGTCACCTGCAACCCGCTAGTGAGAGTGACAGGACTTATAGGTGTCTCCCCTGGGGATGTAGCCTCTCCACTTCGTCTCTGGGTGTAGGTTCTTCAAACTTGACTTCTCCTCCACTCGCGTTTCTCCGTCGACATGGTGCAGCTCCGGTGCCGACCCCTTTCATGAGTCTCCCCCACACTCTGCCCTTTCTCTAGGGTATGATGTTTTAGATTGAGCTGGTTTTCACTGCACTTCCAATTCACGGGCCATCCCGGGTCTGGAATTTCCTGCAGGCCCACGCTGTAGCGCCAACACCATGAGCCAGTCCGTTACCATTTGTGGAGCCCCAGGGCTCACGAAGCCATAGTTTGCACCCAATAGTTAGGTTCAGGAGAGCCAGTGTTTCGAGATATGGGCTACAGTTAATGGATCTTGCTGCGTAGCTTCCTACGGCCTCGCCACGGAAAAGTGCCTGATCACAAGGCACTAGTATGGCCTGCGGTCTCCTAACACTGTCGGCCAGTCTCGAAAAACGGGCTACCTCTATCCGGTTACACCCCAGACGGTTTTACCAGTCTCGGAGCTGCCATGCGGGGCCCAGCTGATACCTCGGGCCTGGGGCCCAGTTATGGAGGCCTACCTCTTCTTCCCTCTCAGACCTCAGGGTGGCGGTCGCTGCAGGATACCGTTCGTCAAACACCCCCGGGCGCCAGCCGCTATTCCTCCGCTCCCTCCAGTTTGTGCAGGCCATCGCTGAGCGCCCCTCACCAGCACTAAAAGCCGCCACCTTACCGTCTGTTACCCGGGCTCCAGAGCCACACCACGCCCGCTTTCCTTCCTAGGCAGTAAAGCCGGGACCTCGCCTAGCTGCGATATGCTGATATCTCCGAGGATAGGGCCTCCACGCCCCCTCTTCTCCTCGGGCCTCTGGCGTCACTCGTGGCATCTTAATTCAAGGGAACCCCAGTGTCGGGACCCTTAGTCGCCCCCGCTGTCTTCTGCTAGACTTCAAAGGCCTCTGCTCCTCCCTCTTCGCCAGGCCGATAGCTGCTGTTGCGGCACGTGGAGACTGCCAGGCCGCCAAGCCGGACCTCAGGTAGGTGGAACACTCACTGGGTCTTCCCCCCTCAGGCAGCAATGTAGATCGCGGATGTACTCGGTCGCTCCCAAAACACCACCGAGTATTTTTCCGAGTACGGGGCACCTCAGGACTTCCTCTGGATTTCCCAGAGGCTAAGCGCTGTCACCCTCTCACGGCCGCTACCTCCACCGCCAGGCACTGGGAAGCCACCATTACCGCTCCGGCGGGGACGGCAGAACGGGTCGCCAGATCCGCCTCGCAAGCGGCAACTGCTGCCGATTTTCACAGAAGGGGAAGGGAATGAGACACTACAGTCGTCGTTTGCTTTTTGGCCATGGATGGCAACGGATGGGGCAGGATATAGGTCGGGGAAACAGGAGCTCACTTAGGCAGTGGCCATTCCCGTTGGCTGCTAGCCACGCCCCCCCACCATTCACATTTTCAATCAATCCTTGCATTTGACAAAAATGAAGGGGCAAGCTTTAAACTTCTGCATGAATCATTTTAAAATAAAACTAAATTAAGAAAACCATGCAAATAGGCAACACAGGTTCAAATAGAGACAAACAAGTCAATTTACAGATTGTTTTGTCATGTTTTTGCAAACCTTTATTATTGGGGAAGCAGGGTAGTGCTGTTTAAACGTTGTTTCTTTGGACTACAAGGCATGTTAAAATTAATTGCAAAATATTTTGATTGTTGGTTACTTGCAGAAATATGCACATGTGGAAGGGCACTGCTGGTCTTCATTTATTGCTTACACGATAATATCCAGATAGGCTATCACCACTGTAGGTTGCATTCTTTGATGTAGAGAAGCTCATGGAAGCATCTTAGCCCCACTCCCACCTCTCCCCCGCCCAGGTCCAATTCCTGACACCATGATTAGTGACTCGCAACATGGGAAGGGTGAGCTGAACTCTTTTACTCCACTCACGGGTTACATCCCTAGTAGGTTGCTATACAAATTTCCCCAGTGGTAGCTCCCTACGTTGCCGTTATGGCCAATGTCGCCCCCTTAAAAAAATACAGAGAGTTATCTGCAATTGAAAAATACATTTCTGCACTGGCTCTCTTTGAAGATCAAGATTGACCATCTTTATGAAAGAGACATTATCATGGTGCAGAGACTGTGTTGGTTAGGACACTCCCTTAAATCTTTCAATCTTTCACTGCGTGGTAATCAATTCTGCAAACAACTGGTGGGCAGGTGTCATTCTAGATCAATTCAGCTGAGGGACTGTGCAAGATGGGAACATTCTTTTGCTCCCCCTGGCCTAGTTTTACCAATCCCCTTTCCTCACTCTGGAACAGCTGTATGGCAGGACAGGACTGCCTAGACCGCTGTCACAGGGACCTGGGGCTCAATGTACTCCACTGCCTCTCCAGGACTCAAACCGTATCTTTAGCAATAGCTTCGAGCCCTTGACTGAGCTAAGTACCCAGGATTGACTTGGCGTCATACCGTACCAGCCTTTACCCCATACTCCCCTTTCTTTGTCCGAATTTACCACCACCAATTCAAACATACTTAAGGTTCTGCAGGCACTAGAGCGAAGTTGGGGCCCAAGGAGTGCACTGACCTTTCACGCCTGAATTGAATCATATATCTACAAGAGATGTGGCATGCGGAGGGCTCCTTCGTTCTAGATGGTTTTGCCTGGTTTATTTCTCCTGCATTACCCTCTCCTCATGGTAGAGCTAAAGGAGGTCTTGTCACTTTTATTAGAGGCACTCTCATATGCAAATTGGAGACAGTTGACTCACCCATACACTTCATTTTAGGCATGCTTCTGACCTTTCCAAACCAACTGAGGGTCCTTGTTGTCAATGTCAATCATTCACCTTGCAGAGAGCAGGCTGTTGTAAGTGAGCTTAGCAAAGACAAGGAGATGAAGGACGGAGTGCTGAAACTTTTCAGACACTCACCCCTAGTCACAGATCTGGGTTGAATCCATCATCGTTCTTTAGCTCACTTCGCCATCCCAGTTCAGACCCAGCCATAAGCAAATCAGTCTTGACCTTGTGCCTCATGGGAACAGTCCAGCCTGAACTGCCAAGCCAGGTCTTCCCTGGACCGGAAAGAAGCATCCTGAGACCGGTTTCGGGGTAACACCCCTCATCATCAGTGAGCTTAGTCAGCTCCTTTAGTATAATTGTTGCCAGTTTATCTGACTTTACTATACTCCTCTTAATTTACACCCTTGTGCAGATTGTTTTCTTGTATGGGGATTCATTGCAAGACAATGACCTGATGACTGGGGACCAGGCACATCGGAAACACACTTCCTTAGGTGATAGGTTTAACTCACTGTTTGTAGACCACTCTCTTCTGTATCTTTTACATTGGTGGGACTCCTGCAATGAACTGCAGATCCACACTTTCAAGGGAGTTGGGACAGGCTCTTCTATCATTGATTATATTTTTGTTTATTCCTGTCTTTTTATTTCTTTAATTGACTTTAAGGTAGTCTTACGCCCTTTGAGCGATCATAACTCCCTGCTGGCCTCATTCAGATGGTTTGAGACAGAGGTCTGGCCTGATGTCCTTTTATTGGAATAGGTTCTTACTGCTGCTCAGGGAGGAAGGCTAAAGTGGGTTGAGGTGGTTCCAGCGGGTTTCCATCTTTCTTTACCTTCCACCTGCTATCAGGATTCCAGCATCGGTTTGGATGATGGGGCCTCTGATTCTAAGATTCTGATTGCTTTTGCTAATATAGCTGGCTACATAGAGTCTGCCCTCACCGCTCCTTGAGCAGTTTGTCCAGAGCTGCCCAGTAGATGGTTCTAGAAGGCATGTTTCAAGGCCCACAGAGTACTCATGGCTGCCCTGCACAAGCAGCCTTACGAAGGGGAGGAAGTCAGGAGGGCCAGAGTTTGCTATTGTGTGGCTCATTGTGAGAGGAAGACATCTCTCAAGAGGGAGCTCTGAGACAAGTTGTTGGGGGCTTGTGATTTGCACGACTCTGCTGAGTTCTGGAGGGTCGTGAATCATCCAATCCTTGCTTTCGGTCAAGTGAGTGCACAGGCCCTGACCACTGCCCCTTAGGCATGGGGGGATCATTTGGGGCAATTTATGATCTTGAATCCGGCGATGACCCTTTTCTAGAGGTGGGAAATTCACAGGGTCTTTGCTTGCAATGGGAGGATGTTAGGAAAGCAACTATGGCCTTGCCAGAGGGCAAGGCTCTGGGCCCTGATGACATTCCTGGTTATTCCTTTAAATTGGAGGTGGCTCTGTCAGCCCCCTTGATTACACAGCATTTTAATGTGGTCCTTAGAGGGAGGCCCCCCTCTGGTTGTTATTTATATGGATGGACTTGTTCTCACTACCAACTACCTCAAATCTTAGTGGTGGGCCCTAGGAACACTAGTTCTAAAAGTTACTCGGTCAGGGGCCACTCCATCTCCAGGGTTGAGCACTTTTCGTATTTAGGGATCCTTTTGGATTCTAGATTCTCTTGGCAACTCTTGCTGAAGAAAAATACCATGAGGTTTAAATCGGCCATCAATGGAGTTGGTCACTTGGCAAGGCGTATGGGTCATACCAACGTAGATGCGATGCTATAAGTTTTTAAGGCCAAATGTGTCTTGTTGGCCTGTTATGGCTGTGAAATTTGGGACTATGTGTCCTGCCCACAGCTCCAGGTCGCAAAACATTTTTAGAAGCCGTCTCAAAGTACCAGCGAGCACTCCCTCTGAGATACTTAATGAGGAAGTGGGACTAGGGTATATTACTGACTTGATTGCCTTGCACCCCCTGTTATTTTGGCTGTCCGTCAGGTTGGGAGAGGATTTGTTTCTCAATAGACTCATCATTCGCAACTGTATGGCCTTGGAAGGCATGTTCAGCCTTCCCTGGATTGCTTATATTGGGCACATTTTTAATTGTCTGGGCCATCTCGAGTTGTTTACTGACCCAGACGGTACAGCTAGGAGTAATATACCATGGCTAAAACAGGCATTTTATGAAAGGGTCACTGCGGAACGTGAGGCCGTGGCCTTTCACAAACACACCATTTATCATGGTGAAAACTGTACTTGGAATAGACCCCTACATTGTCATTGGAGATATCTACCTATCACTGCAGGCTGTTAACATATTTTAGTTTTAACATGCCCTATCAACTTCTGTTACCCAAGGGGTCTTGATGCAAGGTTTCAGACCTTCCGCCTTGTTACTGAGATTATGTTCCTCTACCTGACTCCCTCCACATTTAACCATCTTTGTTATAAATTCAACCGCCCACTTCTTTTGTCCATGAATTTCAATCAAGTGAGGCTGCCCTTTCTCTTTTTTCAAATGCTAAAATCACTTACCATCTGTTTTTATGGGACTCGTTTTTTATCGAGGGTTATTAATGGGCGGTGAATGTTAGTATCTGTTTTCTTTTTTAAACAATTGGGCTTTGTCCCTTTTAGCTGGTTTTAATGCTGCAATTTTACCAGTTTGCCATAGAAGCTTAATTGCATCCTTTATACATTCATTTATAATTTGTAGAGGAGGCATGCTAATGCGTTTCTGTGCTATGAGTTTCATATGTATACTTTTGTGATTTTCAAGAAAAATCGAAAACGTTTTTTACTTACTTACATTAAGTAAGTACGTAGGGATGTGGCTTCATCCTAAAAATCAGCATATACACTCTTGCTACTTTAATAACTTCTGCTAATTTTCTGCAGGATAAATAAATATACTAAAGCTGTTTTGTAGTGAGGAATGAACATTGTCATTACAAAATAAATGTCGCGAGGGTTATGAAAATAGTTTCTGTAAACCTACTATACATATGGACAATCAGTCATTGGGAAGTGCAAGTTTCTAATAATTAAAATTTTAAGGGAACTATTCTTTAGTTGTATGTGTACATGTGCAATTGAAAAATGCTGTCACTCAAAGTGAAAACATTTAATGGCTGGAGTGGGCGGGTCTGTTGATCTATACCTTGTTCTGGGGTGGGAGGGAGTATATTTTGAGTGACATTACAACAGACTAATGGTGAAAGTGTTGATTGGGAGACCCTATATATGTATGCTTTTGTTGTATATTTTATAGGAAAACATGAGGCTGGCGAGTCTGCTAAGTGCTGTCTGACTTTAGGCCAGACCTATTGATATATGTTTAATAACTTTAATTGAATTAAACTGTGGTCTGGATACCAACCCCATTAGATGGATTCCATGTCATTAAGGTAACAGGTATTATTCACGCTAAATCATAATGAATTGTTTAAAGTAAAGCGCTAGAGAGTGTCAGAGTCATCAATCAGCCAGTCGGCCTTGAGCAGCGGATAAACTTGACTCGGATTATCTACTATTTTTAACAATCAAAAGGCTGAAGCTGCATAAAAAACAGGAACCTTTTTATTAAGTTCTCAAACATTTTGTTAGCATACATCGATGCCAACAGTCTTGCAGCTAAGGGTTTGCCTTTACTTACCCAAAGACCAGGCGAAGATGCGGTTGTCTGTAACAACTGACACAAAATCTTCAAAATCCACTCTCCCATCTCCTGTAAAAAAACATGTTGATCATTTGATACTAATCTCAGTGACAAAAAGTCAGAGGAGGGGGCATTGAGGCATCTGCAGCACCAGCAAGGCGGGCACACTGTAAAATGTTCATAAAAATATCATGCCAATAATGCATATAATATCCACACTGCGGCCACTCAAAATGCAATGTATTGCATGAAAAACATATCATAATATACTGTGAAATAGAACAGCAAAGTGAAAGGAATTTGGCAAGACAAGCCAGACAACAAAATCATGGAATGTACAGCTCGAAGGACACTCTTTGGGGCATATCAGCAACAACCGGCGATAATTATCGCCGGCTAGCGTGGGTTTTTATCGCTGAGATAGCGTGCTATCAGCAACGCTTATCTCAAAAGCGATAAAAATCCTCGCGCTAACTGCCTAACGTGAGATTATCGCTGGAAACCCAGCGATAATCTCACGCAATGTGGCGTTAGCTTATTGATAGGGCCCCACAAACTTAGCCATGATATCCACCTTCCATAGGATATCATGGCTAAGTCAGTCCTGAAGCAGGCGTACCAGGGGTTATCGCTACTTTTCTTGCCGCTATGCTTCATAGCGTGGGGCTTGATGATAGGAGAAATGTCGCTTAGCGACATTTCTCCTGTTATGTCAGGTCAGGAACGCCCACTTTGCATCTCATTAGAAATGCAAAGCTGGGCGTTAGGAATTCCTGCGCTAATGCAAGTTTTCACGCGTTAGCGTGAGCTTGCTAATTAGGCGATAAAATTATCACCGCTTTTCGGTCAAAAACGGCCGCAAAAGCGGCAATAATTCTATTGCCTCGCCTTGCTGATATGCCCCTTTGTTTTTGTGAAAGACCTATTGAAAACTGCTCATCTAAAGGTTAACCTCAGTCACCAATCCTAAGGTGTTTTATAAAAAAAACTATGGGGCATATTATCAAGCCAGGCGATAAAATTATCGCCGCTTTAGCGGCAGAAAACTGCCACTAAAACGGCGATAATGGGCTTGATAATATGCTCTATGGAATTCCAATTGAAGCCCATGTTAGATGTGAAGGACATCTAACCTGAGCTTCAATTGGAATTCCATAGAGCATATTATCAAGCCCATTATCGCCGTTTTAGCGCCAGTTTTATGCCGCTAAAGCGGCGATAATTTTATCGCCTGTCTTGATAATATGCCCCTATGGTGTCTCTGGCTATCGTTCTTTAGAGAATTTACTATGCCTAACATCCTGCATGGCAATTCAATTCCATTATGTATCTCACCTATTATTTTTTTTCTAATCCAGAAAAACCTATTGTAATGTGCCAAATCCAGTTGGCCGCACACTGCTCGTCACACAAGCAAGTTGCCCCAAGGAACTCTGGTAGATGTAGTGGCGACGGCGAGTATGCCTATGCCACAGTGTTTGAAAAAAAGTATGTGTCGCATTAGCCATCCCTGGACACATGTTTCGAGGTAGTTGCCTCTCGTCAGCAGGGAGTAGGTAAGTGTAAAGGGGTGCTGCGTGGACTGCCAATAATGTAAAAACAGGTAGAGTACCTCTCATGGCGCGCAGGTGCTGGTCCAGAGCTCGTCAGCCCAAATGGCTCAAGGGAGCCTTTATATAACAAATCCAGTTGGCCGCACACTGCTCGTCACACGAGCAAGTTGCCCCAAGGAACTCTGGTAGATGTAGTGGCGACGGCGAGTATGCCTATGCCACAGTGTTTGAAAAAAAGTATGTGTCGCATTAGCCATCCCTGGACACATGTTTCGAGGTAGTTGCCTCTCGTCAGCAGGGAGTAGGTAAGTGTAAAGGGGTGCTGCGTGGACTGCCAATAATGTAAAAACAGGTAGAGTACCTCTCATGGCGCGCAGGTGCTGGTCCAGAGCTCGTCAGCCCAAATGGCTCAAGGGAGCCTTTATATAACAAATCCAGTTGGCCGCACACTGCTCGTCACACGAGCAAGTTGCCCCAAGGAACTCTGGTAGATGTAGTGGCGACGGCGAGTATGCCTATGCCACAGTGTTTGAAAAAAAGTATGTGTCGCATTAGCCATCCCTGGACACATGTTTCAAGGTAGTTGCCTCTCGTCAGCAGGGAGTAGGTAAGTGTAAAGGGGTGCTGCGTGGACTGCCAATAATGTAAAAACAGGTAGAGTACCTCTCATGGCGCGCAGGTGCTGGTCCAGAGCTCGTCAGCCCAAATGGCTCAAGGGAGCCTTTATATAACAAATCCAGTTGGCCGCACACTGCTCGTCACACGAGCAAGTTGCCCCAAGGAACTCTGGTAGATGTAGTGGCGACGGCGAGTATGCCTATGCCACAGTGTTTGAAAAAAAGTATGTGTCGCATTAGCCATCCCTGGACACATGTTTCGAGGTAGTTGCCTCTCGTCAGCAGGGAGTAGGTAAGTGTAAAGGGGTGCTGCGTGGACTGCCAATAATGTAAAAACAGGTAGAGTACCTCTCATGGCGCGCAGGTGCTGGTCCAGAGCTCGTCAGCCCAAATGGCTCAAGGGAGCCTTTATATAACAAATCCAGTTGGCCGCACACTGCTCGTCACACGAGCAAGTTGCCCCAAGGAACTCTGGTAGATGTAGTGGCGACAGCGAGTATGCCTATGCCACAGTGTTTGAAAAAAAGTATGTGTCACATTAGCCATCCCTGGACACATGTTTCGAGGTAGTTGCCTCTCGTCAGCAGGGAGTAGGTAAGTGTAAAGGGGTGCTGCGTGGACTGCCAATAATGTAAAAACAGGTAGAGTACCTCTCATGGCGCGCAGGTGCTGGTCCAGAGCTCGTCAGCCCAAATGGCTCAAGGGAGCCTTTATATAACAAATCCAGTTGGCCGCACACTGCTCGTCACACGAGCAAGTTGCCCCAAGGAACTCTGGTAGATGTAGTGGCGACGGCGAGTATGCCTATGCCACAGTGTTTGAAAAAAAGTATGTGTCGCATTAGCCATCCCTGGACACATGTTTCGAGGTAGTTGCCTCTCGTCAGCAGGGAGTAGGTAAGTGTAAAGGGGTGCTGCGTGGACTGCCAATAATGTAAAAACAGGTAGAGTACCTCTCATGGCGCGCAGGTGCTGGCCCAGAGCTCGTCAGCCCAAATGGCTCAAGGGAGCCTTTATATAACAAATCCAGTTGGCCGCACACTGCTCGTCACACGAGCAAGTTGCCCCAAGGAACTCTGGTAGATGTAGTGGCGACGGCGAGTATGCCTATGCCACAGTGTTTGAAAAAAAGTATGTGTCGCATTAGCCATCCCTGGACACATGTTTCGAGGTAGTTGCCTCTCGTCAGCAGGAAGTAGGTAAGTGTAAAGGGGTGCTGCGTGGACTGCCAATAATGTAAAAACAGGTAGAGTACCTCTCATGGCGCGCAGGTGCTGGTCCAGAGCTCGTCAGCCCAAATGGCTCAAGGGAGCCTTTATATAACAAATCCAGTTGGCCGCACACTGCTCGTCACACAAGCAAGTTGCCCCAAGGAACTCTGGTAGATGTAGTGGCGACGGCGAGTATGCCTATGCCACAGTGTTTGAAAAAAAGTATGTGTCGCATTAGCCATCCCTGGACACATGTTTCGAGGTAGTTGCCTCTCGTCAGCAGGGAGTAGGTAAGTGTAAAGGGGTGCTGCGTGGACTGCCAATAATGTAAAAACAGGTAGAGTACCTCTCATGGCGCGCAGGTGCTGGTCCAGAGCTCGTCAGCCCAAATGGCTCAAGGGAGCCTTTATATAACAAATCCAGTTGGCCGCACACTGCTCGTCACACGAGCAAGTTGCCCCAAGGAACTCTGGTAGATGTAGTGGCGACGGCGAGTATGCCTATGCCACAGTGTTTGAAAAAAAGTATGTGTCGCATTAGCCATCCCTGGACACATGTTTCGAGGTAGTTGCCTCTCGTCAGCAGGGAGTAGGTAAGTGTAAAGGGGTGCTGCGTGGACTGCCAATAATGTAAAAACAGGTAGAGTACCTCTCATGGCGCGCAGGTGCTGGTCCAGAGCTCGTCAGCCCAAATGGCTCAAGGGAGCCTTTATATAACAAATCCAGTTGGCCGCACACTGCTCGTCACACGAGCAAGTTGCCCCAAGGAACTCTGGTAGATGTAGTGGCGACGGCGAGTATGCCTATGCCACAGTGTTTGAAAAAAAGTATGCGTCGCATTAGCCATCCCTGGACACATGTTTCGAGGTAGTTGCCTCTCGTCAGCAGGGAGTAGGTAAGTGTAAAGGGGTGCTGCGTGGACTGCCAATAATGTAAAAACAGGTAGAGTACCTCTCATGGCGCGCAGGTGCTGGTCCAGAGCTCGTCAGCCCAAATGGCTCAAGGGAGCCTTTATATAACAAATCCAGTTGGCCGCACACTGCTCGTCACACGAGCAAGTTGCCCCAAGGAACTCTGGTAGATGTAGTGGCGACGGCGAGTATGCCTATGCCACAGTGTTTGAAAAAAAGTATGTGTCGCATTAGCCATCCCTGGACACATGTTTCGAGGTAGTTGCCTCTCGTCAGCAGGGAGTAGGTAAGTGTAAAGGGGTGCTGCGTGGACTGCCAATAATGTAAAAACAGGTAGAGTACCTCTCATGGCGCGCAGGTGCTGGTCCAGAGCTCGTCAGCCCAAATGGCTCAAGGGAGCCTTTATATAACAAATCCAGTTGGCCGCACACTGCTCGTCACACGAGCAAGTTGCCCCAAGGAACTCTGGTAGATGTAGTGGCGACGGCGAGTATGCCTATGCCACAGTGTTTGAAAAAAAGTATGTGTCGCATTAGCCATCCCTGGACACATGTTTCGAGGTAGTTGCCTCTCGTCAGCAGGGAGTAGGTAAGTGTCAAGGGGTGCTGCGTGGACTGCCAATAATGTAAAAACAGGTAGAGTACCTCTCATGGCGCGCAGGTGCTGGTCCAGAGCTCGTCAGCCCAAATGGCTCAAGGGAGCCTTTATATAACAAATCCAGTTGGCCGCACACTGCTCGTCACACGAGCAAGTTGCCCCAAGGAACTCTGGTAGATGTAGTGGCGACGGCGAGTATGCCTATGCCACAGTGTTTGAAAAAAAGTATGTGTCGCATTAGCCATCCCTGGACACATGTTTCGAGGTAGTTGCCTCTCGTCAGCAGGGAGTAGGTAAGTGTAAAGGGGTGCTGCGTGGACTGCCAATAATGTAAAAACAGGTAGAGTACCTCTCATGGCGCGCAGGTGCTGGTCCAGAGCTCGTCAGCCCAAATGGCTCAAGGGAGCCTTTATATAACAGATCCAGTTGGCCGCACACTGCTCGTCACACGAGCAAGTTGCCCCAAGGAACTCGGGTAGATGTAGTGGCGACGGCGAGTATGCCTATGCCACAGTGTTTGAAAAAAAGTATGTGACGGGCTGACGAGCCTTGGATCTGCACCTGCGCGCCATGAGAGGTACTTGACCTGTTTTAATTACATTTTGGCAGTCCACACGGCACCCCTTTACACTGACCTACTCCCTGCTGACGAGAGGCAACTACCTCGAAACACGTGTCCAGGGATGGCTAACGCAACACATACTGTTCTTTTTACACATTGTGGCATAGGCGTACCCGCCGTCGCCACTACATTTACCACAGTCCTTTGGGGCAACTTGCTGGTGTGACGAGCAGTGTGCGACCAACTTTTGCATAATTTATTACGGCTCCCTTGAGCCAACGGGCTGACGAGCCTTGGATCTGCACCTGCGCGCCATGAGAGGTACTTGACCTGTTTTAATTACATTTTGGCAGTCCACACGGCACCCCTTTACACTGACCTACTCCCTGCTGACGAGAGGCAACTACCTCGAAACATGTGTCCAGGGATGGCTAACGCAACACATACTGTTCTTTTTACACATCGTGGCATAGGCGTACCCGCCGTCGCCACTACATTTACCACAGTCCTTTGGGGCAACTTGCTGGTGTGACGAGCAGTGTGTGACCAACTTTTGCATAATTTATTACGGCTCCCTTGAGCCAACGGGCTGACGAGCCTTGGATCTGCACCTGCGCGCCATGAGAGGTACTTGACCTGTTTTAATTACATTTTGGCAGTCCACACGGCACCCCTTTACACTTACCTACTCCCTGCTGACGAGAGGCAACTACCTCGAAACATGTGTCCAGGGATGGCTAACGCAACACATACTGTTCTTTTTACACATCGTGGCATAGGCGTACCCGCCGTCACCACTACATTTACCACAGTCCTTTGGGGCAACTTGCTGGTGTGACGAGCAGTGTGCGACCAACTTTTGCATAATTTATTACGGCTCCCTTGAGCCAACGGGCTGACGAGCCTTGGATCTGCACCTGCGCGCCATGAGAGGTACTTGACCTGTTTTAATTACATTTTGGCAGTCCACACGGCACCCCTTTACACTGACCTACTCCCTGCTGACGAGAGGCAACTACCTCGAAACACGTGTCCAGGGATGGCTAACGCAACACATACTGTTCTTTTTACACATCGTGGCATAGGCGTACCCGCCGTCGCCACTACATTTACCACAGTCCTTTGGGGCAACTTGCTGGTGTGACGAGCAGTGTGCGACCAACTTTTGCATAATCTATTGTAATGTGCATTATACAGTTTAGCTGAACTAATAACTCTCTTCCATTCCCTCACAAGGGGACCAATCATTTTAAAACTGTGTCCCCTCACTGATAAGGCTTCGTTTTTGATTTGGAGAAAGTAACACACATTGGTGCCGATTACGATCCGGTAAAAACCGGGTACGAACCGTCGGTCGGAGCGTTTTCTCCGTCCGACTCGTACCCGGTTGTAAAACTTTACAAACATGGAATTACGATTCGCACGGAAACACCATTTCCGTACGAATCGTAAAAACGTAAAAAAACACCGACCGACGAAAATATACGTACGAATGTGATCCGGGAATGCTGCGACGTGACGTCGGGACGCTTTCAGGCAGCGTTTCACGACCCAGGAAGTACGATTCGAACCGACAGCAGACCGGACGGCAATATTTTCACGGCACCCAAAAAGTGCCGGAAAAGCGAAGTACGGCGCGAAACGACCAGAGTAGGTGGCCCGGTACGCGCCGTACCCCCCCCGTATGTACGCGCCAACCCCCCCAGCCCCCGTACATATGCACCAACCCCCCCCAGCCCCCGTACATATGCGCCGACCCCCCCAGCCCCCATACATACGCGCCGACCCCCCCAGCCCCCGTACGTAAGCGCCGACCCCCCCAGCCCCCGTACGTTCGAGTCGTACCCCCACCCGTGTATGTACACCCGTGTACGTTCGAGTTGTACCCCCTGTGTATGTACACACGTGTACGTGTCGTACCCCCCGTGTATGTACACCCGTGTACGTGTCGTACCCCCCGTGTATGTACACCCGTGTACGTGTCGTACCCCCCGTGTATGTACACCCGTGTATGTTCGAGTCGTACCCCCACCCGTGTATGTACGGTGCGTACCCCCAGCGCTACGCGCTGGCGGTACGCACCGTACATACACGGGTGGGGGTACGACTCGAACGTACACGGGTGTACATACACGGGGGTACGACACGTACACGGGTGTACATACACGGGGGGTATGACTCAAACGTACACGGGTGTACATACACGGGGGTACGACTCGAACGTACACGGGTGTACATACACAGGGGTACGACACGTACACGGGTGTACATACACGGGGGGTACGACTCGAACGTACACGGGTGTACATACACGGGGGTACGACTCGAACGTACGGGGGCTGGGGGGTCGGCACGTACATACGGGGGCCGGGAGGGGGGGATTCGACTCGTACATTGGAGGGCTGGGGGGAGTGTTGGGCGCGTATGCGGGCACATGTCTCCATGGTTGCTATGGGAGTTCGGTGCGGACGGTGTTTTTTCCATACGGTTGTAACATCGGACGCACGGGATGGATCGTAATTCCGCGGTCGGACTTCACTTTTCACATTTGTACGGTAAATCGTCCGTGGACGTGTCGGACACATTTTCCGACCCGAGGACGTGTGGGGAATAATTCCCGATGCGATTCGTATGGACTTTTTCCCATGCGAATCGTAATTGGCAGTTTGTACGGCACTTGTACGATTCGTACGGTAAAAAGACCGGATACGAGTCGTACGGGGAATTTTTTTACCGGATCGTAATCGGCACCATTCTCTGCTGACATACACAGGGGCATATCAGCAACAACTGGCGATAATTATCGCTAAGCGCACTTAGCGCTAGGATAATTATCATCGGCTAGTGTGGATTTTTATCGCTGAGATAGCGTGCTATTAGCAACGCTTATCTCAAAAGCGATAAAAATCCTAGTGCTAACTGCCTAACGTGAGACTATCGCTGGAAACCCAGCGATAATCTCACGAAATGTGGCGTTAGCTTGTTGATAGGGCCCCACAAGTAGCGATAACAGGTGTTATCGCTACTTTTCTTGCCGCTATGCTTCATAGCGTGGGGCTTGATGATAAGAGAAATGTTGCTTAGCGACATTTCTCCTGTCATGTCAGGTCAGGAACGCCCACTTTGCATCTCATTAGAGTTGCAAAGCTGGGCATAAGAATTTGGGCGCTAATGCAAGGTTTCACGCGTTAGCGTGACTTTGCTAATTAGGCGATAACATTTTCTATCGCCGCCTTTTAAATATGCCCCTAACTCTTTTAGTAAGGTAGGATCTGAGGGGGTCAAAGGTCAAACATTAGAGCTAACATGAGTGTGAAATTGCTACTCTCTTTTTAGGTAAATTTATACTTGTGGGCCTGGCTTAAATACTCGTAGCAAAATGCAGTTGTTTTCTCATACTAACAGCTACAGCTATCATCCTCTCATCATTCAACCCTGCGCTTAACACCGTGTGCAGCTAGTGGGTAACCCAACACAGGTACAGTTTTAAAAGAAGGCGTTTCAGTTCTGCAATGCAGCCCCAGCTGTGCACCAGGCTGATGCTCACAGTTCCTGAGCTAGAGGGAGAAGACCTGAAGTGTATAATGTTTCAGGATTGAATAATGCTTCAGCAATGCAACTGCCTGACATCTGATTTGAATATCACTGTGCCATGTCAAAACAGAGGCATCCAAATGGATAACACTTTGCTTTCGTAATTGATGCTGTGAGGTGAACTTGAGGATGGACATCACAAGACATTCACTCCAGCATTAGCAGAATCTGATTTTCAATGATTACATTATGTACCCAATTATTTTCCTGCATTGCAATTTTTAGGTTACTGCTTCCTTTGTGTGCCGTCTAAAGCTCTTAATATTTTCCTATACATGCGCCCAACAGTTACTTTGCACTTCCAAGCCCTGAGCGGATCAGCTGTCCTTGCTGGAGCGGCGATGGTTGCTTCTTATCAGCATCTCCAGGGTACAGCTCTGCCACCTGTGCCCCACATTCTGCCCCTTGCCTCTATTGACGCTGCACTTTATTTATTTTAGCAGCGTTCTTGTAAACACAACCTTTGCGTTTTCATGAACATTGCCAGTGCACAGGTCAGCTCTCTCTGCCTCATCTGTAGACTCCCGATGACAGAAGGAGGGGTATGAGCGACGAGCCGTCTATACATCGTTGTTGTTTAAAAACACAGCGCTCTCTATGTGGGTACCTGGATTGCATATGTAAGGGGCATAGTTCAACTAAGATCTCCTGAAACAGGCACAATCCATTTTAATTTGCAAACATATTGTGCTTGCCTCAGGCAGCACAGCATATCTGGTGCACATCAGAGTATTCCTGAGGCCAGTGACAATCCACAGGGGCAGGTTCCTCAGCACTTTCCCAGCTTCTGGTAGGGCTGTGATTCCAGACCTATCTAGAAGAAGCGAGAGAGTTTGAGATAGGTCATCTCATTTTAAAATCTGGCCTTGCTTCTCAGCCTAGCTCCTAGTTGGGTATCATGGTTCGCAGGTTCCGATTTTCAGCACTAATTCCTGCTCTGCTCCTGTCATGGATCCTCCCGAGTTTCCAGCACAAAAAAGCAAGGCAAGTAAAAAAACAGGTTATTTCTCTGTGCATGTATGTGTTTGTGCTTTAATGAGAGTGAACGTAACTGAGGGAAACTGGGTGTGTGAGTATGTTTGAGAGTGTCAATGAGAGTGAAAATGAGCGAGAATCTCAGCTTGAGAGTGTGTATGAATAAGTGAAAGTGTGTATGAGGGAATGTGTGAAGGAGTATGAGTGTGTTATAATGAGTGAGTGATAGGATATTGTGAAAGGCAGTGAAAGTGAGTCAGGGGTGTAGCGCTATCAATGGTGCAGCAGGTGCTGGTGCCCCAGGGCCCAGAATCAGTGAGTGTGAAAGGGTGAGTGTGTTTTGTAATTGAGAGTGAGTGAAAATTCTGGGCTTATGGCAGCATCAAAGGTAGCACGCTGCTTTTAGCATATTCAAAATCAATTTTGACATAAGGGAGGACACCTATGGTGTCGTGTAGTTCCCACTAAATCGTAGGATCTGCGAATTTGTGGACAACATAAACTGTGTGTGAGGTGCTTAGACTGATTCCATGCACCCACGTAGTATATGTTGGCCTAGAGACCAGCTAGCTCACAGTGCCAGCATAAGTCTTCCCCCTCCCAACACAAACAGGGAGAGAATGGTTTCTGGCAACTACTGAACATGACAACCCTGTCCCCTCAGGGATCGTGGTAACAGATCTAGAACCCTTTTGCCCAGTCACTCGTTCACTCTTGTTCTCAGAGAAATATACAGAGAATACACAAAGGGACGTTTTCAATATATTTATTGAACAAACTCTAGTCTATTATAGAATACATGTGCTGCAATAATCTGTAGACAGAAGCATATGAAAGTGATTATAAGCAACAAAATAGTGAATAGCATGTATCGTTCCACCATGGTGTTAAAATAGTGTATCTATGCAGGCATATAAGACATGGTGGTAATCAGGCGTACTCCTACTATGTAATCCCTAGCGTCTAGAGTGTATGTAGATATATATATAGCCAACAATCCCACCACAGGATGATCCAACGCCATTACCTGGCGGGAAAGAATGTAGGACCCCATCTTGGACACGAACTGGACACTCCTCACAGAGATGTTAGGCAGCTGCTCGGGGAAGCCTCAGCATGCAGGGACC
The DNA here is from genome assembly GCF_964204655.1 of Triturus cristatus. Classification (NCBI taxonomy): domain Eukaryota; kingdom Metazoa; phylum Chordata; class Amphibia; order Caudata; family Salamandridae; genus Triturus; species Triturus cristatus. Next base: position 818,859,208 of record NC_140579.1, on the reverse strand, counting down.
CCTCGAAATCAGCTGAAGTGTTTCCTCTGCTAACCCCCGGAAATGGATCTATATTAAAAAACATCCTTGCAATGTATATGCAGATTTGCATTGTTATAGATAGCCCTCTCACTCCGTGAATGAAGATAGAACAACATTTGTACAGTGTGCGTAAAGGCCCAGTACTCTGTGTTCAAGGCATCATGATAATGTTGTACGAAGCGAGATGTGTAAAGCAAAGCAATTTCAGAGAAACGTATCTAACATTATCACGCACACAAATATGTTCAAAAGGTCACAGTAACATTTTATTGTGTGGAAAGAGGACAATGTAATAAAATGTGCAGCATGCTATATGGGCCTAACCGGGGCACATAACAAAGGCAAAAGGCAGGCTCTGATGTACTAGAAGTAATTCTTGGCAGAGGGGCCTCTGTGAAAAAAATACTGGCACTTGTATAGTGGAGAACATTTTTGGCATTGGGGGACCTGTGGCAAAATTCTAGTGCTGAGACATTGCAGGTAATTCTTGATATAAGGGAGGGAACCCAATGTAAAATGCAGACCCTGAAATACTGAAAGTAATACTTGACATAAGGGGACAGCTATTGCAAAATGCTGGTGCTTACCAGAGGTAAATCTTTGCATCAGGGAGTGGGACCACGGCATACTGGGGCTGAGGGGCTGGGTTGGGGTAAGCAAACCATAATAAAATGTTGGCTTTGAAATATTGAAGGCAATTTATAACATACTATAACATACAGGTCTCCCGTGGTAGATGGATAGTATCAATGGTAACATTCTGGTACAGGAATACTGCATGTAATTCTTGTCATAAGCGGTGGAGGTAATTTATTTTTTTGGGATAACCAATTTTATTGATTTTGTGAGAGCCCAGCAAAAAGAAATATTAACAATACCAGCTGTGTTTACAGTTGTGAATACACGACAAAGACGAGAGCACATTACACCAACATATAGAATCCCACAAACCTGAGGAAGACATCGTCGTATCCACCCCACTCCCCAGTTGCGTGCTAAAAAATCTCAGTCCTCCACCACCCCAACCCATTTGCCCCACATTCTACGAAACTTCTTCGGGCATCCTCTGGCTTCATACAGGGGCCGTTCTTGCGCAGCGCACCAGTCCACCCCCTTGCCCCAGCGCGACATGGTGGGAGTGGTCCAGTTCATCCAGTTGGCCGCAATGTCCCTTTTGGCCACCATCAGTGCTGTGTTTAGAAACAATTGTTCACCCTGGTACCATCCAACCCCGTGGTGATGCCCAGGAGCACATTCATCGGGTTAAGAGGAACCTCCCAGCCCTGGACCTCCGTGAGCTCCCCTGTTACTGATTCTCAATAACGCGTAACTGCGGAGCAAAGCCATACCATATGATAAAAGTCAGCTTGCGGGTGGGAGCAGCTGGGACAGGAAGCATCAGGTCGGAGCCCAGCGCGGTGGAGATGCAGTGGCGTGAGATAAGCAGTGTGTAGATAGTATATTTGAACTAGACGAAGCCTTGCTGAGACTGTGACTGTTTTGGGAGCCATCGATGCGTCTCTCCAATCCGCGTCATCTAGGGACCCAATCCAGCCCTCCCACCTGTCCCTAAGTTGAGATAGAGTTGGGGGTGTTGTTTGTGAAGGAGCAATAGATACGAGAGATCCCCCCCTTTCCCAAGTTACCGGTCATGACCTGGGCCTCAGGCGGGCTGTATTCGGGCAAGGAGGTACCCTTTGAAATATGAGATTGGAGGGCATGGCGTAGCTGCAGATAGCGGAAGAACTGGGAAGAGTGGAGGGAGTATCAGATCTGGAGGTCCTGAAAAGTGCGTATGTGGGTCCCACTCCAGACATCCCCCAGTAATGATATTCCAAGGAGATCCCATGCTCTAAATCTTGAGAGGTTAACGACCTCCTGGAGCCTTGTACCGCACCACAAGGGAGTATATTGGGTCAGTTTATCCGACCAGTGTATGTGACGCAGGGAGGCCCGCCAGGCCAAAAGCACCCTGCGCGTGACCTCAGGGAGAGTCTGAGAAATGGTGTTTCCGTACATCATGCCCTGAATGGCGGACAGACGCAGGGTGTGTAACTCCAGGCGATACGCCGGGTCAGACCAGCCACCATTCAACCAATCGTGTACAGTGAGGAACCGAGTCGCTAAAAAATAAAGGTATAGGCTCGTCATTCCAAGACCGCAATCAAAGGGAGGGATCCGGCATTGTGCGAGGGCCATCCTGGGCCTCCGACCTCCCCATAAGAACTTGGTGGTCAAGCTGTCCATCTCTCACAACCACGATCTTGAGAAGGAGAGGTGCGTATTCTGGAGCATGTAAAGGAATCTGGGCAAAATCATAATTTTAAATAAGGCTATTCTGCCCATAGGGTTAAGAGGCAGCGTTTGCCATTTGAGATCAGCGCGAACCCGTTTCACTAATGGGGTGACATTGAGTGACCAGGCGAGGTCAGAGAGGAGGGCTACCCAGATCCCTAGGTACTTGAAGGACTGTCGCCAAAAGGTATCGACGGCTGCCAATCAAAGCACTCCCGCGAGAGATGAAGGGGGACCAGGACAGATTTGGCCGAATTCAATCGAAGGCCAGAAGTGCGTTCGAAAAGACTCAGGGCCCGGAGGCATCGGGACCCGGACCGAGCGGCATCTGCTAAAAATAGTAGAATATTGTTGGTGTAGAGCACGATCTTGTCCTCCTCAAAGCCGGGCCATCTCCATCCCGTGAGAAGCTGATCAAATCAGACAAGACATGTGAAAGGCTCCATCGCCAACGCGAAGAGGAGTGGCGAGAGGGGGCATCCCTGCCTCGTGCCCCTCCTGATGGAAAAGGGACGTGACAGAGCTCCATTAACTAGAACTTGGGCCTGCGGCTTACGATAGAGCGCCTTGACCAGGTTACGGAAGGGGATCCCAAAGCCCATTTCCGTCAACACCTGCTCCAGGTATCGCCAATCCACCAAATCGAACGCCTTCTCGAAATCTACGAGAAGAAGAGATAAATAGGGGGTCAGCGGGTGTCGATTCGCTAGAGCAAGGTGGAGGCGTCTGAGGCAGTGTCTGGTTCCCCGAAAAGGCATAAAACCGCATTGGTCGGGATGGACCAGTTTGGCCAGGTATGGTCGTATGCGGTTGGCTAGGACAGAGGTGAATATTTCAAGCTCAGAATCAATGAGGGAGATGGGACGGTAGTCAGAGCAACGGTTCGAGGGAGGCTGAGACTTAGGGATCACCACGATAGTGGGCAAGTCTGTCTCAGGACAGAATGAGATGCAATCTGCCGCTTCTCGGTGCATCTCCAGAAGACGGGGAACCAGAGTGTCCCGATAGGATGCATAGAACTCCTGGGGAAGGCCGTCTGGCCCGGGTGTCATACCCGCGGCCATGCGTGATATGGCTTCATGAACCTCCTCCGGGGTGACCGGAAGGTCCAGCGCCTCCGCCTCAGTCTCACTAAGGCGCGGGAGAGGGAATCGTTCCCGCTGGAGAAGCTCTGAAAGTGGGAATCTGTGCAGAGGAGAGAGTGGCGTAATAAGTGGCAAAGCATTGGGCCACCGCTGCAGGGGCACGGTGGATCTCTCCATCAGAGTCGAGCACCTCAGGGATGATGTGGTTGGCCATAGGGTAGGTCGCCAGACGATGAAGGAGCTTCCCATTTTTTTTTCGCCACCCGTGCACTCACGCCACGGAAGACCTCCATAGCAGCTTGGCAGCCTCCACGGAGGGCTGCCTAATCTCGTCCCTCAGAAACGCAAGCCTCCTGTCCTGAGCTTCGGTTCTCTCTTCCAGAGGTTAAGTCTCAAGCTGGGCAGCCTTGGTCTCCAGGACTGTGAGTCGGGAGTCTTGCGCCGCACGTTTAAGCTTGAGCTGGCCTTTGGCAAAGCCTCGAATGGTGGCTTTACCAGCCTCCCATAGGGTACCAGACGAGGACACCGATCCCTGATTAGTGGAGAATAAAGGCGAAGCTCGGTTCCCACCTGTTCCCTGGATTCTTTGTCTTGAAGGAACCAGCCGTTGAGCCGCCAGATCGGGCGTGACGATTCATGAAGGTCGCCGACCTGCATCGCCACTGGGGAGTGGTCCGATAGGCCTCTGGGAAGGATGGTGATAGCCTGGATCGCTCTGCAGTCCAGGGCCGGCATGAAGACATAATCTATTTGTGCGTGCGTGTGATGAGATGCTGAGGTATGGGTATAGAGTCGAGCTGTCGGATGCCAGAGTCTCCAAGCATACCCGAGCCCTCGATTGGCAGCCCAGGTCGACAGGAGGCCAGACTGTGCGATCCTGTAGGAGGAAGAGGGGAGGTAATTCTTAACATGGGAAACTCTCAAGGCAAATTTTGGAAAACAATGGGGTGAATTCCTGACAGGTATTACTCCCCACCACTTATAAAGCTCACCAGCTGCCACTGGCAGGCAGACTTCCTCATATTGCATTCTATCTCAAAAAGCATCCTCTTTATTCCTAAAACCCTGGCCAAAACACTGACTTTTACTTGAAGTTTCTGATTGTTGCCGCTCCATTTGTTCCTTTGAATGGCCCTCGTCACTTCTGGCAGTCCGAAACATGTTAGGCACTATGGAAACAGAGCGGAACTGATTGCCAGTTTGTGCCAATTGATTGAAAGAAACCTGGTGACGTGAGCGTCTTTGTCTCAGGACACAGTTGGAAACATGTTGACGTCATTCCTACCGTGAAGACTGCACCACCGCATTGAAATATGAAACGGGTCTGGGCTTGAAACCGTCTAAGCCAACTACAGATCGTCAGGGTAGAAAGAAAATGACAAACTGCGCTTGATTGGGAAGAGAAATATGAAGTTCAATTGGTACCTGGGACAAACCAAACTAGATGTTGTTAATGAATACAAATACCTTGGAATATGGTTTGTAAGTTCTTTAAGGTGGTATGTGGGCTGAGAAAATGTAATCGTAGTTATGGAGATATGTCCCATAGACCCCCGCTGACAGCTTATAATGCAATGATCCCCCCGCAACTTCAATACGGAGCAGAAATTCTCTGTCTAGGCGGTAAAAGCACCTGGGATAATGAAGAAGGGAAATGTTTAAAATCATTACTATCCCTCCCTGGCTCCTCAATGATGCAGACCATTAGATTGGAGCTAGGGGTAACCGCATGGAATGTCCAGGTGGAGATGGGTCTATTGAGATTTTGGAAACGTCTGGGAATGGGGGAAATTACGAAAGTGTCCCAATGTTGCATGAAAGATTCAGGGTACTAAATTAAAATGGGCTGCCGCAACAAGAAAGAAACAGTATACCATTTGTGATCATTTGCAGGTAAAAATTGATCCACAGACTCTGCATATTGACGCATCAAAAAGTGTACTCAGACGGTTAGGGAAAGAATTGTCTAGATCATTAGACATGGAGTACCTGAGTAAGAAAGATTCCGTGAAGTTTATGAGAAACAGTTCGCAGAAATAAATCTGGTATCCCTATCTAGATATATTACCTAACCAATGGCTTAGAATGGAAGTTTTAAGGTTGAGAACTGGCATTAATCCCGCTACGATAAATGGCAAAATAAAAATGAATTGATGGGACATAAGGGTAAATGTATGTGTAAGATGGATATGAAATGCAATAGTTTACACATTTTAATGGATTGTCAAAAACTGTTAGTGCAGCGAAAACAGTTTTTACGTCCAATCTTTTTAAAATATATTAGGTCGCGTACCCAGGCATGCGAGCTTCTCACAGATATGGAAAATCTTGACATTGCAATAGCTATTAGCAAGTATATGCAGGCTGTAAATAGGTCTTTTATGAAACAGAAAATTGCCTGGCTGCAGATATGGGGGTAACAATGACAATAGAGAGCTTAATGAAATTTTAATTGTTTTTGAATAATTTTATAGGTTTTTAGCATTATTTAGTTTTTGTAAGTAATTTGTGTGTATACACTGTGCATGAATGGAATTATTCGTCAAAATGTCTCACATAAAATGTTATGGTTTATGTGGTTTAAAGACCTACGGTTTAAATAAACTTCAATTTTGACTTGACTTGACAAACTGTGCTTTTATTGTTGGTTGACTTTGCGGCATCACAATACCCACTGGAGGGAAATAATTAATGTTATAAAGACTTTGAATCTCAGCATACATTGACTCACTTGTGTCAGCCCACCAGGGGTAATAAAAGCAATAGGACAGTTAATTAGTAGTCTGCATCAATTTGTGGTGATTCCGAATTATGAGCCTTTGATCAAGGACATTTCACAGTCCGAAAAGCGTTAGGCAATATGGAAGCAGAACGGAACTGATTTCCGGTTTGTGCCAATTGATTGAAAGAAACCTGGCAACTAGTGCATCTTCGTCTTAGGACACATTTGGATACACATATATATATCTAAATCTATATCTACCGAAAAATATATTTTTATATATATATATATATATATATATATATATATATATATATATATATATATATATATATATATATATATATATATATATCGTACATTCCCCTGAAAAGGTCCCAATAGGTCACCAACAGTCAATACAAATTGTATTGACTGTTGGTGAACAAGCCTGCAGGTCAGGCAAAACGCGTTCAACCGGCTGACTGATTAATAAAGAAGTTTGAGCCAGGACAAGGCGTCGTCATCCTTGGGACCTTTTCAGGGGAATGCACGATATGATGCGGACTTTGCTGGAGTAGTCCGCGGTAGACGACGCACCCTCTGATTTGGAGTGCGGCGGCAGGTACTCGAGCGTGGAGGAGCAAAAAAAATAAATATATATATATATATATATATATTAACTGAAAAAACCATAGGTTTCAGAGACGTTATAGTTAGAAATTAGCATTTAAAAAACATTAGAAATTCTCAGAAAAAAACATAGGTTTCAGGGGTGTTATAGTTAGCTGGACATTTCACTCGTACAAAACCATAGAAATTCCTCCGTTATAGTTAGTTCTGCTAACTATAACTCACGCGCCCGCAATGCACTGCTGATGATGTCACATATTACATCATTCATGACATGGTCAGTGACATCACTGATGACTTCACTGGTGACATCATCCAGTGAATGTGGTTTAGTTTGTAATTGAAATATGTATTATATATATACCAATCTGTATTGAAAATATAATGTATATATAACTGTCTGGATGGAGGATTTAGTAGCTGTCTGTCTGTTTAAGTGAGTAATTAAAAGTGTATCACTTAATACATGGATTAGTAACTAAACTATGAGAATGTGTGCATCACTGTCTCTGTTGTTGTATAACATGCTGCATCAGTTGGTCACTAACTACATGAGTGTGTATATTAGTTATTGATTAGTTGGGTGAGTAGTTGTATGGGACTCTGAGTTTAATTTTTTTTCATGAGTGAGTAGAATGACTGCATAACCGACTAAGATGACTGCTGATGTGTCAATGTCTATATATGTGTATAAGTACATTTGATAGTGTTCTATTAATTAGTGACTGCATGTATAAGTGATTCTGTTGTTGAATGGGTAGTTGTGCGTGTAGACTTAGGAATCAGTGAGTGGGTACGTAGTAACTGATATTGGTGTGTCAATGGTTTCAAATATGGTACTCTGTATTTTACAGTGAGTGATGAAAGGTTATACTAGTGTATGATGAGGTGTATCAGATTGTCACATGGATGATGTCATCAGTGATGTCATCAGTGATGTCACTGACCATGTCATGAATGATGTAATATGTGACATCAGCAGTGCATTGCGGGCGCGTGAGTTATAGTTAGCAGAACTAACTATAACGGAGGAATTTCTATGGTTTTGTACGAGTGAAATGTCCAACTAACTGCCCCTGAAACCTATGTTTTTTTCTGTGCATTTCTAAGGTTTCTTAAATGCTAATTTCTAACTATAACGTCTCTGAAACCTATGGTTTTTTCAGTGAATTTCAAAGCTTTTTTAAAGGCTAATTTCTAACTATAACATCTCTGAAACCTATAGTTTTTTCAGTGAATTTCAAAGGTTTTTTAAATGCTAATTTTTAAGTGTAATAGTAGTTATACCTATTTTTTTGTACTGATTTTCTACAGTTTTTTAACTGTTTATTTATAAATATTTTATTCATTAAATAACATTATATATTTTTCTGAAAATTGCACACAGAAAAATAAAAACTGAAATATTGTTTAATTTTTTTGTTTTATTTTTTTATTCTAGCCACCATTTTAGAAACGTCGTGATGGATCCGTGTACGGTGTGCGACGGCTGCGTGTTTTTCAGTTACATCATATACATTTAATATTACGTGATGTGCGCGATTGATATGCGACCAGTCGCGACTCCTGCTCCTGCGCATTCGTGACACGTGCTCATTACGGTATGCAACACTTGCGCGGTGGCGGGTCCCACGTGACGTCATATACGTGCTGGGGCGTGCTGGGTGCGCGACTCCCGCGAAATAATTTTTTTGTTCTAAAATGATATGTATGTGTGTTTAATATACATATTAGGGCAAGAGACTATCTAAGATATTCATAAAAATAATATATTTGTACTTATAATAAACTTATATTATTTTTAAATATATTTTCGCGAAGTCGCGTCGGGTGCATGCTTCGTGAGCGCAGAGTGCGCGGATTCCATGTGACCTAAAAAAAAAAGATTTCATTGGTTCATAACATTTCCCACTGTAACTATTGAAGGACCCCACCCATTTTAATCATTCTTGTTGGAGCATCGTTAGAGAGACATCTCTTTTCCTACAAGAACCCTTTTTGCTTGTTTTTTTGGGTGTTTTTCAAAAAATATCAAACAAAATGGCATCTGGACAGCAGCAGCAGCAGGAGGAATTATCTTCTGAAGAAGAATTCTTGCAGGAGGCACCACGTCCACAGAGGCCGGAATCTGTCGTGTGGAAATTCTTCACTTTTCAGTGAAAAAAAATACTCTTGTGGCACTGCTTCTATGTACAAGCATCTTCTGACCACACATCCTCTCAATCTTGCTCGGGAGGAAATGAGGCGAGCTGCTTAGAACCCCTCACCTGCTGTGGCAAGTACATCTGGAGCGTCCTCAGGAACACCTGCAATGGGCATTAGGCCAGAATTCACCTTTCTCGAGCAACACTGCGTGAAGTGTAAGAAACTTATATGCTTTGGTGAGCAGTAGGTGGATGCAGTTTGTGCTGCGCAACACAACCATCGTTAATTTTTTTGTTTTTTTGTTTTTGGAATGATAAGTAATTCCAATTATTCGTTCTTTTTTTTGTTCATTTTTTGAAAAAAAAACAAAAAAATAAAAAATTGTGAAAAATACAAAAGAAAAAAGAAGGAAAAAAAAGTTCTTATCAGAACTACCTTATCTTGTTAAAGAAAGAACTATAATTGCAAGGTGATGTATGAAAGTTTGGTTGAATATATGTATACAGCATGATTGACTGAAAGAATGCATTAGTAGTGTATGGTGAATTTATAGGTGAAGATTTATGAGGAAGTACAGCAGCGTGACACTGCAAGCTCTTTAGCTGAACTGCACTGTGGCACTTCCGAAGCACAGGGATGTGACATATGAAAACAAGTTACTTACCTGTAACTACAGTTATCCAGTATTGGTATCTTTCATAGATTCACATGCCTGAATCATTCCCCGTCGCCCAGGCGGGAGTCCCACGGTAAATAAAAAAGCAGTGCCAAAATATTAGTAGTAGTAGTAGGCCCCAAAGAAAAAGGCCTAAGGCCTAGATTTTAGCAGCCTATCTACATCATATGCAAAAAGAACCACGCACTGGACCTGTTGAACGAAGGCTCCATTATTCATATGCCTGTAAATGTGGCCTTGCATGTCGATCCGATGGTGGAATTGCTAGAGACTATATTGTAAGGTTTATAGGGGGAGCGATTACTCAGAGAACCTGTCAACGGTGTTCAGTGGGCATGGCTCTACTAGGGCAACTGTCCAATTGGATGTTTTAAGGAAGGGTTGATTACTGATTGTCATGTGTTTGTATGATCTTGAATGTTAATAAACATATTTACACAAAAAAAAAAGAAAATTATGCAAAAAGAACCAAAGAATTGGTACCAACCAATCAGCCATCAGCACCCACTAGAACCCTCTCAGCAGAGCCAGTTCTCCTCAGATTTTCCTTAGCACAAGTGGGAAGTAAATGTCCCAGAATATAAAGAACTGACTCTACGGGGAGGAGGGTGGGTGCATGTGAATCTATGAAAGATACCAATACTGGATAACTGTAGTTACAGGTAAGCAACTTATTTTCTTATCCAGTATTGGGGCATCTTTCATAGATTCACATGCCTGAATCAGAGTAGCAAGCAGTATGCCAAGTTTACAGTCGTTTGCGGATGGTGGGAGACTAGTGCTGATACACTCCCAATTGCATCCACAACTTGTTAACAAGAGGTATAAGAAAAACGACTTTAAAATTCAATACATGTAAGCTACACAGGGAAATAAAACATGCATTGTAACAACATTCTATGTCAAACATGTCATATCGTAGAAATGTCATTGTCATGAAAAAATGTATACATATATAGCATTTGAAAAACTGAAAGGGTACCTGAAATTGACCTGAAAGAAAAAGATGGCGTAGGACAGCTTGTCCAACTGCTGCATCGTCTTGATGCGTAGATTGAAGACAGTAATGTCTCGTGAATGTGTGTACATTCTTCCATGTCGCAGCACGACAGATATTTTCAAGAGTCACCCCAGCAAACAATGCTGTAGACGCTGCTATCGTTCTTGTGGAACGGGCCTTGGCTTTCCTTAATAATGGCCTGTCAGCTTTGTCATGGCAGAAGTGGATTGTTGACGCTATCCATCGGGCAATTGTGGTTTTTGTAACTGCATTTCCCAGAGTAGTTTGGCCATAAGCCACAAACAACTGGTCAGACTTTCTAATGCTCTTTGTTTTTTGAAGATAGAATTTCAAGCATCTTTTGATATCAAGAGAATGTAAAGCTCTTTCCGCTGGTGTAGATGGATTTGGAAAGAAAGTCCTTAATTTTACAGGTTCATTGAGGTGAAACTGTGACGGTACTTTAGGTATGAATGTCGGATTAGTTCGGAGGTGCACGTAATCCTGAGTGAAGTGTAGAAATGGTTCCTTTATAGTGAAGGCCTGAATTTCACTCACTCTTCTAGCTGACGTGAAAGCCAGAAGTACGGCAACCTTCCAGGTGAGGAATTTGAGTTCAGCCTTGTGGAAAGGCTCTAATGGATGTTTCATTAATTGCATTAAGACCGTGTTGAGTTCCCACTCCGGTGGAGGAAGCCTTATCCGAGGAAACTCTCGGAAAAGTCCTTTCATGAATTATTTGATCAAAGAGGACGAACACAAGGAAAGGCAGATGAGCACCTTTATGAATCTGGAAAGTGCGGCTAAATGGACTTTGACTGATGAGAAAGAGAGTCCAGATCTTGCCAGATGTAATAAATAAGGAAGGATCTGTTCCGCAGGAGCTTCCACCGGGTGAACGTGGTTAGCTTCGCACCAACAGCAAAATCGTCTCCATTTTAGACGGTAAGTTTTAATCGTGCTGTGAGCTCGTGATTTAGTCAATTTGTCACGACAGTCCTGGGTGATGTCAAGGTCCTTGAATTCTAAGAAATCAGGAGCCATGCGTGTAAATGTAGCCACTGAGAGTCCGGGTGGAGCACCTGACCTCTGTTCCTTGACAGTATTGTGGGTGTCGGGAGAAGACAGATCGTCTGGTCCTGTGATAATAACATTAGCTCTTGGAACCAGTACTGGCGTGGCCATCTGGGTGCAATCAGGATGAGACGGCAGCCCTCCAACTTCATCTTGCGTATGACTCTCGGGATTAGAGGTATCGGGGGAAAAGCGTAAGCACAAATCCCTGACCAGCGCATTGACAGGGCATTCCCCCTTGACCCCTGTTGAGGGTATCTGCTGGCATAATATCAGAATTTCTTGTTGTCTTTTGTCGCGAACAAATCCAGTGCCGGCTTACCCCAAGTTCTGAATACCCTGAGCACTTGAGCCTGCTCTAGCTACCATTCATGGCAGTCCGATTGGGACCTGCTGAGCGTGTCCGCTAGGGTATTGTGGAGACCCCTGACATGTTCTGCTCTGAGGGTTATGTTGTGGAGTGTGACCCATTCCCACAACTCCTGAGCCTCTCCTGATAAAGTTGCTGATCTTGTCCCTCCTTGCTTGTTGGTGGTATTGTCGGTCCAAACCAGCACCGATGAACCTGCAATCCTTGGAAGGAAAGTTTGCAGGGACAAGAAAATCGCTCACAATTCCAGGCTGTTGATGTGTTGTTTCTTGTACTCTGGAGACCACTTTCCTTTTATCTGTAAATCTTGGAGATGACCTCCCCATCCTTCCATAGAGGCATCCGTATTGAGGACAAAATCTGTAATGTTCTGTATGAAAGTGAGTCCTTCTGCTAGGTTGGGCATCTGTGACCACCAATGCAGAGCGTTTTTCATGCATGGTGGGACTCTGATGATGTCGTCGAAGGAACCCACAGCCTGCTGCCACTGAAGGTGTAGCTCCTCTTGTAGGGATCTCATCCGAAGTCTTGCCAAAGGGACGAGGTTTATTGTGGAAGAACACATCCCCAGGAGTGACACAAACACGCGGACAGAAACTGACTTTCTTCTGGAAATCAGGATTGCCAGCTTTTGAAGACGAACCTGCCGTTCGTGAGATAAGAATGCCCTGCACTGGACGGTATCCAGCAGAGCTCCTAGAAATGGAAGGATCTGCATCGGGCGTAACTGAGATTTGCTCCTGTTCACAGTCAGCCCTAGAGAGTTGAACAGATGAAGAGATGTTATCACGGCAATCTTCACCGCTGCTTCCGAACGACCTTTGATTAACCAATCGTCCAAATACGGGAATTCTTGGATTCCCCGGGATCTTAACGCTGCTGCTACAGGAGCTAGGCACTTTGTAAAGATCCTTGGAGCCGATGTTAACCCAAACGGGAGCACTTTGAACTGATAATATGCGCCAGCCACAGTGAAGCGAAGATATTTGCGATGCTTCAGATGTATCGGGATGTGAAAGTAAGCGTCTTCCATATCCAGAGAAGCTAGAAAATCTCCCTCGTTGAGACAACCTAGAATTTCTACCAGTGTGACCATGCGAAATCCTTGCTTCTTGAGGAATCTGTTCAGGTTGCGAAGGTCTAAGATCGGACGCCATTCCCATGATTTCTTTTTGATGAGAAAAAAATCGGGAATAGACACCGTCCCCTTTTGATGTGAGGGAACCTTCTCGATTGCATTCTTGAAGAGCATCGTTAAATCTTCTTTGAATAATAAGTGAAGACGAGGGGGAGGGGGTCCCTTGGGCGGAGTGGTGGGTGGCTTGGTGACAAATTCCAAGGTATGACCGTTGTTTACTAGGTCTAGAACCCATTTGTCCGATGTAATTTCTAGCCACTTATCCACAAATGCTGAAATTTTCACACCCACAGGGAGGGGAATAGGAGTGGAAGGCACCCTGCGGAGATCACTGCTTTCTGTTGGTGTCCCGTCCTTGATTTTGTGATCTTTTTCATCCGCCTTGACGAGAGAAACCAGACGTGTTGGATTGCCTGTACGATGATTGATACGATTGTTTATATTGGGGCTGGTACTGTCTATTTTGCTGATTTTGATATCCTCCTCTAGAGGAAAAATCACGCCCTCTTGCACCTCTGAAGGCTCCGCGTTTGTACTGCAAGGAACCCAAGGATCTTGCGGTATCAGTATCGGTTTTAATTGCTTGGAGAGGCTCATCCATGTGTTTCCCAAACAATGATTCGCCATCATATCCAATATCTTTGTCTGGACTTCTGGTCTGAAAGTAGTGGCCCTAAGCCAACCCTGACGTCTGAGTACAGCTGCACCAGCCAGTTGGCGAAAATTCGTATTCACAATGTCCAATGCGCAGTCTATGGTCTCGGACGCTGCACGCTCTCCTTCTAATAGAATTTTACGAGCGTCTTGTCTCTTGTCCTTCGGAATGAGCTCAATAAGACCAGCCATTTCTGACCACATTTGGCGGTCATATCGCCCTTTTATTGCTAGGGAGTTAGCTGCTCTGATGGAGGCAGCCGCCATTGTAGAAAATGTTTTGCCAATCAAATCCAGACGACGCCCCTTCTTGTCCGGCGGTGTAGTAATAGGTGTTGCTGGGTTTTTAGATCTTTGTTGGGCAGCCTGTGAAATGACTGAATCTGGTCTAGGATGGCCAATGAGACAGGATGGACTATTGGCCGGAGCACGGTATTTCTTGTCTATCCGTGGAAGCACCGCTGGTACAGATGCAGGATTTTTCATGATCTTGACCCCTTCTTTCCAGATGTAATCAATTATGGGGACAGCTCTTGTGACCTTTCTTGATTCCTCCTTAAAATCATGGAGAAAGCATTCAGATTGCTCAATGGTAACAGGCAAGTGAAATCTAGCAGCAGCACGCTGCATGAGATTATGAAATCCCCCTATATCCTCTGGGGACGAATCAGATGGTAGAGGGGTCGGTGGCGAGGGCATAGGGATAATATATGAATCCCAAGGATCTGCCAGATCTGGAAGTTCACCCTCTTCAAATTCCTCTTCAGAGGTTCAGTCCTGACCCTGACATGGGTCATGTTGAGGGTCTGGAAGTTGAGGCGTTGGAACAGGAGCATCAGGTGAAGGCAAAGGATCCGGAACCAGCCCAGGTGGTGGAACCTGCGGAATGACTGGTTGTGAGGGAAAACGATGTCTGTAATCTGCGAGCATGGCTTGCAGGTCTTGTATGAGAGTTGGAGGCAGATGGGACATCTCGCTCTGACGAGGTTGCCTATGGTAAGTCTTATGATGCGGGACGACAATGTCCTCTTGATAATATTGTTCTTGATAATTTTCCTCCTCCTCATCATTGTCATCCTGACATTTGATGTGTAACTGGGAAGGATGGCGAGCTATTCCAAAGGGTCCTTCGTCCTCATCATTGTGAGAAGTTGGCCTGATGTATGATGTCACTAGTTCTAGTGTACACCTTATATCAGTCCAAACAACCCTTATGGTGATTGGTTGTAAAGTCAACCTTATAGACCAGCTATCCTAGTGGTAGCATGGACAAGAGCAGTCTTAGGCTAAACTCTGAATGGCATGTGAAGCCAGCTGTGATACCATATATAATCCCTTGAATACCAAATGAAAGGACACCACAACAGATATTTATATAAAATAAAGTGTATTTATTCTAGTCAAACCCTCAGCACTCTTTATGAGATTAGAGGTAAGTACAACACAGTCTTATTCAAGCATACATTAAGTCACACAGGTAAGTAATACAGTTAGGCCCTAGGGGCCACGCAAACCATATACTAAAGAAGTGGTATAAGGACCACTGTCACGGAAATAGGATAGGCCTAGGCCTAGGGAATCGCTGGGGCTACACTACACTAGCAACAGTTAGGAAGTGGGAGGCCCACGGGATTCAGGTGCAGAGTGGAAACACTCGAGCGTAATGTGTATAATCGATAGAAATAGTACAGTTCTGAAATAAGCAGTTTAAGGACACTTCTGAAGCAGCTAGAGAGTCGAGACTCGGAAACTAGACCCTAGGATAGTCACTACCCTTGTGAGCACCGAAGTACCCAAGTTACCTAGCCCACGGGCTGCGGGTGCATAGGTGTGAACTTGCGTCGGGTTTCGTCGTGGACTTCTATGGATGCCTGAAGGAAAGTTGCTGACAGGCAGTCAGTGAAGAGTGTCCGGTGGATCCCAAGGCTGGGATCAAGAAGAGAAGATACCTGCAAGCAGAAGGGACAGAGTCAAGGTCACTAGCCAGTGACCACGTGGAACCAGGAATGAACCAGGCGATGTCGTGAAGATTGCAGGTAAAAGGTGAAGCTTGTCGCTGCAGCCACGGGTACCAGGAGACGTCGAGGACGACCAGGACCAGGAGGCGAGCTGTCCCACGAAGGCTCTTGCTGTCGGCGGCGTCGAAGTCGAACTAGGACTCACCAAGCCTTGGCAAGCGGAACCCACGAAGAACGGAGGACTTGCTTCTGGTGCAGACCAGGAAGGTCTGGGGTGCTTCTCTTTTGCAAAGAAGCGGGAGCCAGTCTGGAGGAGCCAAACCAGCAGTGAAGATTTCAAGGTGTGTCGTCACAAAGGCCGCTAGCCACCGGGCAAGCAACCGGACAGACGCGGCAAGCAGGAAAATGCAGAAGGGCCCCACGCAGGACTCGTGGAGTGTGGGGGGCTGATCTTCGGTGCAGATGGTGCTTGGGGTTGGGGCTTCTCAATCCCCGGTGCACAACTTCGAGGGTGCCTCAGAAGCTGCGCTGGAAGATACTCGCCACTTTTCCCAGGTAGCCGGTCCCACGTCTCTCGTCGCCTCCACGGATCTCAGCTCGGCTGTGGATGTGGATCAGGGTCGGAGAAGTCTGGAAGTCAAGGCTCTGGTCGGGCTCTGCAGTCGGTCCCTCGTAGAACTTCAGCAAAGCAAAGGGTAGTCTCTTGATGGTGCCTGTTTGCACAGGGTAGCCACTCCTTGGCCACAAGGGAGATTCTTCAGTCTTCTTCTTTCGTCGAATGTCGAAGGTCCAGAGTTTCTGTTCAAGTTGCAGGTTCAGGATAATCTAATCTCCTGGGGCCCAGCTACCACTCTTATACTAATCTGGGGGGCTGGGTTGCCTGCTAGGTCACGCCTTATGGGTGGGACCTGGGAGGGGGGTGGTTACACCCCCTTCCCTTTGTCGAGTTTCGCGCCAGGACTGGGGCTGGAGTGCCCCAGCACCGGTTTGAACTGGACTATGCATGGGACACCTTGTGTGCCCCAGGCATGTCTCATTCCTTTCAGCCCTCCCTGCCCCAATACACTAAAGTCTGTCTGGAGAGGTGCTAGCACCTCCCCAAGCAGGAAACCTATTGTCCAGGCCTCCCTTGCCGGGATCACTCCCAGCAGCAGGAGGTCAGACTCGTGTCTGTGGCAGCAGCATCCATTTTATGATGCTGAGGCTTTGGTTAGAGTTAAACAGCAAAGTAGGATTTTAACATGTCTCTCCCTCTAGAAGGGGGGAATAATATCCTCATCACCAGAAATGGTATGGGGGTATTATTCCAAAGTGTTAGACACCTTAAACAACATGTTTTGATAAAGCCAAACCATAGTTACCATAACCGTTTAAGATTATAAGGCACTTTAAGAGTATATGGTAGGCTATATCATAGAACAGCTATAAGGACATGGTTCCGAAAGCTGCAGACAGGCTCAGCTCATGCTAGAGCACCATCTCACATGTTATCAAGCACTCTGCCTCCAGGATTGTTAAGGCCTGCCATAGGAGTGGCTGATAGGTACACATGTGTCTATTTTAAGGGTTGATATAGGTATACTATATCTAAGCAAGGGGTGATTACGCGACCTTGCCCCAGCTGAGTGATCAGCCAGTTGTGTCTGATTGGAAGGCCAGACCAGGGGTGGCATAATACATGCTGCAGCCCCTGGGAGGCCTAGGGTACACCTATGCCCTGGGTACCTAGGGTACACTGTACAGGGTCCAATAAGGTGATCCTTACCAATTGTGTATGTACCTAGGGTACATGGAGTCCATGGAGAGCAGACAGCCTGAGACCCTGAATGGCAGGATCTCAGGCCAACTAAGTCGAAAAACCAGCTAGACACTAGGCAAAAAGTTGGGGGTAACCATAGTCAGATATCCACCTTCCTACACAACCCCCCCCCCCCCCCCTATACGAAAGGAGATAAGGCTGTCCTTGACCAGGTAAGCCTATATTGCCTAAGTGGCCATATAAGGAAGAACCAGCACTAGCATGGTTACCCCCTGTCTCATGGTCCACTAAGCAATCCCTCATCCTAAAGGTATCATAGGGTCTCCACCATAGGGAATCTCTACCTTGGGTGTGTCTTTGCAAAGTAAAAGGCTGGTGTTGAGATGGAGTACTGAAGTGAGTGTCCTCAAAGTGAGGCCTCAGCTTCCTCCAATCATCCTCCACCATGGATGCCTTTCTTTCTTTAACTGAGTTGCACTGTGCTCTCAGGGTCAGCCTCTGGCTACCTAAAGCTGGAGGCTGGGTCCCTTTTGTGGGCTTACTGGAGGGGCAGGTCAGGTTTGGGGCCCTAAGGTCCCATGTTTGCCTGTGCCCAACAGAATCCCTCTGGGGGAGGTCCCTAACTACCTGTAAAGGGGATCCCTCAGGAATGTTTTTAACCATCACCTGGCTAGGGCTACTAGCCAGGCAATCCTCATTCTTTTGATGGGGGGGTTCTTGTGGACAGGGGCCCTCTTGGGGTCCACTGGCCTCCCTGACCTCTGCAGCCCTGGGCTGACTGAGGCAGGGTAGAGAGAGGCAGGCTACCTGCACCAGACTGGGTCCCACCTTGGAAGGGGCCACTGACATCAGAGGCTCTGCCAGGCCAGGCCTGGCTACCTCTGGGGCAGTTCCTTCACAAGGGGTGAGGTCAGATCCCTGAGGAGGCTGACCTTTTCCTAATGTCTGGGGAGAGGGAGACTTTTCTTCCTCTCCACTACTCTCTGTTTGTGTGGAGTGATCCATAGTTTCAGGCTTCACTACACCTATGTCAGTCTGAGTATGGACTGAGACCATTACAGTCCTGCCAACCTTTTCAGGGAGGCACTCAGTTTGTGTTTGAGCTGTGACTGTCACAGCTCTGCCAGTCTCTACAGGGAAGTCTGTCTTTGCCTGGGCTGTGGCTACCACTGCCCTTCCAACCTTTTCAGGGAGGAAATCTACTTGGACAGGGGTTGTGGCTGGCACAACCCCACTACCCTTTTGTGAAAGGCCTACCATTTTAGAATGGGTGTCTTGTTCAACTCCAGCCCAAGCTGAGAGTTCTAAGTCATTCCCCAGTAAGCAGTCTACAGGCAAGGTTGGGGACCCTGCCACCCTTTTAGGGCAAGTGACACCTCCCCAGCTGAGACATACCTCTGCCATGGGATGACTGTTCTGTTTGCCATCAATGTTAGTTACCTGGTATGAGAAACCAGGCAAAAGCTGCTCAGAGGGAACTAGCCTATGGGCCACCATAGTGATGCTAGCTCCAGTGTCTCTGTAGGCCTCAGCTTTTCTACCATTGATGTAGGGCTCCTGTCTGTACCTACCCAAAGTGTTGGGACAGGCAGTGAAGTTGGCAACCCCCATGCCACCATCACAGACAAGAGTAGCTGCTGTAGGGGAATTGGCTAAGCCAGGATCCCCCTGTGTTCCCCAAGAAAACCCAACCACATTTTTGGGGGCACTCCCACCACCTGGGGATTACTGCTGACAGTAATAGGTGGTGTGACAGGAGTAATTGGAGGAACAGTTTTGTTTTTAGCCTTTGGGCAACTGCTGTCAGTTTTCCAATGCCCAGGAGTTTTACACTCATGGCAGTAAGGCTTTTTAACTGTGGTAGAGGAGGGAGCTTGGGACCCACCACCCTGTGTGGAGTTTTGGGGCCCTGAGGAAGATTTCTCTTTTGTTTTATCCCCACCCTTCTCTTGAGGCTTGGTAGTATCTTTCTTTTGGTCACCACCCTGATTTTTAGGCCTAATCCTGGTCCTGACCCATTTATCTGCCCTCTTTCCCAATTCTTGGGGAGAGGTCAAATCTGAGTCTACCAGGTGTTGATGGAGAAGCTGGTTCTGACAATTACTAAGGATCTGCTCCCTCATAATCAAGTTGTACAATCCTGTATAGTCCTGCACCTTGCTGCCAGTTAACCAACCTTCCATAGCCTTAGTGGCACAATCCACAAAATCAGACCAGTCCTGTGTCTGTGTCTTCTGGGTGTCTCTGAACAACAACCTTTATTGCTCAGTGGTTAAGCCAAACCCATCTATCAGAGCACCCTTCAGGACTTTGTAATTGTCAGCATCCTCATCACTAACTGTGAGGAGCTTGTCTCTACCTTTGTCAGAAAAGGAGAGCCACAAGATAGCTGCCCACTGACTCTGGGGTACCTGCTGTACTTTGCAGGCCCTCTCCAAAGCAGTCATCCACTTGTGGATGTCATCCCCATTCTTGTATGGGGGGACTATCTTGCTTAGGTTTCTATGGTCATAAGACCTATCCCTATCTCTAGAAATGTTGCTGCCACCAGTGGGTTCTGACCCACACAATTTTTGCTCTCTGGCCAGAGCAAGCTTCTCTTTGGCAAGGGCAAGTTCTTCCCTTTCAATCCTCAGATTGGCTTTCCTCATTCTGGCCTGATGCTCTCTCCTCTGGGGGGAAGTCATCCCCCTGTGGGATGAAGCATTGGAGCTTCTTGAGTGATAGGAGTGGAGAGAGTCCCCTGAGGGAGATCTACCCCTTCTATCTCTCTTTTTAAGATTGCTTGGGGGCCTGTAATGGAAGCTCCCATGCAAGCTCCCATGCAAGCTAAGTTAGCCTGACTAAGTCTTCTGACTGGGGTCTTGCTACCTCCCTCTTCTTCTGAAGTTTCTTCTGCCTCATCTGTATCAGTTAAGTCAGGGGTCTCTTCTGTGGAGGGGAGGTCCTTATCTACAGCTATGGCACCATACTTGGCAGCTCTTTCAGCGTCATAGGCCTCCAGAAGCTCCACTAGCTGTCTAAGGGTAGGGTTGGAACCCTGTTTTAATCTCCTGGAGGTACACAGTTGTCTCATCTCCTGGAAAGTGAATGCATCATATCTAGAGGGAATCTGTCTAGGATTCTCCTCTCCTGAGGGAGTATCAGTGTGATCTCCATTCAGGGACATGATTCTAGTTAGGGTGTGGTGTGTGCACCTACCTACACTAGTTGTATCTACTAAACCTCTCTAGTAGTTGTAGTCAGGGTGTGCTAGGCCCTTCAACCTACAACAACTAAGTCCAGTAGGACTTAAGTATTATAATCTATGTTATATGTACCTAGACAATATCTGTGTGATCTTTCAATTTAGTATCTCAAGATTACAATGGTATTACAACAGCAAGCTCAGATCCCAACCGCTGCACACCAATGTGAGAAGTTGGCCTGATGTATGATGTCACTAGTTCTAGTGTACACCTTATATCAGTCCAAAGAACCCTTATGGTGATTGGTTGTAAAGTCAACCTTATAGACCAGCTACCCTAGTGGTAGCATGGACAAGAGCAGTCTTAGGCTAAACTCTGAATGGCATGTGAAGCCAGCTGTGATACCATATATAATCCCTTGAATACCAAATGAAAGGACACCACAACAGATATATATATAAAATAAAGTGTATTTATTCTAGTCAAACCCTCAGCACTCTTTATGAGATTAGAGGTAAGTACAACACAGTCTTATTCAAGCATACATTAAGTCACACAGGTAAGTAATACAGTTAGGCCCTAGGGGCCACGCAAACCATATACTAAAGAAGTGGTATAAGGACCACTGTCACGGAAATAGGAGAGGCCTAGGCCTAGGGAATCGCTGGGGCTACACTACACTAGCAACAGTTAGGAAGTGGGAGGCCCACGGGATTCAGGTGCAGAGTGGAAACACTCACGCGTAATGCGTATAATCGATAGAAATAGTACAGTTCTGAAATAAGCAGTTTAAGGACACTTCTGAAGCAGCTAGAGAGTCGAGACTCGGAAACTAGACCCTAGGATAGTCACTACCCTTGTGAGCACCGACGTACCCAAGTTACCTAGCCCACGGGCTGCGGGTGCATAGGTGTGAACTTGCGTCGGGTTTCGTCGTGGACTTCTATGGATGCCTGAAGGAAAGTTGCTGACAGGCAGTCAGTGAAGAGTGTCCGGTGGATCCCAAGGCTGGGATCAAGAAGAGAGGATACCTGCAAGCAGAAGGGACAGAGTCAAGGTCACTAGCCAGTGACCACGTGGAACCAGGAAGGAACCAGGCGATGTCGTGAAGATTGCAGGTAAAAGGTGAAGCTTGTCGCTGCAGCCACGGGTACCAGGAGACGTCGAGAACGACCAGGACCAGGAGGCGAGCTGTCCCACGAAGGCTCTTGCTGTCGGCGGCGTCGAAGTCGAACTAGGACTCACCAAGCCTTGGCAAGCGGAACCCACGAAGAACGGAGGACTTGCTTCTGGTGCAGACCAGGAAGGTCTGGGGTGCTTCTCTTTTGCAAAGAAGTGGGAGCCAGTCTGGAGGAGCCAAACCAGCAGTGAAGATTTCAAGGTGTGTCGTCACAAAGGCCGCTAGCCAACGGGCAAGCAACCGGACAGACGCGGCAAGCAGGAAAATGCAGAAGGGCCCCACGCAGGACTCGTGGAGTGTGGGGGGCTGATCTTCGGTGCAGATGGTGCTTGGGGTTGGGGCTTCTCAATCCCCGGTGCACAACTTCGAGGGTGCCTCAGAAGCTGCGCTGGAAGATACTCGCCACTTTTCCCAGGTAGCCGGTCCCACGTCTCTCGTCGCCTCCACGGATCTCAGCTCGGCTGTGGATGTGGATCAGGGTCGGAGAAGTCTGGAAGTCAAGGCTTTGGTTGGGCTCTGCAGTCGGTCCTTCATAGAACTTCAGCAAAGCAAAGGGTAGTCTCTTGATGGTGCCTGTTTGCACAGGGTAGCCACTCCTTGGCCACAAGGGAGATTCTTCAGTCTTCTTCTTTCGTCGAATGTCGAAGGTCCAGAGTTTCTGTTCAAGTTGCAGGTTCAGGATAATCTAATCTCCTGGGGCCCAGCTACCACTCTTATACTAATCTGGGGGGCTGGGTTGCCTGCTAGGTCACGCCTTATGGGTGGGACCTGGGAGGGGGGTGGTTACACCCCCTTCCCTTTGTCCAGATTCACGCCAGGACTGGGGCTGGAGTGCCCCAGCACCGGTTTGAACTGGACTATGCATGGGACACCTTGTGTGCCCCAGGCATGTCTCATTCCTTTCAGCCCTCCCTGCCCCAATACACTAAAGTCTGTCTGGGGAGGTGCTAGCACCTCCCCAAGCAGGAAACCTATTGTCCAGGCCTCCCTTGCCGGGATCACTCCCAGCAGCAGGAGGTCAGACTCGTGTCTGTGGCAGCAGCATCCATTTTGTGATGCTGAGGCTTTGGTTAGAGTTAAACAGCAAAGTAGGATTTTAACATGTCTCTCCCTCTAGAAGGGGAGAATAATATCCTCATCACCAGAAATGGTATGGGGGTATTATTCCAAAGTGTTAGACACCTTACACGACATGTTTTGATAAAGCCAAACCATAGTTACCATAACCGTTTAAGATTATAAGGCACTTGTATATGGTAGGCTATATCATAGAACAGCTATAAGGACATGGTTCCGAAAGCTGCAGACAGGCTCAGCTCATGCTAGAGCACCATCTCACATGTTACCAAGCACTCTGCTTCCAGGATTGTTAAGGCCTGCCATAGGAGTGGCTGATAGGTACACATGTGTCTATTTTAAGGGTAGATATGGGTATACTATATCTAAGCAAGGGGTGATTACGCGACCTTGCCCCAGCTGAGTGATCAGCCAGTTGTGTCTGATTGGGAGGCCAGACCAGGGGTGGCATAATACATGCTGCAGCCCCTGGGAGGCCTAGGGTACACCTATGCCCTGGGTACCTAGGGTACACTGTACAGGGTCCAATAAGGTGATCCTTACCAATTGTGTATGTACCTAGGGTACATGGAGTCCATTGTAAAGAGAGAGCAGACAGCCTGAGACCCTGAATGGCAGGATCTCAGGCCAACTAAGTCGAAAAACCAGCTAGACACTAGGCAAAAAGTTGGGGGTAACCATAGTCAGATATCCACCTTCCTACAGTCATCCTCATAGTCATCATCCTCATCCTGCACATATGTTTCCAGGAGATGTGAGGGAGTAAGTGATGATATATCGCTATAATCATGCCTTTGAAAAGCTTTCAGCTGAAAACTCCTAGAAGAAACAGGAGTAGAATGAGCAGGTGCCATTGCAGGTGCCGCAGACGGTTTAGGCAAATCCCCTGGTATTGTCGTCGATGGGCTCTCCGTTGATGGCTTCCTCGTCAACAGGTTTTTAGTCATCGTCGTCGACGGGATCGTCGTCGACAGGATCGTCGTCGTCGACAGGATCTTCGTCGACTTGCTCGACATCGACAGGCTCTTCGTCGACGGGCTCGACGTCGACAGGACCTTCGTCGACGGGACCCTCGTCGACAGGCTCGACATCAACAGGACCTCGTCGACGGGGTAGTCATCAGCTGTATCTTCGTCGACACTTATCTCGTCGACGATGGAGGCTTCGTCGACAGCAACATCGTCGATATGGATTTCGACACTGATCCCTCGACGACGGGCTTCTTTATCCTCGTCGACAGAATAGGAGAGGTGATAGACGTCATCGAGATAGTTTCCGTCGACGAAGGAGCAGAAGATGTGACAGAAATCGTCGACGATGGAGGGAAAGCCAGAGATTTTGAAAGGCTTTTACTCACTGTTTTTGTAGACGGCTTTTTAGAGTCCTTGAGAGCAGAATCCTGAGGAGAGTGCGCTGATTCAGAGGAAATGAGAGGAGTCCCCGGAGAAGAGCCAGAAGTAGAGTGGGAAGATTTATGGCGTTTTTTCCCCTCACTTGAAGAGCTGTCATGAGACCTGGCTCTCTTGCTAGAGGTTGAGGCTCTATTATCCTCTTCAGCCGAAGAGGATTAAAGCCATAACAGCACTTTCGCCTCCCTATCCCTAAGAGTCTTAGTAGGGAAAGTGCGGCAAATTTGAAATCTTTTGCCTAATGTTTAGGGTAGAGGCAGTAGATGCAGTCCACATGCTGGTCCTCAACATGGACTCTCTTCTTGGCGCAGGTTCTGCAGGACTTGAACAAGGCTTTCTTGTCAGACATGATGAATAAAGTAGAAAACTGAGTGGCACTCAGGGAGACTCCCTTCCACATGACTTGCGGTGAAAATCTGAGGAGAACTGGCTCTGCTGAGAGGGTTCTAGAGGGTGTTGATGACTGATTGGTTGGTACCAATTCTTTGGTTCTTTTTGCATAATGATGTAGATGGGCTGCTAAGATCTAGGCCTTAGGCCTTTTTCTTTGGGGCCTACTACTACTACTAATATTTTGGCACTGCTTTTTTATTTACCGTGGGACTCCTGCCTCGGTGACGGGGAATGATTCAGGCATGTGAATCTATGAAAGATACCCCAATACTGGATAAGTACATGAATATGTTGCAACTCTGTGCTTCCCTCTGCACTGCTGCACAAACTGCAGCCATGCGGTGACACAGGCACCCTTGCACCATGGTGCAAGGATGTCTGTATCGTGTGGAGATTGTTTTTGTGCAGGAAGGGACACATTCCTGCACAAAAACAATCAGTAAAGGCATTTTGTGGAATGCAGCATGCATTGAAAGAGGAAAAGATTAGGAGAAATGAAAACAATTCTCCTTGTTGCGCCTTGCTTCACCCACTCTAGGATGGCGCAGCATTCAAACACATCTCCAGATTTACGATTTCTCTTAAATCTGGAGATGTGTTTTGTTCTATGGGTGTTGCGTGGGAACACCCACAGCAACACCTCTGAGACGCCCCTTCAACGCAAAGTTCTGTGTATGAAGGGGTCATATTTACTAGGAGAGGAAAAACCACGCAGGGTGGCTTATCCTCTCCTTGTAAATATGAAGGAGTGCCTGGCGCCATCACTACGTTACAAAAAGTGACGTACTGGTGGCGCAGGGTGCTTGTAAATCTGCCCCATAAGTGCTTAGGCATTGGCAGACTGATACAATAAGAACATAGTGCTGGATGGGTGATTGAAGAATTGCATGAGACTGACAGGAGGCATCCTACGCTGCATGGGTACTACTTCAGTATTTAATGGAGTGGACCAATAGTATGTATCTGCTTAGAGATTTGTAGGGATTATGCACAGAATATTTTATGTGTACTTGTGTTGGTGCCTAGGTCATTTTATAAGAATACCACTAGTAACTGGAATGATGACAGTGCTGCAAACAGAGTGAACACTTAATTTATAAGTGCTTACGTATTGGTGGAGTGATAGGATAAGTAGATAGTGGTAGATAAGTGATTAAAGAAGTGCATGGGACAGACTGGACGATTCCTACACTGCATGAGTACTAACTGGGTATTTAGAAGAGTGTATCAATAGTACGTAGCTTGTTAGAGGTCTGCTTGGATAGTGCACACATTATTATAGATGTACTTGTGATAGTAGCAAGGCCATTCCATAAGTTTATGACTAGTAACTAGAATAATTACAGTATTACAAACAGAGTGTATAGTGAATTTATAAGTGCTTAGGTATTGGTGAGTAATAGGATAAGTAGATAGTGCTGGATGGGTGATTGGAGAAATGCATGGGACAGACAGGAAGATTCCTACGCTGCATAGGTACTAACTGGGTATTTAGAAGAGCGTATCAATAGTTTGTAGCTGGTTAGAGGTGTGCATGCCTAGTGTACAAAATATTGTACCTGCACTTGTGTTTTTGACTACGCCATTCCTTAAGTATACGACTAATAACTGGAGTAATTTCAGTGTTGCAAAGAAAGTGCGTGCTGAATTTATAAGTGCTTAGGTATTGGTGGAGTGATAGGATACGTAGATAGTGCTGGATGGTTGACTGGAGAGGTGCATGGGACAGACAGAAGAATTCCTACACTGCATAGGTACTAACTGATTATTTAAAAGACTGTATCAAAGCTATGTAGCTGATTAGAGGTCTGCATGCATAGTGCACAGAATATTGTAGCTGTACTAGTATTGGTGTGTCTATGGTTTCGAGAATGGTAGTCTGTATTTTAGGGTGTGAGGAGGTGCATCAGATGATCACGTAGATGATGTCATCAGTGATGTCACTGACCATGTCATGAGTTATATAATATGTGATGTCATCAGCAGTGCATTACTTCAATCCAAAAAGTTGTCGGCCATATTGGCCTGGTCACGATGTGAAAATTCAGGAATTGATACAATAAAGAAAAGAAAACAAGTGTTAATATGCACACAATGTAATTTCAGCATATCTTGCCCCGTGACCGCTGTACCTGTATGTTCGTCAAAGTGACTTATTCATAATAAACATACTTAGAATTGCAAACATCAACATAAACAATGGACTACACATTGCTTTAAAGTGAAAGGCTATCGGCCATATTAATCTGGCCATGTTGCGTATTATAATGATTCTTACACGAAAGAAAAGGAAAAAAAGGGGTGTTAATATACACACACTATCCCTAAATAAAGTTCTAGCAATTATAGTTCCATTCCATTCACAGCTCATTAGAGATGTCATGAGTGATGTAACTGACCATGTCATGAATTATGTAATGTCTGAGGTCATTAGCAGTACATTGCGAGGCGTAAGTTATAGTTAGCTCAGGTAACTATAACTGCTGAATTTCACTGGTTGTGTATGAGTGAAATCTGAGTCTAACTATACTGTCCCTGTAATCTTTGTTTTTTTCAGCAAATTTCTAGTTTTTTTTTTTAACGTTAAGTAAGATGCATATCACAATAGATGGTGGGGGGTTGGAAGCAGGAACACGCTAGCAGAAGGTTTTAAGTCCAAAAATAACGAACACAAAGCCGCTTGATACCGCAAACACAGTGCAAACCTCTTCAAATAGTCAGTACATCACTGAGCCAGAAGATTGAGAGTCCATCAGCCCACCCTTGTTGGCGGAGCTTCGTCATCTGGAACTCTAAAGGGTCAAGGTCTGGGCCCACATTATCGAGCCAGCCGGCCCTGCTGGGTGCCCGACCCAATGATCCCAAGATAGAAAAATCTCCTGCCACAGTGTGTAATACAACTTTTGAAGACTCAGAAAAACATATGCAGTGCTCTAAAGTGAAAGTGCTTTAAAAATGACTACGTGGTCATCAAGCATCCTGGTACAATAAGGAATGCAGGGAAGCTAGACTTCTACTTGGGAATGCTCTGAAGGGTGGGGATGTCTCCCTGGTTCGCCACAGAAGAACCATCTATAAGAACTGTGTGGCTAGAGCTAAACGCCTCTGGGATGGGAAAAAATGGGAGGGCCTCCTTGAAGCAAGCCTTCAAAATAATAGTAAATTGTTTTGGAGTATTGTAAAGTGGGGTTCCGGTGGTCAGCCAGAGGGCCCCCAAAATAATGTTTCCCAAGTGAAATGGGTTGAGTATTTTAAACCCCAATATGCTGCACCCATTGATCCTTCTGAAAGTCTGGGGTCCTGTCAGTTGTTTAAACCAGATGACGATTTTACCAGTTCCGAGGTGAATTTAGCATTGTTGGGGGTGGCATCTGGAAAAGCACCCAGCCCGGATGGTGTACCCGCAGATATCTTCCTGTATGACAAGTTTAGATGGGGGAGATATATCCAGCTGATTGCTAACGCGCTGGCTCATGGTGCCCCTATCCCTAGTTCATGGAAAACCGCGGAAATAATCCCGGTGTATAAAAAGGGGGACCGCTCACTCCCGGAGAATTACCGGCCTATTAGTTTGATTGACGCTATCCAGAAGATCACTGGTAGGCTGATCCTCAACCGTGTTCATTTCTGGATAGCGTCAAACAATATTTTATCTTCTTTTCAGGCAGGTTTTCGCCAATACACCAGTACCATCGATCAAGTATTCCGCTTCGTACTCCTCTATTGGAAGACGGTTGTCCTGGGCAAGGGGAGCTTGTATGCGGTGTTTGTGGATCTTAGGGCCGCCTTTGATCTGGTACCTCGTCCCAAACTTTGGTTGACATTGAAAGATCTAGGGCTACACGGCGGCTTGTTGTCCTTGATCCAGAGGCTGCATGCGGATAACTCCGCCAGAATAAGATGGGGAGGGCAGGGTTTAACGACTGAGGACTTCCCTGTCCAAAGAGGTGTCAGGCAAGGGTGTGCAATGGCCCCAACGTTATTTTCTCTATATATTAACAACATAGCGGATCGTCTTTTGAAAGCCCACGTAGACGCACCCATTCTTGGCAACACTAAGGTCCCTATTCTAATGTTCGCTGATGATACGCTTTTAATTGCTAAAACACCTTGCGGTCTTCAGCGTTCATTGGACATTTTCGAGACCTTTTGTGTTGACCGAGGCCTTGAGGTGAACATTAAAAAAACCAAGCTTATGATATTCAGGCCACATAAATCTTTTAAAAATAGTTTTGTTTTATTTAAAAATCCGCTTGAACAAGTACAGGCTTTTAATTATCTAGGTGTTAACATCCAAAACAATTTTTCGTGGAAACTACAGCGTGATATGTCTACCTTAAAACACAGGCAAATTGCTGGAGCTCTTGCTGGTGAATTTAAAAAGTCCCCCTCGAAGCCTATTAGACCTGTGCTTCAGGTGTATAGTGCAAAAGCGGTGAGCTCGGCTCTTTATGGTGCTGAACTGTGGGGTTACGAGAACCTGTCTCCTTTAATTATCTCGGAAAACAGGTTCTTGCGTAGTATTACTTCCCTCCCCAGAGCACGCCCATTGTTCCTTTAAGATATGACCTAGGCAAGAATTCAATAGCCGATGTAGCCAGACTTCGTCCTATTTTATATTGGCGTCGCCTGTGGACCACCCCGGATTTAGCCCAGTATGCGGAGGGTTTTCTGGATATAATGTCTTTGGTGGGCTCCCGGAAGATTGTTTGGCTTAACGAGACCAGAAAATCCCTTGTGGCACTAGGGATGAGCGATCTCTGGGAGAACCCCTTGGCTGCTACCTTTCCATCTAAAGCACACATGAAAGAAAAATATTGGGAGTTGGTAAATGCCAAGGTATTCCAGGAAACCAAATCCCTCTCACTAACTGACGAATTTTTGAGTATTAAACTAGCCCCAAGGTTAGAACACTTTTGGGATCTTGTTACCAAAGTGCTCGATAGGAAACTATTTTTCCAGATGCGGGTGGGAGTGTTGCCTTTAAAATCCTTCTCAGCTAGATGGACGCCTACAAGTAGCAACTTATGTTTTTACTGTAAATTTAAGGTAGAAACCCTTGCACACATGTTTTTTGCGTGCCCTGCCTACGCGGCCCCGAGGCGTGTATGGTTGAGACCCGTTTGTAAACTATTGGGCACAAGACGGAGTGTAGAAGCTTTAAGACTCCTTCGTACCTGCACAGACCCGGTAATTGTTGTGGCCGTGGCCAAATTTCTGGGGTGGGCATGGGTAATTAGATTTAAGAGACTTAGCGAGTAGTGTTAGTGATTCTGGATGTTACCCGTAATGATTTTTGTGTATCCCAAATGCTTTTTTTAAAAATATGTAAATATTTTAAATAGTAACATTTTTAGATTGTCTTATTTGTGTATTTTGTACCTGTGCTGTTTTGTATCGCTTTTATGACTTCTGTCGAATAAAGCTGTTTGGATTTAGACTACGTGGTCAAAAATTATGTTTATTGGGGATTGACCAGGTGTCATATCTAAAAACCAAAATAGTCTTAAACAACTACGACTATTTCCTGACTTGGTCTCGTGAGGTCGACATGTTTCAGCCGATATGGTCGACTGACCCGGCTTTCTTCAGGACCTAATTTCGATAGTAATCAAGGCTACTGCAGGATATAGCTGGCCAGCTTCGAGGTAGAGTCACTCTACACGTGTATTCCGCAACGAGAAACTCTGGATTCCATCAGGAGACTCTTGGAAGCACGTGATCTGAATAGCATGCCTCCCGTTCACTTCATTATGGAGTGCGCGAGGATAGCAATGACCGAAAAAAAATTCCGATTCGAGGACCAAATTTTTCTACAAATCTCTGGTACCTCGATGGGGAGTGTTTTTGCGCCTAGCCTCGCCAACCTATATGTCCATCTATTTTAACAACATCATGTACTGAACCACAGCAACCCTTTTCATAAACATCTGGTGCTGTGGAAGAGGTACATAGATGATGTACTGGTGGTTTGGCGAGGCACGAGCCAGGAGATTCAGGCTTTTCACACTTGGCTCAACGAGCGAAATGCCTTTCTGAAGTTCACGATCGAGTTTGATCAACAGTGTCTGTCCTTTCTCGACATCTCCATCTTTCCTGTTGGAACTTTTAAGAAAACCGATGTCCAGAAATTCTCTCCTTTTGTTCGACAGTCACCATCCGAGGGCCCTAAGAGAGAATCTTCCTGTGGGCCAGTTCCTGCTAATCAGGAGGAACTGTTCCACTAAGGATCTCTTCAATAAACATGCTGGAGAACTGGCACACCAACTTCGGTCACGCCAGTACCCCAAACGATTAGTGCGTCAGGCTTGGAAAAGAGCATCGAATAATAATCGGGATGCGCTGTTGGATAACAGCACTTTGAGGACCCCCAACGATAGGCTCACTTTCGTAACCACCTTTTGTACCCTCTCCAACAGATTACAAAAGACGGTCCGCAAACATTGGCACATTTTAAATGTGGCCACAGACAATATTCCATCTCCTTTATTTGCATTCAAAAAGGGTCCCAGCTTACGTAATAGCTTGGTGCACACACGACCACCTACACAACCCACACGTACCGTCAATACTTTGGGGTCATCATCCCCAGTACGAGGTCACTACCCCTGTGGGTCTTGTAGTGTTTGTCCTCAGACTACCAAGACCACATCAGTTGACATAGGGACTAGTCGCCCATGGATACTTAACAGCCATACTAATTGTAATTCAGAGGGCGTGATATACATGATTACGTGCCCTTGCTCTTTACACTACATCGGGTACACTACACGCAAAATCAAGCTCCGTATCAGTGAGCACAAGAGCACGATTCGATGTAAGAAACAGTCTACTTGCCTCACAGATCATTTTCTGGCTAAACAACATAAAGCTGATGATCTGAGGTGGATCGTGCTCGAACGACCTCTGATTCCCCAACATGTAAGTGACACCTCTAGGTTTCTGTTTTCAAGAGAACAAAGGTGGATTTTCAAAATGAAAACAGACACACATGGTTTGAATGACAGTATTCCATGGACCTCCATCTGAACTGTATTATCATCTGACATGTGTAGTTTACCATTATCTTTGCACTTTACCTATAATTCCATCATTTATGAGAATGTTTTTCCATGACAGTCAGGACCTTGATCAGTACTAAACCTACTATATTGACGAGGACCCAATATTAGAAACATCTGAAAGCTCTATGTTATTCCATACCTTATCGTAGAGCTTGACTGAGCACTGATAGTATCGTATATCCCAGTTCCCACTGGATAGGGATTTTAGGATTACGTGTGTCGTAGACAGGAATTGGATTGGGGCTGCTTGCCTTCTCCTCGTACTATTTATGTCTACAAACTCTATCAACACCTTTTTCATAAGATTCAAGTGACAAATAGAGTTAATGTGGGGTACTACTTGACATCTCAGTATCACAACTCAGAGATACAAATATCCAAAGGATATAAGTAGACCTCAATGAATTGAGTCAGCCTAATTGTTTTAGATTTTTTTTTATTTTTTTAGACTTTATGGCTGACCTGTACCATTTTCATTCTCTGGGTTCCTCTACCTTAACTTAACTCATCCATCTAGATATGCCTTATCATACTAGGCCTGGGTGATGAAATAAGCAATTGAACACCTGGGCTGTTACAACATTTGCTGTATGGGGGTTACATTTGGACTGTCAGTTTCAGTGCCTTTCTATTTTCTACTTTTTAATTACATCTACGAAGTAGAAAGAGGTGGCGGCCATCTACCATCTTGCTTTGGCTGGCTTGAGCACGTCAACACGGGTGCTTATTAATTCATTGATTGTGTTTTAAACCACTTCCATGAAGTTGAGAAGTGCGGCAGCCATTTATTATTCCACCTGCTTCGGCTGTCCCGTGCATGATAATTTAGGTGCAGTGCGCCTAGGGGGCTTTACGTGATGTAGTTGCTGCATACAGAATAAGGGGGTCACTGTTAGCATTCTGACCAGTCCAAGTTCTGCGCATACGTAGAGACTAGTGTCTCCACGCGTTTGTTTTTACGGACAGCGGTACATCTGGCCATGGAGAGGGATGGGAACCTTTGGCCCCCCACACTCTAGTGCTAATCTATGTCACATGCCCGGAGGTTTGATCCGCGGTTTTTGTTTGGTTGGTGTATGGCGATATTGGCAGCCAGAAATAAGCTAGCCATTCAGCGTGCGTTGAAGCACGAGAGAGACACTATCCGTTTGGGAACACTCTGGACTGCGCACGCGCGTGAGGACGAGTGTCGCCACTTCCGCGCATGCGTGTTCTGAATTGCGAGCCCGGAGTGAGGACAAATACGAACACCTGTTGCCTCAAACGTCTAACCTGACCAATCAGAGCGGGTATTTAGGGATTCCCTTCCTTCCTGCCGTCACCTCCCAGACTGCTCGCAGTCAGGCTCGAAGTATCGACGGACAGGTAAGGAGAGGGTTATCCAGGTTTTTCGCCATTACTGGGTTAGTTTGGCTGGCTTTAATTTACTGTGGGATGTTTGGGGAGAAGACTAGATCACTCTGTTGTGAACCTTTGAAGTGGGTGGCATTGTGTTCTCCCTAGGATCGGATGGAATAAGTCCTACATAGACATCTCAAAAAATATATGAAGGGAGAAAGGTCCCCCTGATTTGACTGCATGAGGCTGTTTAAATAATGGTCCTTGCTTTTACTAAGGGGTATGAGGATTCGCATATGGAGTTGGTTTGTAAGAGAATCATTTGCCTGGTACACCTGGCCTGTCACGCCTGAGGGGCATGTTTTCTAAAGTCAAGGGTTTATCGGTTTTAGATGTTGAATTTATTGTAGGGACGGCAGAGGTACGAGTATCTGTGTGCAATTTGTTCTTCTTTGTCCTTACATTTTAACAGAGCGGTGCTCCCTTCACCGAGCAGTCAGCCGGGTGAGGTGAGGCTTTTCTCCCACAGAAAGCTGGGTGAGTCAAATCCATATTTCAAAACTTTATTGGTCTGTAAACCACGTTTTGGGTTATTTATAATGAGTACAGTGCACAAAAGGGCACTGGAGGACAGAAGTCGTTGATGCTGTATATGTTTGTGTGTGAGAATTTCCTAATGGTTTGATTCTCATTATTCCTTTTAGGAAAGAAGATAAAGTTACAGTACCAAAGCAAAAAGATTGCTAGTCTGGTAGGGTGGCTATGGCCACACACTCACTTTATGATAACATCATAATTATCTTAGAGAATCTTTGTTTCTTTACACTATTTTCACTAAATATATCCTGCAGTAGCCTTGATTACTATCGAAATTAGGTCCTGAAGAAAGCCGGGTCAGTCGACCATATCGGCTGAAACATGTCGACCTCACGAGACCAAGACAGGAAATAGTCGTAGTTGTTTAAGACTATTTTGGTTTTTAGATATGACACCTGGTCAATCCCCAATAAACATAATTTTTGACCACGTAGTCATTTTTAAAGCACTTTCACTTTAGAGCACTGCATATGTTTTTCTGAGTCTTCAAAAGTTGTATTACACACTGTGGCAGGAGATTTTTCTATCTTGGGATCATTGGGTCGGGCACCCAGCAGGGCCGGCTGGCTCGATAATGTGGGCCCAGACCTTGACCCTTTAGAGTCTCAGATGACGAAGCTCCGCCAACAAGGGTGGGCTGATGGACTCTCAATCTTCTGGCTCAGTGATGTACTGACTATTTGAAGAGGTTTGCACTGTGTTTGCGGTATCAAGCGGCTTTGTGTTCGTTATTTTTGGACTTAAAACCTTCTGCTAGCGTGTTTCTGTGTCTTTTGGGGATTGAAGGTGCTGTAGTCCTTAAACTAGTTCCCCTAGGACCCTTATATATATTATTGTTGAGTGGGTTGGAAGCAGGGCCTGGCATTGTCCGGCCCCCACCCAAGCTTGCTGCTCCTGCCTTCCTTCCTCCTGGCCATCCATTGTCCAAGTCCATGTCCCTGCTCCCTTATTACAGCCCTGTGTGGCCATTGTTCTGCCACTGGCCTTCCCGCCTTCTCTGAACAGTTAGCTTGCTGCCCCATCCACCTCCTCCCTATCCTCTGTTGTCTGAATCCATGGACTAGCCTCCTCCCTCCTTCCATGCATGGTCTGATGTGCTGCCACTGCCCTCCATTTAGCATGATGTACCAGTCGACTCCTGCTGCCCTCCATTGCCCAATTCTATGCCCCATCATTCACCTCCTGCTTAGCCTCTGTGCTTAGCTTGCTGCCCCTATTCTCTGTCCCCCTGCCCTCCGATGTCTTTGTGCATGCCCCTGCTCCATCCTTTTTGCCCACCTTGTTCCATGGACCTGCCACTCCTATCTACTCTGAGTGTTCTGTTGAGCTGTCACTCCCCTCCCACCTGCCTAGCATTGTCAGATGACTGTAACCTGTCCCTGCCACCTCCACCCTGCCTGTCCACATTCCATGCCACTATCCCCTTCCTCCTGTCCTCCATGGTCCATTTTACTGCCACACCCTTCTGCCCTCCCTGGTTTGTTGTGCTGCAACTGCTTCTCCTGCCTGCCCCGCGTGGTCTGTTGTGAGGCCCCTTCCCCTGAACTCTCGTCTGTGCCCAGGTCCTGACCCTCCCTTCTATCCTCCATGGTCCTTTGTGCATGCCCCTGCACCCTCCTTCTTGCCCATCATAGCCATTGTGCTGCCACTAACCCTCCCGCTTGCCATGCATGGTCTTCTGTGCTGCCACGGCCCCTCCCACCTTCCCTCCATGGTCTGTGTGTATGCCATCATAGTCTCACTGTTGCTCTCCATGATGTGTCTTGCTTCTAGTACCCATCCTGCCTGACCTCCATGGTCATCTTGCTGCTCCTGCCCTGCCCCCTTGCCCCCAGCCCTCTGTTTCCATGTGCAGACCCCTATTACCTCCCTCCTGGCTTGTCTGTTCCATTGTAATGCCCCTGATCCGTCCCTCCTGCCCTTTATGGTCTGTTATGCTGCAGCTTTCTCTCCTGTCTGTCCATTATGGTCAGCTAGCTACCGTTGCCTCTTTCCCCTCTGTTCTCTGTTGTCCATGTGCATGGTCCTGTCCCCTCCCAAATGCTTTCTATGGATTGTTGTGCTGCACTCCCGTACCGCATGCCCTGTGTGGTGTATTGTGCTGCTGCAAACCCTGATGCCTGCCCTGTAGGGTCAGTTTGGTGCACCTCTCCATGTCCCTCCTGTCCTCTGTTATCCAAGTCCATGTCCCTACCCCAATTCCTCCTGCCTTCCATGACACAATGTACCATACTTGCGAACATTTTGAACTTGGTAAGAGGGAGATTTTGAAAAAAAACTGGGGTATTGATTTTCCCCTTTGAGTTACACTGAAAAAGAGGAAATTGTAGACAGATCAAATAAAGCCCATTTGAGCTTAAAAACATTGGACGTTTCCTGGCTGAATCGGGTCTGTTGGCATGTATGGTTGTACTACCATTGCCTCTTCCTTCTGCCACAATGGTCTATTACATTGCCACAGCCTCTCTTGCAAGTCCTGTATTGTTGGTTTGTTGCCCCTGCCACCCTTTCCACTGCCCTCCATAGTCTGTTGTGCTGCCACTGCCCTTCCTGCCTGCCCAGTGTGGTCAAATTGTTGCCTCTGCACCCTCCTACCTGCCTTCAATTTGCAGAGTCCATGCCCCTGGCCTCTGCCTCTCAACAGTATCCTAATGAACAACTAGATTGCTAACATTCTATATTTATTACAAAAGTGTGGAACGCCTGACGTCATCTTAATGTAATCATAACTGTAATACCTAGAGCATTTCCTTTAGAAATTACATATATAAGAGGGTCTTATTTGCATCGAAATTATGGTTAGTGCTCTAAAAAACTAAAATGAGGACATATTTTCTGAGTTTTCAAATAGAGACAAAGCACTTTTAAATTATTTGTTATCTTTATGTTTTTTTATCCAGTTGACCACTTGATTAAATGTTGCACTTAGGGGAGAGGATGTGGTGTTACTTCCAGAGCTGCAGACTTTGCAACTGGGGAACCAGGTTGGAGTTTCTGCTTCAGCTCGACATTCTGTGATTCTGGTCAAATCACTTAATCTCCCCATGTCTACAACCAAAATGAATTTGTTCTTGTGTGATGTAACCAATGCTCATTTAAACCACTCCAATACCTGACAAGTCTGCACTATATGAAACTGCATAAACACAAAAAATAAAAAGTGTTTTGCACACTTCTGTCATTGGGCTACATGTGGGCTACATCTGGGTGATATTTGTGCTACATTTGGGCTCTTTTGTCTCTGGTGGCCATCTGGGGAGATTTATTTGTTATGAAGTTTCCTAATTTCCTCATTTACTGCAGTCCCCTCAGTAGGAAATACTTTCAGTTTTTAGGTCTCGCCTTGCTATCGCAAAAGCGATCGCAAAGCGAGACTATTGTAAGGGGGTTTTAAAAGTGCTCCCAAAAAGCGGATTGCATGGCTAGCACGCGCACAATCACGCTCATTGTGCCGCCATGCAATCCGCTTTTTGGGAGCACTTCAAAGGGTCCGCTCCCCCGCCTGGAATGTGCTCCCCCGCCCCCAAGCGCGCGCGCCATGCTCCACCGGGCTTGTCTTTTTTTTTTGTAGCTTTAAGCGCGAGGCGCGCGTGCGGCCAATGCTTGTTTTCTCCTTACTCTCCTTTCTTAATCCTCACACTACTCTTCTCATCCCTCTACACCATTATACTTCACATTACTCTTCTCCTCATCACTCTCTTTCCTTATCCCTCACTTTGCTCTTTTCATTAATCTTTGTTATAAAAATATGTAACCGTTAATTTGTAAAGTCTTGTTCTAACCATTCAATGTCCTCTTTTTGCAAGCCTCTCCCTCTTAACATCACACTCACATTATTTGTATCCATTATCAGGCGCTTTCTATTTAGACACAATATTTAGCAATAAACAGGTAGATATATGTTCGTAATCTGCACAGCCCGAGCAGACCCAAAGGGTCCCTTTATTCTCCTGCCCCACAGACTCCCTGTTCTCTCCCTCATCGCACTCTGGTGTGCCTTGCTCTGGGATTTGCTTATTTATATTTTTTAAACTATATTCCCTTTGATTACGGGAAAGTTTCCATCTTCCTTCTATCATAATGGGATTCCCTTTCACTGCTCCTATAAAACTGAACAGCGCCTACAACTGTAGCAATCACCACAAACGGGATCTAAGGTTCAAAGCAACATTGCAGTGTTTGTGGGATACTTCTTACCTGTGGGTCACCAGACATCAATCATTCTGTGCTCTCAAACAGATAACAATCTCAAAGCCAGGCTCTGTGGGTTTTATTTGCTGCCACAGCCTCCGATTAAAGAACAATTGGAAGATTTTCCACCATGCCAGACTTCTTGGCGCTGGGAAGAAATGAAGACCGGAGCGCTCATTCCTACGTCATGGCACAGAGTTCGCTCTGTTGATAACAGTTACCAGTTGTTTACCAGCTTAAAGCCCCCATGTTACATCACGGGTCACACCAAAGCAACGTCCAGCTTTCTCATTTCCTACAGACGGACACTTTTAAGTGTGCTGCCACAGTCGCGAAATTACAATATAAAAGAAAAAAGATTTTGTATACCAGCAAAATAGTAAAGATCTTTTAAATACTGTACATCTACAAATTGCATAAAAAGTTACCTTGTAAATGGAAAAGCTTTTTTTTTTTACCACTTTATCAACATTCAAAAATATACATTACTTTACAATATTTACTGTCCGTTTCTGTTTTACAAAGAAATATATACTTTATTTTCCTCACTCTGGTGCGTTTATTTCAGCATTTCACATTGTTGGCCTTAGATTAGGGTTTATAGCCAATTGAACAATTGCTAAAAACAAATATAAAATTAATTACTGCCACACAATGTAAAAGAGTTTTGGGAGATGCTTTTGTGAGCTCTATCGGCGCTGATTTTACACATCACACACTCCACTACCTTATTGTCTCGCAACTTCTCTCTCTTTTCCCACTCAACATCTCGCAGTACTTACAAACTCTTATTTGGTGTACTATTTGACCAGATAGATTTCTGTCACAGACCTCTGTAACTAATTTGCTTGCACAACGATAAATTCACTTCCTTTCAATTTGTTAGTCTCTCTGTATCACGCTCTACACTTTTCTACATGTGCATCTTTTATGTAACATGTAAAACACTATCTGTATTTGCCTCTTTCCTTTCTCACTACACACTCTCTTTTAGGTACACACTACTTCTCTATCCACACTATTTTAGTTCTTCCCCTATCCTCTTTGCCTACAACTCTCTCACAGACTCCATCTCCCACAGACTCCCTCTCCCACAGACTCCCTCTCCCACTCTCTCCTACTGACTGACTCACTCTCTCACTAATTGACTCACTCTCAATGACTCACTAATTGACTCACTCTCACTGACTCACTCTCACTCTCTCACTAATTGACTCACTCTCACTGACTCACTCTCTCTATCACTAATTGACTCACTGACTCTCTCTCTCACTAATTGACTCACTCTCACTGAGTCACTCTCTCACTAATTGACTCATTCACTGAGTCACTCTCTCACTAATTGACTCACTCTCTCACTAATTGCCTCACTCTCACAGACTCACTCTCACTGACTCACTCACTCTCTCACTAATTGACTCACTCTCACTGGCTCACTCTCACTGACGTACTCTCACTGACTCACTAATTGACTCACTCTCACTGACTCACTCTCACTAATTGACTCACTCTAACTGACTCATTCACTAATTGACTCACTCTCAATGACTCACTAATTGACTCACTCTCCCTGACTCACTCTCTCACTAATTGACTCACTCTCACTGGCTCACTTGCTCACTAATTGACTCACTCTCACTGAGTCACTCTCTCACTAATTGACTCACTCTCACTGACTCACTCTCTCACTAATTGACTCACTCTTACTGATTGACTCACTCACTAATTGACTCACTCTCAATGACTCACTCATTGACTCACTCTCACTGACTCACTCTCACTCACTCACTAATTGACTCACTCTCACTGGCTCACCATACCACAGGAATGTTCCACAGGCAAAAAAAAAGTTACTTTACAGTATCCTTGTTGCATCCTTTTGTAGTGTGATCGAAGTATACTACAGTTACAAATATAAAGAAATCAAGGCCGAAAGCAAGTACATTAAAATGAAGTAAATATTGCCTACTTGCCACTAAAGTTATGGAAAATAGTAACTGAAAAGTGTAGCGAAATGAAAGCATTGGCATAGCCAATAGGTCTCGCTTTTGGGACCTTATAAGTGTTTAACCATGCAACAGTTGATGTTGTTGCACCAAGGATATTGTGTTGAATGACTAAATACTAATAAGGTCCCAAAAGCGAGACCTATTGGCTATGCTTGCCACCATGCAACAACATACATAGTGTGAAAAATGGATGGCATTTATAAGGTTAAATTTACGTTGATGTACAAAGTGCGTTTCTAGCAGAATATTTTTAAAGGGTGGTTGGTGTTTCTCTTATTTTAATGGTGGCCACCTCTCGCCTCTTAAATCTTTGTTATTTAAACTTCTACCGTGTTTATTTCATAATCCTGTCCTACCCTGGACCCTAAGCCCGTATCCTTCGGATACTTGTTATCCCTTTTGCGATGCCATAGATGTGTATAAGCACTGACCTTTTGCGACTGTTCCTCAAAACTTTTATTATTTTATTATCAAATGGTAAAAAAGAAATCTCTCTTTCCGCGCCACGCTCCGCCGGGCTTGTCTTTTTTTTTTAAGACTTGTGCCCTGACTGTGCGTAATCTGCCATCTCTTCTTCTATTCTTTATCTTTTGTATTTGCTCCTCAAATTTTCTCCTTTTGGGCCTGCGGGTTGTACAAATCTAGACAGCAGGCAAGGAGGCTTTTGCAGAGGTATAATTACAGTGTAGTGTAGTCCGAACATGTAACTAAAATGTGTGTCTTTGACTCAAATCACAAAACGATTTATAAAGGTTTTCCATACCTATCTATTAACACACAATATTTGCTAATGCGTGCTTTTAAACACACTCACAGTGTTCCTGCAGCAAGGTCGCGTAACCATTATTTAATGTTTGTGGTTC
This sequence comes from Triturus cristatus, assembly GCF_964204655.1. Taxonomy (NCBI): domain Eukaryota; kingdom Metazoa; phylum Chordata; class Amphibia; order Caudata; family Salamandridae; genus Triturus; species Triturus cristatus. Next base: position 818,818,390 of record NC_140579.1, on the reverse strand, counting down.
AAGCATGCAGACAGCGCGGCTTGTTTGCAATTACATTAGAAATGCTAAATTAACAAGTGTCAGCAGGAAACAGACCAGAGGCGCCACTGGGGCAGAAGCCAGACAGAACCATCCTCCTTGATTGCTGTTTCCCCTCAGCGGAGTCCGTGCTGCATATACTTACGGAGCCTGCAAGGTTAATAAGGTCACATTTAAAATTCTGCTTTGGCTTCCAGCGCTTAATATTTGACTGTTCCCACATGCAGGGTGCCAGAAGAAACGGATATGGTGTGATACATAGAAGTAAGAGGGAACAACTGTTAACAAGCATTTGCAATGCAATAGGTCTCGCAGTTACACGAGTTAAAGCTATTGACATTGTAAATGACATTGTAAATGACAATGCCAATAGGCATTGTTATTTGCAATGTCAATAGCTCAAATTCACATTATCTTTCTTAGTCATGTGAGAATGAAGTCTGACATTCTCAGTAAAACATGTACATCCAACAAGGGCAGAGACTGTCAGTTGATTCCTTTGTGTTCTGCTGCAGCTTCCCAGAGTGTTCTAAAGAACAACTAGAGCGCTAACAGTCCTACTTATGATAAACGTATTGGCACAACTGAAGCCATCTTGATTGGAATAAAGTGGTAACTCTTAAAACACTTAATTTAAAAAGGAACAAAATGAGGGGGTTCATTTTGCCATAGAATGTATGATTAGTGCTGCAGAAAGAAAAATTAGGGCACATTGTGAGAGACTTCTCAAATCCTCTTCTATTTCATTAAAGAATTCTGACATGCAGACTGAAACATGCACTTTCAATACCAGCAGCAGACTTCCCTGGTGAGCAGTAGCTTTACTACAGTGATCTAATGAGCAACTAGAGTGCTAACATTCTGAATTTATGGCAAATGTGTGACACATCTGAATGCCTTCTTCATTAAATCAAAGTAAAAAACTGACAGTATGCCTACTGAGGAGACTGTAGTAAATGAGGAAATTAGGAAACTTCATAACAAGTCTCCCAAGATGGCCACCAGAGACAAAAGAGCCCAAATGTAGCACAAATATCACCGAGATGTAGCCCAAGTATAGCCCAATGACAGAAATCCCAGAGTGTTTTAAAGAACAACTAGAGCGCTAACAGTCTTACTTATGACAAAAGTATGGCACACCTGCAGCCATCTTGATTCGAATAAAGTGGTAACACTTAAAACATTTAATTTGCAAAGGAACAAAATGAGGGGGTTCATTTTGCCATAGAAATTATGATTAGTGCTGCAGAAAGAAAAATTAGGGCACATTTTGAGTGACTTCTCAAATCCTCTTCTATTTCATTAAAAAGTTCTGACATGTAGACTGAAACATGCACTTTGAATACCAGCAGCAGACTTCCCTGGTGAGCAGTAGCTTTACTACAGTGATCCAATGAGGAACTAGAGTGCTACCATTCAGAATTTATGGCAAATGTGTCACATCTGAATGCCTTCTTGATGGAACCAAAGTAAACAAGCAATGAAAATGCAACAGGTCTCGCCCTCGTTTAAGTTAAAGCAATTCTGTTTGTAATTAGGTGGCTTTTTAGCTTTGCTTTTATTAGTGTTTTTCAAAATGTCATGTACATAACAAGCATATATGTATATGTATGCATGCACTTATATTTGTATTTATATAGATATGCAGATTATATATATGTTTATATATGTATGTAAATATATCTACATATACATATATATAAATGCATATGCATATATGTGCATATGTGTGCGTGTAGAGAGAGGTAGAGAGAGGTAGAGAGGTAGAGGTGTAGAGGTAGAGACGTAGAGGTAGAGAGGTAGAGGTAGAGAGCAGTAGAGAGAGAGGTAGAGAGAGGGAGAGAGTAGAGGATGAGTAATAGAGAGTAGAGAGTAGAGAGAGTGTAGCAGAGAGTGAGTAGGAGAGAGTAGTAGAGTGAGTAGTAGAGAGTGAGTAGTAGAGAGTAGTAGAGAGTGAGAAGTAGAGAGTAGTAGAGAGTCGTAAAGAGTGAGTAGTAGAGTGAGTAGTGGAGAGTAGTAGAGAGTGAGTAGTAGAGAGTAGTAGAGAGTGAGTATTAGAGAGTAGTAGATAGTGAGTAGTGGAGACTGAGTAGCAGAGAGAGAGTAGTAGAGAATGAGTAGTAGTGTGAGTAGTAGAGAGTAGTAGAGAGAGAGTAGTAGAGAGTGAGTAGGTAGAGAGTAGTAGGTAGAGAGTAGTAGAGAGTAGTAGAGAGAGAGTAGTAGAGAGTGAGTAGTAGAGAGTAGTAGAGAGTGAGTAGTAGAGAGTGAGTAGTAGAGAGTGAGTAGTAGAGAGTAGTAGAGAGTGAGTAGTAGAGTGAGTAGTAGGGAGTAGTAGAGAGTGGGTAGTAAAGTGAGTAGTAGAGTGAGTAGTAGAGAGCAAGAAGTAGAGAGTGAGTAGTAGAGAGTGAGTAGTAGAGAGTAGTAGAGAGTGAGTAGCAGAGAGAGTAGTAGAGAGTAGTAGAGTAGTAGAGTGAGTAGTAGAGAGTAGTAGAGAACGAGTAGTAGAGAGTGAGTAGTGGAGAGTGAGTAGTAGAGAGTGAGTAGTAGAGAGTGAGTAGTAGAGAGAGAGTAGTAGAGAGTAGTAGAGTGAGTAGTAGAGAGTGAGTAGTAGAGAGAGAGTAGTAGAGAGTAGTAGAGAGTGAGTAGTAGAGTAGTAGAGAGTGAGTGGTAGAGAGTAGTAGAGAGTAGTAGAGTGAGTAGTAGAGAGTAGTAGAGAGTGAGTAGTAGAGAGAGTAGTAGAGATTGAGTAGTTGAGAGTGAGTAGTAGATAGTGAGTAGTAGAGAGTAGTAGAGTAGTAGAGAGTGAGTAGTAGAGTGAGTAGTAGAGAGGGAGTAGTAGAGAGAGAGTAGTAGAGAGTAGTAGAGAGTGAGTAGTAGAGTAGTAGAGAGTGAGTGGTAGAGAGTAGTAGAGAGCAGTAGAGGGAGTAGTAGAGTGAGTAGTAGAGAGTGAGTAGTAGAGAGTAGTAGTAGAGAGTAGTAGAGAGAGAGTAGTAGAGAGTGAGTGGTAGAAAGTAGTAGCGAGTGAGTAGTAGAGAGTGAGTAGTTTAATTTAAAAGGAACACAATGAGGAGGTTCATTTTGCCATAGAAATTATGATTAGTGCGGAAAAAAGAAAATTGGGGCACATTTTGAGTGACTTCTCAAATCCTCTTCTATTTCATTAAAAAATTCTGACATGCAGACTGAAACATGCACTTTCAATACCAGCAGCAGACTTCCCTTGGTGAGCAGTAGCTTTACTACAGTGATCTAATAAGCAACAAGAGTGCTAACATTCTGAATTTATGGCAAATGTGTGACACATCTGAATGCCTTCTTGATGGAATGAAAGTAAAAAACCTGAAAGTATTTCCTACTGAGAAATCTGTTGTAAATGAGGAAATTAGGAAACTTCAAAATAAATAAGTCTCCCAAGATGGCCACCAGAGACAAAAGAGCCCAAATGTAGCACAAATATCACCGAGATGTAGCCCAATTAAAGCCCAATGACAGAATGTCCCAGAGTGTTTTAAAGAACCACTAGAGCGCTAACAGTCTTACTTATGACAAAAGTATGGCACTCCTGATGCCATCTTGATTGGAATAAAGTGGTAACACTTAAAACATTTAATTTGCAAAGGAACAAAATGAGGGGGTTCATTTTGCCATAGAAATTATGATTAGAGCTGCAGAAAGAAAGATTAAGGCACATTTTGACTTCTCAAATCCTCTTCCATTTCATTAGAAAATTCTGACATGCAGACTGAAACATGCACTTTGAATACCAGCAGCAGACTTCCCTGGTGAGCAGTAGCTTTACTACAGTGATCTAATGAGCAACTAGAGTGCTACCATTCAGAATTTATGGAAAATGTGTGACACATCTGAATACCTTCTTGATGGGTCAAAGTAAACAAGCATTGAAAATGCAATAGGTCTTGCCCTCGTTTAAGTTAAAGCAATTCTGTTCGTAATTAGGTGGCTTTTTAGCTTTGCTTGTATTAGAGTTTTTCAAACTTTCATGTACATACCATGCATATGTATGCATATATGTATATGTTTGCATGCATTTATATTTATATAGATATGCAGATTATATTTATATGTTTATATATGTATATATATATATATACACACATACATATATATAAATGCATATGCATATATAGATGTGCATATGTGTGCATGTACAGAGAGGTAGAGAGGTAGAGGTGTATAGGTAGAGGTGTAGAGGTAGAGAGGTAGAGGTAGAGAGTAGTAGAGAGAGAGGTAGAGAGAGGTAGAGAGTAGAGAGCGAGTAATAGAGAGTAGAGAGTGAGTAGTAGAGAGTAGTAGAGAGCAGTAGAGAAAGTAGTAGAAAGTGAGTAGTAGAGAGAGAGTAGTAGAGAGAGAGTAGTAAGAGTAGTAGAGAGCGAGTAGTAGAGAGTGAGTAGTAGAGAGTAGTGGAGTAGTAGAGAGTGAGTAGTAGATAGTAGTAGAGAGTGAGTAGTAGAGTGAGTTCTAGAGAGTAGTAGAGAGCGAGTAGCAGAGAGCAAGTAGTAGAGAGTGAGTAGTAGAGAGTAGTAGAGAGAGAGAGTAGTAGAGAGTGAGTAGTAGAGAGAGAGTAGTAGAGTAGTAGTAGTAGAGAGTAGTAGAGAGAGAGAGTAGTAGAGAGTTTAGTAGAGAGTGAGTAGTAGAGAGTAGTAGCGAGTGAGTAGTAGAGAGTAGTAGAAAGTGAGTAGTAGAGTAGTAGAGAGTGAGTGGTAGAGAGTAGTAGACAGTAGTAGAGAGTGAGTAGTAGAGAGTGAATAGTAGAGAGTAGTAGAGAGTGAGTAGTAGAGAGAGTAGTAGTAGACAGTGAGTAGTAGAGAGTAGTAGAGCGTGAGTAGTAGAGAGTGAGTAGTAGAAAGTAGTAGCGAGTGAGTAGTAGAGAGTGAGTAGTAGAGTAGTAGAGAGTGAGTAGTCGAGAGTGAGTAGTAGAGAGTGAGTAGTAGAGAGTAGTAGAGTAGTAGAGTAGTAGAGAGTGAGTAGTAGAGAGTGAGTAGTAGAGAGAGTAGTAGAGAGTCAGTAGTATAGTAGTAGAGAGTAGTCAGTCAGTGTCAGTCAGTCAGTCAGTCAGTGTCAGTCAATCAGTGTCAGTCAGTGTCAGTAAATCAGTGTCAGTCAGTCAGTGTCAGTCAATCAGTGTCAGTCAGTGTCAATCAGTGTCAGTCAGTGTCAGTCAGTCAGTCAGTGTCAGTCAGTCAGTGTCAGTCAATCAGTGTCAGTCAGTGTCAGTCAATCTGTGTCAGTCAGTGTCAGTCAGTCAGTGTCAGTCAGTCAGTGTCAGCTAGAGCAGCTTGGCTGACCTGGTTCTCTGGCTCTAAAGCAGCTCTGCTGACCTGGTTCTCTCTCTCTAAAGCAGCTCTGCTGACCTGGTTTCTCTGGCTCTACAGCAGGTCTGCTGACCTGGTTCTCTGGCTCTAGAGCAGCTCTGCTGACCTAGTTCTTATGCTACAGAGCAGCTCTGGTGATCTAGTTCTCTGGCTCTACAACAGCTCTGCTGACCTGGTTCTCTGGCTCTAAAGCAGCCCCGCTGACCCAGTTCTATGGCTCTGAAGCAGTTCTGCTAACATGGTTCTCTGGCTCTAGAGCAGCTCTGCTGACCTGGTTCTCTCCCTCTAAAGCAGCTCTACTGACCTGGTTTCTTTGGCTCTGCAGCAGCTCTGCAGACCTGGTTCTCTGGCTCAAGAGCAGCTCTGTTGACCTGGTTCTTAGGCTCTAGAGCAGCTCTACCTACCTGGTTCTCTGGCTCTAAAGCAGCTCTGCTGACCTGGTTCTATGGCTCTAAAGCAGCTCTGCTGATTTGGTTCTCTGGCTCTAGAGTAGCTCTGCTGACCTGGTTCTCTGGCTCTAAAGGAGCTCTGCTAACCTGGTTCTCTGGCTCTAAAGCAGTTCTGCTGGCCTGGTTCTCTGGCTCTAAAGCAGCTCTGCTGACCTGGTTCTCTCCCTCTAAAGCATCTCTGCTGACCTGGTTCTCTGGCTCTAGAGCAGCTCTGTTGACCTAGTTCTTTGGCTCTACAGCAGCTCTGCTGACCTGGTTTTCTGCACTCACGATGCACGCACCCGACTTCACGAAAATATATTTCAAAATAATATAAGTTTATTATAAGTACAAATATATTATTTTGATGAATATCTTACATAATCTCTTGCCTTAATATGTATATTAAAGACACATACATATCATTTTGGAACATAATTTTTTTTTGCGTGAGTTGCGCACCCAGCGCGTCCTAGCACGTATATGATGTCACGCGGGACACGCAAATGCGCCAACATCTCGTACCGTAATGCGCATGTGTCGCAAATGCGTGGGAGCAGGAGTCGCAGACTGGTCGCATACCAATCACGCATATCACGTGATATTAAATGTATATGATGTAACTGAAAAACACGCAGCCGTCGCACACCATACGCGGATCCTTCATGGCGGCTAGAATGCGCGCACCCACCGTGATGTGTACACTTTGACTGCGCGACTCCGAGTTTTAAAGAAAATAATATAAATATATTAAAATAAAAAATGAAAGCAAGAAAATTAATCAATATTTCAGTTTAAATTTCTTTTTTTTTTGCAATTTTCAGAAAAATATATAATGTTATTTAATGAATAAAATATTTATAAATAAACAGTTAAAAAACTGTAGAAAATCAGTACAAAAAAATAGATACAACTACTATCACACTTAAAAGTTAGCATTTAAAAAACCTTTGAATTCACTGAAAAAAAACATAGGTTTCAGAGACGTTATAGTTAGAAATTAGCATTTAAAAAACCTTAGAAATTCACAGAAAAAACCATAGGTTTCAGGGGTGTTATAGTTAGCTGCCCATTTCACTCATACAAAACCATAGAAATTCCTCCGTTATAGTTAGTTCTGCTACCTATAACTCACGCGCCCGCAATGCACTGCTGATGATGTCACATATTGCATCATTCATGACATGGTCAGTGACATCACTGATGACATCACTGATGACATCTCAAATGACATCACTGATGACACCATCCACTTGACAATCTGATACACCTCATCATACACTAGTATAACCTTTCATCACTCACTGTAAAATACAGAGTACCATATTTGAAACCATTGACACACCAATACCAGTTACTACATACCCACTCACTGATTCCTAAGTCTACACACACAACTACCCATTCAACAACAGAATCATTTATACATGCAGTCATTAATTAATAGAACACTATCAAATGCACTTATACACATATATAGACATTGACACATCAGCAGTCATCTTAGTCGGTTATGCAGTCATCCTACTCACTCATGAAAAAATGTATTGCACTTAAATTTACTCACTTACACAATTATCCAACAACACCTAATTTATTCAAACACATAGTAACTCATCGTTAATATGTTAAAAAAGCACCATTACAATTATACACTCATTCATATAGTTACTCTCACAATCACTGACCCTTACACATACTTATTTATATACACCAAATCTCACATACAATGCCTTTTATTTTTTTACTTTGTTGAAGATGTACAACTAAAACATATATTCGCTCACCAACACACAAATAAATACACTCAGTCACCCTAACAACTGTTTTCACATGCACTCTTAAACCCATACACCTAGTCAATCAACCATTCACACATCTATGCATAGAGTTACACACACCCCATCCAACCACACACAAACTCAGTGTCCCATACAAATACTCACCCAACTAATCAATAACTAATATACACACTCATGTAGTTAGTGACCAACTGATGCAGCATGTTATACAACAACAGAGACAGTGCTGCACACATTCACATAGTTTAGTTACTAATCCATGTATTAAGTGAGACACTTTTAATTACTCACTTAAAAAGACAGTCAGACAGCTACTAAATCCTCCATCCAGACAGTTATATATCCACTCAATCTTCAATACAGATTGGTATATATATAATACATATTTACATTTCAAACTAAACCACATTCAGTGGATGATGTCATCAGTGATGTCATTTGAGATGTCATCAAAGGTTTCACACATGTTATAGTTAGCTGGACATTTCACTCGTAAAAAACCAATGAAATTTCCCCGTTATAGTTAGTTCAGCTAACTATAACTCGCGCGCCCGCAATGCACTACTGATGACGTCACATATTACATCACTCATGACATGGTCACTGACATCACTCATGACATCACTGATGACATCTCAAATGACATCACTGATGACATCACTGATGACATCATCCAGTGAATGTGTTTTTTTCAGAAAATTAAATAGGTTTTATATAAGTATATCTCAAGCTCGATGGAAGATTAAATGGGTATATAAGTGTCTAAATGGATGATTTTTTTTGAAAAATGTATTGTGTAACTGATTGTTAAAATGTATCATAGTGAATACATGGCTTAGTGAGTAATGTTTAAATATGTAAATATCTGTATCAGTCTCTCACTTTGTGTATAAGTGGCTGCATGGGTTGGTGAGTAGCTACATGGGAGTCAATATAGGTTATTACTTGGTTTTTTGAGTATCAGTCTGAGTGTCTGCATGGTTCGGTGGGGGGTATTACGTAGTGCATAGGTGCATGAATGAGTGACTCACTGTATGTGTTGAAGACAGCATGTGTGCATGACTATATGGGTGGATGAGTATGTGTAAAGGTGTGTTAGTGAGTGAAAGACTGTCTCAATAGTGTCTCCATGAGTAACTACATATGTTTTTAACTGTTATATGTGTCTTTTGGTGTATATAACTGAGTATATGTGAGAGTAAGAGATTGAAAGAGTTCCTGTATGAATAAGTATGTGTTTCTATAAGTGATTGTTTAAAAGACTAAGTATGTGTAAGTTTCTGTAGAAGTAGGTGTGGTGGTGTGTGTATAACTGTATATGCAAGTAGATGGATGTTTGATTCTTTATTAGCATGAGTGACTTTGTGTGTGAGTAACTCTATGGATGAGTGGCGTTGTGTAACAGGATGTACAGGTGTATGAATACATATGATGAGTGACTACATGTATGAGTGACTGTATAGGACTGTTGGTGAATGAGTGGATGTGTATGTGGTTCTTAGAATTACTGAATAGGTTGTTGTAACTGATATTGATATGTTCATTATTTCGAACATTTTAGTTTCATTTTTTTAAATGTGTGTATTAAAGGTTATATTAGGGGAAGAAGAGGTCTGCTACTATTTCACAAGGATGATGTCATCAGTGATGTCATCAGTGATGTCATTTGAGATGTCATGAGTGATGTCATGAGTGATGTCAGTGACCATGTCATGAGTGATGTAATATGTGACGTCATCAGTAGTGCATTGCGGGCCCGCGAGTTATAGTTAGCTGAACTAACTATAACGGGGAAATTTCATTGTTTTTTTACGAGTGAAATGTCCAGCTAACTATAACATGTGTGAAACCTTTGGTTTTTTCATTGAATTTCTAAGGTTTTTTAAATGCTAATTCCTAACTATAACGTGTGTGAAACCTATGGTTTTTTCAGTGAATTTGCAAGGTTTTTTAAATGCTAATCCCTAACTATAACATGTGTGAAACCCATGGTTTTTTCAGTGAATTTGCAAGGTTTTTAAAATGCTAATTTCTAACTGTAACGTGTGTGATACCCATGTTTTTTTCAGTGAATTTGTACGGTTTTTTAAATGCAAATTTTTTTTGTCATTTTTTGTAACCCTTTGTATAAAATAATATATGTACTATATCCTGCATTATGGAAAGTTTTTTTTTTTTTATTTATGCTTTTTTTTCCGTGCGCGTACGGTAAGCTGACGGTACGCGCTTCGTACGTCATAAGTACGGTGCGCGTACGTGAGTGACGTACGCGTACACCCGGAAGCAACGTCGCGGGTACGCAGGGGCGTGTAATGCGCATGCGCGATACGCAATACGTGCGTGACGTACGCGTACACCCGGAAGCAACGTCGCGGTTACGCAGGGGCGTGTAATGCGCATGCGTGAGTGTGACATACGCGCTGCGTAAGCGCACCGTAAGCGTCACGTGCGCGCACGGCAGGTCATGTGACTTACAAAGAACACTTTTTATTGGTTGAAATTACTTTCACTTCCAGAAACTTCCCACACCACACCCATTCCCCTCATTACTGCTTGAAAGAACACTTTTCATTGGTTGAAACTACTTTCAGTTCCAGATTCTTCCCACACCACACCCATTCCCCTCATTTCTGCTTGTGATTCTCTAGGAGCAGGAGCTGGATTGACATTGGGATACAATGGCAGAACAGCAGACCTCTTCTGAGAGTGAGGCCAGCAGCACCACCATGATCCAGAGAAGGAGGAAACAAAAGACTTCTTTTGTATGGGAGTATTTCACTTTTCCAGAGGGGGAGAAAAAGGTGAATGCTCCATTGGTCACTTGCAAACTTTGTGGTAGTGTTTTATCAAGAGGAAATCCAAGGAGGAAATACTCCTTTGGAAATCACTCTATGAAGAGACACCTCCAGGACAGACACCCAAGGACCTTTGCTCGACATGCTGAAGAAAACCCTTCAGTAAGTCACCAGAGCCCAGCCTCAGATGCTCAGCCGAGTACATCATCGGCAGCTCAGCTGAGCCCTTCCTCTGATGTGGGAGCATCACCTTTTTCTTCTCCTGTGGACATCAACCCTCGATTTGGGAGCGTTGAAATGAGGTGTACAAAATGTGGTTGTCTTATTGTTTTTGGGGAGATCAGTCTTACCCTTATTAACAATAAGATTGACCAGCATGTTTGTAGACGCTTATAATACTCCCATTCTTTCTTTCCTCCATCCCTGTATGAACCCAACGGCTCTTATAAGAGCCAACCTTACCTCTCAACTTCTTTTTATTTTTTCTTTGAAACTTTTTTTTAATTTTTTTTACCGTACGCGTACGGTAAGCGTATTTTTTTGTTTTTTTTTCAAAAAAAACACTAAAAATCAATTACCACATCTCAAGATCCTTAAGAAATTAATAACTAATTTTTTAAAATCTTTTAGAGATAAAGTGGACCAGACCACAAAGTATGCAAGTGACCAATTGAGCATTCACCTTTTTCTCCCCCTCTGGAAAAGAAAAATACATTATGAATCCACTTTTCAGATTCTTAAAAAAGCACATGTCCAAACTGCTTTTTCAGACCACCACCATGTGTATCCTGGGTGACTGCCTACATACCAGCAAGAGCAACCAGCCTTAGTGATGCTGAATGTATTTGCATTACAGACTGAAACCTCAAACCCCACTCGCTTGTAAATACTGTGCATGATTCCACATGGAAAGCAGCTGGGTGTGTGCTAAGAGTCTGCTTCTGCACCAAAAAATGACTCCCCCTTTTTACTACTAATGCAACTATGAAATCACCAGAGCAGTACACAATAAATCTCTGCCTGTAATTCCTATATGCACACAGAGTCATATTTTCACATTAGTCACAAAACGAAATTTCTTTGCCAATTTGAAAGCACACTTACTGCTCTTTTCTTTGACAAGTGATAATCACTTTTACAGACTGACATATTATGAATCCACTTTTCAGATTTTTTTAAAAGCACATGTCCAAACTGCTTTTTCAGACCACCACCATGTGTAACCTGGGTGACTGCCTACATTCCAGCAAGGGCAACCAGCCTTAGTGATGCTGAATGTATTTGCATTACTGACTGAAACCTCAAACCCCACTCGCTTGTAAATACTGTGCATGATTCAACATGGTAAGCAGCTGGGTGTGTGCTAAGAGTCTGCTTCTGCACCAAAAAATGGCTCCCCCTTTTTCCTACTAATGCAACTATGAAATCACCAGAGTAGTACACAATAAATCTCTGCCTGTAATTCCTATATGCACACAGAGTCATGTTTTCACATTACTCACAAAACGAAATTTCTTTCCCAATTTGAAAGCACACTTACTGCTCTTTTTTTTGTCAAGTGACAATCACTTTTACAGACTGACACATTATGAATCCACTTTTCAGATTCTGAAAACAGCACATGTCCAAACTGCTTTTTCAGACCACCACCATGTGTATCCTGGGTGACTGCCTACATACCAGCAAGGGCAACCAGCCTTAGTGATGCTGAATGTATTTGCATTACAGACTGAAACCTCAAACCCCACTCGCTTGTAAATACTGTGCATGATTCCACATGGAAAGCAGCTGGGTGTGTGCTAAGAGTCTGCTTCTGCACCAAAAAATGACTCCCCCTTTTTACTACTAATGCAACTATGAAATCACCAGAGCAGTACACAATAAATCTCTGCCTGTAATTCCTATATGCACACAGAGTCATATTTTCACATTAGTCACAAAACGAAATTTCTTTGCCAATTTGAAAGCACACTTACTGCTCTTTTCTTTGACAAGTGATAATCACTTTTACAGACTGACACATTATGAATCCACTTTTCAGATTTTTTTAAAAGCACATGTCCAAACTGCTTTTTCAGACCACCACCATGTGTAACCTGGGTGACTGCCTACATTCCAGCAAGGGCAACCAGCCTTAGTGATGCTGAATGTATTTGCATTACTGAGTCCAACCTCAAACCCTTAAACTATTCTTTTTTTATACCAGTACACCTTAATTTATCGTGAAAACATAGTCCATATTATTTTACATGTTCCTCACATTTAAATTTCTCCCAAAACAGAAAATGATAAACACAACTTCAACAAAAGGAATTCCATTTCTATTATTCATTTCTTAATTTACCATATACATCCCCTCTCAAACTCTAAACTCACCTTTAAAATTAGTTAGCTGTGAAAGAAATGTGGCACTCAAACAGCAGATTATCAGAGCCAGGATCTCTTTTCTTTACACCTCTCTCCTATTCTCTTTCTATTGGTTGAAAACCAACCCTTTTCCAAAAGTACCCTTCCCCCAACTTGACTTCTGCCTAGTACCCTTCCCCCAACTTGACTTCTGCCTGCTACCATAGCAACAGCTCATGGAACACTGCTGTGTGGAGTTAGGTCAGAAGTTCGCCAAACAATGTTTCAATTCCACAGAGCAAGAGTGCTTGACTTTTCAAACCTAACAGCAAATCCAAAGTACTGTTCTTTGGTAACACATTTTTCTGTACCAATACAAAACATGCTTCTATTAATTTACACATGCAGCCTAGTTTTTATTCTAGAATGGTATGAAACAGCCAATCAGTTCTTTTTTTAATGAAAAAAATATGTATGCCTCCATTTCCAAACTGTCTTTCATTTCATTTTCCCATTCTACTGAATTACACCTCCTGAGTGCATCCAGATCTCCTTGGAAGATGTTCACAGTGTGGATTGTAGGGCACAGCTATGTCTTCTGGAGTGAAAAGTATGCAGAGAAAACAGGTATGGTGAGAGACCTTGCTTTGCCAAATGTAGACATTAAATGGATTGGTCAGAGAGGGTTAAAGTGGCACCAATTGATGCCATTGGTGAAATCCTTCATGCAAATCCAACACCCTGACCTCATAATAGTGCACTGTGGTGGCAATGACCTAGGCATTTTGACTGGGGTAGGTCTGGAAATGCTTATGAAGGACACCTTTGCACAACTGTTTTCACTTTTCCCTAAAACTGCCTTTGTGTTTTCTAACATATGCCAAAGGCAAAAATGGAACTGGTCCAATCATTTCTGTCCGCAGATTGACAAAGCAAGAAAGCACGTCAACAAATCTGTTTCTGCTTTCCTCCGTGACTATGGTATGGGTTCCATTTACCACAACAACTTGCGTTACGACATGCAAGACATTTATAGAGGAGATGGTGTACACTTCAATGATGAAGGGAACAGAGTCTTCCTCTTGAACCTTAGACTCTGCATCGGTACTTACTTGTAGGTACCACTAAAAAATCACTTCATAAACACAACGGCTCTTTTTAGAGCCCCCTAATATCTAAACACTTAAATCTGAATTTTATTTCTCTTTTTATTTTTATTTTTCTACCGTACGCGTACGGTAAGCTTACCGTAAGCTTACCGTACGCGTACCCCGCGATTTTTTTTTAAATCAATAAATGTTTTCTTTGAACTTTTCTGTCCTTCTTTGACCCCCTTACAAATGTTAGGGGGTCTGTAACTCTCCACCTTGCCCCCTTTTCAAGATATCACTCTTTTTTTTCTGAGTGAAAAACACGAAATGGCGGCCGCCGCTTCCTGGTTTCGACCGATTCGAATGTTTACTAAGATCTAAGGGCCAATCAGAATCGCGCTCGCGCACGCCACCGTACGCGTACGGTAAGCGCACCGTAAGCGCACGGTAAGCTGCCACAGATATATATATTGATTAAAAGGCTATTTTCTCAGATTCTACTGAACAGATTTACACCAAACCTACAAAAGGCACTTCCTTGACCTAGGGACTACCTCTCTGCCAAATTTCAAGTAATTCTGTTCAGCCGTTCGGGCTGTAGCCCTGTCTAAAGGTCCTATGGAAAAATGCATGGGAAAAACGCGTTTTGGGACCCCCCTTTTATCTCAGCCCCCGCTTGACGAATCCCCCCGAGACTTTCAAGGAAGGAGCGGAGCGTAGCGCCCCACCTATTTTGAAAAATTCGCGAGGATTCGTCCACCGGCGCCAAAGTTATTCAAAATAGAATGTTGCGGATTTCCTATGGAAACGTGGTCCTAACTATAACTACCTACTGGCGACCGCCAGTAGGTAATATATATATATATATATATGTATTGCTCGGTGGGGAAGGTCCAACTGTGAGCAGCACTCAAGGAAGCTGCAGACGTACATGCGCTCTTGGACTGAATTACCCTTGAGAAAGAGAATCTCTCGAAACGCGTCGGGTGCAGTCATGCTTTTAATCACTGGTGAGAGAGACTGTCCATACCATTAATAAAGGCTTTTCACGGGGAGAAGCTGTCTTGTATTCAAGTGCTGCTCACAGTTGGACCTTCCCCACCGAGCAAAATATATATATATATATATATATATATATATATATATATATATATATTCACTGAAAACCATAGGTTTCAGGCACGTTATAGCTAGGAATTAGCATTTAAAAAACCTTAGAAATTCACTGAAAAAACCATAGGTTTCAGGGGCGATATAGTTAGCATGGACTTTTCACTCGTACAAAACCATAGAAATTCCCACGTTATAGTTAGTTCAGCTAACTATAACTCGCGCGCCCGCAATGCACTGCTGATGACGTCACATATTACATCACTCATGACATGGTCAGTGACATCACTCATGACATCACTGATGACATCATCCAGTGAATGTGTGTTTTTCTGAAAATTAAATATGTTTTATATATCTCAAGGTCGATGGAAGAATAAATGAGTATATAAGTGTCTAAATGGATGATTTGTTTTTGAAAAATTGATTGTATTACTGACTGATTAAGTGTATCTTATTGAATACATGGCTAAGTGAGTAATGTTTAAATGTGTAAATACCTGTATCAGTCTCTCACTTTGTGTATAAGTGGCTGCATGGGTTGGTGAGCAGCAACATGAGTGTCTATATAGGTTATTAGTTGGTTTTTTGAGTATCAGTATGAGTGTCTGAGTATCTGTATGGTTCAGTGGGGGGTATTACGTAGTGCATGAATGAGTGACTCACTGTTTGTATGTGTTGAAGACAGCATATGTGCAGGACTGTATGGGTGGAAGAGTGTGTGTATGGGTGTGTTAGTGAGTGAATGGCTGTCTCAATAGTGTCTTTATGAGTAACTACATATGTTTTAAACTAGTATATGTGACTATTGGTGTATATAAGTGAAAGTGAGTGTATGTGAGAGTGAGAGATTGAAAGAGTTCCTGTATGAATAAGTATGTGTTTCTATAAGTGATTGTTTAAAAGACTAAGTATGTGTAAGTTTCCGTAGAAGTAAGTGTGGTGGTGTGTGTATAACTGTATATGCGAATAAATGTATGTTTGATTCTTTATTAGCATGAGTAACTATGTGTGTGAGTAACTCTATGGATGAGAGGCATTGTGTTACAGGATGTATAGGTGTATGAGTACATATGATGTGTGAGTACACGAATGAGTGACTGTACAGGACTGTTGGTGAATAAGTGGATGTTTATGTGGATCTTAGAATTATTGAAGAGGTTGTTGTAATTGGTATTGGTATGTCCATTTTTTTGAAAATTTCAGTCTCTATTTTTGAATGTGTGTATCAAAGGTTATATTAGGGTGAGAGGAGATCTGCCACTCTAACACATGGATGATGTCATCAGTGATGTCATCAGTGATGTCATTTGAGATGTCATCAGTGATGTCATGAGTGATGTCACTGACCATGTCATGAGTGATGTAATATGTGACGTCATCAGCAGTGCATTGCGGGCGCGCGAGTTATAGTTAGCTTAACTAACTATAACGGGGAAATTTCATTGGTTTTTTACGAGTGAAATGTCCAGCTAACTATAACGTGTGTGAAACCTATGGTTTTTTCACTGAATTTGCAAGGTTTTTTAAATGCTAATTCCTAACTATAACGTGTGTGAAACCTATGGTTTTTTCACTGAATTTGCAAGGTTTTTTAAATGCTAATTCCTAACTATAACATGTGTGAAACCTATGGTTTTTTCAGTGAATTTGCAAGGTTTTTTAAATGCTAATTTCTAACTATAACGTGTGTGAAACCCATGGTTTTTTCAGTGAATTTGTATGGTTTTTTAAATGCTAATTCTTAGCTATAACATATGTGATTCCCATATTTTTTTTTATTGATTTTTTATGATTTTTTTATTATAAATTCCTATATTAAATGTGTTTTTTTTTTAAAAAAAAAACAAGTTTTTTTTTAACTTTTTATTCTCTTAAAACACTATGTTTTTTTCTAAAAAATCTGCAATATTTCAAGTTTTCTCTTTTTTTTTTTTACCAAACAGGTAAGATATATTAGTATAACTTTGAAAATATTATTTTTTTTTTCATTTTTTTTTTTGTAGTGCGCGTACGGTAAGCGTACGGTAAGCGTACGGTTTACGCAATGTCCGTAATTTATCTACTCTGTTTGCGTATAGTTACGCAATTCGCGTTGCCGCGCGTACTGCGCGTGGGGCGCGTAGGCGTGTACGCTACACGTGCACGTTACGCGGAAGTGTTGGGGAGTGACTGTTATGCGCATGCGCGCGAGCGCGTGTCTTTTTTACGCGCATGCGTACTTTTGCCGTAAGCGCACTGTAAGCGTAACGTACGCGCACGGTGGGTCATGTGATCATGAAACACAACTTTTGATTGGTTGAAACTACTTTCAGTTCTAGAACTCTCCTACACCACACCCATTCCCCTCATTTCTGCTTGTGATCCCTTAGGAGAAGGAGCTGGGTTGTCTTTGTGATACGATGGCAGAACAGCACTCTTCTGCTGAGAGTGAGGCTAGCAGCACTACCTTGAGGCAGAGAAGGAGGAAACAAAAGACCTCTTTCATATGGGAGTATTTTACTTTTCCAGAGAACAAGAAAAAGGTAAACAAGAAGTATTCCTTCGGGAATCACACCATGTTGAGACATCTTAAAGATGTACACAGAAGGACACATGCTCGACATACTGAAGGTAACCCTTCAGTAAGTCAACCAAGCACATCCACAGCAGCTCAGCCTGGTCCATCATCTGCAGGGCCGAGTCCATCTTCGGCAGGTCAGGTGAGCCCTTCATCTGTGGTGGGAGCATCTCCTTTTTCTTCTCCTCTGGAAACAAACCATCGGTTTGTGAGGGTTGAAATACGGTGCGCCACTTGTCATGATCTAATTTGTCATAGGGAGACCAGTGTTTCCCTAGTGAACAATAAAATAGATCAGCACATTTGTCGTACCGACTAATATTCCCATTCTTTCTTTCCTCTGTCCCTGCATGAACACAACGGCTCTTGTAAGAGCCAACCTTACCTTTCAACTATTTTTTATATATGTTTTTAAAACTTTTTTTTGATTTTTTTTTTACCGTACGCGTACGGTACGCGTAATTTTTTTTTTTTTTTTTTTTAAAACACTAAAAATCAATTATCACATTACAAGGTCCTTGAGAGACTACAATGAAAAACTGAAAATGTGATTGTGGAGAAGTGGAAAAAAGGGACCATGAAATTTTTGACTTACCATACCCACTCAAAAAAATATTTATTAATTTAAATTTAATTTTAATTGCTTTAAAAATGGTTCTAGTTTTCGAAAATTTTCTATCTCAATCTGAAAAAAAAGAAAAAAGTATTAATATTTAATAAAACATTTTATAATACAGTACACATATTTACATATTTTTCCAAAAAAATGTTTGCCTTTTTTTTGCTGTTTTCAGAATATATTGCATTTCACTATAAATTGTGAAAGCAATTGCATTCATCATTTAACAGCGGGCAAAAAAAAATTAACAATCTCAAGGATTGTTTTAAAAAAGCCCACAATCTCTTTTTGCATAAACATAACTTTATAGAAATGCATAATATTCTTAAAAAATATCATCTAATATCAATACTTATTTCTTTAAAATACCGTCTGACATTTTTGTTTCAGAAGTATAATCACAAAAATATATCTCAAATAACTCCACAATACATCTGGTTCCATTTCCTTTAGGCCAAATAGTAATTTTAAAATTCTTTTTTGATTAAATTTCCAATGGTAATCCAATAAAAATCTGAAGTTTAAATTGTACAGATCTCACCGATTGTCTGTAACATTTTGGTTTCCGAAAGATTAATTAATAATTAAATAAGTCCACAATAGAATTGTTTACCTTTCCGCATGGCCAAATAGTAATTTTAAAAATCTTTTTTGAATAAATTTCCAATGGCAATCCAATAACATTCCAAAATTTAAATTGTGCAGATGTTACCGATTTTGTCTAAATTTTTGGTTTTCCAAAGTTTCATTAAAAATTGTAAAAGTCCACATTACAATTGGTTACCTTTCCATTAGGCCAAATGATAATTTGTAAAATCATTTTTTTTTAAAATTCCAATGGTAATCCAATAAAATGGTAAAATTGTTTTGTACAGATGTTGCCAAATCTCTCTAAAATTTAGGTTTCAGGAAGATTAGATAGGAATTTGCTAAATCAAAAGGCAAACGTTGCTTAAAAATCAATTGGGAATCATTACACAGTGTCCAGCCTTTTTCACATTTAAGATAAACTGTGTAATGTCCAGAAGTTACAGTAGGTCCTTCATGGAAAATTATTGCAACTGTTACAAAAGTTTTTCCTGAAATTGATAATTGCTGTCCTGTAAACTTCTTTATTAAAGTATCTAATTTTGAACCATCAGCTTTACAGCGTTGCATCATTAAAATTACATATTGTCCGTATTCCTTTAAAATTAACGTTGAAAACATATCAGATTGACACTCACTGCATTCCATGCTATGATTTGCATCTTTAACTAATTTAGCAAAAGTCACTGTTTTACTTTCTGGCAATGTTAAATAAATAAACCTTTCAGAATCAACATTAGAGCCACATATATTGTAACAGTTTTCACAACTATGTTCCCATTTATAAGAGAGACCAAATAAATTTTCAATGGGAACCCCTTCTTCTTTCAGTACCTGAAGAAAAAACATCAAGAATTCCTGTGCGTCTTGCTGTACATTTTGAGAAAACTGTGTTCGTCCTGAACATACATCTAAAAGTTTTCTAATTTCAGTAGCACTTTCTATTTGAGTTTTATCATTACTCAGCTTTTGAAAAAGGAGACTTAACTCAGAACAGAATCTTTTTCCCTGATTTACTATTATCTGCTCTTGCACACTTTCCAGATAAAATGCAACATTCAGCACTACATTAGCGTAGCAGTTGACACCAGAGCTATTTTCAAAATGACATCCTACAACCTGTTCTTCATTTTCCTTTTTCTTTTTGCTTGCAATTACATCACTCCTCTTTTTTTTCCTCCTCTCTACATCTTCATTACAGACATTCTCATTTCTCCTTTTACGAGAAACTACACGTTTCTCCAACACAGGATACTGACCTAAATGAGGAGCATAGCTTCTTCTTAATCTATTATACTCCTTTACACAATTTGTATCAGCACTAACTTTTGAGTCATCAAAGTCTATCATGAATAAACCTGATAATGTTTTCACTTGTGACAAAGCGACATATGCCATACCTTCTTTGAACACAGTTGAACCAATGTTCACAAATGCACAATCTACAGTCAATCCTTGAGACTTGTGAATAGTTACAGCATATGCTAGAGAAAACGGAAACTGCTTCCTACGTACATATAAGTCTTTCACAAACATGAAACGAACTGAACAACGACAAATGTCTTTAACTTCTTCTATCTGATCAAATTTTATTTTTAAACATTCAATTCCATCTTTTTTCTGATAATTAATAAAACCCACAACTCTTCCCATAGCTCCATTAACTAAACCTTTTTCAACATCCAAATTTCTCCTTAAAAATACTCTACAGTTCATGCAAACATATAGATTTTTTTCTAATCCAGCTGTTTTGGAAATGTTCTTCTCTAGTGAATCCAATTTATTTTTCAGTGTGCCTGTTAATGTGATAGTAATTCTTCCATCCTCAATTTTGTCCACTGCTTCCAATTTCCTGATATCTTCCTTTTCCAATTTCAAAAGCTCCTCATTGAATATTGAGCATTCACGTAGAGTTGGCATTAAGCAGATGACACTTTTCTTTTCTGCAATGTTCTTGTATATCTTCTCTGCAACTATTTCTTCCTTTGGAAATAAATTATGTAGCAACTGACTCTGTAATGCTTTTGTGCCTGCTTCAGTGAGTAGTCCAATCCTGATATCTTTCAGAATACTTCCATATTCTTCATCGTTTGCTTGCCTCATATTAGTAGTAAGTTCCTTGTACTCAAAGAAGGACCAAATATTTGCATTACCAATGCTTCCCAATGACTTCTTTGTGTCTTCATGTGTCACAGTATTAAACACTGGTTGTCCTTTAACTGGAGTAAGCTGTAGAAGATCCCCCAAAACTATGACATGTTTTCCACCAAATAACACGTCATAGTCTGTCCTTAGAATTTGCTGCATTCTTAAATGCACAAAGGCAAGCATTAAGTTTGATACCATGCTCACCTCATCAATAATGAGAACTTGCATCTTCTTCAATACTCTTGAAACTTCCAAGCATGCTTCTCCAGTTATCTTGTTGTATTGTATTTTGTTCTCATGCTCCACTGGTAACATTAGCAAACGATGTAAGGTGATTCCTTTTATGTTATAGGCTGCTAACCCAGTTGGAGCAGTAACCACACAAGACAAAGTAGAATCCTTTTTTGCTGTAGGTAGCTTCTGATGACTTTTATTAAGAAACGTTTTCCAGTTCCAGCTTGTCCACTTACATACATCCTGATTGGATGAAATGATGTGCATGAGCACTCTTTTTTTTCATGTTGAAATCCGTGATCAATTTTGCTTCTGATCTCTTCATAAATTTGTTGCTGCTCTTCATTCAGTTGTCTTTCCAAATTTTGTAAGTCTATAAATTCTTCTTGAGCTTGATTCATAGCCGTTTCCACTTCATTCATGGCTATTGATGCTTCATTTTCAACGATTGGTTGTCCTAGGGGATCTTGACTGAGTGTTCCTGAACTTTGGCTGTCCTGAGAACTGTCTCTAGCTACTTCTGCTGCAATTGTAGTTTCCTGTTCAATTTCTTCATTTAACATTTGCAGATAAGTTGAGAATGTACTGCATTGTATGCTGTCTTTGCAAGCATTAAAAGAATCTTCATAGCTTTGAAATTCTCCCAGTAGTTCATCCTCTGTACGCCATGGTTTAAACAGCTGTAAAAGAGCCAAGTAGTAAAATTCCTTTTTGTCAGTAGTGTCGCAACTCAGCTTCCTGTGATTTATCAAACTTCCTTTTGTTTGCTTCACCAAACATCCTTCCTCACCAATGACTTTATATTTTCCATTGTTGATGTCTTCTGCGGCTTTCCGTGAATAAAGGTAGTTCTGCAGCACTTCATAGAGACACATGTTCTCCAGATGATGACTTCTCTTGGGATAATATGTGTCCAACATGTTTGATTTCAAAATATCTGTACTTTCTGGGTCATTCTCGGCCAAATATTCAATTTCACCAACAGATTTCAGTACCCGATTTCTCATTGCTGCAAGGCCTAAACTTGCCCAAATTATTCTTCTTGATTTCGAGTAGAGACTTGCAGAAGATAACCTATCTGAACATTCATAGGATCCAATTTCTCGATGCGATAACATCTTTAAACTGAAACTGTACAGCTTCTTACTGACAGTCTTCTCGTGAGAAATCTCTTCCCACATTTCTTTCAATTCAGTTTTTTCTGATTTAGTAATGTAAGACGTTACATATCGAGCAACAGCAATGGAATTGTCAGCTACATACTGTATATCCATGTTAGCATTCCACATGGATAAAATGACTGGGTTGTAGTCATTTATATTTTTTGATTCTTCTTTTCTTTTTAGGTTGTAGGTATTCTTAGGTGATTTTCTTGTGATAGTATGTCTCACAGATGACATAAAACTGTTTACTCTTCCATTTGAAAGAACAGGTCTAGGAAATCCAAATCGACATTTAGTGTAGTATTTATCTTTGCTCTTGTATTTCCGTCGACAGTATTTTCCACACCGATGACATTGGAAACGTAAAACTTGCTCCTTTAACTTTTTCTCTTCTGTGCTTTTTGGTATAGCACATGTTGCATATTCTTCAATGTAAGATAACACTGCTTCATCAGCATCTGTTCCAAACTTTGGGGCATCCTTGATCCACAACAGCATATGAATATGAGGAGCACCTCTTGCCTGGTACTCTTTTCTCCAAAAGAAATCCACTACTTCTCCTAGAGGTGGATTTTTTTTATTGCAGATGAAGGACATCATGGCCTCAAATCTATGATTGAAATATCTGCAAACATTAACCGGATCCAATGAGCACAGTTCTCCTGCTGTCTTGTATTCGATATGTTTTTAATGTTTGAATTTGCCTCTCGTAGAAAATCCAGTAAATCATCCCAAGCGTACTCAGCACAGCTTAGGGTAAGGAACCATGTTGGTGTTCCTAAATTCCGTAACATGCATTTTAATTCACCATGGCGTCGGTACCAATATTCATTTGTCCCACGCTGACAAGCCATCAGATTGATCAGTTGTGTTTCCAAATGATCATCTCGGTGCTGCACTTTCTCCATAAAATCCTTAGCAGACACATTTTGTAAATGTACTCCACTTTTTAAAATGTGATTTACTGCATAAGACAGTGCAGACAAGTCGCTTTCAAATAAAAGATGGAACAAATAAGGAATACTTTGTCGAAATCTGGGATCTTCAGCATATAGTCTTGTAGTCCGATACTCAGAAGCTGGAATCTGTTCTGGACGTTCATCGTATCGTCCTCCTTTTCCTTTAGGAAACAGCTGGGGAAAACATCGTGCTTCCAAGCTCTCCTCCCATACACTCACGGGAGTTCCTTTTGCTTTCTTCATCTGAAACAGATCAATATTGTCTCCCATAACTTCTTTTGAATGAAGAGGATGTATGCTAAAATGTTCATAAATTTCTTCTTCCTTTGACTTGTCCACTTTTTCAATTTGTCCAGTTGGTGTTTCTGTGTCTTCTTGTAAATCTTCTTCTTCTTCTTCTTCTATATAAATTGATTCATACCATTTGTTATTCCTTTTCAAATACAAATTTGCTCTTTGTACTTTCCGTACATCTACCAGCTCCTGCCAAATCTTCTTATTCTTTGTAGGTACACCATTAACCAGAATAACTAATGGTTCAGTTTCCAAAGTATCTGCATCAATAGTTTCCATATTTTTTTTCAAATCCAAGGGCAAATACACCACTCTACCTTTTAAACCTCTCAGTAAATCTGAAGGAGGTAATTTACCAGTTTTGGGCTCCATACATACTATGGTCTGGAACGGATGAACACATTGAATAAGTATAGACTCATAAGTATTTAATTCAGAAAGTTCGGCAGGAATAACATCCAATTCTAAATTATTATGTACAGCTCTGGTCGGCATTCTATTTTCTTCTAATTTGTTGTAACAGTATTTACAAATACGCTGAACTTCACCCAATTCAAAACAATTTTCAAGAAATATATATGTGGCAAAATCCTTCCACTTATAATTATCTTCATTTTCACTTTTTCTATAGAGATCAACATACCTGGTTTGTTTTCTATAATGAGTTCTGCGGCAACAAATACAAGTAATATTTGGTCTTTCATTAGAGATTTTTTCAAATTTTGTTATGTGATCATTAAATGTCTTACTTACAAATGGTTCTACATTCTCTTCCACTTCTTCCTCATTTACTGTGTCCTTTTCTGCACTGTTTTGTTCAGGACCAAAGTAACAAAACTGAATTTCATCAACAACCTTCTCTACATCTGATACCGATCCACGGAACAGAGCCCTATTCAATTCATCTAACTTTATTGCTGGACTTTTAGCAAAATACAACCGTCTCACAAACTTTCTCATTTCAGTATGATTAACAGCCAGCATCCTAAAATGATGGAAAACACTATTACACACTTTTCTAGATAGACAAGCCAGAGAATGACCCTGCAAACCAGTATTCTCTCTCACTCTGCATGGATCTAGACTTTGAAGCACCTTAATCTTCTGTTTTACACTTTTTTTACTATATTCTCTTAGAAACTCACGAAATTTATCAATAGATTCCTGACGCACAGTGCAAATACTACTACAATTCCAAGTGTACACTGGGGCTTTAGGACATCTCCCCATAGCCTCATCCGCCATCACTTGTACCTCATCTCTTGGAACCATTATCTCCTTCTCCATTATGCAACCATTTTTCACTTCGTAAGCACGACCTCTGGTGTCAACTGCATGCAGCAAACTATTACTTTGAAAATAGCTCTCTTCATTAAAAAAAGGTTCACTACTTGAACTATGCATCCATTTTCCTAAAAACACTTTACAAAAGTTTGTTCTGTTCACTACTCTTTTCCTTTTGCTTTGTGATTTCAGTACATTAACCATTTTATCTAATGTACGCATCCTATTCAAAATTAAAATGAATAGTTTCCTTTTTAATTCTAATGCCTTTGCTGCAATGGCTTCAATTTCTTTTTTTCTCTTGTAAAATTTTGCCTTTTGCTTATATTTCTTCACATCCTTTATCAAATTGGACATAACTCTTCTCTGAAACATTTTTCTATGTATCTCTTTAAACGCTGTTTTTCTGTTTAAGTTATTCTTTATATTTACAGAAGGTATATTTGCATTAACTAAATTCTCAATTTTTTCCTGTCCTTTCCTATTGAAAACATTCTTTCCAGTACAGACATTTTGTACATTTTTCCTTTTTTTGAATATGTTCTTTAAAAAATCTTTTGTCTGCTTACCAGAAGATTTTTTCTTTTTCCCAACATGAGCATCTCCAACTAACTTAGGTCCTCCAGTTGTCTTCAAATATAGGGTTTTTTTGTGGTCTTTCTTTAGTCTGGATTTTGTAGGCATCTTAAATTTTGTTCACTGCTCTTCAGCAATACCTGAAAAAAACTAAAAAAAAATTCCTTTATTTTATTTAAATATATTACTACATTATTTATGTTCTTTAGAAATCTTAAAATACTATAAACCCCTTTCCTATAAATGAAAATCACAATAACACCTTCACAAATTAAATATCTAAAAATAATTCCTGTGTGCACACAAAGTCATGCTTTGAAATTAGACAGAAAACGAAATTTCTTTGCCAATTGCAAAGCATACTTTCTACTCTTTTTTTTGGCAAGTGATAAGTACTTTTACAGACTGACACATTTTGAATCCACTTTTCAGATTCTTAAAAAAGCACATGTCCAAACTGCTTTTTCAGACCAGCACCATGTGTAACCTGGGTGACTGACTACACTCCAGCAAGGGCAACCAGCCTTAGTGATGCTGAATGTATTTGCATTACTGACTGAAACCTCAAACCCCACTCGGTTGTGAATACTATGCATGATTCCAGAGGATAAGCAGCTGGGTGTGTGCTAAGAGTCTGCTTCTACACAAAAAAAATGGCTCCCCCTTTCCATCTAATGCAAATGTGAAATCTCCAGAGCAATACGCAATAAATCTCTGCCTGTAATTCCTCTTTGCACACAGAGTCATGTTTTCATATTAGTCACAAAACGAAATTTCTTTGCCAATTTGAAAGCACACTTACTTTTCTTTTTTTTGGCAAGTGATAAACACTTTTACAGACTGACACATTTTGAATCCACTTTTTAGATTCTTAAAAAAGCACATGTCCAAACTGCTTTTTCAGACCAGCACCATGTGTAACCTGGGTGACTGACTACACTCCAGCAAGGGCAACCAGCCTTAGTGATGCTGAATGTATTTGCATTACTGACTGAAACCTCAAACCCCACTCGGTTGTGAATACTGTGCATGATTCCACAGGATAAGCAGCTGGGTGTGTGGTATGAGTCTGCTTCTGCACAAAAAAATGGCTCCCCCTTTCCATCTAATGCAACTGTGAAATCACCAGAGCAATACGCAATAAATCTCTGCCTGTAATTCCTCTTTGCACACAGAGTCATGTTTTCATATTAGTCACAAAACGAAATTTCTTTGCCAATTTGAAAGCACACTTACTTTTCTTTTTTTTGGCGAGTGATAAACACTTTTACAGACTGACACATCTTGAATCCACTTTTCAGATTCTGAAAACAGCACATGTTCAAACTGCTTTTTCAGACCAGCACCATGTGTAACCTGAGTGACTGCCTACACTCCAGCAAGGGCAACCAGCCTTACTGATGCTGTATGTATTTGCATTACTGACTGCAACCTCAAACCCCACTCGGTTGTGAATACTGTGCATGATTCCAGAGGATAAGCAGCTGGGTGTGTGCTAAGAGTCTGCTTCTACACAAAAAAATGGCTCCCCCTTTCCATCTAATGCAACTGTGAAATCACCAGAGCAATACGCAATAAATCTCTGCCTGTAATTCCTCTTTGCACACAGAGTCATGTTTTCACATTAGTCACAACACGAAATTTCTTTGCCAATTTGAAAGCACACTTACTAGTCTTTTTTTTGGCAAGTGATAAGTACTTTTACAGACTGACACATTTTGAATCCACTTTTCAGATTCTTAAAAAAGCACATGTCCAAACTGCTTTTTCAGACCAGCACCATGTGTAACCTGGGTGACTCACTACACTCCAGCAAGGGCAACCAGCCTTAGTGATGCTGAATGTATTTGCATTACTGACTGAAACCTCAAACCCCACTCGGTTGTGAATACTGTGCATGATTCCACAGGATAAGCAGCTGGGTGTGTGGTATGAGTCTGCTTCTGCACAAAAAAATGGCTCCCCCTTTCCATCTAATGCAACTGTGAAATCACCAGAGCAATACGCAATAAATCTCTGCCTGTAATTCCTCTTTGCACACAGAGTCATGTTTTCATATTAGTCACAAAACGAAATTTCTTTGCCAATTTGAAAGCACACTTACTACTCTTTTTTTTGGCAAGTGATAAACACTTTTACAGACTGACACATTTTGAATCCACTTTTTAGATTCTTAAAAAAGCACATGTCCAAACTGCTTTTTCAGACCAGCACCATGTGTAACCTGGGTGACTGACTACACTCCAGCAAGGGCAACCAGCCTTAGTGATGCTGAATGTATTTGCATTACTGACTGAAACCTCAAACCCCACTCGGTTGTGAATACTATGCATGATTCCAGAGGATAAGCAGCTGGGTGTGTGCTAAGAGTCTGCTTCTACACATAAAAAATGGCTCACCCTTTCCATCTAATGCAAATGTGAAATCTCCAGAGCAATACGCAATAAATCTCTGCCTGTAATTCCCATTTGCACACAGAGTCATGTTTTCACATTAGTCACAAAACGAAATTTCTTTGCCAATTTGAAAGCACACTTACTTTTCTTTTTTTTGGCAAGTGATAAACACTTTTACAGACTGACACATTTTGAATCCACTTTTCAGATTCTTAAAAAAGCACATGTCCAAACTGCTTTTTCAGACCAGCACCATGTGTAACCTGGGTGACTGACTACACTCCAGCAAGGGCAACCAGCCTTAGTGATGCTGAATGTATTTGCATTACTGACTGAAACCTCAAACCCCACTCGGTTGTGAATACTGTGCATGATTCCAGAGGAGAAGCAGCTGGGTGTGTGCTAAGAGTCTGCTTCTGCACAAAAAAATGGCTCCCCCTTTCCATCTAATGCAACTGTGAAATCACCAGAGCAATACGCAATAAATCTCTGCCTGTAATTCCTCTTTGCACACAGAGTCATGTTTTCACATTAGTCACAAAACAAAATTTCTTTGCCAATTTGAAAGCACACTTACTAGTCTTTTTTTTGGCAAGTGATAAGTACTTTTACAGACTGACACATTTTGAATCCACTTTTCAGATTCTTAAAAAAGCACATGTCCAAACTGCTTTTTCAGACCAGCACCATATGTAACCTGGGTGACTCACTACACTCCAGCAAGGGCAACCAGCCTTAGTGATGCTGAATGTATTTGCATTACTGACTGAAACCTCAAACCCCACTCGGTTGTGAATACTGTGCATGATTCCACAGGATAAGCAGCTGGGTGTGTGCTAAGAGTCTGCTTCTGCACAAAAAAATGGCTCCCCCTTTCCATCTAATGCAAATGTGAAATCTCCAGAGCAATACGCAATAAATCTATGCCTGTAATTCCTCTTTGCACACAGAGTCATGTTTTCATATTAGTCACAAAACGAAATTTCTTTGCCAATTTGAAAGCACACTTACTACTCTTTTTTTTGGCAAGTGATAAACACTTTTACAGACTGACACATTTTGAATCCACTTTTTAGATTCTTAAAAAAGCACATGTCCAAACTGCTTTTTCAGACCAGCACCATGTGTAACCTGGGTGACTGACTACACTCCAGCAAGGGCAACCAGCCTTACTGATGCTGTATGTATTTGCATTACTGACTGCAACCTCAAACCCCACTCGGTTGTGAATACTCTGCATGATACCAGAGGATAAGCAGCTGGGTGTGTGCTAAGAGTCTGCTTCTACACAAAAAAAATGGCTCACCCTTTCCATCTAATGCAACTGTGAAATCACCAGAGCAATACGCAATAAATCTCTGCCTGTAATTCTTCTTTGCACACAGAGTCATGTTTTCATATTAGTCACAAAACGAAATTTCTTTGCCAATTTGAAAGCACACTTACTTTTCTTTTTTTTGGCAAGTGATAAACACTTTTACAGACTGACACATTTTGAATCCACTTTTCAGATTCTTAAAAAAGCACATGTCCAAACTGCTTTTTCAGACCAGCACCATATGTAACCTGGGTGACTGACTACACTCCAGCAAGGGCAACCAGCCTTAATGATGCTGAATGTATTTGCATTACTGACTGAAACCTCAAACCCCACTCGGTTGTGAATACTGTGCATGATACCAGAGGATAAGCAGCTGGGTGTGTGCTAAGAGTCTGCTTCTACACAAAAAAAATGGCTCCCCCTTTCCATCTAATGCAACTGTGAAATCACCAGAGCAATACGCAATAAATCTCTGCCTGTAATTCCTCTTTGCACACAGAGTCATGTTTTCACATTAGTCACAAAACGAAATTTCTTTGCCAATTTGAAAGCACACTTACTTTTCTTTTTTTTGGCAAGTGATAAGTACTTTTACAGACTGACACATTTTGAATCCACTTTTCAGATTCTGAAAACAGCACATGTCCAAACTGCTTTTTCAAACCAGCACCATTTGGAACCTGGGTGACTGCCTACACTCCAGCAAGGGCAACCAGCCTTACTGATGCTGTATGTATTTGCATTACTGAGTGCAACCTCAAACCCTTAAAGTATTCCTTATTTTTACCAGTACACCTTAATTTATCGTGAAAACATAGTCCATATTATTTTACATGTTCCTCACATTTAAATTTCTCCCAAAACAGAAAATGATAAACTTCAACAAAAGGAATTCCATTTCTATTATTCATTTCTTAATTTACCATATACATCCCCTCTCAAACTCTAAACTCACCTTTAAAATTAGTTAGTTGTGAAAGAAATGTGGCACTCAAACAGCAGATTATCAGAGCCAGGATCTCTGTTCTTTACACCTCTCTCCTCTCAGCAGAACCAGATAATGGCAAACTTTCCCTCTCTTTTTCCACACATATACATGTTAATTTCAAATCTCAGTGCTTCCCCCTTTTTTTCAAATGTAATCACACATTTCTATTGGTTGAAAACCAACCCTTTTCCAAAAGTACCCTTCCCCCAACTTGACTTCTGCCTAGTACCCTTCCCCCAACTTGACTTCTGCCTGCTACCATAGCAACAGCTCATGGAACACTGCTGTGTGGAGTTAGGTCAGAAGTTCACCAAACAATGTTTCAATTCCACAGAGCAAGAGTGCTTGACTTTTCAAACCTAACAGCAAATCCATAGTACTGTTCTTTGGTAACACATTTTTCTGTACCAATACAAAACATGCTTCTATTAATTTACACATACAGCCTAGTTTTTATTCTAGAATGGTATGAAACAGCCAATCAGTTCTTTTTTTTATAAAAAAAATATGTATGCCTCCATTTCCAAACTGTCTTTCATTTCTTTTTACCATTCTACTGAATTTCACCTCCTGAGTGCATCCATTTCTCCTTTGAAGATGTTCACAGTGTGGATTGTAGGGCACAGCTATGTCTTCTGGAGTGAAAAGTATGCAGAGAAAACAGATTTGGTGAGAGACCTTGCTTTGCTAAATGTAGACATTAACTGGATTGGTCAGAGAGGGTTAAAGTGGCACCAATTGATGCCATTGGTGAAATCCTTCATGCAAATCCAACACCCTGACCTCATAATAGTGCACTGTGGTGGCAATGACCTAGGCACTTTGACTGGGGTAGGTCTGGAAATGCTTATGAAGGACACCTTTGCACAACTGTTTTCACTTTTCCCTAAAACTGCCTTTGTCTTTTCTAACATATGCCAAAGGCAAAAATGGAACTGGTCCAATCATTTTTGTCCGCAGATTGACAAAGCAAGAAAGCACGTCAACAAATCTGTTTCTGCTTTCCTCAGAGACTATGGTATGGGTTCCATTTACCACAACAACTTGCGTTACGACATGCAAGACATTTATAGAGGAGATGGTGTGCACTTCAATGATGAAGGGAACAGAGTCTTCCTCTTGAACCTTAGACTCTGCATCGGTACTTACTTGTAGGTACCACTAAAAAATCAAATCACTTCATAAACACAACGGCTCTTTTTAGAGCCCCCTAATATCTAAACTCTTAAATCTGAATTTCATTTCTTTTTTAAAAATTTTTTTTCTACCGTACGCGAACGTTGAGCTTACCGTACGCGTACCCCGCGATTTTTTTTAAAATCAATAAATGTTTTCTTTGTACTTTTCTATCCTTCTTTGACCCCTTTACAAATGTTAGGGGGTCTGTAACTCTCTCCCTTGCCCCCTTTTCAAGATATCACCCTTTTTTTTCTGAGTGAAACACACGAAATGGCGGCCGCCGATTCCTGGTTTTGACCGATTCGAATGTTTACTAAGATCTAACAGCCAATCAGAATCGCGCTCGCGCACGCCACCGTACACGTACGGTAAGCGCACCGTAAGCGCACCGTAAGCGCACCGTAAGCTGGCTCAGATATATATATTGATTTAAAGGCTATTTTCTCAGAATCTACTGAACAGATTTACACCAAACCTACAAAAGGCACTTCCTTGACCTGAGGACTACCTCTCTGCCAAATTTCAAGTAATTCTGTTCAGCCGTTCGGGCTGTAGCTGTGTCTAAAGGTCCTATGGAAAAATGCATGGGAAAAACGCGTTTTGGGACCCCCCTTTTATCTCAGCCCCCGCTTGACGAATCCCCCCGAGACTTTCAGGGTAGGAGCGGAGCGTAGCGCCCCACCTATTTTGAAAAATTCGTGAGGATTCGTCGACCGGCGCCAAAGTTATTCAAAATAGAATGTTGCGGATTTCCTATGGAAACGTGGTCCTAACTATAACTACCTACTGGCGACCGCCAGTAGGTAATATATATATATATATATATGTATTGCTCGGTGGGGAAGGTCCAACTGTGAGCAGCACTCAAGGAAGCTGCAGACGTACATGCGCTCTTGGACTGAATTACCCTTGAGAAAGAGAATCTCTCGAAACGCGTCGGGTGCAGTCATGCTTTTAATCACTGGTGAGAGAGACTGTCCATACCATTAATAAAGGCTTTTCACGGGGAGAAGCTGTCTTGTATTCAAGTGCTGCTCACAGTTGGACCTTCCCCACCGAGCAAAATATATATATATATATATATATATATATATATATATATATATATATATATATATATATATATATATATATATATATATATTCACTGAAAACCATAGGTTTCAGGCACGTTATAGCTAGGAATTAGCATTTAAAAAACCTTAGAAATTCACTGAAAAAACCATAGGTTTCAGGGGCGATATAGTTAGCATGGACTTTTCACTCGTACAAAACCATAGAAATTCCCACGTTATAGTTAGTTCAGCTAACTATAACTCGCGCGCCCGCAATGCACTGCTGATGACGTCACATATTACATCACTCATGACATGGTCAGTGACATCACTCATGACATCACTGATGACATCTCAAATGACATCACTGATGACATCATCCAGTGAATGTGTGTTTTTCTGAAAATTATATATGTTTTATATATGTATATCTCAAGGTCAATGGAAGAATAAATGGGTATATAAATGTCTAAATGGATGATTTGTTTTTTGAAAAATTGATTGTATTACTGACTGATTAAGTGTATCTTAGTGAGTAATGTTTAAATATGTAAATATCTGTATCAGTGTCTCACTTTGTGTATAAGTGGCTGCATGGGTTGGTGAGTAGCTACATGAGTGTCTATATAGGTTATTAGTTGATTTTTTGAGTATCAGTATGAGTGTCTGATGTCTGTATGGTTCGGTGGGGGGTATTACGTAGTGCATAAGTGCATGAATGAGTTACTCACTGTTTGTATGTGTTGAAGACAGCATGTGTGTAGGACTGTATGGGTGGATGAGTGTGTGCATGGGTGTGTTAGTGAGTGAATGACTGTCTCAATAGTATCTCTATGAGTAACTACATATGTTTTAAACTAGTATATGTGACTATTGGTGTATATAAGTGAGTATATGTGAGAGTGAGAGATTGAAAGAGTTCCTGTATGAATAAGTATGTGTTTCTATAAGTGATTGTTTAAAAGACTAAGTATGTGTAGGTTTCTGTAGAAGTAAGTGTGGTGGTGTGTGTATAACTGAATATGCAGGTAAACGGATGTTTGATTCTTTATTAGCATGAGTGACTACGTGTGTGAGTAACTTTATGGATGAGTGGCGTTGTGTAACAGAATGTATAGGTGTATGAATACATATGATGAGTGAGTGCATGTATGAGTGACTGTATAGGACTGTTGGTGAATGAGTGGATGTGTATGTGGATCTTACAATTACTGAATAGGTTGTTGTAACTGGTATTGGTATGTCCATTGTTTTGAAAATTTTAATTTCTATTTTTGAATGTGTGTATGAAAGGTTATATTAGGGGGAGAGGAGGTCTGCCACTCTATCACAAGGATGATGTCATCAGTGATGTCATGAGTGATGTCACTGACCACGTCATGAGTGATGTAATATGTGACGTCATCAGCAGTGCATTGCGGGCGCGCGAGTTATAGTTAGCTGAACTAAGTATAACGGGGGAATTCCTATGGTTTTGTACGAGTGAAAAGTCCAGCTAACTATATCGCCCCTGAAACCTATGGTTTTTTCAGTGAATTTCTAAGGTTATTTAAATGCTAATTCCTAGCTATAACGTGCCTGAAACCTATGGTTTTTTCAGTGAATTTCAAAGGTTTTTTAAATGCTAATTTCTAACTATGCCTACAGAGATAGGACATGTGAAGAAAGAAGGAAAAACGCACAGAAAGAAAAAAAAGAAATGCAGAAAGAAGCAACAGAAGTCCTCAAAGACGAAGAAAAGTGCAGGAAGAAATATAACGTGCAGAAAGAACAAACAGAAGAGCAGAAAAGCCTTGTTGCAAAATCATCCTGTACCCTCAACTTTTTCAGACGGATACTGGTGGTAACTGAGTCTGCCTAAGCAGTCCTAGAGCCAGTGCTATGTTAAAAGGCACTCAGAATACAGTGAAAACACCTACATACACTAGGGCACACTATGCGTTGGGGTCCCCCTGTGATTAGCATGACCTCCTCTGTAAGCCCCTAGTATATAATAGGGCAGGGGATTAAATCTACCTCTTAAAACGCACCACAGGGCGTGTTTGAACACGTCACCTCATGCCCCGTCCCCTCCCTTCCCCACTGTGTAAACACACCCTGTAGCCATTTTAAGTTGGGAGATTAAGTCCCCTTGAATCCTGAGGGTCCCTAGGGTCCAACTAGACCACTAGGTACCTCCAGTAAGCGCCACAGAGCTGCGTTGCAGAGAGGTGTAAAAAGTGGCACGGCCTGCACCACCTCTCTGCAACGCAGAGCAGTGGTGCTTACTGGAAGCACCTGGTGGGCTAGTTGGACACCAGGGTCCCTCAGGATTGAAAGGGAATTATTTCCCCAACTTAAAAACGTGCCACAGGGCGTGTTTGCACACGTCACCTCAGGCCCCGTCCCCTCCCTTCACCACTGTGTAAACGCGCCCTGTGGCCGTTCTGAGTTGAGAGATTATGTCCCCTTGAATCCTAAGGGTCCCTAGGGTCAAACTAGCCCACTAGGTACCTCCAGTAAGCGCCACAGAGCTGCGTTGCATGGAGGTGTAAAAAGTGGCGTGGCCTCAGAACACCTGTCTGCAACGCAGCTCCCTGGCGCATACTGGAGATACCTGTTGGGCTAGTTGGCCCTCAGGGACCCTCAGTATTGAAGGGGAATTAATTCCTCAACTTACAACTGGCCAGGGGGCGCGTTTGCAGAGTGCTGCAAGAAGGGGGCATGGCCTCCGGCGCGATGCCGGTCTTTTATTTATTTATTTTTAAGAAGGAGGGCTGTGTGGCCCCCTTTCTTTTTCTAATTTTTTAGCCCTGGGGACCCCATCCCCCAGGGCCTGCACCCTAATTTTTTTTGTTGAAAAAAATTAACTTGGCCCTCCCAAGGCCTTAATCGGCCCCGGGGACCCCAACCCCCGGGTCATGGCCTTTTTTTTTATTCTTTAGGAGGGGGGCTGTGTTGCTGGACAAACCGTATGTACCTATCACCATGACGATTTGCGTGATATTCATTAAAAGGCGACTATGCATACAATGAATCCACGTAGAATGTATTCACACCGCTAGCGAAGCTCTGACATGTCTGACACCCTACCGTGCCTAATCCCGGCGCCCCCGCTGGTGGGTACTCTCCAAGTAGACACCCTTGTCGTTTATTTATACAAACATGTGTAGCTATTGACGGGCAAATTTAATACACATGCACACCAAGCCATTCAAAGGGGATTCGACAAAAATTCGACCAAACTATGCAAGAAACCCCCTCACGGTTAATAAAACACACATCCACCGCCGGATGTGTAA
Source organism: Triturus cristatus (assembly GCF_964204655.1). Classification (NCBI taxonomy): domain Eukaryota; kingdom Metazoa; phylum Chordata; class Amphibia; order Caudata; family Salamandridae; genus Triturus; species Triturus cristatus. The sequence continues at coordinate 818,782,822 of NC_140579.1, read as the reverse complement.
TACTTTTTATTTTACTCTCTGGAAAGGAGACAAACCTCACTTGAGAGTCACAGTGTGCTCCTGGCTGAGCCCAATGCTGTGTTACACCCACCATTGCCTGCCGAGTGCCACACACCTCTGTGTTGTATTCCACCATCTAGTGCTTATGCTATGACACTCTCTAGCCCATGTGCACTGTAACACCACCCCGTGAATATGTCATGCCACACTTGCCATCGCACGGGTTATATTGCCCCATCTAACGTGCCTTCCTCGATGCCTATGTTATAAAGCACAGCGCTATGCCATACTTATTACAATCTAGGATCCATATCTTTGTCACAGTGCATATGCAATGTTACACTACCCAGCACATATTTTATATTACAACTTTAGAGACTACTTAGGTTACACAACACTGCCCTGTGCATATTACACTCCAAGGCGCATATCACATGGCAAGCGCTAGTGCCTGTGCTATCTCGCGCTCTCCAATGAATCTGTCATTGCGCACAATGTATTGCATATTATATTTCACGCCCCGGTTCATCTTATATCACACTTTTTGGTGCATAGTTTATACCATATACTATATCTAGTTTTCATTTTCAATCGTGCTCTCAGGACTATGTTCTATATAATACTGCGTCCACCTACCCTTTTCACGGGCATTACATTTTGCGATGGGGGGTGGAAGGTCAGGGGATGTTTCTGCCAAGTGAGCCCGGAGTCACAGTCCCAAACGTCCTCTTCTTCCTGAATAAAAGTGAGATTATGCTGCATACTTGTTCATATTTTAACTAGTTCGTACAGACACACATTTTAAAAACAATAAAGTTCCTAATACCCACCTTCTATGAACAGTTAGCTTGCTGCCCCATCCACCGCCTCCCTATCCTCTGTTGTCTGAATCCATGGACTAGCCTCCTCCCTCCTGCCATGCATGGTCTGATGTGCTGCCACTGCCCTCCATTTAGCATGATGTACCAGTCCACTCCTCCTGCCCTCCATTGCCCAATTCTATGGGCAATCATTGACCTCCTGCTTAGCCTCTGTGCTTAGCTTTCTGCCCCTATTCTCCTTCCCCCTGCCCTCCGATGTCTTTGTGCATGCCCCTGCTCCATCCTTTTTGACCACCATGTTCCATGGACCTGCCACTCCTATCTACTCTGAGTGTTCTGTTGAGCTGCCACTCCCCTCCCACCTGCCTAGCATTGTCAGATGACTGTAACCTGTCCCTGCCACGTCCACCCTGCCTGTCCACATGCCATGCCCCTATCCCCTTCCTCCTGTCCTTCATGGTCCATTTTACTGCCACGCCCTTCTGCCCTCCCTGGTCTGTTGTGCTGCAACTGCTCCTCCTGCCTGCCCTGCGCGGTCTGTTGTGAGGCCCCTTCCCCTGAACTCTCTTGTCTGTGGCCAGGTCCTGACCCTCCCTTCTATCCTCCATGGTCCTTTGTGCATGCCCCTGCACCCTCCTTCTTGCCCATCATAGCCATTGTGCTGCCACTAACCCTCCCGCTTGCCATGCATGGTTTTCTGTGCTGCCATGGCCCCTCCCCCCTTCCCTGTGTGGTCAGCTAGCTGCTCCTGACCCCCTCCCACCTTCCCTCCATGGTCTGTGTGTATGCCATCAGTCTCACTGTTGCTCTCCATTGTGTGTCTTGTTTCTAGTGCCCATCCTGCCTGACCTCCATGGTCATCTTGCTGCTCCTGCCCTGCCCCCTTGCCCCCAGCCCTCTGTTTCCATGTGCAGACCTCTATTCCCTCCTTCCTGGCTTGTCGGTTCCATTGTAATGCCCCTGATCCGTCCCTCCTGCCCTTTATGGTCTATTATGCTGCAGCTTTCTCTCCTGTCTGTCCATTATGGTCAGCTAGCTACCATTGCCTCTTTCCCCTCTGTTGTCTGTTGTCCATGTGCATGGTCCTGTCCCCTCCCTATTGCTTTCTATGGATTGTTGTGCTGCACTCCCGTCCCGCATGCCCTGTGTGGTGTATTGTGCTGCTGCAAACCCTGATGCCTGCCCTGTAGGGTCAGTTTGGTGCACCTCTCAATGTCCCTCCTGTCCTCTGTTATCCAAGTCCATGTCCCTACCTCAATTCCTCCTGCCTACCATGATCAAATGTACCATACTTGCGAACATTTTGAACTTGGTAAGAGGGAGATTTTGAAATAAATCTGGGGTATTGATTTTCCCCTTTGAGTTACATTGAAAAAGAGAAGATTGTAGACAGGAACCAGATCAAGTAAAGCCCATTTGAGCTTAAAAACATTGGACGTTTCCTGGCTGAAACGGGTCTGTTGGCATGTATGGTTGTATGACCACTGCCTCTTCCTTCTGCCCACAATGGTCTATTACATCACCACAGCCTCTCTTGCCAGTCCTGTATTGTTGGTTTGTAGCCCCTGCCCCCCTTTCCACTGCCCTCCATAGTCTGTTGTGCTGCCACTGCCCTTCCTGCCTGCCTAGTGTGGTCAAATTGTTGCCTCTGCACTCTCCTACCTGCCTTCAATTTTCAGAGTCCGTGCCCCTGGCCTCTGCCTCTCAACAGTATCCCAATGAACAACTAGATTGCTAACATTCTATATTTATTACAAAAGTGTGGAACGCCTGACGTCATCTTGATGTAATCAAAACTGTAATGCCTAGAGCATTTCCTTTAGAAATTACATATATGAGATGGTCTTATTTGCATCAAAATTATTGTTAGTGCTCTAAAAAACTAAAATGAGGACATATTTTCTGAGTTTTCAAATAGCGACAAAGAACTTTTAAATTCTTTGTAATCTTAGTTTTTTTATCCAGTTGACCACTTGTTGCATCCAAGGGGAGAGGGTGTGGTGTTACTTCCAGAGCTGCAGACTTTGCAATTGGGGAACCAGGTTGGAGTTTCTGCTTCAGCACAACATTCTGTGATTCTGGTCAAATCACTTACTCTCCCCATGTCTACAACCAAAATGAATTTGATCTTGTGTGATGTAACCAATGCTCATGTAAAGCACTCCAATACCTGACAAGTCTGCACTATATAAAACTGCAAATACACAAAAAATAAGTGTTTTGCACACTTCTGTCATTGGGCTACATTTGGGCTACATTTGGGTGATATTTGGGCTACATTTGGGCTCTTTTGTCTCTGGTGGCCATTTTAGGAGATTTATTTGTTATGAAGTTTCCTAATTTCCTCATTTACTGCAGTCTCCTCAGTAGGAAATGCTTTCAGTTTTTTACTTTGATTCCATCAAGAAGGTATTCAGATATGTCACACATTTGCCATAAATTCTGAATGTTAGCACTCTAGTTGCTCATTAGATCACTGTAGTAAAGCTACTGCTCACCACGGAAGTCTGCTGCTAGTATTAGAAGTGCATGTTTCAGTCTGCATATCAGAATTTTTTAATGAAATAGAAGAGGATTTGAGAAGTCACTCAAAATATGCCCTAATTTTTCTTTCTTCAGCACTAATCATAATTTCTATGGCAAAATGAACCCCCCCATTGTGTTCCTTTTTAAATTAAATGTTTTAAGTGTTACCAGTTTATTCCAATCAAGATGGCTTCAGGTATGCCATACTTTTGTCATAAGTAAGACAGTAAGCGCTCTAGTTGATCTTAAGAACACTCTGGGACGTTCTGTCATTGGGCTACATTTGGGCTACATCTGGGTGATATTTGGGCTACATTTGGGCTACATTTTGGCTCTTTTGTCTCTGGTGGCCATCTTGGGAGAGTTATTTGTTATGAAGTTTCCTAATTTCCTCATTTACTGCAGTCTCCTCAGTAGGAAATACTTTCAGTTTTTTACTTTGATTCCATCAAGAAGGCATTCAGATGTCACACATTTTCCATAAATTCTGAATGTTAGCACTCTAGTTGCTCATTAGATCACTGTAGTAAAGCTACTGCTCACCAGGCAAATCTGCTGCTGGTATTGAAAGTGCATGTTTCAGTCTGCATGTCAGAATTTTTTTATGAAATAAAAGAGGATTTCAGAAGTCAAAATGTGTTTTTCTTTCTGCAGCACTAATCATAATTTATATGGCAAAATGAACCCCCTCATTTTGTTCCTTTGTAAATTAAATGTTTTAAGTGTTACCACTTTATTCCAATCAAGATGGCTTCAGGTGTGCCATACTTTTGTCATAAGTAAGACTGTTAGCGCTCTAGTTGTTCTTTAGAACACTCTGGGAAGCTGCAGTAGAACACAAAGGAATCAACTGACAGTCTCTGCCCTTGTTGGATGTACATGTTTTACTGAGAATGTCAGACTTCATTCTCACATGACTGAGAAAGATAATGTGAATTTACAGAAAATATGCTCTCAGTTTAGCTTATAGATCACCTTCCAAACCTCTGTGGGAAAAGCATGAGAAAATAGTTTTCTCTAAAACATGGTTCATGATATCACAGCAGAAGGCTTTTTCACATGGTAAAATCACCTTAGAACACACCACAATTCCTTAAATGAGTATGGTACCATCAACAAATGATTTATAATGTAACTAAAGTCTTAAAACCTTCTATTAACTGCAATGCTTTTTAATGAGGTGCTATCATGTATATTGGTCCCAAGATGGCTGCCAACACTTCTTGGATGAAGTGCTGACAGCCAATCAGATCTCAGGATGAGATGTGTGGTTAGGCTCCGCCCAGATATATATATGATTTTACTTTTGATTTTCTCAGGAACTACTGAACAGATGGACTCCATATATGCAAAAGGCACATCCCTGTGCTGAGGACTACCTCTTTGCCAAATTTCAAGTAATTCTGTTCAGCCGTTCGGGCTGTACCTTGGACTAAAGGTCCCTATGGAAAATTGCATGGGGAAAACACGTTTTGGGATCCCCCTTTTTTCTCAGCCCCCGCTTGGCGAATCCCCCCCGAGACTTTCAAGGTAGGAGCGGAGCGCCCCACCTATTTTGAAAATTTCGCGAGGATTCGTCAACCGGCGCCAAAGTTATTCCAAATAGAATGTTGCGGATTTCCTATGGAAACACGGTCCTAACTATAACTATCTACTGGCGACCGCCAGTAGATAATATATATATATATATATATAACACACACACACACACACTGAGAAAACAATGGTTACAGGGACGTTATAGTTAGGCTCAGATTTCACTCGTACAAAACAAGTGAAATTCAGCAGTTATAGTTACCTGAGCTAACTATAACTTATGCATCCGCAATGCACTGCTTATGACCTCACATATTACATCATTGATGACATGGTCAGTGGCATCACTGAAGACATCTCAAATGACATCACTGATGACATCATCCAGTGATTGTGAGTGCTTTCTAAACGTTTTTGTGTGTTAAACATATATACTAAGGTACCACAAAAGTTAAATTAGTACTACTAATGAGTGATTCCTTTTTTAACATAGTTTATGTCAGTCGCTGTGTGACTATGTATTTGTGTGTGAGTGACTGTACAGGAGTGTGAATGGGTATATGAGTGGTTGTATGGGTGGGTGAGTGAGTGAGTGGCTGTGTGAGTGGCTGTATTGGTGAGTGAGAGGGTGTGTCAGTGGCTGTACGGGTGAGTGAGTGGCTGTGTGAGTGGCTGTATTGGTGAGTGAGTAGGTATGTGAGTGGCTGTATGGGTGGGTGAGTGAGTGGCTGTGTGAGTGGCTGTATGGCTGTGTGAGTGGGTGTGTCAGTGGCAGTATATGTGAGTGAGTGGCTGTTTGAGTGAGTGTTGGATTTTAAAGGTGAATAAAATGAATGATTTAAATAAAAAGTATATTTGCCTTTGCAATCAACAGGCTTTATAGTATGAGTGATAGAATGAAAGAGTAGTGCGGATCATAAGGTGAGTGATAAGTGAAGGAAATAACGGATATCAATGTGACAGAAGGCACCTCTTTCTTTGTGATTATTGACCAAAGGTGAACTAGCCAGTGGAAGACCAGTAAGGCCCCTTGCGAACCTGCAGGGCCCGAAGGCGCTCCAGCGAGGACGAACCACTCAAATATGAGGTGCATGGCCTCATAAAAATTTGAGAAGTTGGGTGAGGGTCACTCCAGAAACCTGGGCAGGTGCAGAGACGGCTGAGGCGCAGGCTCAAAAGCAGAGCAAGGCCTCGAGTGTCGACGCTCACTTGTTTTGTCGGATGACTTCGGCGGACGGGGAGAAGTCTAAGACCTCTACGACTTCTTGATTTTGGGGGACTTACCAGAGTGCATGACTTAGACTGTGACGAAGATAGATGACTTTGCTACCTTTCCCCGGACCTTTCTCTTGACTAGGATCAAGATGGTTGCGGCGTCGCACGTTGAGCAGCAAGTAGCTTGAGGGATTGATCCCTCAAGGCCTTGGGGTGTATGGCACAACAATTGGCGCAGACCTTGGTATCGTAGTCCGGCAAGTTGCGGGTCTGTCACAGACATCTGACAGTGACAGACGCCACAGGGCTTGAAACCAGCCCTGCTCGTGGACATTCCTGCCACACCATGGCGTCTTGTTGAATGACTGCTTCCGAGGCTCTAATTCGAATAATGGAGGAGAGCTCTGAGGCAGTGTCTGATACTGAGACAGCATCGGAGGAAGAGGGTCATAGAGCAGGATCTGGGAATGATTTTTCAGTCAAAGATACTTTCGAAAACAACCCATCTTCCAGTGAATCATAGGAACATGGCTCTGGTAGTCATGATGTCCATGCGCAAGCACTAACTATGCAGCAAAAAGTCAGTGATAGGGTAGACCAATGTAGAGTATAGTCAGATACAGCACTGAGCATAGACAGAGTGCTCACATGCTCACATGGTAGACTTCTACTGTAGTTCAGCAAGGAATTCCCCATTTACTGGAGATGCTGGATGTACACTTAATACAGCAATTTGTTTACCTATTGAATACTTCCATCAGCTTTGGATGCAGACCTCCTTGAGGAAATTGTGCAGCAAACAAACGCGCATGTTGAACAGTCTCTGAGAAAGCATGAAGCCACTCTGGTGCCTGACTCTAGCTCACACCTATGGACTTCCACTTCACTTGGAGAGCGGCAATAAGTTCTGGGCCTAACACTGAAGAACGGAAAAGTCCACAATCCCACAGTACAGTTCTACTGGTCTACTCCTGCAGTTTGGCTCACACCCTGTTTTTCACCAGCCATAAGCAGAGACAGGTTTTTGATTTTTCAGGGTATGCTGCATTTCAATGACATTTCTGTGGCACTGCCTCAGGACTACCCAGACTATGGCAGGTTGTTCAAATTTTGACCTGTTGTGGAACCTTTGTCTGTCAAGTTTCCAGTGATTTATACTCTTGGAAAGAATATACCAGTTGATGAGTCCTTGATCTTGTACAAACGGTGACTGCTGTCCAGACAGTACATACCTATTAAAAGAGCTTGTTACAGCATCAGGATGTACATTTATACAAGAGCTCAACAGATAATGTATACAGCCTGAGAGTATACACACTGAAGGACTCCACAATAAATCCTACAGGTTGTGTTTCCATGTTAGGAGTTAGTGAGAAGATTGTGTGGGAGTTTGCCCATTTCTCCTTCATAAATGTCATAACCTTTATGCAGATAATTTCTATACAGGAGTCCAGCTGTTTCGTGAACTGTACAAATCTGGCACTGTGGCTTGTGGTACCATTTGAAAGAACCACAAATGATTCCCTCAGGAGCTTGTTTGCAAGAAGGGCAGAGCAGTGTATTGAATTGCAATGAAATGCTTGCTGTCAAGATCTCAGACAAGCAGGAAGTATATGTGCTCACTACACTTCACAATGAGAGCACTTGTCCTGTCACAGTTTGGGGACAGTGGAAAGAAGTTAATTATAACATATACATGGGTGGAGTGGATAAAAATGGCCTAGTTCTTCGAGCATATATTGGAAGTTGTAAAACTCGCACATGGTATAAGACACTGGCTACTCACCTTATTCAGCTGGCAACATATATTATAATGCATATGTTGACTATCGGCAGACCACCACATGTCCTACCTTGACTTTCAGTTGTCTGTTATTGAAAGCCTTACTGCTCTAGAAGCAGTAGCCTCTATTTTGTCTGTTGTGGAGAACATTGCAAGGCTGCACTTTGCCAACGGCATTTCTGCAACAGAGCAAAACAGTTTTCAATATCTCTAATGCAGACGAATGAGGTAATAGAGTAGATATTGTTGTACCGAGTGCCCATCTCAGCGGGGCCTGTGCTTGCCAACTTGCTTCACTTTGTTCCATACAAAAGTGAAGTTCTTGGAAACTGACTGAAGTGGATAACATTGATTAGGTATTATTAGTTGCCCCAAATCATGAATATATAACCTTCCAAGGGCCATTACTTGAGTAATTTTGAAAAAAGAACTCTAATCCCAGATTGTTTGTTTCTAAATTAGATTTGAGCCACCATGTATTTACCGACTCCAGTAAAGAGGCACACATTGATCTATTTGGCTTCTTGCTACCTTCATCTTCCATCAAAAATATGGTGGAAGTTCTGTCTACTGTATTAGAAGTGCAGTTCAGTGAGTGTGCCATGTTTTGACTGAGTACCCTATCCCCCAAACCGGAGGGCCCTTAGTCTTTCCAGAAGTGCTCTTTAGGGAATTTAGTAGAGTCTGGACCATAATGTTTAGCTCCATTTTCAAAGGTGGATTTGATGACACTGTTCATGGAATGGGCCAAAAATACATCCTTCAACATCCCTAACTTACTTCCACACACTGGAAGGAGTTGGATTTAGTGCAGTGGGTAGGCTGAAAGTGCATGAAAGACAGGTAATTCGAAGCCTGGCCAGGTTGCCACAAGGAGGTGTTAGGAAAGGTGAACATGGCACACTCACATTATTAGGACTCAAGGTGAAACAAAGACATGTACAGGTAGGCAAAGGTTAGCCTAGTTTTGTTGTGCTAGGGATATTGTGTAGGTAGAAGGCAGTTGAATGAAGTAGAAGTGATATACCACAGCACTGAGATCGCCCTCCTCGCCACCACAGACAACGTTCGCACCCTCCTTGACTGAGGCAAAATTGCAAGCCTCATCCTCCTGGACCTCTCGACCGCCTTTGATACCGTCTTCCACCGCACCCTATACACAAGACTACATGACCCCAGCATCCGCGACAAAGCCCTGGAATGGATACGCTCCCTCCTCACCAGCTGAACACAGAGAGTCAGACTACCACCATTGCACGCTGAACCTACAAAGATCAGCTGCAGAGTGCCTCAGGGCCCCACTCTCTTCAACATCTACATGGCCCCGCTCAAAGCCAACATCAGGAACCACAGACTCAACATAGTCTCCTAAGCCAATGACACCCAGCTGATTTTCTCCCTCACCAATGAACCCACAGTCGCCAAGAACAACTTCCACGACGGGATGAGGGCTGTTGCCACCAGAATGAAGAACAGCTGCCTCAAGTTCAACTTAGAGAAGACTGAAGTCCTCATCCTGGGCTCCAACCCCCTCCTCATGGGACGACTCCTGGTGGCCCGCTGCACTTGGAAACCCCCCCACACCCACAGATCATGCACGAAACCTTGGCATCATCCTGGACTCCTTGCTCACCATGTTCCGCCAGGTTAACCCTTTGGGCGTGGCCAGAATTTCCCCGTGGTGTGGGAAAATTCCACGTGTGCGCAGATCGGACGGCTCCTGACCATCCGACGCACACGCCCACTGTGACCGGCCGTCTGAAGCATGCAAAGGGTTAATGCCATCTCATCATACTGCTTCCCCGTGCTACGCCTGCCCCGAAAGATTTGCAAGTGGATCCACACCGAGTCCAGAAAGAAGTTCACCCATGCACTTATCAGCAGCACAATCGACTACAGCAATGCACTCCAACATTACCCAGAAACTCCTCAAGAAACTGAAGAACATTCAGAGCCTCTCTGCCAGACTCATCCTCAACATCCCCTGCTGCAACATCACCGGCCACCTGAGAGACCCCCACTGGCTCAACTAAAGAATCATCTTCAAGCTCCTCAAACACAACTACAAAGCCCTACACGACTAGGGACCTGCATACCTAAACCACCACCTCGCATTCCACGCACCCACCAGAGACCTCTGCACTGCCCTGCTGGGCCTGGCCACCATCCCATGTATCCGCAAGACCACAGCCAGAGGAAATTCCTTCTCCTACCTCACAGCAAAGACCTGGTCTCTCCACCTCAGGCAATCACTGTCACTGCCTCAATTCAGGAAGGACCTCAAGACCTGGCTCTTTGACTGAACCACAGCGCCTTCAATTGATTAGCAGCCCCCACGCTTTACAAGACACTTAACTGATATACAGATGACTGTATCCGCCATGCGTCACATGTCATACTTGTGGCCTGTTTGCCACCTTCATCCTCTGTCAGAACATGCTGGATATTCCACCCATTGTGTAACATGTGGATTTCAGTCAAAGCTTTGCACATAACAGTGGACATGACATGTGCAATGATTTGTTGGTCTTGCTTTTGGCTTCTTGCTACCTTCAATTAGTGTTTTAAATTTCACGCCCGTTTATTTATTTATTTAAAGAGTTTTATATAGTGCTGGCTAGACCCGAAGGTATCAGAGCACTTTACATAAGGATCAACAATGTAACAGAAATTACGCATTACGTCAAAAAATAAGCAATACATTAAGAGAGGAGAGAAAGGAGAGAGAAAAGTAGTGGAGGGAGGAAGGGGAGGTGAGAAAGGGAGGATGAGGGAAGAGACAACAGTAGAGGCGAAAGGAAATCTGTCTAAAGACCGACTGGGTAGGTGACGTCCAAGGAGGGAATCTACGGCCCGTCTCCCCTTTATCTAAACCAGGTAGCTCCATCGGGCATCAGACAAAATAGTTTGGTCTCAAGTGGTGAGGGAAGAAGTTCACAGAAAAATAGGGTGGGATCAAAGGGCAAGGGCAGGTGAGGGCAAATGTCAGAAGCTGGAAAGAGTAAGAGCGGAGACGGGTGAGGGAAGGGAGAGGGAGAGATAAGGTCAGGAGAGACGCATGAGAGTTTGCCCAAAGTCCGGCTGGGTAGGTAATGGTCAAGGAGGGAGTCCAAAGTCTATCTCCCCTTTAGCTCGTGAGGTAGCTCCACCGGGCATCGGACAAACATAGCTAGGTCTCAGCTGTCTAGGGAAGATAGCAGGGTAAACGTCCTGGTGGGTGGGCGGGGACAGGGACGGGTGAAGGCTGGTTGAGGTCCCAACAGTGATATATGATTAAAGACCAGGGGAGGAAAGAGCATCGCAGAGGGTATCACTGAGTCGGCCATCTAGAGCTCAGGTAGGGGGTACGAGTCATTGCAAGTTCGGATACAGTCAGTCCCCATGAATCTCTATGGCCCAGAAGGGAAGTGTTAGGGCGGCCATCTTAAGATCTGGTCGAAAACGCTGGGGCAGAAACAATTAGAGCCATTTGCCATATAAAGATCGTCTTGGAGACAAAAGCGGCCCCACAATGATAGGCATCTCCCAATCAGTGGGCACAGGTACAACAACGATCGCCCAGCATGCCCATGTCTTCTCGCGCAGCACCCCAGGAGAGGATGAGACGCTCTGAATAGTCCGCGTTTCGCCGCCATTTAGAGTCAGGCACCATACCCTGCGGGAGATCGTCGAGGAGACTACAAAAACGGCCTCACAATGAAGCGCTCCTCACAGCCAACTGGCAGCATCAGCGCAACTGACCAAAATCACCCAGACTTCAGCGACAGTACGGTGATAGCACGCCCCTTCCCCCAGCACCGGGGGAGATCTCACCTCAGTTAGGACTCGGTGTAACCTCCAGGTGTCCCGCTCGTCATGCAGGCAGTTGACCGCAGTGAGTAGTCCCCCAATCCAGAGGTGGACCCAGGGAGAGGGAACTGGTAGATGGACGAACACAGAAGCCGGCGGCCACACGGAGCAGCTCCCATGGCACTGGGCAAGACCTCACTGCTCGGCAGGCGCCATCTTGGCCTCTTCATCGGTGCGGACATCAAGGCTCGTTTCACCGAGATGTCAGATCGGAGAAAGGCGCTAAGGATCTACTTGAATTCAGCCCGCATTCCGTTCGCACCAATGCCGTTTAGATGAGAAAAACAGCGCAGTGGGAGGCCCGCTCTGGAAGTCAAGGAGAAGGTTCAGCATGGAGCATCAGCTCCGCGTGGCCATGATAGGCTGGCTCCTTCCCTTTGTTTGTACTCAGTTTCCAGTATCATTCCTCCACATGGGAGTCTGTGAGGGGTTTGCTGAGTAACTGGACCCTAGATGTATCCCCATTTCATTTAACCACTTGTTTTTAGGGCTAGGTCTTGCGCTCTCAGCGCTCGTTTGATGGACAAACCCCTCTCATGGAGGGTTATTTAAATCCCCCAACAGTGCATCTACGCAGCCGGTGCGCCACTGGCATGCCAAAGGTGCGCCAAAGGCAAGCCCGCATGTGCCTGGCTGTGCTCGGACCATGCTTAGCACCAGCCATTATACCGGTCCGCACTCCCATTTCAGAGTTTCGATTCAACATTCTAGAGATCAAGTTCTCAATATGAACCTTTAAGGTAAGTGCTGCTTTGTTTTCTCTTTCTGACTTGACAAGAATCCTGAGGTAACCTCATGTACAGAATGTAAACTTACCCTCTTAAACTTAAAAGTTAAAGTGCAAATACCCAGAACAACTTCTTTGCCAAAGACATCACCCTCCACGAAGCCAGTAAGTTGTACGCTAATCAAAGCGCGTTGCCTGATTAAGCACCCGCTTGAGTTAGCGGATTTCCTTGACACTCAAGCCATTGCTGTTCCTGCGGCTTTTCCATCTTTAGGCAGGATCGAATAGGAAAAACAGGCGGTAGTCTAGACGTCATCTACCGCAGCATACTTGGAGGTGTCTTTGTGAACTATAATAATACTAAAGAACTTGAAGCACTGTCTTTTAAAATTCAATTCAGTAATCATCATTCACTTAACGGTATGCTTATATATCGTCCCTGTTAGACCTGACACCATTGGAGTCGGTTTCCCCTGTATTTTTACCTTTGCCTCCTGTGTTTTTGCTGTGTGTTGGACTTCGTTTTTGCTGGACTAGATGCTTTGGGCCTCTGTGACTGCTGTTCAGTGCCAAAAGTGCAGGTGCTCCCTTTGTAAGTTATTGTTATGGATTAGTTATTTCATGATTGGCATATTTGATTTACTAGTCAGTCCCTAGTGCAGTGCACTGTGTGTGCCCAGGGCCTGTAAATCAAATACTGCTAAGTGGGCCTGCAGCCCTGATTGTGCCACCCACATGAGCAGCCTGTAAATGTGATTCAGATCTGCCACTGCAGTATCTGTGTGCAGTCTTGTACGGGGCCCAGAGCGAGGTAGGATTACAGCTAGTTGTCGTCCACCCAGCACATCAGAGCAACAATGTGCTCTGTATTTCCACCGTCAGGCCGTAGACCATTATACTGGGGGTCTTCCACTGCCCAGTATAGGTCTACTAGGGCTTCACTCTATTGTGTCTGGTCACCACCCTAAACTTCAGGAACCAGACCTCTAGTAGTGCACCACTTATTTACTTAGGTCCTGATGAAGTGCCATACGACTCGCTAGGAGCGATAAAGGCACGAAACATGTCGACCCATCACACAGCGATAGCCCTCTAGGAACATTGCATCCACGTAGGGCATCCACTTCCTTTTTACCTAAGCTGGAACTACCTGAACCATTAAAATTGTTTCTGAACAGGACTGCTCCAGACTCATTTTAATATCCACTACCTGGATGTGCATTGACTGTCTGGCTTCGGAGTAACAAGGGCTGGGAATGTGCAGTGGCTCCAGAGAGTCTGGATGAGTCAGGGCTGGGTTGAATTGACCTGGGCTACATTTAGAGTAGGGGGAGGAGATTTCCTTTCACCTGAATGGGTCTGGTCTGCGTTCCACAATGCTGTCGCCACCCCCTGCCAGGAAGCTACATCAGAGAGGACAGAACTGATTTTGACTGAGCACAGGGCTTCTCTGCCACCAGAGAACAGAGGATTTTGCTCTATAAATATTAGGGTCCAGACCCGAGAACTTTAGATCACTTTTGAGACTTCAGGAGGAACCTCTGCCAAGGAGAAGAGCTGGAGAAACTGGAGGAGGAGTACTGCCCCTTTGCTGTGTGCCATCTGGGGTTGGCCTGCAGTGGCTATTTCTGCCAAGGAGAGGATCTATGTGGTCATCCTGCTTGAGAAAGTATTTCCAAGGGCTTGAACTGGAGTTTTATCCCTGTTCACGAGGTCTCAGGAACAGCAAAGATCTCAGCGAACTTCTGGGCACGGTCTCTGGAACCGCTGGTTTCATTCGCCGCAGAAGAAAAAGGCAACCGACTCTGTCACCGAGTCCATCACAGGATTCTGTGTCCTGAAGGCACCGTAGAGAGTAACGACAACGCAACCCTAGTCTCACCGACTCCGTCAACGAGCTGCTGCTTGCAACGCATCCTGTGGGCACCGCACTCCTCACCGCTTTGCTACACGCTGCACTGACGTCATCAACTCCATTGCTGCCCGACTCAAACATCAACCGGCTTCGTCGCCGCACCATCACCTGCCAGCTCCGCATTGAGCACCACCTCCCGCTGCAACGCAAGCCTTGGTCTCACCAACTCCGCCAACGAACCGCTGCCTGCACCAAGCCATGAGGACACCGCATGCTGCAACGCTTCCATCTCACATCGCAACCGTGACGGTTGCCCCTGACTGGCTGGGAGCATTGTGTCGGACGCAACAAGAATGGTACTGTCTCCAAGTCTGTCACCGCTTTAGCTAACCCGTATCGATGAGGTTAGCTGGAATTGTTAAACTCTGTTGTGTTCAGTATCGCGGTTGTCCCCAAAGGAGCTACCAAGTCGGAGGAACTGTGTTTTCATGTTATTCCTGCAATTTAAAGGTTATTTTGCACAGTAACTAATTTTACAAGTATTGACTGTTGAATTTTTGTCGTTTTTGGTCTTGTTTGGTGTAAATAAAGTTTTACCATTTTTATAAACTGGTGTGGTGTCCTCTATCTTCCATCGTTTCCCAGCTGAACGCCCACAAACTGATCAGCCCCTGGAACTATATTACATCAGAAGCTTTGGAGAGGTCCCTCTCAGAATTTCTCGTTGTTTAGAATGACTTAAACGAGGCTGCAATCGCCTTTAACCAGTGGTTCAATGCATCTGTGAATAATACAGAACCTGTCAAAAAATATAAAAGTCAGATATCTAAGCCCTCATAACCTTGGTTTTCAGACAGCCTTAGGCTTCAAAAACAAACCTGCCGCCAGCTGGAAAGGAAATAGAGACCCCACTATGGCTCCATTGAATAAGACTCCCATAAACAGTCACTGGCAACCTATAAAGCATTAATTCTCACTGAAAAACCTGTTTTTATACGACGTCAATTGAAGCCTCAAGAATTCATCCAAGGAACTGTTTGCCACATTGAAAAACTCACCAAACCTCCAGACTCTATAAATACAAATGTTAGCCAAGAGTTTTGTAACTCTTAGGCAACTTTCTTTAATGATAAAATCAAGGCAGTTTATAGTAATTTCTCGAGCAATCATCTTTTTGGTCAATCTTTGTCTTAGAGTCTGAATTCCACAAATCCCACATTAGAAGGTGTTTCTGACACAGCAGGAGACTCTATTGACCCACCCATGCTATCATCCTTTTCACATCTTACTATAGCTCAAGTCAAAAACCTGCTCCATCAAACAAAATCAGGTTCCCCACTTGATCACTGTCCTCTCAAGATATTTCATCTAGTGCCTGATACCATCACAGTGCATCTCCAAACCAACTTCAACCAAATGTTTTCTTCTGGTATATTTCCCACCAAATGGAAGTTAGCATCAGTTCTTCCACTTTAAAAAAAGCCTAATTTGAACAACACAGATTCAAATAGTTACCGACCCATTTCCCGACTCCCTTTCCCTGACAAAATGGTGGCAAAGGCTATGAACACAGAAATCTCAGACTTTATTGAGACTCATGGATATCTTGACCCCACCAAGTTTGGGTTCAGAAGCCATCACAGTACCAAACTTGCCCCAATCACAGCATCAGAGCAGGTTAGGCATACAGAAGACGCTGGGGAGAATGCGGCATTGGTGCTTTTGGACCTCTCCATAGCGTTTGATACTGTCAATCACAATACACTACTAGATCCTCATGCCACAATAGGCATTAAGGGACATCCACTTTCATTGCTCAAATCTTTTCTTGCCGATCGTGAACAATTTGTCACCTTGGCAGATTTTAATTCACCTACCAACACACTTCCCTGCAGCATCCCCCAGGGCTTCTCGTTGAGCCAGACACTTTTTAATATCTACGTCATTCTATTGGCAAAACTGATCCAGTCCTTTGAGTTCTTGTTGTATCTAATGTCGATGACACCCAAGTCGTTATATCAGTGGCCAGTAACCCCACAGACACTACTACGCGTTTTCATAACTGTCTGCTTCAAGTCTGGATTTGGATGGCCTCAAACTGTCTGAAGCTCAACCTCCATAAAACTGAGGTCCTACTTTTCGGGAATAATGTGTCCTTATGATCGCCAACTCTATGGCTGCAGGAACTCAGCTCTGCCCCTACACCAGTAAGCAAGGTGAACAACATGGGAGTAAATATTGAGAGAAAACTTTCTTTTGAGGGCCATGTCAATACAATTTTTTCAGTTGCATTCTTCACATTAAAACGTCTTAGAAAGGTGTTCCCTTTCATTCCCCAGAATCTACAAAAAATAATGACCTCAGCCCTTGTAGCATCAAAGGTTGATTACTGCAACAACCTATTTGCCAACATTAGGAAAAAGCATCTGACTAAAAATCAGTTTGTGCAAAATGCAGTCGCCGATTGATTTTGGGTATTTCCAAGCACAAATATGCTTTTCCTGTGCTTAGATGTTTACATTGGCTCCTGGTGAAGAAAAGCCTTGGGCCCGATTCACAAAGGTAATGTGAGACAAAAGTCTAAGTTTATGACTTTTGGTATTCACAGAGGTCATACGTCTGTAGTTGGGCCGGAATCTATGGCTTTGGCCGTACTCTCCGCACCTAGGCCCTACTCTCAGGCTGGAGCTGTACTCTCTGGATCAGGCCTGATGAAGTGTATTCAATTGGCCGGAATGCAACTTTTACAAAAAGGAACATTAGGATCATATGATAAATGGTAGAGGAGGCCATGAAAATCAGTTTGGTCAGGGAAAAGGGTGTGGCCGGACACTACATCACATCCCAGAAAGGTTTGCTTGTTTGCATCACAGTACATGCAGTCCACAATTTGCGCTTCCCTTAGCGCTAAGGACAATGTACGATTGTAGGTAAAGTTTGAAGTTTGCATGGCACTGGGAGTAATAAAATGTTGTGGGATTCACAAAAGGCACACCACCCTGGAATTCCCTGTGTGACTAGTTTCCATAAATGTCTGTGGCTGGCAGGTTTCCATGGCAGACTCAAATATCGCAGCTACCACTATCGCTGGCCACTTTACATAGCACTTTAGGACAATTTGTGTCATGGTCTTTTAGCCCACCCGCACAAGTGGGGGACTTGCAGGATTGCTGTGTGATAGAAAATATGTGGCTACACACAGATTTCAGATCTTCCCTTCACAGACATTAGAGTAATATATGTATTTTTGGGCACAGTTTGAGGCTTGCAAGGGCTTCTGAATAAAAGAACACCATTAGAAGCACAAAAGTCACACCACCCTGGACACCCTGGGGTGTCTAGTTTCCTGAAATGTCTGTTTTTGGTGGGTTTTCCCTTTCTGTTTTGTCTTTTTAGCAGTTATAAAGAAAAGCTAATCAAGGTTTGTGTATCACATATCGTTTCATTTTGCTCGTGTGGGTGGCAGGGCACTCACGTTTGGGTGATCAGGTTGTTGGTTGAATGGCATATTAATTTTGGTAGGTTGTAGTTGTGGTGAATAGTCACATATTAGACATAATTTTACACAACACATATGGCTCATTTGGAATTGAAGTTAAACGCCGCGTAAATAAGGATTGGTTATTATGTACCGCATGAGAATTATCATATTGAGGAAATCATAATTTTGAGAATGGAGTTTTTTTTGTTTTTGAATTGTATTGCGCCCACTTAACTGATGTATAATGTGTCACGGTGGAGGTACATTGGTGCAATGTCTTAGAGCCAAGGAATATTTAGGAGTGCATAAATAGTGACTTTGGTCTATCTCTTACTTAGCCTTGAAAAAGTCGCATGTACACTTAACAAGAGGCGACGAAACACGTGTTACTTGAAATTCACGTGTGCTAGGGAATCTGGTAAATAAGACACGGGAGTCACTTTTCGGTTACTACCAACTATATCACGCGGGCTTACCAGAGCCGGTTTTTTGACTTCACTTAGCATGGCGGAGCCAACAAACATATTAAGAACTACTATTTAGAGGACCACACGAAGACCGTCATAACGGCTTACTATTAGAAATAGCATAGCTGATTAACCGGCGTGATAACGATTTACAATATGGTCCACCATTCCTAAATAATAGAAACTATTGGTGGAGACCCGTTTTTCTTCAAAATAAGCCGTACAGATACCAGGACCATCCATTGTGATATAAACAACTCTTCTAAATGATTACAAGGGCAACAATTATGGATACTTTACCCATGGCCGATCTTTCCTAAACAATAGAAATTATTGGTGGAGACTCGTTATTCCTCAACACAAGTGGTACAGATATCAGGACCTTTCCTTGTGATTTAAACAGCTTTTCTAAAGCACTACAAGGGCAACAATCACGGATCTTATTTACAGAATCTTTTCGCACCTCTGAGCGCGTTTTTGAAATATCCTACAATCAATATTTCGTCTGGCAGAAGCATAATTGCATGTTGGACATTTAAATTGTTTTCCAGACTTATAATAAAAGCCCTGAGGAAGTCACTATATGTGACGAAACACGTGTCGGCTGTCATCCATTTGGATCAAGATTTGGAGAATATAAGTCTCCTATCCACGAACTAACAACTAGAACTAAATGTACTAGGGAGTTCTGATCTGTGTTTATGACTACGACTTTTCCTTTTTTGTAAAATTTCGAATTAAATTATTCTTTGTCATACATTTCTGTGAGGACCTAATCTGTTCCGTAGCCAGTTTCTCATTATTAATAATTTGTTCTCCGTTTCTTTGGCTAATAACCAATAAGAATAACAAATGTGACTCTAGAGTGCCGGGATATCTTTGTGTAAAGAATCTGGTAAATGCTTTGGTTGCAGCTTAGGCCGCAGTATTAGAAGAGGTGGGTGGTTCTCTCCTCCTTGTAGCACCGTATTACACTTTTTCATATTAGGATAATTTAGTGAATATTTCCAGCTGCGCTTTCCCTATACCCAATACCACTATTCTCCTGTGCTTTAGGTTTTCCTGTGTGTTGGCTGAGCTAGAGAGCCCAATATCTACATCTAAACACATTGTAAAACAAAAAGTATGGATTCTGTTGGGTAACATTTGATGCCCCCTGGTCGTGTTTTGGGTCTGTTGTGTTGCAGGTGCTAGGCCCAGCCACACAAGTGGGAGACAAGGCACTACAGAATAGTAGAACATTTGTTATTATCAATAGGATTTCTTTGTATTTATGCACTTCCAAATGTAAGTCAGTGTATAAGAAAGAAGACATTTTGAAAAATGCCCTCTGAAACACATGCTAGTATGGGTACCTACAAAATCTGAGATGTACAATTAACCACTGTTCCTTAACTCAGAATCTTTTGTACATTTCAATAATACATAGGCTTCCTTCATGCCCATTTTGATCTCTTTATATTTTACCATATGCACTGCTCTGCACTCAATACACAATGAAAAACTATTGTAAGCTGCAGCTTAGTTGTTGGCTCTGGGTACCTTGGGTTCTTGGAGAACCTACAAACCCTATATATCCGAGTGACCAGGAGCGTCTAGCAAACGTACTGGTGTATTGTTTTTATAAATCAGGTACTGTGACAAGAAATTACAGGTACAAATGTTGTCACAAATGGCGGTTTTTTCCTACCCATTTTCTACATTTTTTATTTCAACAGTTACTTTTTTGGGGGAAAACCTTGTGGATCCACACAAATGACCCCTTGCTGAACTTCAGAATGTTGTCTACTTTCCAGAAATGTATAGCTTTCCAGCTTCACCCATGTATTTCACACTTATTACCACCACAAACTGGAAGCAGGTTGAAAGCACTAAAATGTGGAAAAATTAGTTACCTCCTAGAAGAATGCCAAAATTGTGGGGGAAAAATAGGTTTTTTAATGCATGTTCCATAAAGCTGGGAAGTCTGTGATTTTAGCACAGCAAACTTTTCGTTGATGCGATTTTTTTTTGTGGATCACTCTTTTCCAATGTTTCACCCAAAAACTCTACATTTAGCTATATTTTGGCAATTTGCTCAGTCCCCTCCTGGTGAATCCACAAACCCTTTTAGGATCCCTGTAATACTGGGAAAAAAGTATCAAAATTTAGAGTGGATTAATTATGTGGAAAAAATGTTAGGGAGGTCTAAGTGTAAAGTACCCCAAATAGCAACAACAAATACCACTGGGGGTAAAAAAGCCTAAGCAGCTAAAGGGTTAATTGAGATCTAGCACGTCCAAAAAAGCATATGTTGGCAATGTGATGTAGCCGACCTATTTAATATACGGAAACAGGAGATGTCTTCAAATAGTGCATCTTCTGGCAAACAAGCATGTACTTACTGTCAATGTCTGCTTTCTTGAAGACCTCGAAGGCGTCTGTATGGCTCAAAAGGATACCCACATTTTTCAAGCTGTTTTCAAAGTCGCGTAGGGACATCTTACCCTCACGATTGCTTCTAAATGCTTCAAAGGCTGCACGGAAAGCTGCAGGAAGCACACAACATCAGTGTAGTTAACTCTGCAACAGTCAGAGAAGGAATTGAGAATTATGGACGACAGGAGTATTTTTCATTCGGTGAACAAAGACAGTTCGAATAACTTTACGCACTGGGTGCTTTTCAGATTCTGAACTTTAGAATATTCTAGAACTATTCAGGGGGGCAGTTTGCAAGATCATAACTGATAGTGAGACAATATTGTAGATCTCATAACCGGAAAAGCATACCCATGCTTGACGATTGCTTCTACAGGTCTGTAACTTTCAGTCTCAAACATGCTTACCTTCAAGCCTTCCCCTGGTTCGAAAATCCACGTTTACCATGAAGAATCCGATAAGATTTTGAAAAAAATCTAGGCAATACAAATTTGCGAATCTACATAGGATAGCCATGCTGGTAAACAGATGCTGTTGTTATGCAGTTTAAAGGTACTCAGTTTGAAGACTTCGGAGCGTTAGATGATTGACTTGATAAGATACACACAGTCAGAGACAAAGGGCCTGATGTAAAGTTTGGTGGACGGGTCACTCTGTCACAAACATGGCAGACAGCCCATCCACCTTATTACAAGTGCATCATATCATATGGTGGAATAGGTGTCTTGGTTGTCAAACTATTCAGTTTTACATGCATGCAACAAAAAAGAAC
Organism: Triturus cristatus; assembly: GCF_964204655.1. Taxonomy (NCBI): domain Eukaryota; kingdom Metazoa; phylum Chordata; class Amphibia; order Caudata; family Salamandridae; genus Triturus; species Triturus cristatus. The sequence continues at coordinate 818,761,372 of NC_140579.1, read as the reverse complement.
AAGTTATTTTCCTCCGATAATGCTCTTTCCGGTGGATACTCTAACTCCAGATTCCTCACCTTGTGAATATTTCCAGGCACCAGACTGGATCCCGAAACTCAAAAAGCAGAGCCCCTGCATGCCGCTAAGTGGCACTGGATGACTTTGTATCGATTCCGTTCCACTCCTGAGGTGAAGCGTGGGGCTGTGTATAAGTGCCACCCATGCACTGACATCTGTTTTCTTCACAAGCTTGTCTGCACCAAGATGCAGGACTCAAACAAATTGGAAAAAACTGTGCGCAGATTCCTAAACTGGGACCTTCTTAGTTGGAAAGGAAACCATTCCACAGAACGGGGATGTGGGAGGACAGAAATGAATCTGCGGTTGGAGTATCCACCAGAAAAAGCGTTACTGAAGGTAAGTAAGTTGTTCTTCTGATGGATACTTCTAACCACGGATACCTCAACTTGTCAATGAATACCAAATCTGTATCTCTCTAGGTGGCGGGTCTGTGGAATGGCTTAGACTAAAAGGTCCTGCAGCACTGAACAGGCAAAATGCCTATCCTGGGGGACATGACTGTCAATGCAAGAGTGCATCATGAATGTGTGCACTGATACCACATAGAAGCCTGACAGATATCAAGGACAGGCACTCCATGTGCCAATGCGGTAGCAGCAGTCTTGGCTCTGGCGGAATAAGCCTTCAGATGTTCTTGAGGCTCCTTCTTAGCCATTACATTGCAGAACTTAATAAAGAGGACTATCCACTGTGAGATGGCCCACATCTGCGCTGCCTTGCCCCATATAAACACATTAAGAGCTTTGGTGAGACTGACGTAAAAATTCAGCGCTCTCTAGGGTCCAAGCAATCAAAGCAGGTCTCTATTCCTCTGTTGAGGGACGAGATGGAGCAAGAAGGTCAAAAGAGTGATGTCTTTGCAATTTAAAAAAAGAAATCACCACCTTCGGCAGGAATGCAGCTCTAGTCTATAACACCAGTTAGTTCAGAAAAAAGGTGGCATAACATGGCTGGACCGAGAGAGGGCCTGAAGCTTACTCACATGGCATGCTGATGTTATTGTAATAAGAAACCATCAAGCGTTATCTACCATTAGATAATATCCCTCTGGGCGCTACGGAGATGGATCGCGTTGGCGAGATTTACATTTTGTAGGTAGGGTTCAACCAATGAGGTAAGACCAGTCTTGCCTCAAAAGTTGCAAACGTACTTTATTTGTCTCATGAAAGATAAATTCAAATAAACGATAAGGAACAACATCCTGATGCGGTTGGATTTCTTTTAGATATGATCCCAATGCATTTTGGGCTCACTGGGGGCCGTTCATCAGGGGAATCTAGACAGCAAAATAAACTGGTGTCAAAATGAGGGACCACGTCAATGGGAACATTATATTCATGTACCTAGTGGGTTAGTAAATGGTGCCCAAGGTGAACAAAAAGATGAAAGAAAGAAATCATCGGCTATGATCAGTTCTACAGTAGCGTGCATAATATGTTCTATAGACATGGTAAAATAGGAGAAAAGGGGTGCACCTTCTCGTCCTAATTTTCCCCACATACGCGGTTATTATTGTCCAACACATTTGCTTTTTCTTTCTAATTGCACTTGTATTTCTTTTCACTACACTAGTGTTCTGTTAAAATTCTAGACACACAGTGACTGAACATTCCAAACGGGAGATTTAAAGCAATGTTACACATCGAGATCATGCTTTTCTCCTTGGGCTCTGGGATACCGTAATTTTGACGTTATTTTGGCATTTTTAGTTCTCCAGTTCAGGGAATAGATTCCCCTGAGGTGTGTGTGAGAAGTTGGCCTGATGTATGATGTCACTAGTTCTAGTGTACACCTTATATCAGTCCAAATACCCTTATGGTGATTGGTTGTAAAGTCAACCTTATAGACCAGCTATCCTAGTGGTAGCATGGACAAGAGCAGTCTTAGGCTAAACTCTGAATGGCATGTGAAGCCAGCTGTGATACCATATATAATCCCTTGAATACCAAATGAAAGGACACCACAACAGATATATATATAAAATAAAGTGTATTTATTCTAGTCAAACCCTCAGCACTCTTTATGAGATTAGAGGTAAGTACAACACAGTCTTATTTAAGCATACATTAAGTCACACAGGTAAGTAATACAGTTAGGCCCTAGGGGCCACGCAAACCATATACTAAGTAAGTGGTATAAGGACCACTGTCACGGAAATAGAATAGGCCTAGGCCTAGGGAATCGCTGGGGCTACACTACACTAGCTTTAGTTAGGAAGTGGGAGGCCCACGGGATTCGTGTGCAGAGTGGAAACACTCACGCGTAATGCGTAAAAGTCACTAGCAATAGTACAGTTTAGAAAACGATAGATTTAGGACACTTCCGGAGTAGCTAGGAAGTCGAGACTGGAAAACTAGACACTAGGATAGTCACTATCCTGATGAGCACCGGAGTACCCAAGTTACCTAGCCCACAGGCTGCGGGTGCATAGGGGTGAAGTTGCGTCGGTTTTCGTCGTCGACTCCTATGGATGCCTGAAGAAAGATGCTGACAGGCAGTCAGTGAAGAGTGTCCGGTGGATCCCAAGGCTGGGATCAAGAAGAGAGGAGACCTGCAAGCAGAAGGGACAGAGTCAAGGTCACTAGCCAGTGACCACGTGGAACCAGGAAGGAACCAGGCGATGTCGTGAAGATTGCAGGTGAAGGTGAAGCTTGTCGCTGCAGCCAGGAGGACCAGGAAGCGTCAAGGACGACCAGGACCAGGAGGCGAGCTGTCCCACGAAGGCTCTTGCTGTCGGCGGCGTCGAAGTTGGACTAGGACTCACCAAGCCTTGGCAAGCGGAACCCACGAAGAACGGAGGACTTGCTTCTGGTGCAGACCAGGAAGGTCTGGGGTGCTTCTTCTTTGCAGAGAAGCGGGAGCCAGTCTGGAGGAGCCAAACCAGCACAGAAGATTTCAGGGTGCGTCGTCACAAAGGCCACTAGCCAGCGGGCAAGCAACCGGACAGACGCGGCAAGCAGGAAAATGCAGAAGGGCCCCACGCAGGACTCGTGGAGTGTGGGGGGCTGATCTTCGGTGCAGATGATGCTTGGGGTTGGGGCTTTTCAATCCCCGGTGCACAACTTCGAGGGTGCCTCAGAAGCTGCGTTTGAAGTTACTAGCCACTTTTCCCAGGTAGCCGGTCCCACGTCGCTCGTCGCCTCCACGGATCTCAGCTCTGCTGTGGATGTGGATCAGGGTCGGAGAAGTCTGGAAGTCAAGGCTCTGGTCGGGCTCTGCAGTCGGTTCCTCGTAGAACGTGGGCAAAGCAAAGGGTAGTCTCTTGATGGTGCCTGTTTGCACAGGGTAGCCACTCCTTGGCCACAAGGGAGATTCTTCAGTCTTCTTCTTTCGTCGAATGTCGAAGGCCCAGAGTTTCTGTTCAAGTTTGCAGGTTCAGGATAATCTAAAGTCTTGAGGCCCAACTCCCACTCTTATACTAATCTGGGGGGCTGGGATACCTGCTAGGTCACGCCTTATGGGTGGGACCTGGGAGGGGGTGGTTACACCCACTTCCCTTTGTCCAGTTTCGCGCCAGAGCTGGGGCTGGAGTGCCCCAGCGCCGGTTTGAACTGGACTATGCAAGGAACACCTTGTGTGCCCCAGGCATGTCTCATTCCTTTCAGTCCACCCTGCCCCAATACACTAAAGGCTGTCTGGGGAGGTGCTAGCACCTCCCCAAGCAGGAAACCTATTGTCCAGGCCTCCCTGGCTGGGATCACTCCCAGCTGCAGGAGGTCAGACTTGTGTCGTGGCAGCAGCATCCATTTTGTGATGCTGAGGCTTTGGTCAGAGGCTAACAGTGAAGTATGATTTTAACATGTCTTTCCCTCTAGAAGGGGGGAATAATATCCTCATGTCCAGAAATGGCATGGGGGTATTATTCCACAGTGTTAGACACCTTACACGACATGTTTCGATAAAGCCAAACCATAGTTACCATAACCGTCTAAGATTATAAGGCACTTTAAGAGTATATGGTAGGCTATATCATAGAACAGCTATAAGGACATGGTTCCGAAAGCTGCAGACAGGCTCAGCTCATGCTAGAGCACCATCTCACATGTTACCAAGCACTCTGCCTCCAGGATTGTTAAGGCCTGCCATAGGAGTGACTGATAGGTACACATGTGTCTATATGTAAGTTAGGTATAGGAATACTACACCTAAGCAAGGGGTGATTACACGACCTTGCCCCAGCTGAGTGATCAGCCAGTTGTGTCAAAATGGAAGGCCAGGCCAGGGGTGGCATAATACATGCTGCAGCCCCTGGTAGGCCTAGGGTACACCTATGCCCTGGGTACCTAGGGTACACTGTACAGGGGCCAATAAGGTGATCCTATCCAAATGGGTTATGCACCTAAAGTACATAGTATTAATTTAGAGAGAGAACAGCAGGGCTGTGGGTCTGATTAGCAGGCCCACAGCCACATCTAAGTCGAAAACCAGTAGAGCAAAAGCAAAAAGTGGGGGTGAACATAGAAAGCAGACCCTACTCTCCTACACAACCCCCCCCCCCAAACTTAGGGACATTAAACTAACCTTGACCAGTTGAGTCTTCATGTTCTAAGTGGAAATATCTGAAGAGTCCATCTGCATTGGCATGGTCAGTCCCAGGTCTATGTTCCACTGTGAAGTCCATCCCCTGTAGGGAAATGGACCACCTAAGAAGTTTGGGATTTTCACCCTTCATCTGATTTAGCCACAAGAGGGGCTTATGGTCTGTCTGAATCTTGAAGTGAGTGCCAACCAAGTATGGCCTCAGCTTCTTCAGGACCCAAACCACAGCAAAGGCCTCCCTCTCAATAGCTGACCAACGTTTCTCTCTAGGGGTCAGCCTTCTACTTATAAAAGCAATGGGCTGGTCCTGACCATCTACATTCAGTTGTGAAAGAACAGCTCCCACACCTAACTCAGAAGCATCTGTCTGGACAATGAACTCTTTGGAGTAGTCTGGACTTTTCAGAATAGGTGCACTGCACATGGCCTGCTTCAGGTCATCAAATGCTTTTTGACAGCTTACTGTCCACTGAACTTTCTTTGGCATCTTCTTGGAGGTCAAGTCATTAAGTGGTGTCACTATGGACCCATAGTTCTTAACAAACTTTCTGTAGTACCCAGTCAGGCCCAAGAAAGCTCTGACCTGAGTCTGGGTAGTTGGAGGAGTCCAGTCCTTTATGGTCTGGATCTTGCTCTCCAGTGGTTGAACCTGACCCCCACCAACTAGGTGGCCCAGGTATACAACCTTGCTCTGCCCTATCTGGCACTTAGTGGCCTTGATAGTGAGGCCTGCCTTTTGCAGGGCCTCTAAAACATTCCTCAGGTGGACCAGGTGATCCTCCCAGGTGGAGCTAAAGACAGCAATATCATCAAGATAAGCTGCACAATAATCATCCAACCCAGTAAGGACTTGATTCACCAACCTTTGGAAAGTGGCAGGTGCATTCTTCAAACCAAAGGGCATTACCACAAATTGATAATGTCCTCCTGGGGTCGAGAAAGCAGTTTTGGCCTTTGCACTCTCAGCTAGTCTGATTTGCCAGTAGCCTGCTGTCAGGTCAAATGTGCTCAAAAACTTAGCAGCTGCCAGTCTGTCAATGAGCTCATCTGCCCTAGGTATTGGGTGGGCATCTGTCCTAGTGACAGCATTGAGACCTCTGTAATCCACGAAAAACCTCATCTCTCTCTTACCATGTTGGGTGTGAGGTTTTGGCACAAGAACTACAGGACTAGCCCAAGGGCTCTCTGAAGGTTCAATGACTCCCAGCTCCAACATCTTTTGTACCTCAACTTTTATGCAGTCCCTGACATGGTCAGGTTGCCTGTAGATTTTACTCTTCACAGGCAGACTGTCACCAGTGTCCACCTCATGGGTGCACCAGTTTGTCTGACTTGGGGTCAGAGAGAACATATGTCTGTAGGATTGCAGAACTTGTCTGCAGTCCTGTTGCTGATGGACAGTGAGGCTGTCAGAAAAGACCACACCATCAACTGAGCCATCATCAGGGTTCTGAGTCAACAGGTCTGGGAGAGGGTCACTCTCTTCCTCCTGCCCCTCATCTGTAGCCATGAGTAGCCCCATGTCTGCCCTGTCAACATATGCCTTCAATCTGTTGACATGAAGCACCCTGTGGGGGCTTCTGGGAGTCCCAAGGTCCACCAAGTAGGTGACTTCTCCCTTTTTCTCAACAATAGTGTGGGGCCCAGACCATTTGTCTTGGAGTGCTGCTGGGGCCACTGGCTCCAACACCCACACTTTCTGTCCTGGCTGGTAAACAGTCAGTACAGCCTTTTGGTCATGCCAAGCTTTTTGGAGTTCTTGGCTTGCCTCAAGGTTTTTAGAAGCCTTCTTCATATACTCTGCCATCCTGGAGCGGAGACCAAGTACATAATCCACTATGTCTAGTTTGGGTTGTCTGAGAGGTCTCTCCCATCCTTCCCTCACCAAACACAGGGGTCCTCTTACAGGATGCCCAAACAAAAGCTCAAAAGGGCTGTAGCCAACCCCCTTTTGTGGGACCTCTCTGTAAGCAAACAGAAGGCAGGGTAAAAGGATGTCCCATCTTCGCCTAAGCTTGTCTGGTAATCCTTTTATCATTCCCTTTAGGGTCTTGTTGAATCTCTCAACAAGCCCATTGCACTGTGGGTGATAGGGTGTGGTGAACTTGTAGTTAACACCACACTCCTTCCACATTGCAGTCAAGTATCCTGACATGAAGTTGGCACCTCTGTCAGAAATGACCTCCTTTGGAAAGCCCACTCTGGAGAATACTCCAAGCAGGGCCCTTGCCACAACAGGAGCTGTTGTGGTCCTCAGGGGAATTGCTTCTGGGTACCTGGTGGCATGGTCCACTATCACCAGTATGAATCTGTGCCCAGATGCTGTTTGTGGGTCCATTGGTCCTCCAATATCTATGCCCACTCTTTCAAAGGGGACGCCCACCACAGGTAGTGGTATGAGGGGGGCCTTTGTGGTACCACCTGATTTGCCACTGGCTTGGCAGGTGACACAGGAGCGACCAAAACTCCTTAGTATCTTCTGACATATGGGGCCAGTGAAAGTGAGGGACAAGCCTGTCCCAAGTCTTGTTCTGGCCTAAATGTCCTGCAAGGGGAATATCATGGGCCAAGGTAAGAAGGAAGCCTCTGAACTTCAGTGGTATGACCAACCTCCTGGATGCACCAGGCTTGGGGTCTCTAGCCTCTGAATACAGTAGCCCTTCATCCCAATACACTCTATGGGTACCTTGAGCATTCCCTGCAGCCTCAGCAGCAGCCAGCTGTCTGAGGGGTTCAAGAGAGGGGCAGTCTAATTGAGCCTGCCTCAGATCTGCCCTTGAAGGTCCCCCTGTCCCAAGAAACTCAACCTGATCAGGTTCAAGTTCTTCTAGGACAGTTCCTTCAGGGCTCTCAGAATCATCCTCCTGGGAGGGCTGATCCACCACCTGAGGCAGGGGGGAAGGCACAGCCTTAACCCTACTGCTCTTTCTCTTGGGTTGTGACTGGTCCATAGTTTCAGGATCCAGCACTTGTTCAGTGGTGCACTTTTTGGCCTGTGACCTGGTCACAGCAAGGACATGTGCATCTATCCCCAGCATTTCTGCATGGGTCTGAACTAACAACAACTTTCTTGAGGCCAGTTACCCCTCCCCAGGAGAAGTTAACAATAGCCACACTATGGGAGGTAGTGGCATTGCTAGCGTTGGTCACTAGGTAATTCTCACCTAGTATGATCTGTCCAGGGTCCACAAAAGCAGGTGTCACCATTGTGACACTAGCCCCAGTGTCCCTGTAGGCCTGAGCCATTCTTTGGTTGATAAAAGGAGTCTGTCTGTACTTGCCCAGGTTACTGGGGCCTACAGTAGAGGACAAAGCTAAGTCCCCATCACAGATCAGAACAGCCTGAGTAGGTACTCTGACTAGGCCAGAATCCTCCTCAGTTCCCAGGGTTAACCCTACTACACCCTTTTGCTGGGAACCACCACTTACAGCTGAACTAGGGGGTACAGTTGCCTTAGGGGCAATGGTGGCTGGGGGCTTATCCTTTTTGGTGCACTCACTAAACCAATGTGAGTTGGACTTACAATAGTTGCACCATGGTTTCTTTTGGCCATCTTTCTTTTTATCCTTTTTGGGACCACCCTCCCCCTGAGCCTTTTGGGGGCCTGGTGAAGACTTCTGGTCTTTTTGTTTCTGATCATTACCCTTCTGGTCTGCCTTTTTCTGATCACCGCCCTGGTTCTGTTTTTTCTGCTTAACTCTAGTCCTGACCCATCTATCTGCCTTCTTTCCCAATTCTTGGGGAGAAGTCAGATCAGAATCAATCAGGTGTTGATGCAATAGCTGGTTTTGACAGTTGTTAAGTATTTGTTCTCTCATGATCAAATTATACAATCCTGTATAGTCCTTAACCTTACTTCCCATTAGCCAGCCTTCCAGAGCCTTAGTGGCACAATCTACAAAGTCAGTCCAGTCCTGAGTCTGTGTCTTCTGGGTATCCCTGAACAACAACCTGTATTGTTCAGTGGTTAGGCCAAACCCATCAATCAGAGCACTCTTCAGGACAGTGTAATTATCTGCATCCTCATCACTAACTGTGAGGAGCTTGTCTCTAACTTTCTCAGAGAAGGAGAGCCACAAGATAGCTGCCCACTGACTTTGGGGTACCTGCTGTACTTTGCAAGCTCTCTCCAAAGCAGTTATCCATTTGTGGATGTCATCCCCACACTTGTAGGGAGGGACAATCTTGCTCAGGTTTCTATTATCATAGTGCCTGTCTCTATCCTTAGGGATATTGCTGCCACCAGTGGGTTCTGACCCACTTAACTTTTGCTCTCTAGCCAGAGCAAGCTTCTCCTTGGCAAGGGCAAGTTCTTCCCTCTGAATCCTCAGATTAGCGTCCCTCATTCTGGCTTCATGTTCCTTTCTCTCAGGGGAAGTCATTCCTCTGTGAGCGGAAACACTAGAGATGCTAGAGACATGGGAGTGGATGGATTCCCTTGAAGGGGATCTGTCCTTCCTGCTTCTCTGTGTAAGCCTACTTGGGGGTCTGTATGGGGGAACCCCATGCAAACTCCCATGTAAGCTTAGGTTAGCCTGGCTAAGTCTTCCTACTTGGCCCTGGCTGTCTACCTCTTCATCTGAAGTCCCATCTGACTCCTCTGTGGTGGGTAGACCCTCCTCTGTACCTAGGGTACCTGCCTGAGAGGCCTTAAGAGCATCATACTCCTCTAGGAGTTGTCTTAACTGAAGGAGGGTAGGGTTTGCACCCTGTTTTATTCCTCTGGAGGTACACAATTGTCTCATCTCCTGGAATGTTAAGGTATCATATCTAGAGGGGGTCTTCTGCAGACCTGACCCTCCTGAGAGAGCATCTACTTGATCTCCTCTCAGAGACATGATCTAGTGAGGGTGTGGTGTGTGCACCTACCTACACTAGTTGTTTCTACTAAACCTCTCTGGTAGTTGTAGTCAGGGTGTGTTACTCCCTTCAACCTACAACTACTAAGTCCAGTAGGACTTAAGTATTATAATCTATGTTATATGTACCTAGACAATATCTGTGTGATCTTTCAATTTAGTATCTCAAGATTACAATGGTATTACAACAGCAAGCTCAGATCCCAACCGCTGCTCACCAATGTGAGAAGTTGGCCTGATGTATGATGTCACTAGTTCTAGTGTACACCTTATATCAGTCCAAATACCCTTATGGTGATTGGTTGTAAAGTCAACCTTATAGACCAGCTATCCTAGTGGAAGCATGGACAAGAGCAGTCTTAGGCTAAACTCTGAATGGCATGTGAAGCCAGCTGTGATACCATATATAATCCCTTGAATACCAAATGAAAGGACACCACAACCGATATATATATAAAATAAAGTGTATTTATTCTAGTCAAACCCTCAGCACTCTTTATGAGATTAGAGGTAAGTACAACACAGTCTTATTTAAGCATACATTAAGTCACACAGGTAAGTAATACAGTTAGGCCCTAGGGGCCACGCAAACCATATACTAAGTAAGTGGTATAAGGACCACTGTCACGGAAATAGAATAGGCCTAGGCCTAGGGAATCGCTGGGGCTACACTACACTAGCTTTAGTTAGGAAGTGGGAGGCCCACGGGATTCGTGTGCAGAGTGGAAACACTCACGCGTAATGCGTAAAAGTCACTAGCAATAGTACAGTTTAGAAAACGATAGATTTAGGACACTTCCGGAGTAGCTAGGAAGTCGAGACTGGAAAACTAGACACTAGGATAGTCACTATCCTGATGAGCACCGGAGTACCCAAGTTACCTAGCCCACAGGCTGCGGGTGCATAGGGGTGAAGTTGCGTCGGTTTTCGTCGTCGACTCCTATGGATGCCTGAAGAAAGATGCTGACAGGCAGTCAGTGAAGAGTGTCCGGTGGATCCCAAGGCTGGGATCAAGAAGAGAGGAAACCTGCAAGCAGAAGGGACAGAGTCAAGGTCACTAGCCAGTGACCACGTGGAACCAGGAAGGAACCAGGCGATGTCGTGAAGATTGCAGGTGAAGGTGAAGCTTGTCGCTGCAGCCAGGAGGACCAGGAAGCGTCAAGGACGACCAGGACCAGGAGGCGAGCTGTCCCACGAAGGCTCTTGCTGTCGGCGGCGTCGAAGTTGGACTAGGACTCACCAAGCCTTGGCAAGCGGAACCCACGAAGAACGGAGGACTTGCTTCTGGTGCAGACCAGGAAGGTCTGGGGTGCTTCTTCTTTGCAGAGAAGCGGGGCCAGTCTGGAGGAGCCAAACCAGCGCAGAAGATTTCAGGGTGCGTCGTCACAAAGGCCACTAGCCAGCGGGCAAGCAACCGGACAGACGCGGCAAGCAGGAAAATGCAGAAGGGCCCCACGCAGGACTCGTGGAGTGTGGGGGGCTGATCTTCGGTGCAGATGATGCTTGGGGTTGGGGCTTCTCAATCCCCGGTGCACAACTTCGACGGTGCCTCAGAAGCTGCGTTTGAAGTTACTAGCCACTTTTCCCAGGTAGCCGGTCCCACGTCGCTCGTCGCCTCCACGGATCTCAGCTCTGCTGTGGATGTGGATCAGGGTCGGAGAAGTCTGGAAGTCAAGGCTCTGGTCGGGCTCTGCAGTCGGTTCCTCGTAGAACGTGGGCAAAGCAAAGGGTAGTCTCTTGATGGTGCCTGTTTGCACAGGGTAGCCACTCCTTGGCCACAAGGGAGATTCTTCAGTCTTCTTCTTTCGTCGAATGTCGAAGGTCCAGAGTTTCTGTTCAAGTTTGCAGGTTCAGGATAATCTAAAGTCTTGAGGCCCAACTCCCACTCTTATACTAATCTGGGGGGCTGGGATACCTGCTAGGTCACGCCTTATGGGTGGGACCTGGGAGGGGGTGGTTACACCCACTTCCCTTTGTCCAGTTTCGCGCCAGAGCTGGGGCTGGAGTGCCCCAGCGCCGGTTTGAACTGGACTATGCAAGGAACACCTTGTGTGCCCCAGGCATGTCTCATTCCTTTCAGCCCACCCTGCCCCAATACACTAAAGGCTGTCTGGGGAGGTGCTAGCACCTCCCCAAGCAGGAAACCTATTGTCCAGGCCTCCCTGGCTGGGATCACTCCCAGCTGCAGGAGGTCAGACTTGTGTCGTGGCAGCAGCATCCATTTTGTGATGCTGAGGCTTTGGTCAGAGGCTAACAGTGAAGTATGATTTTAACATGTCTTTCCCTCTAGAAGGGGGGAATAATATCCTCATGTCCAGAAATGGCATGGGGGTATTATTCCACAGTGTTAGACACCTTACACGACATGTTTCAATAAAGCCAAACCATAGTTACCATAACCGTCTAAGATTATAAGGCACTTTAAGAGTATATGGTAGGCTATATCATAGAACAGCTATAAGGACATGGTTCCGAAAGCTGCAGACAGGCTCAGCTCATGCTAGAGCACCATCTCACATGTTACCAAGCACTCTGCCTCCAGGATTGTTAAGGCCTGCCATAGGAGTGACTGATAGGTACACATGTGTCTATATGTAAGTTAGGTATAGGAATACTACACCTAAGCAAGGGGTGATTACACGACCTTGCCCCAGCTGAGTGATCAGCCAGTTGTGTCAAAATGGAAGGCCAGGCCAGGGGTGGCATAATACATGCTGCAGCCCCTGGTAGGCCTAGGGTACACCTATGCCCTGGGTACCTAGGGTACACTGTACAGGGGCCAATAAGGTGATCCTATCCAAATGGGTTATGCACCTAAAGTACATAGTATTAATTTAGAGAGAGAACAGCAGGGCTGTGGGTCTGATTAGCAGGCCCACAGCCACATCTAAGTCGAAAACCAGTAGAGCAAAAGCAAAAAGTGGGGGTGAACATAGAAAGCAGTACGTGTCGTACCACCGTCTATATACACCCCAGTACGTTCAAGTTGTACCCCCACCCCTGTACGTGTCGTACCACCGTCAATGTACACCCCAGTACGTTCCAGTCGCACCCCCACCCCTGTACGTGTCGTACCACCGTCAATGTACACCCCAGTACGTTCCAGTCCTACCCCCACCCCTGTACGTGTCGTACCACCGTCAATGTACACCCCAGTACGTTCCAGTCGCACCCCCAACACAACCTCCTAAGTACGGAGCGCACCCCAGGCCCCAACATCACAACCGCATGTACGAGTCGTACCAAGCCACACACAAGGACAGCACCGTACAACCAAATGGCCCATGTACACACCGTACACACGCTCAAAACGCACGTACACAACCAGGACAAAACAAAACAACACAAGAATACACTATTCGAATGGCACAAAGCCACAAACATGGCCAACAAACACTAAAAAAACACATTCACTGACCTGCAACTGCCAAAAACAAACAGAGGCCCAAAACACCACCACTCCTTATAACACACCCACCCAAACTTCAAACACAGCCACACCCACCCATGGACCAATAAAAAGGGCCCACACACACAAACCATGAGCCTTTGCAACAGACTCACTGCTGCCAGACACCACAGAACCATACTACAAGCTTCACCACACCTTACACTTGCACACCTTCACACAACCACCTCCACAAACACCCCCTCATCACATTCACACACACACACCTGCACAACCACACCCACACACCCACAACCATCCACACACACCCCCCACCATCCACACCCACACCCCTCACCATGCCCACTAACAAGAATCCAAAGTTCAGTAACCGAGAGTTGGAGGTCCTTGTTGATGAAATCCTCAGAGTCGAGCCACAGCTCTTTGGAACATTGGTCAGACAGACCAGCATGGCAGCAAAAACAGCCATGTGGCAGACCATCGTCGATGCTGTGAATGCTGTTGCGGACACCAGAAGGACCAGGCAGGAATGCCAAGCCAGGTGGTACGATCTGCGGAGGAGGGTCCGAGCCAAGATGCTGGAGGAACACAACCAGGCCAACGCCACTGGAGGAGGGCCCTCCCGCAGACCCGTACACTACCAGCCCTGGGAGGAGAGGGTGATGGCCATACAGCCGGTGGAGGCAGTCGAAGGATTAGGAGGACTCCGAGACCCGGGTGAGTACATGAACAACGCACCTCACATGGGGGGGACCTCATCCACAACCAAAATCACTAACAGGCACGCAACCACCCCAACCTATCGCATGACTCAACCACACTCCATGAACACGCACATGCCACTGCCGCCACCATGCCCCATGCACCCAGCTGGACAATGTCAAGTCACAGGCCACAGAAGACACCAACACATGACAGCGAAACCCGGATGGCGGGAGGGTGGGCCCCAAAAATCACATAGTGCAACTCAGAAGCAGACAACAATGCCCTCTGCCCATATGGCCCAGGTCACAGCCAGACAAACAGTGTGTCCCCACACAGGAAAGACTCGCCAGCAAATGGCAGACGCCTTGCATCAACACATGGGGGTGAAGGCACTGTTTTGCACATGACAGCAGCTAATGAACAGCCAACACTGTGAAAGAGTGGCAGCACACACAACCACAGCAGCAGCGCACACACAGACACTACACCCAATGGGTGCCTGGAGATCAGAAACAAACTCACAGCAACAAGCCAAGGGCCATTCAAAGGACTGGAAAAAGTGTGTGTCTAGGAAGCTGGGCTGAGGTGACAGAGGGTGACACACAGAGGGAGGGAGAGGGGGACAGAGAGGGAGGGAGAGGGGGACAGAGAGGGAGGGAGACACAGGGACACGGACAGAGGGAGGAGGCTGACACACGGAGGGAGGGAGAGGGGGACAGAGAGGGAGGGAGACACAGGAAGACGGACAGAGGGAGGAGGCTGACACACAGAGGGAGGGAGAGGGGGACAGAGAGGGAGGGAGAGGGGGACAGAGAGGGAGGGAGACACAGGGACACGGACAGAGGGAGGAGGCTGACACACGGAGGGAGGGAGAGGGGGACAGAGAGGGAGGGAGAGGGGGACAGAGAGGGAGGGAGACACAGGGACACGGACAGAGGGAGGAGGCTGACACACGGAGGGAGGGAGAGGGGACAGAGAGGGAGGGAGACACAGGGACACGGACAGAGGGAGGAGGCTGACACACAGAGGGAGGGAGAGGGGGACAGAGAGGGAGGGAGACACAGGGACACGGACAGAGGGAGGAGGCTGACACACAGAGGGAGGGAGAAGGGGACAGAGAGGGAGGGAGACACAGGGACACGGACAGAGGGAGGAGGCTGACACACAGAGGGAGGGAGAGGGGGACAGAGAGGGAGGGAGACACAGGAAGACGGACAGAGGGAGGAGGCTGACACACAGAGGGAGGGAGAGGGGGACAGAGAGGGAGGGAGAGGGGGACAGAGAGGGAGGGAGAGGGGGACAGAGAGGGAGGGAGACACAGGGAGAGCAAATCAGCCGTGTGGTGTGTGGGAATGTCTGCTCGTCAGCAGGTAGACTGCGTGCATGTAGCCAAGGGTGGCCAGTGCCAGAACCCCCCCTCTTCACCATGGCAAAACACAGGGCCATGTCACAACCTGTTCACGAGCACAACGACAGCTACCTGCATTATATAAGTGTGTGGATCCACTCCATGTGCACATGTACAGTGCTACACGGAAGGCGCCAATGCATGGCTCGCCACACCTGCCCACTCCACTGCTGACTGCAGTCACACTTGACGCAGCAAGTAAGACTGTGCCACACATAGTTAAAGGGGCCAAAGTGGTGCCCAAGGGACACACCCATGCACAAGTGCACTGTGAGTGGAATGCAAGACAGATCCTAATTCCAAGAGGAAAAGTGCCAACTTTGAAACTGATGAAACATGGATGTTGCATGGACCAAAATTAACATTGTCTCTCTCACACACAGGTCAACGTCGTGGTTCACCCCCCAACACTGGGGGGGAAGACTCACAGGACCCGGATCTGCGGGAGCCCGATCCCACCGGCAGCGACGACTCTCACCACTCTGTGGACGACCCCGACCGACCTGGCCCCTCTGGTGTCCAACCACCTGCAGCACCTGCGTCAGGTACAACTGTGCCAACCACCACCCCCACTCCTGCCACATTCCAGGAGACACCCAGGATCCCTGCCCCACCACCACAATGCAGCCAGGCTGGCCAGGAGGGACACGGTGTCCCGGGCACCCAGGAGGAGGCAGGCGACAACGCCAATGCCACCCCTCAGGGGTCCCGGAGACCCAATGTACCCACAAGGGCAGGCCAGGTGCAAGTGGGCAGGGGTGGTGGGAGTGGAGGACGGCGGAGGCGCGAGCCTGACCAGTTGGCTGGGGAACCGGTATTTGCCCATGTCCGTAACATCATGGACACATACCGGCAGGACACCACGGGCATGGCCCAGGTTGTGTCCATCCTCGAGGGGATCAAGACCCAGCAGGCCCAGCAACATGCCTGTCTACTGCAACACCAACGTAGGATGGAGGACAGACAGGCTGAGCAAGTGACGGTGTTCCAGGGGATTCACGATACACTCCGTCGGATGGCCGACAACATGGGCAACCCTCCCTGTGCCAGACGGCGTAGAACATCACCACCCACAGGGAGGGAGGAGGAGGAGACATCCGACGGAGCATCCCAAACATCGTCACGGCCTGCTGCTGAGGGTCCCCGCAGGAGGCCGGGTCGTCCACGGAAAGGACCGTGAGGGTCGGCGCTACATCACCATCTCCCAGGACACCTGGCCTGGCACCTGGCCCACTGGAGCAACAGCATCACAGCATCAAGAGACATTCTCTGCCACATGGCCCTGCTGGTCACTGTCTGACCAATGTTGACAAAGACTATGGCATGGACTATGAGGATTTCCAATGGCAAGGACACCAACTCCCCTACTGAACTTTGGATTCCAAACTCCCGGAAAGCCCCTCACTTTATCCCACCCCCCCCCCCAAAATAAAAAATCACACCATGAAGAGAAGATGCCTGCTGGTTGCATTATTACCTTACATGTGTGTTGTAAAGTCTAAACATGCCTGAGCTCTCTTTTGACTCCAACCATCCACACCCTGGGGCCTGAGTCTGGCACAGGACACACGGGTCACAGTGTATTAGGCAAGACAGACATGGAGCACCATACACACCCGTGATGGGCCCAACCAGCTGAGGGGGTGGCCGCACAACCGTGCTGACAGACACATTGAGTACAGCAACAGTCATGCGCAGAGGTCAGGGATCATGTGGAGTGTCCTGGGGGGCACCCAGGTATGTGTAGACAGGTGGCAGAACCATGTCCTGCAAGCCTGAGTCCGGTGGATGCAGAGAATGGGGGCCTGGCCAACGTTGGATGCATGGGGATGGCACATGTCACAATACCCACACAGTCATGGACATCATGCCCAATACACAGTCTCAGCCCACACACACAGCTTGCATCTTGCTACTCGACACATCGACACATAGCCACTATTATCAGGGAAAACCATGCCAGACATGCTGGATGCACCGTGGCAACACACCAGCATTGACTGAGAAGAGGCACCTTGGAGGCATAGGGACACCTTTATTAGTCATGTTTTCGGGATTGCAGAGGTAACTTGAAGTACACATGAACACATCTTGTGGAGTAACATGTGGGTCCAACACTGGCACCCCCCTTCTGCAGCACAAATGCGTGTTAGCCATGGAACTGGCACACAATTGTCGGCTAACAGCTAAACACCCACAGCTGCTCACGGAGAGACTGCCATACACCATTGATCCGCTGATGTGGAAGTCCCACACCATGTCAAGCCAATGCTAACCGTATGTGTCCGAGGGCAGTGTCACACACATTGATGCCATCATCACAATCCACTATCCCATCACTTATGACTGTCAACCAGGCAGACCATCTATTCAGGTGTACACAGCTGCATGTCGTGTCCCATGGTGATGCTACATGGCTGCAGAGGAACCAAACATCGACAGGGGCAGTGTGCATACATCGTGAACAACTGCCACACCCAATACACCCCTGATGCATCCCTTACCCTATGGAGACTTCCAAACGTGTCCGTGCCTGTAACGCTGAGTCAGCCCACGATGACGTGTCCATGAGGAATAGCAGTGCCACAACAATGCAACCAGCAGACGGCATGCGCAAGTACCTGGGGAAGAGAGACACACAAGAAGTCAGCCACAAAAAGCACAGCCACTTGCATGTGCATTTACTCGACACATGTATGGATGACAACATGCTAGGTCACAATTATGACTGGGGAAATACAACCATCACTGCCACCATCACTCCAGTGACACACCCACACACACCTCTGACTCACGTGCCATACATGCAGGTGGAGACACACATCACAACACATGCCACACGGGGACCAATGCGTGCACACTCAGACACTGGTACTCACCACTAAGCAAAGAAGTCGCGTATGAGCTGAGTCCGGATGTCCTCTTGCGGCTCCACATCCTCCACATCACTAGCCCCATTGCCAAGCCCTTCGTCCTCCACGGGTGGATGGTCCTCGTCATGTTGATCCAGGATGAGTGGCACAGCTTTCTCAACTGCCATGTTGTGCAGCATGCAGCAGACCATGAAGATTTTGCAGACCTTCGCAGGGGCATATGGGAGCGCGCCGCCGGTCTTGTGGAGGCACCGAAATCGGCTCTTCAGCAGGCCAAACGTCCTCTCTATCACTCGCTTTGTCTGGCCATGGGCGGTGTTGTAGCGGAGCTGGGCCGGCGTGATGGGGTTGCAGAGAGGTGTGACCAGCCATGGCATGTTGGGATAGCCAGCGTCCCCTACATGGGAAGCACATGGACATCGTTAAAAGTGGTGAAGCGGTCGTGCTGGTAGGCTATGCAAAATACAGGACAGACAGACTGTACCCACCAACAACACATGCTCTTTCGTTGCGCAGCTGCATCATCATTTCAAGCATCCTGCTACGCCTCATGATGTAGGCATCGTGTGCTGATCCTGGAAAACGAGCACAGACATGTGAAATCACCATGTTGGACTGACACACCACAAGGGCATTGATGGAGTGGTAGTGCTTCCGATTGCGGTACGCCACCTCCCGTGCGTGTGGTGGTACCAAAGCTACATGTGTCCCATCTATGGACCCAATGACATGGGGCATCCCTCCCAGGGCATAGAATCCACGCTTGACCGCAGTCAACTGTTCAGGGGTTGGGAACTTGATGAAGTCATCCAGGTGAATCAACATGGCCTCTAAGAAATCATGCAGCACACGGCAGAACATGCTCTGGGACATGCCACCAACATGAGCTATGGTATATTGAAAGGTACCCGTGGCAAGAAAATGTAGGGCAGCCATTACCTTCAGCTGGGGTGTCAGTGCCGTAGGATACCTGTGCTGCGGTTGCAGGTGTGGTGCCAGTCTCGCCGTCAACTCCAGAATCAACGGTTGGGGGAAGCGGTAGCACCGGATGCTGTCATTCTCCCGCATGGCAGCCAAGTCCGGAATTGGTCGGGCAAGAGGCGGCGCTCTGCAGTAATTTGGAAGTGACAAGGAAGAGTGAGTGCACTACGACAACAATTCATATGTACTGAGCACATGTTAATCTGTCAATACACATATGCTACATAGGGAGTCAGGTATGTGCTACATGCCCAGGACACGTATGGCTGCAAGGTGACACTCCTACCAAGACCCAGCCACACACGGAGATTGAGAACCTCCCCATGCCATGCCATGGGAATAGCTGTGTCCCAGTGCAAGTGAACAGCCAGACGCAAGACAGGAGTGACATACGCCCACACATCAGCAGAAGTAGGATGCCGATTGCAGAGACTGGTAGCGGAACACTAGAACCACAGGTCACATGACATTACACTAGGACAGCCCACACACCTTGCCATGAAGGTGCACATGTCATGACTCACCACACATTCATTGTGAGGATGCAGACATGTCCTTGTCACGCTACTCCGTGTCCCATGCATACATGTGCACCTCACATCCGATACCACATGTGGCATGGTGTGCGGAACAGTGTGCAATGTCAATCTACACACAGACACATGTTGGTTGCTGCAACAGCTGCAGCTTTTAAGGGTGCTCCAACATCAACCTGATGGGAAGCCCCCACACATACATGACATAGTCACATTGTGCACCGTGGGTAGTGACAAGTCAGGTGTGGTAACCCCTGTACCGGGCATCAGGGGACACTTCCGTGTGTTGGTGTCCGTGCCATGCCAGTGACGCTCACCCCAAGTGTGCAGTACGACATGCACACATGTCAAAGGAGTCAAGGGCATGCCTGGCACACATTGCACCGTCACACAGTACCTCTGTACACATCTCATCATACATCTGGTGCCTTCTCGACTCAGGAGTAATGTTCCACATCACAGCCTGTCACACCTGTGCCCCACACATGTAGTAATGCACAGACGATGCCTTGATGTCCATTCATGGACAAGTATGTCCATCCATGGACAAGTATGTCCGCCCTATCCCTACCTGTGTGCCGCCTGTCACCACTGTGATGTGTGAAAACCGCCGTACTGCTGCTAAGAGGGCCTGTGTACGTTCCCATATCACTATGGGAGTGCTGCCGTATGTGTACCCATCGTGATGGCGAGCGTACAGGCATGTGTACGGCCCGTACCACTACGAGTACGCATACGCAAGAACACCCATAGTGGTAGGGCCGTACGCACGCCTGTACGCTCCCTATCACTATGGGTGTCCTCGCGTATGCGTACTCGTAGTGGTACGGGCCGTACACACGCCTGTACGCTCCCTATCACT
Source organism: Triturus cristatus (assembly GCF_964204655.1). NCBI lineage: Eukaryota > Metazoa > Chordata > Amphibia > Caudata > Salamandridae > Triturus > Triturus cristatus. The sequence continues at coordinate 818,741,136 of NC_140579.1, read as the reverse complement.
ATGGGTGTCCTCGCGTATGCGTACTCGTAGTGGTACGGGCCGTACACACGCCTGTACGCTCCCTATCACTATGGGTGTCCTCGCGTATGCGTACTCGTAGTGGTACGGGCCGTACACACGCCTGTACGCTCCCTATCACTATGGGTGTCCTCGCGTATGCGTACTCGTAGTGGTACGGGCCGTACACACGCCTGTACGCTCCCTATCACTATGGGTGTCCTCGCGTATGCGTACTCGTAGTGGTACGGGCCGTACACACGCCTGTACGCTCACTATCACTACGTGTACGCATACGCGAGGACACCCATAGTGATAGGGAGCGTACAGGCGTGTGTACGGCCCGTACCACTACGAGTACGCATACGCGAGGACACCCATAATGATAGGGAGCGTACAGGCGTGTGTACGGCCCGTACCACTACGAGTACGCATACGCGAGGACACCCATAGTGATAGGGAGCGTACAGGCGTGTGTACGGCCCGTACCACTACGAGTACGCATACGCGAGGACACCCATAGTGATAGTGAACGTAGGCACGCGTGTACGGGCCGTTGCAATGCATTTGGGGTGCCCTAGGGCCCCGGAACGCACCGTACCTGTGTGTGAAGCTCCAAATTACATAGGGGACACATGAGGGACAAGTAATAAGGCCTACATGCATGCTGGTTGTCATGGAGACCAAGTTCAAATTTTGAATTTGTTCTGGAAGGTGCACAGCAAAAGTCAGTTGGAATTAATCTACTTTGTTGCAATGTGTTTGTGGGGCTGACATCATGCAGGAGAATAAAACCGATAGAGAACCCACAGACTGCTAGGTTTGAAGGGATTGGAGGAAACATAGGATGCAAATGTGAGTGACCAATCACTCTGTACTCCTGTGCATGAGATGGGCCAGCAAGGAGGGGTGGGTGCAGAGTCCTCCCAGCAGTGCCCTGAGACAGGAGGGGTGGGGGCCTATCACTCCCAGCAGTGCCCTGAGACAGGAGGGGTGGGTGCAGAGACCTCCCAGCAGTGCCCTGAGACAGGAGGGGTGGGGGCCTATCACTCCCAGCAGTGCCCAGAGACAGGAGGGGTGGGTGCCTATCACTCCCAGCAGTGCCCAGTCACAGGAGGGGTGGGTGCAGAGTCCTCCCAGCAGTGCCCTGAGACAGGAGGGGTGGGTGCAGAGTCCTCCCAGCAGTGCCCTGAGACAGGAGGGGTGGGGGCCTATCACTCCCAGCAGTGCCCTGAGACAGGAGGGGTGGGTGCCTATCACTCCCAGCAGTGCCCTGAGACAGGAGGGGTGGGGGCCTAACACTCCCAGCAGTGCCCAGAGACAGGAGGGGTGGGTGCAGAGTCCTCCCAGCAGTGCCCTGAGACAGGAGGGGTGGGGGCCTATCACTCCCAGCAGTGCCCAGAGACAGGAGGGGTGGGTGCCTATCACTCCCAGCAGTGCCCAGTCACAGGAGGGGTGGGTGCAGAGTCCTCCCAGCAGTGCCCTGAGACAGGAGGGGTGGGTGCCTATCACTCCCAGCAGTGCCCTGAGACAGGAGGGGTGGGTGCAGAGTCCTCCCAGCAGTGCCCTGAGACAGGAGGGGTGGGGGCCTATCACTCCCAGCAGTGCCCAGAGACAGGAGGGGTGGGTGCCTATCACTCCCAGCAGTGCCCAGTCACAGGAGGGGTGGGTGCAGAGTCCTCCCAGCAGTGCCCTGAGACAGGAGGGGTGGGTGCAGAGTCCTCCCAGCAGTGCCCTGAGACAGGAGGGGTGGGGGCCTATCACTCCCAGCAGTGCCCTGAGACAGGAGGGGTGGGTGCAGAGTCCTCCCAGCAGTGCCCTGAGACAGGAGGGGTGGGTGTGATGCACAGTGTGAGCCTGGCTCATTGATTGTGTAGTTGCCCTCATTCCACCTGTGTCCTTTCAATGGCACGTACTGCTTTTGGCCTTCCCCCACAGGATCATGTCCCTATGACAAAGTTGCAATGCGTTGGATGCACACTATGCCTTGTTGTAAACAGCAAATGTGTTCTAATCTGTGTCCCCGTGACATGTGCAAGGTGTATTGATGTAGTGTCACTTGTTCATCCTCACAGGTAGACGCCTCTGCCAAGGAGCAGATATGGCTGGACGCCGTCAGCGCCGTAAGGAGTGCGGATGGTCGGAGGCGGCACCTGTCCCAGGTGAGGAAACGCTGGCAGGATATCCGGTGCTGGACGCGGAGGATCGCACGGGTCCTGCTGGGGGACTCACCTGAGAGCCACAAGAACCGCGGGCGCCGCCGTCTCTCCCACATCCAGAAACGTGTGCTGGCGGTGGTCTTTCCTGACTTGGACAGGCGTCTACAGGACATGCAGCAGCCGGAAGGGGGTAGGTACATGTGTGTGTTTGTTGTGTTTCACCAGCATTTGTAAGTGCACTGTTCCATGGATACACTTCCAGGGTTTATGGTGCTGTGCAGATCCTGTTCCCCACAGTATTGCAGTGCTCTCCTGCCTCCCTTCCCCTCCTTGCAATGTGTTCCCTGGTCTGTGTGTAGTCACTCCATCACAAGGTTATGTAGCCTGACACCTTCTCCAAGTGTACAATGCCTGCAGCATCATGTGTGGGGGTGGTGTGTAACAGGTTTTGTGACCTTGCCTGTGCCCTGTCCAGTTCTGGACTTGTGGGTTCCATGTCAGTTGGCACTAATGCTGAGTCCAGACATGGGAGTTAATCTCTCGAGTGCCAGGCCTTCCAGCAGGCATGTCCCATGTGGTGGCCTGTGACATGATGTGCATGAGTGTGCGTTAGGCATAGTGCAGGGATGTTAGCGTGTGTTGCAGTCATTCCCATTCAGGAGCATGGAGTTGTGTGGCCACTACTGTCCCCAGGGGCATCTTTTCCTAGGTATCATGTGTGTAATCCGAGAATGTCGACAATCTCTGTGTCTACAGCATAGGTTGTGCTCTGTGCCATTGTCCCCTGGCACCATGTTTCTTGACGTGAGATGTATTACAAGTGTCCACTGTCCAGCCTGACCTGATTTTCAAAGTACATACTCACGGTGGCCATTGCCTGTGTGTCTTGTTGCAATCATCTGATGATGCCCATTTGTAGATTATTATTAGGACAGGCGCACCTTGGGTATTTGGTGTGCAATCTTGAATTGTTGCATCCCATGTGTATTTCACCCAGACTAAGAGATGTAAGTGCTTCCTGTGTCTCCACAGATTTGTCTCATGTAGGGGGTGGGTGGTGCGGGCATGGCCTACATGTCAAGACCTGTCATCTCCTTGCTCGGACTGGCCAGTGTGTGATGTTTGTCTGGACATACACTCAAGGTGCAGCGTGCCAGTCAGGGTGGGCATGTTCTCAGTATTACCTATGCTGCATGTGCCTCTAGTTCCTGGATTTGGTCCCTGCTCATCCCAATTTCCTGCCACGCTGTGTGGTGCAGATGCAGTGCTGTATTGTCCCCAGGGCCTTGCTCCTCAGTCAGAATACCATGTCATCTCATTTGCTATTGTGTCATGCTCTCCATAGTTTTTCCATGGCATGGTGGGTCACACAACTGTGTCTTGCAGGGCCTACGTATGTACCTTGTTTTGTAGTTGTAACTCATCCTTTGTTTCAGGCTATGCACTGTAACCTACGTAGATTTGACTCATGTGACATATGTATACAGGTGTATGATTAATTTCTGTCTCTTCACCCTGCCCACAGCATCGTCGGGGGACACGGAGGGAGACATGGACACAGACGGCGCGGAGGGACCGAGCACCAGGGCCAGCGGTGACATCGGGGCTGGCACTTCGAGTGGGACTGAGGCGGAGGAGAGTGAACCCGGGAACCTGTCGACTGGCACAACAGAGTATGAAGCAGACGGGTCCGAGGATGATCTCTCCGAGTGGGCGGTGGCTGCACCACCATCTGACAGCAGCCCTACATCTGGCACCGCCCCCTCCATTGGCATCAGCCGCCTCCCACGTGCTCGTGTCCCTTCCCAACGTGCCCGGTCACCACATGTCTCCTTCCTGCCAGGCACCGCACCCCCTGCCCCTGTCTCCACTGCTGCCGCCAATGCTGAGTCTGTGGACATCCAGCGGCAGTTGCAGATTGGTCAGACTGCGATCCTTAATGTCCTCCATGGCCACAGCCAGGTCCTCAACAACATGGAGGCATACTTGGAGGGCATTCATTCATCGCAGGCTGACCAACGCAACTTGCTGAGGTCCATAGACTCCACACTGACTGCAGCAGTGGGTCTCCTGCAGCGCTACATCCCACCCCCTACCCCTGCTCCTTCCACAATTCCCACTCCCATGCCTGTCCCACATACACCCAGACGTAAGCATGCACCCACCACAACAGACACAGGCACCACACCAGCAGGGAAGGTCCGCCGCACACCTCCTGACACGCACACAGAGGGTGCAGTAGGCACACCCACTGGGTCGGGGGGCAAACGTGTGACACGCAGCCAGAGTGGGAGTCCGCATTCCACCCAATCCACTCCCTCCAAATCCCCTCCCCTCAGCTCTCCTGGCCACATCTCCCCCAAAGACTCCTTCATGGCCGCTCTGTCCCTGAGCCCCACAGTGACGCCACCACGCAAGCGGTCAAGGAAGTCCTCGGTCAGGGTGGTTGAGGCCCCCCCCCGTCCACACCCTCCCCCAGTGGCGCTGCGACCCATCCCTCTGACCCCCCCCCCTCCTTGGGGCCTGTGGTTCCTTCGGGTGGAGGGGAGTCCCTGGAGGACCTTGCTAAGGTGTGCAGCGAGATCCTGGCCTCCGCCTTTGGCCCTGCCCCACCCCCTGTGGTGGAGTCCTCCATCCCTGCACCTACGACGCCTACCCTTCACCCTCCTGTCCCTGCGGTGCCTGTTTCTTCCCCCCCACATGATGCCCTCACCCCTGTGGAAGACAACGGATTGTAACTGTGCAGGCAAGCTAGGGGACACACATCCCACTGTGTCCCCCATCCAGCTGGGACTCCTGGACTGCCCTATGGCCTTTGTTAATATTGGACTAACGTCATACTAGTTTTTTGCTCATGCTGAATAAAGCTATTTATTTTTTGCCCTTGGAACACTCCTGCATTGCTGGCATTGCTGTTGGTGGGGCTGCTACATGGTTGTGGGTGTTGGTCATGTGTTGGGTGTGTGGGAAATGTAGTAGTGTGCTGCTCATAGGGGGGACCCTGGGATCTGTGTGCCATCACACGGTGTTAGCTACCTTTCTCCATTCATGTAAGCAGTTGCTGCATGTTGCAATTGTCCCAAGGTGTATTCCTTCCTCTGTGTACCCTGACTTCTTCCCTGCAGGGTGTCCCCTGACTTTAGCACAGAGCTGTGTGTCCATTAGCTGGGTGTGTGACGTAGTCCTTCACCTTTGCACATGCATGCTGAGCGATGTCTCCACCTGCATCATTCGTGGCATCCTTGGTAGTCATTGTACTTGTGTATGTGGCCTATTGACATGACTTCATGTGTACATGTTTTCTTTTCTGCGCTATGCATGCGTATACTCCCAGCCTCGCACACATGTGGTACATGTACTGCAGGGTCTTTGTGCACCTGACTGACATTTGTGGGCATGGTATCTGTGACTACTCCACCCTTTGCGTTCCATGGGCACTGCTGGGAGTGATGGGCACCCACCCCTCCTGTCTCTGGGCACTGCTGGGAGGACTCTGCACCCACCCCTCCTGTCTCTGGGCACTGCTGGGAGGACTCTGCACACACCCCTCCTGCCTCTGGGCACTGCTGGGAGGACTCTGCACACACCCCTCCTGCCTCTGGGCACTGCTGGGAGGACTCTGAACACACCCCTCCTGCCTCTGGGCACTGCTGGGAGGACTCTGCACACACCCCTCCTGCCTCTGGGCACTGCTGGGAGGACTCTGCACACACCACTCTTGTGACTGGGCACTGCTGGGAGGACTCTGCACCCACCCCTCCTGTGTCTGGGCACTGCTGGGAGTGATAGGCCCCCACCCCTCCTGTCTCAGGGCACTGCTGGGAGGACTCTGCACCCACCCCTCCTGTCTCAGGGCACTGCTGGGAGTGATAGGCACCCACCCCTCCTGTCTCAGGGCACTGCTGGGAGGACTCTGCACCCACCCCTCCTGTCTCAGGGCACTGCTGGGAGGACTCTGCACCCACCCCTCCTGTGACTGGGCACTGCTGGGAGTGATAGGCACCCACCCCTCCTGTCTCTGGGCACTGCTGGGAGTGATAGGCACCCACCCCTCCTGTCTCAGGGCACTGCTGGGAGGACTCTGCACCCACCCCTCCTGTCTCAGGGCACTGCTGGGAGGACTCTGCACCCACCCCTCCTGTGACTGGGCACTGCTGGGAGTGATAGGCACCCACCCCTCCTGTCTCTGGGCACTGCTGGGAGGACTCTGCACACACCCCTCCTGTCTCAGGGCACTGCTGGGAGGACTCTGCACCCACCACTCCTGTCTCAGGGCACTGCTGGGAGGACTCTGCACCCACCTCTCCAATTTCACAATATGTACGCTCATGACATACACGGATGTGGGTACGCTCCATGCATTCGAGGTGGGGGTATGTGTCGTACTTACACTGTTGGGGTGGGGGTACGCTCCATGCATTCGAGGTGTGGGTACGTGTCGTACTTACACTGTTGGGGTGGGGGTTCGCTCCATGCATTCGAGGTGAGGGTACGGGTCGTACTTACACTGTTGGGGTGGGGGTACGCTCCATGCATTCGAGGTGAGGGTACGTGTCTTACTTACACTGTTGGGGTGGGGGTACGCTCCATACATACGCGGGTGGGGGTACGTGTCGTACTTACACTGTTGGGGTGGGGGTACGCTCCATACGTACGCGGGTGGGGGTACGGGTCGTACTTACACTGTTGGGGTGGGGGTACGCTCCATACGTACGCGGGTGGGGGTACGTGTCGTACTTACACTGTTGGGGTGGGGGTACGCTCCATACGTACGCGGGTGGGGGTACGGGTCGTACTTACACTGTTGGGGTGGGGGTACGCTCCATACGTACGCGGGTGTGGGTACGGGTCGTACTTACACTGTTGGGGTGGGGGTACGCTCCATACGTACGCGGGTGGGGGTACGTGTCTTACTTACACTGTTGGGGTGGGGGTACGCTCCATACGTACGCGGGTGGGGGTACGGGTCATACTTACACTGTTGGGGTGGGGGTACGCTCCATACGTACGCGGGTGGGGGTACGTGTCTTACTTACACTGTTGGGGTGGGGGTACGCTCCATACGTATGCGGGTGGGGGTACGGGTCGTACTTACACTGTTGGGGTGGGGGTACGCTCCATACGTACGCGGGTGGGGGTACGGGTCGTACTTACACTGTTGGGGTGGGGGTACGCTCCATACATATGCGGGTGGGGGTACGTGTCGTACTTACACTGTTGGGGTGGGGGTACGCTCCATACATACGCGGATGGGGGTACGGGTCGTACTTACACTGTTGTGGTGGGGGTACGCTCCATACTTACGCGGGTGTGGGTACGGGTCGTACTTACACTGTTGGGGTGGGGGTACGCTCCATGCATACGGGGTGGGGGTAGGGTCCGTACATATCCGTCCTCACGCTATGTGATGCTTGTGCGGCCCGTACCCAGGCCTTTGCCACGTGGGTACGAGCCGTCCCGCCATTGTTGGGGTGTCGTGGGTGTGGGCGTGGTACGACTCGTACCCACGCTCTTCAGGCGTGGGTACGGGACGTACCTGTCTGGTTGTGTTGCCGGTTCGCGTCGTGACGGACTTCCGTTGTGGCGGTCGCTGGCTTAGCTGGACACGCCCCCACCCCCTCGTAGTGACCAGGGCATGGGAGTCAGGTATGTCCAGGGCATGTGTTCTGTGTGACTTTGGTGGGGGGTTTGTGGCCTGCCCTGGTCCTGCCACCCCCACCCCACCCCACTTTCCCCCCTCCCTTAGTTGTTCTGACCTTCTGCGGCGTCTGCGTCCGAACCTGTAGAGGAGGTCGACTGCTATGAGGGCCGGGATGACACGTAGGTTCGGGTCCATGTCTGTCCGTCGCGTACGGGTCCTCCTTGTTCGCGTCGTCCTGTCTGTCCGTCGCGTACTGGTCCTCCTTGTTCGCGTCGTCCTGTCTGTCCGTCGCGTACTGGTACTCCTTGTTCGCGTCATCCTGTCTGTCCGTCGCGTACTGGTCCTCCTTGTTTGCGTCGTCCTGTCTGTCCGTCGCGTACTGGTAGTCCTTGTTCGCGTCGTCCTGATTTCCCGGTAGTTTTTGGCAGCCGGAAAATATTCACCGTGCGGGATGACGTCGGTGCGAATCGTAATTCCTGGTTCGTGAATGGCAGGCTGCGAGCGTCCCGACGTCAGGTCGGCGCTTTCCCGGATCGCATTTGTAGGTTTATTTTGTTCGGTCGGGGTTTTTTACGATTCGTACGGAAATGGTGTTCCCGTGCGAATCGTAATTCCATGTTTGTAAATTTTGACGACCGGGTACGCGTCGGACGGAGAATATGCTCCGTCCGACGGTTCGTACCCGGTTTTTACAGGATCGTGATCGGCGCCATTGACGGGTCTTATCATGATGTTTTCATGCAAGATTAATGCCAAGAAGGCCTTCATGACCATCCTGACTGCCTCAGGTCCAGGACATTTTTAGACAATGTTTGCTCTTGAGGAGTCCAGAGACTAATGACAGACTGATATTTTTACTATTGCCAGCAGGTTTTTAATGATGCATCCGTTGTTAAAATAAGTTGGAGCTGCACATCGTAAAGATCACATTTTCTTTCCACTAATATCTGGGTATATGTTTATCAATATTTTTCCTCTTTCCTAGAGTAGATACGACTGAATGTATCAGTATGGATGTTTGTCCCTTGAAAGTAAATATGCTGTACCAATATGAGCATAGATTTGTAATGTTGAGGGTAATAACTAATTTCTTGAGCAAATTCATTGTCAAATTTGGTGCTTCTGATGTTTGACACAGTGAAGGTACTTTGATGAACCAATCACCAGGAAATAGGAAAATGCTCAGCCTTTGATCCCGCAAACATTCAGTCACCAAAGATAGACCTTTTTGTGGCTGACTTAAGACCAAATGGAAGAGCTCTGAATTGTGTCTGATGGTTATACACCAAAAATCATATGTATTTCTGATGCCAATGATGTATTGATAGGTGGAAGTAAGCATCTTCTAGCTCTATTCACATTAAGAAATCCACCTGGTTGATGGATTGGAGGACTTCTGAGAGTGATCTCATCCTGATCTCATCCTGAAAGTCAGCTTTTATATGATACTTATTAAATGCTCTCAAGTTTAAATTTAGATGCTATTCCTCTGTGTTTTATTTAATTAGAAAAAGTCTTGAATTCGCCCAGCTGTTTTTTTCATTACATCACTAGTTCTATAGCCGCTTCTGCAGTAGCTTGATCATTTCTAATCTTGGATACGATTGATGTTGTCACCTTGGAGGCATCATTAGTGGTTTGATATGATCAAGATGGAATGAACATGGAAAAGATGTATTTTAAAATAAAGCTGAAGTATTTGGGAGCCTACCAGGATATAATGTTCTACAGCTAGACTTGCTCTATCATTCAGACTTAACTCTGCTGTGCTTCTCTGTTTTCTAATTCATTATTGAAATTTTGCATAAAATTTAATTATAAAAACAATGACTTCAGTCGCATTTCACAATAAATAAGTACATTATTAACAAGCAAGTGTGATTTATGGAAGAGGTGTGGCGCCGCGGCCAGGGCAACTGACTTCGGAATCTGGGGATCACAGTTCGATCCTCGGCGCCAGCGGCAGATTAGCCCAGCACCATGTGACTCTGGGCAATAGCTTGCTTAATCTTCCCGACGGCCCCCAGCGCCTAGAGACCCTTACGGGTGATTGTTCACGCTTTACAAATGTGGATTATTATTACTTAAATCGCTTAATGGTTAAAATCTGCTGTGCTTCTCTTTCAAACTGCATCTGAAGAAACAAAATGTTATAATGCTCTGTCCTAATCAAGGAGTTGTTGACACTTTCGTAACATATGTGAACAACTACAGATAATCCAGTCACTTAATGGACGTTCGGGTGCTAACAAATTTATGTAGACAGTATCACAGTTTATTACCATATCTTTTGCATATATCAATGACTTTTATGTTTAATAAGCATTCAATAATGCTTTCCCACTGCAAATGAAAGAAAACCATGCTCTGCCACGGAAGAGCAGTGGGGGGAAAATAGAAGAATGAAGAATGCCTCAAGATGAGGTATAAATCTAGGAAGACAAACGAAAAAGTAAAAGGGACATAGAAACACCTGTTTTAATGGATGTATAAGGTTTATAAGACTTCAGAGAGTATATGTTAGAATAAAAACCAGAATTTCTTACGTATTTCAGATTTCTGTCTGAACTGGAAGAAAAAGTTCAATCAGGTTAGCAACAGCAATATATAATTTTACAAGCGAGATGATATGCACAAAGGAAGGTAACATTTTGTCTTTGAATTAATGTTGTTTTTCAATTTCCAAACTTCACATGATAAACAAAACAGATTCAACAAGATTCTATTCAAACATCTCTATTAGATGGCAGACAATCCCTACCAGAAAAAGACTTGACAGAGTGAAAACATCACATAATTGAAAGCTACTCAGTTAGTTTAGAGATATATGGAAAAAGTGGTACGGCAGAATATGTTGAATCTGACCCTATAAGCTCCTGAAGTTTCAGAGGAAAATAATATTACCTCTCTCAAATTACTACAAAGGCTTACATTCCAGTGTAGATATTCATTCATATTCTAGTTACTACCAAACACTGGAGACAAAGAGCAATTTGGCATCTGTCTGAAAAACAGATTTCATCAGGAAGTCAGGGAATCAAGAGAGGCTCTTTGAAACTCCTGGCCGTGGTTTGCAACAAGAATCATGCACCCAATAAACTGGATAGTATTATTGGAAAACATTGCCACAAGGAATATGCCAAAAAAACTCAGCAACTAATCAAAGGGGCAAAAGCATTCCTTTCAAATAGGATTTCAATGTACTTGGGCTGGTACACTTGAACCTCCACGCTGTAGTTGAGAACAGAAGTGACTTTGTAATTACCATTTTTGTTGCCCCCCACCAGAATCAGAGTAATTGGTATTCTTCCTTTATGATTTTTTTATAGCTACATTTTGTTGCTTTTCTAGTTTTATATAAACCTAACCTTTGAAACCAACAATCAAATAGTTATCATCTTGTTGTTGTTTTTTGATGAGGATCTCAATAACATATTTGTCTGCAAGTTTTTAACACCTCTAAGAAGAGCTATGAAACTTTCGCTCTAAAGCTATACATTAACAACACACAATTTAAAATCAGAACACAGGCAGTCAAAAGTGTTAATACGGCACACTGCCCACTAGAGGTCAACTTGAAAATGTAGTATGGCAAGATCAACACATTTGTGAAACTGTACTCCCACTTCACTGCGATATCAGTTATTAGCAAGGAGCGGAGAAGATCACTGCCTCATACCCATACACTTGTTATTACAATCAAGTAGACATCACTGGGAAGGCCTTGTGTTGTTGTATTTAAACAGCAAAGAAGAATGAAGACTGAGTTAGAGTCAACTCCAGATAACTATACTTTTATATAGAAAATAAGTCACTTACCTCTAAATCACATTGACCAGTTTATCCCATTTGATAGGAACTAAATGTCCTGTCAACCATGGTTGATCTTATTTTGTAGGAGTCCTTAAAAAGAACTAAGAAGTACAAGAGATTATGAGCCATGCTTGGTTCCAGAAGCGATACATATGCTCTAAAAAGACACACCTCTAGTTTGCCCCCAAGAAGAAAGGTCCTTCCGAACAAAAGCATGATGACTAAAGAACACATTTAGTCAAACCTCTGTACTTCAAGAGAACACAGCAAAAAGTGGAAAATGCAAAAATGCATACATGTCCAGCCTGAACCCCATTGCTCCAGCATACATTCATGGAAAATAAAGCATCGAAGAGTATTCCGCAGACCTAGTCATCAATAGGCACATGGAAACCCAAAACTACTGCCACAAATCTCAACACTTTCGATGCTTTACTTAAGTATTTTGTAATTATCCAGTTCGGAGTTGAGCCACATTTCTGGATTGACTCATCCAAGCTCAGAAAAGAGATGGAGCAAGAAACATCTTTTAGTAGAGTTTTTTTAACTGCTGGAAATCGTGGCGACGTGCATTTCCTCACCGGGTCAATTCTTTTATGTGATTCAGGAGTGTTAGTAACTGGGTTACTGGTTGACTTGGTGTGAGCCCTGGTCAAGCAACAACCACAATCCTAGTCAGTGCAAGATACAAGCACACCCAAAATGAACCTGTGCATGGTAGCTTGGAACAGAGCTGTCAGGCTTAACTTAGAAGTTCAAACAGTAAAACAGTGCAAATACTACTCAAAAAGATCCCACACCAAGTTAGAAAAATAGAGCTTAATTTAATAAATAAAACATGGCCAAAAGGATAAAAATACAATTAGTAGAACAGGAGATACTGAATTGTAAAGCTTTTAGAGAAAATAGTGCCAAAAAGCACAAAGCGGAAACTGTGAATATCTGGTCTCACCAGACAGGGACAAAGGCATAAGTTCATGCTGGCTCGGATGGAGCGCCGACTGGCTCCAGGGGCCCAGTTAGGTCTCCTGAACAAAGTCCCTTAAAATCCAGGTTGCGGAGCATTGCGTGGATCCATGTCAAAGATGTGTCGTGCAACTGAGATGATGTGTCGGCTTCAAAATGCGGCGAGACTATGGTATGAGGTCCTGTTGTGTCGACGTCGGGGATCCTGTTGACAGGGCTTGTGGCTCAAAGTCCAGCTTCAAGGATGTGTCAGTTCCGAAGAGCTGCGAGGCTGCAATGCTGAGTCCGGCATTGTCCTCGAGGCTGCAGTAGTCGGACGAGATGTGAGGGCTTGCGCAGACTGTTGCATCACACAGTGGCAGTTCGAAAAACGACACAGGCTGAAGCGGCGATGCAAGTCTTTGTGACAGGTCTGATCCTCGCAGCAGCTGGGGTTGCGCCATGTAGCAAAGGAGATGTCAGTTCCGCTGGATCCATGGAGGCTGGTAAAGCACCTTCAGCCCACTTCCAAGGGTCCAGGACTGTGGTGCACCACTTGGAATTGTTGACTTACAAATGGTTGAGTCCAGGTGCAGATGCAAGGTGGTTGGAAGCCTGTTATGTGTCTGAGGCTTCAGATCAGGAGGACAGCCAACTAGCCCTTGAGTCACTCTGGGTTCTGGTTCAAGAGATGCAGGCCCAGTCCTTCTCACCCAGGCAAGAGGACCGCAGGTCAGCACAGCAGGGAAGCAGGCTATTAGAGTGGAAGTCTTTCAGCAGCACAGTAGTTCTTCTTCCTGGCAGAGTATCCACAGGTCCAGAAGTGTACTGAAGTGGTGGTGTCTGAGGGACGTATTTTATACACAGTTGTGCCTTTGAAGTGGGAAGAAGCTTATAGAGGCATGCTTTTGAAGTACACAGATGCCCTGCCTTTCTTGCCCTGGCTTCATACTAACTACAGGGGGTATGCAGCCCCTATTTGTAGAGACGGTACACAGTCTATTCAAGTATAAATGAGGCTGGGCCCAGTTCCTCCCTCCTATCCTGCCAATAAGGGCCCATCTAGTCACACCTAAGCTTCCATTGTGTGTGGCTGTCCAGGAGGAATACACAAAGCCCAACTGCCAGCTACACCCAGTCATGTGACCAGTGACAGGCTGCAAGCACTAGATGGCTAAGGCAGGAAAATGGCAACTTTCTAAAAATGGTATTTTCTAAATTGTAATTGAATATCTGACTTTCCCATAAAAGAGGATTTTCCATTGCAATTCCAAAGACACCAAACATAAACTGTTTACCCGCTCTCATTTGGAAGATATCCTATTAAGTGTAATAATGGAACTCCAATGTTATATTTTGGAAGAAGTAGGCCTTGCAATACTGAAAAATGAATGTAAGAGGTTTTTACTACTAGGACATGTAAAACTTAAAAATACATGTCCTACTTTTCAAATACATTCTATCCTGTCTGGTGGACTGTTTGGGGCCTACCATAGTTGTGATTTATATGAATTAAAAAGGAAGGTTTAGGTCTAACAAAAGGTTTATCTTGCCAGGCCAAAAGGGTAGTTTAAAACTGCATACACAGGCTTCAATGGTAGGCCCAACGTATGTTTGCAGGGCTTCAATAGTGGGTGCACAATCAGTGCTGCAGGCCCACTAGTAGCATTTAATTTACAGGCCCGGGGGGTGGCTAAGCAAGAAAATGGCAATTATCTAAACATTTTCTATCTGGTAATAGTGCCTACAAGGGAAATGTTTAGAAAAAGTCAGGATCAATTATTTCTGGTTATTCCTGAGTGCCCTTACAAGTGGCCTCAATTATATAAATAAAATCAATTACAATAGTCAAAGCATTGCAAATATCAGAGAGAATAACAACAACAGGAGTATACTTTTTTTGCCGAGATTTATATAGTCAGAAAGATTAGCAGGGTACAAAAACAAAAATGACAGATATTGAGTGTCTTTCAACTAAAATTGTCTCATAGTCACTTCTGCAGATAACCAATTTCTCTCGATTATTTACAAATAGAAATTATCATTCAACTTTCAATGATTAGTTCCTATATAACAATTCTTTGTTGAAAATGGGTTGAATATGTCGACGTTTCGGTCTTGTGTCGTGATACATCTATAAGACCTTTTCTTCAGGACAAGAAAGTTCATATGTGAACTGAAGACCCTTAGGATGGGATCAAATGGAGGATTTGGACGCCGATCTCTCAGGGTCTCTAGGATGCTGATCTCTGACGGTCTATAGGAAAGGGGGCAGTGAAAACTGTTAAATGCCCTCTACTTCTATGGCGAGGGGGCTTTTTCTTTCTTATTTTCACAATAACATTTTAAAATAAAACAAGAAAACTGTTTGGTTAAAGGCTCCATTATGTTGACGGAGCCCCACACCGAATAGCAAAATACAATGATAGGAATCGCCATCACGGCAGTTCCTGGTAATGCCTTATAAATGACCACCGTCTTGTCGGTCATTTATAAATCTGGTCCCTTCGCTAGGGCGACAGAGTAATTTTCTCCATTGCCCTAGCAGAATGGGCCACCTTTCATGTTTGCATGTGTTCCTAAACTTTCCAGACTATCTCCGCACTGGAACACCCACTCCCTGCCTAAGGCATAAAATTCAAACAGGTGTAAAGTTATACCATTATGTGGCAATAAAGCACATTTGGAAACCACTCTACATGTGCAAATACATGATTTATGAATAAGCAAACTGGATTTGCACTTGAAAGGCATGTTTGTGAAACTTACATTTACAAATGACTTTGAAAATTGTGCCTTATGTGTGGAAGCATAGGAAGGCAGAATAAAGACTGTGGGAATGAAGACAGTGTTATTCAAATATCTACTTTTCTTTATTGGATCGATCATACTACAAATGTCTGCAGTCTTCAAAGACGCCTTTTCAAAGCAAACTAGTATTAGCCTCATTTAAAAAGGCATTATCGACTATGGAATAATTACCTTTCGTTTCAATATAAGAAATATTTCATTACTAACCTAAACCATCCACCACACCACAGATCTACCTGTGTTTCATACTCCCCCTCCTGCATACAGCATAAGCATAGTAAAGTAAATTGAATTGGAGCTTGACCACAAAATATATTGAAGATTCACATTCTCTTGCTTATTCACAACAAATCCATTGGTTACAACAATAAAAACAGCACTCAAGGCTATTTTATTTTCTCTAATTATGAAAAGACAGGACACACCCTAAACCACACCCTCAACCACCAGGGAAAGAGGTTTAACATCATACAAGATAGATAGCAAACAATATTGTTTCTGTACACTTCCATCCAATGACTTTCTCCTTAATTCCAGCAAAGGCAAACACTTTGCTCCCCTTCTGGAAATGGAATGTGATTTCACCCTACCCGTACCTGACTCCTGTCGTGAGGTGAGACTGCTATCCCGCTGCACCTTTCGCAATTCTTTTGATCTACGAAATACATTTCTCCAGGATGGTGTGGACAATGGAAAAGTTGGAACTGCTGATCCTAGTGAGGGTGATTTCCAAGGGCGTCTCTTCCCAGGAATGGAGTTCTGGTGTGTGCCCTCAAATTCCTTGCTACGGCTGCAAACGACAGGAAGGTTGTAAATATATTACCATAACTAATATATATGCCCATTGTCTATGCTACAGAACCATACCATGATATTGTGCTATCCAAATAAATAAGGATACTGGGTATCAAATGTAAACAGCAAAATACAATGGAAAAAGTGTTCGAGCATAAGATAATTGAACATGCAGAAAAGTACTGGTGTCGACACAAGTCATTGCCTTGCAAAAATCCTAGAGACCAACCAGCATTTGAAAATCAAATGGAAAGTCACAAAACATGCTTGAGGGGAAAGAGAGGGAGAGGTGTGCCAGAGATTCTCTTGGTATCTACTTCAGCTAGAGCTCTCAACCGCATGGTGTCATCTAAAACCAGACTGAAAAGACATGCTGGGTAAACTTAGACTGGAGATGATCAGAGAACCTGAATACTCGAAGTCTCACAGGTCAGGGAATTTTGAAACATGTTATAAGTAATTTTTTTGTTACTTAAAGTCTGACTCGACTGCAAAGATAAATAAGAAAATGTTACTTGCCTGTAATCCTAGGGACTAAGTCACTTACACTTTTGAGTAATTTACACTTTTGAGTAAGTTTACTACTTTTTGCTTATTCGCAAAAATGGGACAAATCATCACTAACTGTGTTGCAGCATGGAGCCCTGTGTGCGGACCCTCAGCCCCCCAGCACTAAATCTCACCTTGCCAGCCTTGGTTTCGCTCGTGTCTCCCTCCCGCCGCCGCGCTTGTCATCCTCGCGGCCGCGGTCTGGAGGGAGACTACAACTCCCAGGCACACTTGCTGCAGAGGCCGGAAGCTCCCGCCCACCACCCGCACCTGGAGGTGCTTTTTAAACCACCTCATCCTCGGCAGAGCGGGGGACAAATCATCACTAACTGTGTTGCAGCGTGGAGCCCTGTGTGCGGACCCTCAGCCCCCCAGCACTAAATCTCACCTTGCCAGCCTTGGTTTCGCTCGTGTCTCCCTCCCGCCGCCGCGCTTGTCATCCTCGCGGCCGCGGTCTGGAGGGAGACTACAACTCCCAGGCACACTTGCTGCAGAGGCCGGAAGCTCCCGCCCACCACCCGCACCTGGAGGCGCTTTTTAAACCACCTCATCCTCGGCAGAGCGGGGGACAAATCATCACTAACTGTGTTGCAGCGTGGAGCCCTGTGTGCGGACCCTCAGCCCCCAGCACTAAATCTCACCTTGCCAGCCTTGGTTTCGCTCGTGTCTCCCTCCCGCCGCCGCGCTTTTCATCCTCGCGGCCGCGGTCTGGAGGGAGACTACAACTCCCAGGCACACTTGCTGCAGAGGCCGGAAGCTCCCGCCCACCACCCGCACCTGGAGGCGCTTTTTAAACCACCTCATCCCCTGCGTCGCGGGACCGCGCGCGGGCTAAGCCCGGGCAAAGGGCGGGCCGTCTGTGGCCGTCAGGGGCCGACATAGGCTGGGCTGGGCCCCCCCCTCTTATCATTGGTATTTAGCACACATGCCTCCAAACAGGTACTTTTGCTGATTTGTGGCTACTTTTTCAAAAAGATTTGACTGTGGTTGTGACTATTAGACTTTTTCTATGGTAGCTGCCCCACTCAAATTACCTTGTATGTGGGCCTTAGTCATTGCTGCAATATTTACACACTGTCCCTGAACGTTATTATATTTCGTGTCTACCATGGTTTTATGCTTTTAGATTTTAGTATCCTTAGATTTATATGGTATTTTCCTCTTTTCTTTTTTTTTTACACCTTAATATTTTGCGATATTGTTCTCTACTGCAACCCAGCCTTGTAGGTTCTGTGGGGGATCAAAATGGGGAAGAGGAAAGATATGGAGGGAGGTAGTGCCGCTGGAAGAAAGCAAAAAAGAGCCCGCATGCTGCTCTTAATTGTGTTTTGGGCAGAATCGAGGAAATTGTTAATGATTGTGAGGAAACACTGGGTAGCAATACTCAAAAAGGCACAGAAAACGTGGAGCCGAAGGGCGGTAAAACCTCTAATAAACTTCGTAAGAAAACTATCCCCACAATGTTTACCAACCAGCAAAGTAGCAACAAGCCCTCGCAAGTTCATCTATCAATATCACCTGACTTCCTTGCGGAAGCTGTTTTGCCCAGCTCTCCACCTCCGTTATTAGAACGGGGGTTAGTGCTACAACAAGTCCAGATAACTCCTCTCCCAATCTTATGCTCAAATAGATTCTCTCCCCTTGACCCAGACATCAGTATTACCACCCAATTGGCCCCAGAGGATAGTATGGATACAATCCTAAGCGGCAGGTCAGTCACTGGCCCAGACTCTGGGCCTACTGAGCTGGACCTGCTGGCTAGGATTAGGAAGCTGGAGGATATGGTGGCACTGCTGACCGAGAGGCTGAACAGTTTAGTCCAGGGACAAGCTATTCCACCTGCGACCCCTGCCACACTTTTATCACGGGAGGTCATTGCCCCCCGCCAGGAGGGATACTCAGGGGACAATAAAACATACCCCCCTAAACACTTCTTTATTACCATCCCAAGGCCATAGGAACAAGGGGGTTGGTAACAAGATGGTTACTAATGACAAGGCTACATCATACGCAGATATTCCGAGAGGTGTAGCTTGGAATGGGGCACCTGATTCTAGATTTAAGTCCATGGAACACAACAATACTACATCTTCCCTCCCCCGAGCTCTTACTAAACCACCTCCCTCTAGAGTCACCTACGGTCCTCGTCCACATCATCTACCCAATAGGGCCATGGTGTATATGACCAGCGTCCCGAAACTAGCTAGCTCGGTGGGATATGAAAGTAGGGACTCAATACTTCATAAAGCCATCCATTGGTTGCGCCATGTAAGGGGTTGTAGATCTATTATCAGAGATGATATAATAAGAGTAAGTAGGATCTCCAGGGCAGATGCACAGATGGACTGTATGGAGATCGAACTCAGGGACTCCTTTCTAGCAGAAAATGTATTACTGCTGGAACTCAGGACATCCCCACCGGAGTACTCCTCGATACAGATCCGCTCCTCTCCTTCTTGGACACATCTGCTTGAGGATGATGATTCAGGGCTTAGACAGGTGGATTGACCGATGAACAATTGCCCAGACAACCCTTCCTCTGTCCTGGAACGGTATTACCAAGTGGATTACAGCGCATCAGGTTATTCCTTGTCTTTGGACCAGGGTGTGGTCTGTACTGATAGCTCTGTCCAGGCACAACCAACAAGAGGAGCCACCCACCCAAATGGGGTACTGGATGTAAACAGCGACATTCCCCTCAATATCTCAAGATCATTTTACTTTTTATCATGGAATATTGCGGGTTTGGAAAAGAATCTTGCTGACCCCCTTTGGAATGAGTCTAGTCCCCCTCTATAGGTCAGGCTATTCCACCTTTCACATTCCAGCGATCAGCTCATCCAGAGGTAGGCCCTCGGGGGGGCTCCTCGTTTGGGTCAACATCCACTTGAATTGGTCAGTCAAAAACCATGTAACCTCTTCCCAGGACATCCTTCATAATTCTATTGCCGGGCCAGATTTAAAAAATGGCTTAGAAATTTTTAACATATATGCTAGAGGGACCTCGGGAGGACAAGTAAGCCCCATTGTATCGTCTTTGGACTTTGAGCTCACGGCCATCACCTCCACAGCAGGCATCATCATTGCAGGAGATCTTAATTGTACTTTCGAGCCCCTCTGCGATGAGGATGTCCAGGGCCCCAGGGACTTAGACGCTAAGTGGGAAATTCCCTGCCTTAGCCTCCCTCCAATAAAGAAATGGTCTCCAAGAGCCATACAAATCAATGCTCTGACCTTAGAGCATAATTTGAGGGCGACTAATGGCAGAACAAAATCCGATCCAACGGGAACCCCAACTTTTACCAGAACCAGGGTGCCCTTGCGCATCGATTATATACTGCTGGACGTCGGGTCTTGGGCCGACCTCTTCGATATGGAAGTTATCCCAAGATGCGAAAGTGATCATAACCCCTTGTCCATGCAATTTCTGCGTAATTTCGATCTTATACCAACCGAGTATGTTAGCACCAGGAGCCCCTGGTTGAAGGAAATTGTGCCCTCTAACTGCAATCCGCGCCTTAAATGGCCCAAGGTCGCCGAACGAGAATTGTCTTTGGAGGGTATCAGGATGATCATCAATGACAGCATTCTAAAGCTCAATGGCGTTCCTGACACTCCCCCTTCACCTGCACACTCCTCCAAGCTCAAGGAAATATATCTCTCAACTGTGGCCAAGGTGGGCAAATTTTTTCAGGCCAAAGCTAATTGGGGTTGCAAGCGTCCTTCCCCAAAGGCCGAAAACCTGTGGTACTCCGATGATTGCAGGCAAAGGAGGCAGGACCTCTCGAGAACTTTAAAATCTAAGGTCCAGATTAATATCCTCTCCGCAAGAAAATCATACTACAGGTCTATCGTCACAGAAAAACGAGCTTGGGAAGAAACACACTGGCAAGAACTCAAATCTGCCGCCCAGCTGAAGGATGCCACCCTATTTTGGGATCTCATCAATGTTGGCACAAGGAGGGGGGCTGACCCAATACCGAACCATATTGTGGGGCGAGAATGGTTTGACCACTTCCAGAAACTATACATGGGTGACGAAGGGCTTGCACCGCTGGAGCAAGGGAATGACCTAGAGCCAACTGTACTCCCACTTGAGGGAGAGCAGTTTGGGCTCAATGAGGTTCTTACAGCTATTGCCTCGATTGTGCCCGGCAAAGCGGCTGGACCCGACGGCCTCCCAGGTGATCTCATGCTCCATGAAAAAAATCTCTGGGCCCAATTTATCTGCAGATCTTTAAATCTTATAGCGAATGGCCACCCTGTACCAGAATCCTGGAAAGGGGCGGAGGTGGTGACCATCTTCAAGAAGGGGGATAGAGAGGATCCTGCTAATTACAGACCGATCAGTCTGATTGATGTCGCCCAAAAAGTGGTTGGCAGGGTCCTCTTAACACGGATAAAAGGATGGATCGATGAGGAGGGCGTTTTGTCTCACTTTCAGGCAGGGTTTAGATGTGGTGTTGGAACGATGGATCAGGTATTTACACTCTGCCTGATCCATTGGAAAACTGTAACCATCGAGAAGGGTAGTCTGTATTTAG
Organism: Triturus cristatus; assembly: GCF_964204655.1. Classification (NCBI taxonomy): domain Eukaryota; kingdom Metazoa; phylum Chordata; class Amphibia; order Caudata; family Salamandridae; genus Triturus; species Triturus cristatus. Next base: position 818,719,882 of record NC_140579.1, on the reverse strand, counting down.
CATTTATAGACTCAAAAACAGCTTTTGATCTGGTCCCTCGTTCCAAGTTATGGCAAATTTTGCTAGACCTAGGAATCCCTCCCCTGATCCTGAATCTAGTCAAGCGCCTGCACGAAGACAACTTTGCCAGAGTGCGGTGGGGGGGCCAGGGCCAGCTAACTGAGAAAATAGTAGTTCAGAGAGGGGTACGCCAGGGTTGTGTTTTGGCGCCGACCCTGTTCTCTCTCTATATAAATGGGGTGGCGGACCATTTGAGAGAGGACATGACCGATGCCCCAACCCTGTGCGGGGAAAAACACCGACTCTACTATTTGCGGATGATACCCTCCTGATCTCCAAAAGCCCCATGGGCCTGCAGAAACTCCTTGATCGCTTCACCTCGTTCTGTGAAGCCAGAGGCTTGGTTATCAACATAACCAAAACCAAGTTAATGGCTCTGGCACCATCTAAAAGCTTTAGGAATAATTTTAAGCTGAACGACTGCCCTTTGGAGCTGGTAGAGGCCTTCGACTATCTAGGGGTAAGGGTGAACAATAAAATGAAGTGGTCCCTCCACTTGACTAAAATGCTCCTTAACCATAAACGGATTTCAGTGGCTATAGCCAGGCACCAGAGACTTTCCTATAGCCGGCCTGTAGCTCCAGCTATCAAAGTATATGAGGGCAAGGCCCTGCCTGGGTGCCTCTACGGGGCAGAACTGTGGGGGTTTGATAATCTTTCCGAGCTAGTAAGATCTGAGAATAAATTCTATAGAGATTTAGTCTCGCTCCCTTCATCTACCCCCCTAGTCCCGCTCCGCTACGATCTTGGGAGACACCCAATAAATGAAGTGGCGAGGCTGCGCCCCCTGCTGTATTGGATCCGGCTTAGGAGGTCTCCCGATTTAAGCCATTATGCCTCTGGCCTAACTGAATTGATACGTTTGGGTGCAGGTCATAAGGTAGGCTGGGTGTCCAACCTGAAAAAACTAGTCGGTGCAATTGGTTTGGACCAGGCTTGGGAGAGTCAGATGCCCCCGCCTAAACTTCTAGTAAAAAAGCTCTACTGGAACTGGATCTCTGCTACGGTTAACAAGAATCAGAACGGTATTTTATCTGAGAGATTTCTGGATGTCAAGCATGTCCCAAGACTGGAACCCTTCTTTGACCTCAGTGAGTCCCCGGGGGATAGGGTGCTTTACCTTAAATTTAGGTATGGCACACTTCCTCTCCGAGATTTCCAGAGAGGCTGGAATGGCCAGACGGGAAACGATAAGGGCTGCCCGGGCTGTGCTTCCCCCACGGAATCCATTGCACATTTCATGTTTGCTTGCAGGGCATATAGCCAAGTGAGGTCAAGGTGGCTAAAAACCAGTCTGTATTAATTTGGGTTGTTCATCCCACAGGGTGGCTCTACGCATTTTAACATACGAGACACTAATCCCAAGTGTAACCTGTGGCACAGCCAAGTTTCTAGGAAACGCATGGAGGTTAAAGCAAAAGCTTGTCAAATGAAATAATAGATAAATAAGCCTGCTGTGAGCAAATCTCATTCGAGTTTACTTGATATGGTTGGGTCTTAAATGTATTGCAATTTGGACTTATGTAACACTCTGCTTTGTATGTTACATCTTCCACTGAATATACAGTTTGGCTATACTGGGGAAAGCGGACTTAAGTTCACTATACTGCAAAAAACAATGTAAATAATGAAATGTTTTTTTCCCTTTGTTTTTTAAGCTGTTTTATACTTTTATGATGTTTTTTTTACATCGAATAAAGTTATTCAAGCAAACAAAATCAGAATGTAAGTTACTACTAACAAAACAGTAGCAAGTTCAGCACCACACATGGCAAACCACTGGTGCTGCAACACCCTCCCACAGAAAATTACTGTGGTAGGGAATTTAAATAAAAACCCATAGGAAATATGGATACATTAAGATATTTAAAATAGCTAAACAAGTAAATATAATTTAATGTTAAAATTATATAGAAATAGCAGATATTTATTATTTAATTATAGAATATTTTAATACCTTATTTTGAATTTAAAAATGATTGCAACTATAATTGTCCATATATACCTAAATTATTTCAATTAATTATACGCATCACTTTTAATAATTATTACTACATATTAAAAAAGGAACAGTGTTAAAAGATATACTCAGGAGGCTCACAAGGCTTGGGCTAGAGTGCGTAGAAACGTACATTTTACTTTCCGTAGGGAGTAGCTATTTGCTAGACAGTCAAAACAGCATAGTGACTTCTAATTTATATAATATTTATTAAGTGTCTTTAAAAGTTCTTCTATACTCCCAGCAGGCACTTTTCACAATGCATTGCAGGAGGTTGCTGGGATGCAGCTCTTGACTGTATGCATGCTCTCACACACATTGTCATGGGACGCCTTCTGGCAGTGCCGTTGAGTACAGGCACACACCCCTCGGTCAGATAAAGACAAACGGCAGAGACACAAGTACGAAGAGAGGAAACTCGCTCCTACTGGCAGCAGGGAAGGAACTCTTTATTGGATCTCCCTTAGGCCCAAAGATCAAGCCTAACACTCAAACAAAAACAGCCCACCCTAGGTCATAGAGGTAATTTCCTGATGCGATGACTGTGCACCGTGATAATATAGAGTTGACTCGTCACAAGTATACTTTACTCTCGTCGAAGATAAACTGCCAATTGTGGTGGGGATGTTTTGTAGTGCCAAATTGTTAAGGCACTGACTGATTTGGTCATTGTCTCTTTTGGGGCTCTTCTGCTGATTCCAGTGGTGCAGATGATACAGAGGTACAACTTCAGTTATCCTCTCATAGCTCCTCACAGTCCTCTTTTGCTAGACAGTTTTCCTCTGTGCAAGGGTGCTTCCAGAATCCTTCCTCAGGAGTCAGTAGGCCTTGCTTCAAGGTACTCTTCAGGCAGCTCTTTTGGGCATGGTACAGACCCTCCAGGCTCCTATTCCTGAACCCCATAAGGGGAGTTGGCAGTCAGAAACCTCACCATGGAATACAGATGTCTTTTTTAATCTCCATTGTTGTGGGACTCCAGGTACTGGCCAGTGGGAAATCTAGGCACAATGACTTAAGGTTCCTGTCTACATCATACTGTCACCAATTTTGCAGACAGAGACTATATATTCCACAGGTCAAGCTCTGGAACCACCGTTGAGCAGAATGTGACTTAAGTGTATTCCTCGCAGACTGGTCAAGCAACAGTCTCTGACTTCTTGTGTGTGCAGGAAGGAAAGGTTGGGATTTCCCTATCAGAAGAACCAACAACAAATGGCAGAAAAGAAGGAGCATCTTGCCCGCTCAGTTACATCCAACTTGCTGGCAGTAACGCTTCAGGGGAAGATTGGAACAGAAAGGAAGCAAGGCCTGTCCATACACTTCAATGGGACACTATCTCTTATCCTATACACCCTAAACTCTGATACCAAACACGGGACCTCAGAAATGCTTTGAAGTAGCACCAAAATTCACACTGGTGTCTTGACGACTCTATCTAGCCTCCATCTTAGATACACAGTCACACCCAGTTGGTCCAAAATATATTCCTGGGCTGAAACAGTCAGACACACCCACATAAGCTGGTGCGTGGCCAAGATGGCGGCTGTATTGTACGCAATTCAAGGAGCTCTGAAGAAGGCCTCCAAATAATCCTCGGATTATCCTCCCTATCCGGCTGCAAACGACCAGCATACATCACCTAGGCTGCCTGCCTTGTTGGGGGACATAAGCAGAATGAGGCATGTGCGAGCTGTGCCACTGCACCATGGAACTGTGAGCTAGGAATGGGGTTGGCAAGTGAGTCCTGGAGCGATACCTCCTACAGCATTCGCCAGGTGCATCATAGTGGCCATGGAACAAGAGCGGCAGTGTCGGAGCTGGCGCAATCCGCTGCGATGAGGTCGGACTACACCTAAGTATCCTCCTCTGGTGCCTGATTGGGCTTGTTGTCACCTCCGGTACACGGACCAAAACCTGAACCCTGGGGCGATCAACAGGGGCACCCCTCAGAGGGTGGATGCCCCTGACTCACTGATTCTGGCCTACAGGTTACGGGGAACAGCGGTACCGTGCTGGGGGTCCCCCGGAGACTTGGATGCTTCGCTTGCCCTTGCCTGTGGGAGGTTGGGGCCCGGCAGTGTCTGAGCCACGTGGCGGTTCTCGGCGCTGAAGGGGCATGCAGGCTGGCTCTGATGGGGATGGGCTCGGCCTAAGCGAGTGTATGAGCCCTGACATGCCTACACAGGTTCCAGCAGCAATCTATAGTCAGAATTCTGGGTTGGTGGCCCCCTGGGTGTTTCTCTACATGCAGCTGGGCTACAATTACCTTGAACTCAGCTCACAGATTGATGGATACACGGAGGACCCCCACTTCTAATTTTCTCAAGGCCTACTGACTGCTGGGATGGGACTAGACTAGCTCGGAGGACCCCAACTGCTGGGAGGTGGGAAGGAGCATGCGAGTTAAAACCCACTGGGGACCCTATGACACTCAGCCTGCAGTGTCCTGGCTGATGACGGCTGATAGCCAGAAACCGGTCCTAGGATGCTTGATTCCGGTCCAGGGAAGACATGGCTTGGCAGTTCGGGCTGGACTGTTCCCATGAGGCACAGGGTCAAGACTGATTTGCATATGGCCATGTCTAAACTGGGGTGGCGTAGTGGGCAATAGAACGATGGATTTAACCCAGATCTCTTGACTGGGGGAGAATGTCTGCATTGTCAGCATTCCGTCCATCATTTGTTTGTTGTAACGCTTTTCGCCCTAAGTGGGATGGGTATTCCCAGACGTGGGACCCGTGCTCACTACGCCACTGGAGTTAAGCTATCCTGGCTGATGATGGCTGATAGCCAGAAACCGGTCCTAGGATGCTTGATTCCGGTCCAGGGAAGACATGGCTTGGCAGTTCGGGCTGGACTGTTCCCATGAGGCACAGGGTCAAGACTGATTTGCATATGGCCATGTCTAAACTGGGGTGGCGTAGTGGGCAAAAGAACGATGGATTTAACCCAGATCTCTTGACTGGGGGAGAATGTCTGCATTGTCAGCATTCCGTCCATCATTTGTTTGTTGTACTGCAGTGTGGAAGAGGCAGAATAGCTAGCTGTGGGCCTATCTGAGTGGTCCTTCCTTTTCATTTTGGCCTCTGAGCGGGGGGCCCCAGGCCTGAAGAAGAATGTGGGCACCAACTGGAATCCCTTGTGAGTGAATGACATATGCCTTGGGACGTTTTGCTGAAGGCGCTGGCTGAGAGGGACAACATCTCAGGCCTGGGTCTTCGTGCCCAGGTGTGGGACTCAAGTTTTTTCCCCCTTTCCCATCAACTCTGAGTGAGTATTGCCAGAGGAGGTTAGGAACACCCCTACTGCTTCACGAGAACACCTGGCAGGGCAACACCCAAGGCTATCATGATGGTGAATCCCAAAACGACTAAGATTCCAGCACAGGACCCAAGCGGTGCTGCACCACCTACTCCCTCTGCCAGGCCTTGGACTCCCCGAGTCACCTCAAAGCCGCTTCTAATACACACGCTGCCCACTTTGAGAAAGTACAATTCTAGACTCTACAACACCGCTGGAGGGCAAAATCAACCCCGTTTCACAAGATGTGAACTTACTGAGGGCAGATCACTGAAAGCCGGCATACTGAGTAGAAGATGAGGAATACGCCTTGATCACCATGAGACCTATTGTGCAGGCAATGCAGGTGCCAATGAAGGTCATGAGGGAGGAGGTGGCCTCGCTGCACCATGGAGCAGAGGATGTCGAGGGGAGCTCAAGGTGCAATAATGTCCACCTACTGGGACTCCCTGAGTGGTCAGAAGCCCTTCGGGCACTGCAACTTAAATATGCACTTTTATCCCCAACAAAGGTGGTCGACAACGAGACATCACATATCTTTTCGACCCCTGAAGATGTGTGGACCTGGTTTCATACAAAGGAGTAGGCTCGGACTTCCTCGGAGAACCCAGCTGATGGCGAATGGCTGGTACCCCAGCCTAGGTGCCAGAAATGCAAGAAAATTAAAACTCACCCCACTCAGGACCAGGCAGAGGAGGCTCAGGTGGAGCAAGAGGCCTCACAGCACAGAACAAACTCCTTTGCTTTACTGCGATCCAGGCAAGACTCAAATTCTTGCTCAGATACAGGTGGCTCTGGGACCTCGACGACTTGCACCCATCTAGGCCCAAAACTTACACCACGGACCGTGAATGACTTGTTATGAATGCCCGGCTGGGCCCCATGTTTGCATCTCCGCTGGGGGTAGAGCGACAGCTGGGGCATGTACCACCAAGGTAAGACACCGAGATCGTCGCAGGCTGAAAAGCAGGCAATCCGACGCAGGCTCATGGTAAGGAGACAGTGACCACTCGATCTTCCATGCCCCACAGAGGCTCCAAAATGGACATTTCACCCATTGATAAGTTCATTTAGTTACTGGTTCTTTGTTGTGGGTGTGTGGCTAAGGACTTGACTGTCACCTGACCTGGGCGGGGAACAGTTGTTTAGTTTTAAATTCTTTATGACTATTTTCATGGAGTCTTTTCACATTGTTGGCCAATCCTGTGATAAGCTTCAGTGGTGGGGATGGCAGCAGCTGGTGTGGTGTGGGGCACAGCGGGCATGGGGGACTGGGGAGATGACCTGATGATTGTAACGCATTTCAGCCTCACACACCATAGGTACAGTAATAGATAGTCTTACTCCACAACACATGATGACATGGAATGTGCAAGGTATGGCTACTTCTGCTAAACCGTATCGGATACATGCCTACCTCAAGCCCTGCCATACACACATTGCAATGTTGCAGGAAACATACCTAACACTTACGGAGCTTCACAAGGTTTGGACAAAGTGGCGGGGACAAGTATATGGGGTATACTCATCGGAATATGCTTGAGGGATACTCATCTGGATCGCTCCTGGTGTGGTGAAACCATGGTGTTGATGCCAGAGGGCAAAATGTGATAATGGAGATAATTTGTTGACCTTGGTGGGAGTGTACGCATCGAACACTACTCAGTCAGGCTTCCATGACACACCTATCCCTGCACTTTTCAGGCACCCCACTCTCTGGGCATCTGGGGGTGGGGCTTTAAATGTGTGCTGGACGTGCACTGTGATTGTTCTATCCTCCCCTGCGCAATGAGGCATGTATCAGAAAAAACAAGTTACTTACCTGTACATTGTGGTTCTCCAATATTGATATATTTTATAGATATACATGCTTGAATCTTCCCCGTCGTCATGGGGGGAGTCCAACGGTAAAAGTAGAAATAGCAGAACTGAAACATTACCATAGACCTCCATAGAACAGAAACCACAATTTAGTAACCTTTCAACCTTTTTTATAACATCCAAAGTTCAGCCAATCACAGCGGAGACCTTAGAGTACCCTTCCCCTACAGAGGCACTATACCTCAGATTTCGAACTCAAGTGTATATACATATAAAACTCTGAGATAAATGGTGAACCTAATCGGGGAGGAGGGAGGGTTGCATGTTAATCTATAAAAGATATAAATACTGGAAAACCACAGTGTACAGGTAAGTAACTTATTTTTTCTCCAGTATTATATCTTTTATAGATTCACATGCTTGAATCCGATTAGTAAGCAGTATAGCAGCAATAAAACATAAGAATGGTGGAGGATAGGCGAACTGTCCCACCATGACGTAAAATAGGAACATTGCAAAACAAGAAGAATAAACATGCAAACATTCAGTTTTATATATAAACAGAACATGCAAGTATATATAAAGAAACAGAGGTTAATAGTAGCATACCTTAAACAAAGAGGTGTTGAAGAGCAGCTTTCCTGACAGATATATCTGCCTCCTTCCAACCATTGAGGCAGTAATGCTTTGTGAAAGTGTGAGAGTTCACCCACATTGCCACCCTGCAGATGTCAGGTAGAGATGCTCCTGTAAACAAGGCTGAAGAAGTTGCCACTTTCCTTGTTGAGTGAGCCTGCGTATTCGCAGGCAGTGGGCAGCCATGCTTTTTATGACAGAAGACAATCATTGAGGTGACCCAATGAGCATTGCTGGCCCATGTTATGATTTGTCCTTTTCTAGGTGCCGAGAATGAAATCAGCAACTGAGAGGATTTACAAAAGACATTCATTCTTTGTAGATATAATTTCAAACAACGTTTAATGTCCAATGAATGCAAAGCTATCTCTGCTGATGAAGATGGATTAGGGGAGAACGTGGGTAAGACAATAAGCTCATTGAGGTGTTAAGTTGAAGGCACCTTAGGTATAAATGAAAGATTGCTGCGCAGGATTACCCTGCCTGGCAGAAACTGAAGATGTGGCTCTTTCATGGTGAAAGCTTGGATTTCACTGATACGTCTAGCTCACATAATGGCAAAGAGAAAAGCCACCTTCCAAGAAAGGAACTTCAACTCGCATTTGTGCACTGGTTTAAATGGAGGACGCATTAGCTGTGACAGGACTGTATTTAGTTGCCACAGTACTGGACGAGGTTTAACAGGTTGGAAAGTCCTAAAGAATCCTTTCAATAATTCTTTGAAGAGTCAATTGGACCACAAGGAAGACTGACCTGAACGTCTGCAATATCTAGAGATTGAAGCAATGTGAACTTTTATGGAAGAGTGTGAAAGCCCTGCCTTGGCTAGGTGCAAGAAATAAGGCAGCACCTGCTCCGGAGTAGATGAAAAGGGATGCAATGAATGCACAGAATCTCTTCCATTTAGCTTTGTAACATTTAAGCGTGGAAGGAGCTTGAGACTTTTGGGGCCATATTATCAAGAACGGCGATAACATTATCGCCAGTTTAGCGGCAGGAAACTGCAGCTAAAGCGGCTTGATAATATGCCCTTTTGAATTCCAATAGAAGCCCAGGTTCTGGTGTCAAGGACATCAAACCTGGGCTTCTATTGGAATTCACAAGGGCATATTATCAAGCCCTTTATCGCCGCTTTAGCTGCAGTTTTTCTGCCGCTAAACCAGCGATAATGTTATCACCGTTCTTGATAATATGGCCCTAGGAGCATTGACTTGCATTCCTCAGATAGGCTCAAGTCTCCAAATTCAGCATGGTGAGGACCCAAGCCAACAAATGAAGAGAGCAAATTTGTGGATGAGCCACTTGGCCCTGGTTCATGCAGAGAATATTCTCCTTGTGAGGAAAGAGAATCGGAGCACACTCTGATGGGCAATGCAACTCGGTGTACAAGAATTGCCTTGCCCAGCCGGGGGCAATGAGAATGAGCAAACACGGCTCTTGCTTCATTTTCTGAATGACCTGAGCAAAGAGTGGAAATGGGAGAAAGGCGTAGGTGAACATCCCCGCCCCAGAAAATTGGAAGGCATGTCCCCACCATTTCGGATGAGAAGTCCTTCTTTTGAAAAGAGGGCACTTTTTGTTGAGGGACATAGCAAACAGTTCTAAAATTGGATTACCCTAGGACTGGAAGACCACCAGCAACTGTTGGTTGTTGAGCTCCCATTCGTGGCATTGCTTGGAAACCCTGCTGAGAGAGTCGCCCCACTCATTGTGGACACCTGGCACATGTTCCACTTGCAAGGAGATGTGGTTGGCAAGAAGCCATTCTCAAATCTGTTGAGCTTGAAGGGAAAGCACTTCTAGATCTCATGCCACCTTGTTTTTAAGGTAAAACATTGTAGTAGTTTTGTCCGTCCTGACAAGTACCAAGGAGACCTTGATTTGAGGCAGGAAAGCTTTTAGACCCAGGAAGAATAGGTAACGTTACATCGCATGCGTTTAGAGCGCATGCCATTACAACGTGGTCATTACAACGACCGCGTTGTAACATTGCAGACCATTACAATGCAAGTCATTACAACAACTTGCTGCAGGTGGGGCGCTGAATTTCCGAATAGTATCATTTACTATTCAAACTCCAGTCTGTGCAACAGTGGGGAAGGCGTTGGATTTAAAATCCAACACCTTCTGGCCCCTACAACAAGTCGTTGTAACAGATTGTGTTGTAATGGCATGCGATGTAACAACCTCAGTCGTTGTAATGACTGAGTTGTAATGGCATGCAATGTGTAAACATCATTGTAAACGATGTTTACCGCCCAGGAATATTGTCTTGAGTGCCAGAATGCTTATGTGGCACTCTGACTCCTGTTTGGACCATTTGCCGTGAACCTGTAATTCCTGAAGGTGAGCCCCCCTTCCGTCCATCAACGCATCCAAGGTCATCACTAGCTGTGGCACAGTGTGAATGAAAGAGAGGCCTTGCGAAAGGTTTTCCTTGACCATCCACCAGGACATCAAGGCTCTCATTGCAACTGAAATGTGCACCTTGTCGTAGAACGTTCCTTGAGATTGAATCCACTGCGCATCGAGCTGCTGCTGCAGCAGTCGCATGCAAAGATAGCAATTGGGGATTAGAGGGATGCAAGAAGACATCATCCCCAAACAATGACTTGTAGTGTCTCACAGAAACTCACTTTTTTGCTGAAAGAAGCCTTGTTGTATCTTAAATACGCAATATTCTTTCGTGACTGGAAAATCCAGATCCGTGTCGAGACATGCACCCAGAAAAATCAAAGATTTGGAAGGGATGAGGGATGATTTTTCCAGATTGAGGCAAAGACCTAGAGACTGGAAGAGATTCTGACAGGCTGTTGTTGAAATTTTTGCAGCCTGAAAAGTCGGATCCTCCAGGTAAGGAAATACGTGGTGACCTGAACGTCTTAGGAAAGCTGCTATCGGTACCATCCACTTGGTGAAAACCCTGGGTAGCAGATTTCAAACCAAATGGAAGGACTTTGAATTGGTAATGGCACCCTGCCACTTCGAACCTGAGAAATTGTCGAGGCTTGGGGTGGATGAGAATATGAAAATAGGCATTGAGGAGATCTAGAGAAGACATATAATCCCCTTTTTCCATGAGAAGCAGAATCTCTTGGAGAGAGAGCATCCTGAATGATTGTTTTTTGATCAACTTGTTTAGCATTCTGAGGTCCATGACCTGCCTCCATTTGCCTGTCTTTTTTTTGATGAAGAAGAAGTGTGAATAAAACCCCTGATTGAGCTGTTTGAGGGGTACTTCCTCTATGGCCTGCTTGAGAAGGAGTGCTTTTATCTCCTTTTTGAGATCCAGAAGATGACGATGCAGAACTGTCCGTGGTGGAACATTTGGAGGATGCTGAACGAATCCCAGGGTGTGACCATGTCTAAAACCCATTTGTCTGAAAAAATGGAGTTCCATTTCAGAAAGAGTTTGGAGACGGCAGGATCAAATTTTAGTTGGGCACTGGTGGGGCCTGGAGAATCTCATTGCGTCCTATTGGAGTCCTGGGATTTTGCGGCAGAGTGCTGCCTCTTGCGTCTTGTTGGTCCTGAATAAGACTGAGCAGTGTTGGATTGGAAAGTTTGGCTGTACGGATGGTAGGTATTCTGTGATATGGCTGGCACCACTGTTGGAATTGAGGGCGGGATAAGTACTGCCTCAGAACTCTACCCCAAAGGTACTGAAAACTGCATTTCTGGAGACTGCCTAAAGACTTAGCCGTGTCTGTGTCCGATTTTATGGACTGTAGTGCTTTGTCTATGTGCTTACCAAACAAGCACTCTCCTTCAAATAGCATTTCAAGTACTTTGGCCTTTACTTCTGGATAGAAGGTAGTTAGTTGCCCTCAGCCATCCCTGACAACACAGCACCGCTGACCCTGCCATCTGGCAAAAAACGGTAGATGAGACGTTCATGGTGTTCTCAATGAGCTCGGAAGATGCTCTTTCCCCTTCTGACAGAATGTCCTTAGCCTCTTTCTTTTCATCATCTGGAATATACTGAAACAGTGCAGAGATGTCTGACAAGATCTGTCAGTCATATCTCCCTAGGATGGCCATGGAGGCTGCAATGGAGGTGGCTGCCAGCGCAGAGAACCTCTTTCCTATGTTCTTAAGGCAGCGCCCATCCTTGTCAGGTGGAGCTGTACATGGAGACGCCGGATTCGTGGCTCTCCTTTGTGCTGTTTGCATGATGACCGACTTCGGCCTTGAATGACCAATGAGGCATGTGGGTGAGTTGTCAGGGGCCTTGTAGTTTTTATCCAGTTTTAGAATCACAACTGGAACGGCAGCAGTCGTTTTTTTTTAGCTTGAGGCCTTCTTGCCATAAAAAATGATGGAATACTGAGTGCCTGGCTTGAAATCAAATAAAAAACATCGTTTGGTTAGCCAGCATCGGCAGATCAAAATATTTGGAGGCACGTTCCAAAAATTCGTAAAATCCATTGATGTTTGCAGGAGGAGAATCCGTAGAAGCTGGGATAGGGGATTATATAGCATGGGGGCTATATAATCATCCCATTCATCATGAACATCTGAGTCAGTGTGGATTTCACCTTCCTCTATCTGTTGCTGGTCCACATCCTGGATGTCCTCCGTGATGATTATTGGAGGAGGCAAAACATTTTACTTGGTGGATTTGTCAGTACTTTGGCCAGACAGATCATGAGAAGCCTTTTGCGGAGGCAGAGGTATTTGAAGAGCATTAGAATCTGGGAAACGTTTATAATAATCTTCAATCAGATGACGTAAATTTGACACTAGGGAAACTGGAACATTCACTGATGGTTCTCTAAAATGATTGAGTTTCTCCTCCCGATCATCATATGGGTAACGCTCTTGGAAGGAATCAGGCCGCTGCACAGAAGAAGGATCTCTATTCGTAAAAGAATATTCCCCTGCAAGGTAAGAAGATGTGTCATTGTCCTCAATGTCCTCATCATCTAAACCTTGGCACTTAACCCTTAACTGTGATGGACTGTATGCAGGGCCAAACAAACCTTAATCCTTCAACTCTTGGAAATCCAAAAGGCGAGTTGGAGGCAAAGTGGAAATTATAGAGAAAGCCTGTATTTTCTTGGGCTGAAGGAAGCTGTTTTTTTCCTCCGTTGACGTGCTTGACGTTGGTTCAGTCGCCGATATAGTCATATACGACACCATCGATGCTGCATGGATGGTCTTCGTCTGCGGGGCCACCGTCACCAGAGTGGTTGACAGGCAGGTGGTCAACGGTGAAATTCTCATCAACAGTGAAGGTCTCATTGATGATGACGAAGTAGTCACCATTTAAAGCAATCCTGCCGACATTGCTGCTGTCGAGGTCTTGACCGTCGTCATTGTTACTGTCGCAGACGAGGCCGTTGATAGAGCGGGAACCTCAGGTTTTCTCGTGGAAGCTGGAATCCTCGACAACGAAGCAGGCGACGGACAAGATCAATGGTCTCTGACAGGAGCCAAAGGAGCGGAAGCTGGAGCTGAAGAAGATTTTGAAGTCTCTGCCTGAGGTTTTTTGTGTTGTTTCATCTCAGATTTATCCTGGGACTTTAATCTTTTTGAATCCACATGTCTTCTTTTCTCGTTCTTGTGTAAGAATGAGGTTTTTCCTCAGGTTCAGACTCTGAGTCTGAGGCAGCCTTCTTCTTCTGGAGCCAGAGGAGTAGCCTACCCTCCCTGTCCTTGAAGGTTTTGGCTGAAAAAGTGTGGCAATATTTGCATTTTCTAGGTTTGTGGTCAGGGTAAAGGCAATATAGGCACTGTTTGCGGGGATCTTCAGAGTACAGCCTACACTTCCTACGGGTCTTACAGACATGACGTGCGGTAAGAAATATGAGGTATGGTGGCTCTGTAAGGGAAGGGTACTTTGAGGTCTCTGTTGTGATTGGCTGAACGTTGGATGTTATAAAATAAGGTTTAAAGGTTACTATATTGTAGTTTCTGTTCTATGGAGGTCTATGGTAATGTTTCAGTACTGCTATTTCTACTGTTAACATGGAACTCCACCATGATGAGGGAGAAGATTCAAGCATATGAATCTATAAAAGAAACAATACTGGAGAATGGCACAACATTTCCAAAACTGGCTGACCTAAAAACGATTATATAAAGCTTGGTGTGTGGGGCATCCTATGGACCATGAGTACGCATTTTCCTCTCCTGTCCATGACATCCACACCAGACTGCATCTCATCTTATGCACCAACCATCTGGGGTCAAAGGTTCTCCATTTGGAGTACTTGGCTTGCACTCTATCTGACCAGTGTCTACTGCAATTAGCCCTGCGATGAGGTAGACCATGCCTGTGGGTACCCACCTGGCAGCTATAGACTGAGGTGTTGCTTGATCCCCGATTAGGGAAGATCTGTTGAAGTGTTTCACCCAATACTTTGACCTTAACAAAGAATTCATCCCGTCCAGGTTATGCGCGGACATTGCATGCCTGCTGTGTGGGGGGTTCGCCGGGTCCTGCAGGAGGAACTGGTGGCACTTGAGAGGGAGCTGTGCCCCTGGAGAGGGTTGTGGCTAATCGCATCACAATGGTTGAGTGGCTCCAGCTGCTGCGCAAACAGTATATGGAGGCAGAAATGTGCCTAGGAAGGCATGACTACAAGCGTTGACTGACCATGCTTCATGCCGAGACTGACCGGTCAGGATGACTGTTGGCATGGCTGGTTAAGAAGGACCAACAGTGTGTTCCTAGTGGAGCCATCATACAAGATGACGGCCTACTTGTAGTCACACAGGCTGCCATCAATGATACTTTTCGGGATTAGTACCACACTTTATACAGAGTAGGGGACGCGCCTCCTCCTGAAAAAATACATGGGTTCTTGAATGGACTGCCGTTACCCCACTTGTCCTCACTCCAGCGGGCCAAACTAGATGAGCCCATCCAGCTAGAGGAGATAAGAACAGCCATAGCTCAAATTGCCCAGAACAAGACCAGGCTTGGCAGTTCGAGCTGGACTGTTCCCATGAGGCACAGGGTCAAAACTGATTTGCATATGGCCAGGTCCAAACTGGGGTGGCATGGTGAGCAAAAGAATGATGGAAGAAGAAGAATATACTTTTATTTGATTTCATAAAAAAAACATAAAAGGGCGGAAAAACCACTATGAATAAAACTTACAAGGATATACATTGTAATTATTTTAGTAAAAGACATAAAAAGACGGTGTGTTTATACATTTTTTTTTTTTATTTTTTTTTGAGTTAACATGTAAGCAGAGCTTTCGGGTGATTTCAGAGCCAGATGTTCTAACGCTGCATGAGTTGGTTAACAGGTTCTGCATTGGCCAGGTCTTTTGCTGCATTTTTTAGAAAGTTTATAGCTCTGCAAGACAGTGGGATGGATGAGCCTGTGAGACAGTGAATCACTGCTGCTCTACAAGTTCTTATTTGTTCCTTCCTGAAGAGCTCCCGAAGGCCCGTTTTGCACCTTTCTGCCAAAGCAGGGCAGATGCATAGTAGGTGCAGTAAGGACTCATCCCAAGCTCCACACAGGCGGCATTCCTTTGATTGCCATACGTATATCCATTTTGGGGTCAGGTCCTTTTTATGGGTATGACCCAATCCTTAATAAAGTGAAAAAGTGTTTTTCTGGTGCGGAAAGTGATCTAGCAGGTAGGATTGGGGTTGCAGCCTCTGGTATGACTGTATCACGGCCCAGGCGTGTTTGTTTTTTGCTAGGGCAGTTTTGTCTAATAATATAGAATGCCGTTTTATGGCTTTGTTGACCAGTGATTTAAAGCCGGAGTAGGTAGGAGCTGTAAGCCATGCCTCCTCTAACTTCAGTGCTGAGAGGGAGGCCTTCAGAGCTTTGAAGATTGAATTTTTGAAGCTGGCTTGCTTTTCGATTTCTGCCCAACAATAGTGTGCGAGTGTGTTTTCCTCTGCGTCCCGCATCCTCCAGTAATACTTGACTAGTGTGCCTTGTTTGTCGGGGATCTGGTTTTTTAGACCATACTCAAGTCGGATTTGGGCTTGCGGAATGTGGCGGGGGATTGCAAACAGCGTCTTAAAAAGAATTGATTGTTCCAGGTTCAAGCCTGTAGCGTCCTTGGCATTTTGGATTTCTGTGCCATATGAGATAGAGGGCAGGAATTTTGCTGCTATAACCTTTAGTAGGTGTCCAATGGAGCCACCTGCAAGTTTGTTTTTAAAAATTTTGAAGGCAAACTGCAGCTGTTTGGATTTCGTATGACCTTGGGACAGATGAATCTTGAAGATGAGTTTGCGATCAATTTGGAAGCCTAGGTTTTTGTATGAATCCACCTCGGTCAAAGGTCGCTTGTCCAAAGTCCAAGTAAATTTGCGATCGGCTTTATGATGTTTGTTAAAGCGCATCACCTTTGTTTTTTTGTGATTGATGGTCAATTGGACCGAGGTGGTATAGGCTCCGAGTTCAGTGATTAATAATCGTTGTAAACCAATTGGCGTTTGCGCCAGTAAGACGATGTCATCCGCGTATTGAAGGCTGGGTATGGGTGTTGTGCCAAGTTTCGGAGGGTCACATTGGATTGACCGAATGTGCTCTTCCAGGTCAGCGTTGTAAATGTTAAAAAGGCACGGTGCCAGCACACACCCTTGTTTTAGCCCGTTGAGTGTGTGGATCTTCTTAGTAATGCTGAGCCCATCTCCTTTCCCAATCTGGACCCACGTCTGGGAGTACAGATTGATAATGGCCTCCAGCAACTTAGCTGGGACCCCCCAGTTGCGCATTTTTGCCCATAGCTTAGCTCTTGAACCTTGTCAAAGGCCGCTTTAAGGTCGATGAAACATGCATAGAGTGGCCTTGATTTTCTGAGGGCTTGATTGGCCAAGAGTGTTACTGCAGAAATATTCGTCAGGGTGCCCATCCCGGCACTAAATCCGGTTTGCGTTCAACAAATAATGTTTGTTCGCGCCGCCCAGTCCTCTAAATCTACCGGCAAATTTGATGCATAGATTTTAGCCTCCACGTCAATTAATGCGATCAATCTGTAATTTGAAGGATCGGAACGAGAACCCGATTTGTATATTGGGCTTAGAATGCTTCCTGTCCAAGAGTCTGGGATCGTGTTAAAAGTTAGAATGTCCGAGAAAAGAAATGACAAATGATCTGCCCAGAGTGGTGGGTTGTGCCGAAACAAGGCGTTTGGGAAGCCATTAGGCCCAGGGGCACCCTCAGATCTTAATTTTTTTATTGTTTTTAGGACTTGTTCTTTAAGGATCTGCGGAGGAAAGTCTGAATCGGAGGGGGAGTCGTTTTTCACTAAGTCTCTAGCAGTAGCATCATTACTAAGTTATTCAATGTGGGCTCTCCATGTTTCCTCCATAATGTCCGAGTTATGGTGTCGGTTCCTACCGGTTGTTAACTGGTTGATGATTTCCCAGAAAAGCTTGGAGTCTTTGTTTGCAAGAGTAATGGAGTTCCGCCCAGAGATGTTCCTGGAATACTTTCTTGGCCACCATGATGTCTCTTTTAAGGTCTTTTCTGGCTTTGGAAATTAGACGCAATTAGTCTTTGGTGGAAGGTGAGCCCTGTGTTCTTAGTTTTCGTAGGTTTTTGTTCAGTTGTTGTTTTTTAATTCTGAGGCTTTTGGTGAACCATGCTGCCCCCAACGGTTTTCCTGCTTTTTTGCCAGTAGCTGGTTTAGACCATTTTTGATTTAGTTCAAAGATGAATGACTCCCAGGCCTGGATGCTGGATGGTTCGAATTTGGATTTCTCTAAGATGCTAATACATGTTTCCATAAAGTCACTTATATTATCCTTTTTCCAAATGATGCGTTTGAGATTATGGCAATGGAGTTCTTGCGACGTTGCGTTAGTGAGTATTGGATTTGTGTTGTTTCTTAAGAGTGTGAAGGATTGCGGTTGATGGTCGCTCTCTGCTCTGTCCAAGATTTGAAAGTTTGTGATCTGGGGAACGAGGTTATGGTCTGTGAAAGAATAGTCAATGATTGAGGCTGACTTTTGAGTGACCCTTGTGTATGCCGCTGGGGTGTCTGTCGGGCTATGACCATTAAGCATTCGCAGTGAGAGGTCGTACAGATGAACTGCGCATTGCTTGCCGAGAGTGTCACGTCGAGTTTTGGCCTGAGTGTGCCACCTGGTGCCATTTGTTTCTTGCAATAAAGTCATGTTGAATCCCCTGTCAGAATGATGTTGGCGTCGGGGTAGGCAAGTTTTAGAGTGGCAAGTGAGGCTAATAAGTGGTCAATGCTTGCCCATTTTTGTTTGGGCGCAGGGTCAATGTAAATGTTTATGATCAGTAGGCTGGTGAAAGGCGGAGTGTCAAGTTTGACACATAGCAGCCAGGGGGAATTAAGGTCTATGGCAACGGCGAGTCTGGAAGTGTCGGTTGAAATGAAGGTGGAGAGGCCCCCTTTTGCTCTCCCTTGGTTAGTCCCCTTTGTAGCCAGATTCTGGAATTCCTTGCAACCTACTAGGGGAGTAGATTTTGTTAGCCAGGTTTCCAGGAAGAGGAGTATTTTGTACTGTGTAATAAACTCCATGAAGTCCGGGTCTTCTAATTTCATCCCGAGACCAAACACGTTCCAGGAGCAGATTTGGTGGCCTTTGGGTGAGTTTGTGGCAACTTGTGGATTTTTTTATGCCCCAGTTTGGATGATTCCAGGCTTGTTGAAGTGCCGGGATCCAGTGGGCTGACTGGCTTCAGGGTGAGCAAAGGTGATTGTGATTGTCCTGGCCTTGGAGTCTATGCCTGGGAGAGGAGTTCGGTTATCCGGGCCTTTGGCGCCTTTTAACAGACCCGCTGGATGTTTAGGCATGTGTAATGGGATGGGATAACACGGGGGGGGTCGATCTTTTTTAGCTCAATGCCCCATTTTTCAAAGGAGACCCTCTGCTGCCAGATTTGCTCAGTGAGGAGGGAGTCGGTGAACGTGGCGGTGGTTGATTCTTGGAATTCCACTGAATGCTGATTCTGGTAGAACTCTATGCTTTCAATGTCCCTGGAGTTAATGTGGCTCAAAGTAGGCAGTGCCTTGAATTACTTTAACAGAACACTTTTGCATCAAAGGCAAGTGCGGAGAGACGGTAGTATTGTCTTGTGTTGGTGTTTTATTAACCTTTATGTTAGTGGTGACATTGCATCCCGGACTTGGCTTGTCAATTTTTTCAAAGTTGCGGCAGTCTTTCCAGGCATTGTCCTTTAGCGTGTTGTCCTTTCTGGGGCACATTGTGGTTGGATAGTTCGGTTCAATCCTGGACGGAAATACGGAAATACAGAATTTGCTGTTTGTTTAAACGAGGTATTAAGGTGTTGCTTCTCTTTCCTGGTTGGTAAATAAACTGTCTAGATCATTTGGCAGCGTTTGTTTGATTTTGGTATAATTTGGACTGCTGAGTGTAGCGACGGAGTCAAGTGGGGCAATTAGGGATTCCTTGTTGCTTATTGCTTCCAAAGTATTTAGGACCTCATCATTGATGCTTTGTTTCCTTCCCTCTTCGGGTTGAACAGTAATTACGTTAATTAAATGACTTGGTTGCTTGCTTTTTCTCGCTTTTCTAAGGCATTTTTTCTCCCGCGTAGTTACTTTAATCGGCCTTCCAGGAGATTGGTCATAATTATCGAGAAATGGAGAGGCCGAGGTATTGGAATTATCATGGCCATTTACAGCCAAGGGTGCAAATGCATATTCTAAGATTGACGTTGAAGATGGGCCCATGCTGCCGATAATTTGTCCTTCCATGGGCCTGAGGCGTGCCGTATCCTTTACCCGTAGATCCTCGTGAATTTTCCCTGCCTTGGGAAAATTGTTTGAAAGGGCTTCCTTGATGGTGCCCAGGAGGACTGTCAGTAAGACTGGAACCGCAGCAAGTTTATCAATGATTTGAGTGCAATGGCAAGTAGTCTCTTGGTCTCGCTGTACCTTCACAATCATCTCGTTGAAGCTATGTATTTTTTGTTCGATCCCCTGGACGTGAGTAGCTAGAATGTTTAAAAGATCTTGAGTGTCAAGCTTGTCAGCGTGGAGGGTCATAGCTTTACTGATTGTGTCTAAGGTGTTGAGCAGGAGTGGCCAGGCAAAAGATGTTGGGGAACGGCTGGATTCTTCAATGGGAGCCTGAGCATGGTGTTCCATATTACTGGTGGGGGCTGGGAGCCGATCGCTCTGCCTCTGGCTTCTAGGTGGCGTGCAAGATAAGCCCCTTATTCTTGTGCCCTTGGTTTGAAAGAGTGGCAGAGCGGGGTTGGATCTGTATGTGTTGAACTGAAAGAACGACTCCTCCAGTGGTTCAAATTGGCTGGGGTATTGGTATTTATTTTGTGTAGCTTCCAGCTGGTGCGAAGATTGTACGGGCCCGTCTCTGCTGTTTGTGTTAAGATTGGTAGGCTCTATCGCCTCGAGGTGGCAGCCGCCTGATAGCGTGATCAGGTTGCCAAGTGGACTCATGGTATTTGAGATCAATTGGAGATTGGTGGCGCCGTCATTGAGGCTTTTGGGGTCTTGGGAGCCTAATAAGAATAAGGGTGAGAGTGGTGACTGCAAGCAGGGGGATGCTGAGAGAGACTTAAAAGACTGAAAGTGGTGATGAATTTGTGCCTCAATAACAACGGGTATTGGCTTTAGGTGCAGATCCGAGGAGTGAAGTGCATTGGAAGATAGGGTTTGGAGGCTTGGGACTACGGTGGTTGTTTAAAGAATGATGGATTTAACCCAGATCTCTTGACTGGGGGTGAATGTTTTGATTTGTTCTGCATTCCGTCCATCAATTGTGTGTTGTTAGAAATGGGATTTCTGGCTGGCTAAGGTGTGCGCCAAAGCCAGGCAGAAACCACCACTCTAGTCAGGGCAAGGAAGTTACAAGCCAAAGATAACACCTGCTCACCCCCTTGGTAGCTTAGCACGAGCAGTCAGGCTTATCCCGGAGGCAATGTGTAAAGCATTTGCGCACGCACACAGCAACAACATCCCAGGCCCACCACAAAAGAAACTCCACACAAGGTTATATATAAAAATAGCCTTTGTATTATCATAACACATTAAAATAGTAAGCACATATTATACAGGGTGCAAACTGGCACTAGGTCATATTTACAAGGGAATATTTACACCTGACAGGGCCCACTGGACCACTGTCAGTACCATCACAAAGCGAACTTAGTAAACGTAGAACTTATCATAAACATAGAACACAACCAGTGACTACTGGTAATCACTGTACTTAGCATCAGCCTGTAACATAAACTACATTATGCACAGCATCACACCAGGCGCGAATTACCTTCTGCGCCCCCCTCACCATCATAAACGCCTGAGGCAGTCATCTCACCAGTCTAACCGCATTGGACCCTAACCTCCTAAGTATAACTACATTAGGGAATAACTCACTAGCATAAACCATAATATGCGAACCAACCTCATAATCATAAACCACAGTTTGAGGTATAACACAGGGCGCGTAAATCATACTAAATGAATAACATTTCCAAGCACCACACTCACATTGGAAGTCTAAACGCATTAGACACTAACATCCCAATCATAAATCACATTAGGCATGACCACATGAACATAAATCACATTAGGGCCTGACGCCCTACACAACTCACAGTCCCCCCCTGGCCAACTGGCCATCTCAAAAGGGGTCTCAGATGCCCTATGTCCCAAGAGTCACGGCGCGCTGCAAAGGCAGCGGAAGTCAAGGGTGCGCAATCTGCACAGGCCTAAACGTTGCAGCTGGCACTAAGTGCTGCGCAGCTGTGAATGTCAGGGGTAAAGGAGTGCATCTCACTCCTAACACAGGCATGTCTCCCCAAAGCAAAAGAAAGACCTAAACGGTGCAGCTGCCCGCTACTTGCTGGGCAGCTGGGAATCAATGGCAGGCCTGGGCTCTTAATGGCCCTTAAAACAAATGCGCCAGCATGGGAGCCATGCAAGGGCTCTAAAAAATACACCTGCCCCCATGGAGCGCACTGGCTCCTGAAATAATCCTGCCACAACAACGAGAAAGAACTTGCCCCCTCGGTGGAGCCACGTAGGCTCTGGAAGGTAATTAGGCCCAACGACATGGGAGCGGCCCGATCTCTGGCAGGGACGCTCAGGGAAAACAACTATGGGGCAGGCACCGATGGCGTGCCTGGATATAGGCCCCCGCTCCCCACCAGCTCCACTCACCGGCCAGGAGTCATCTCTGCGGCGGTCCGCGGGGGTCTGGGATTTCGGCAGTCTCCTTTTGCTTCGCCCGGTTCCCTCTCTCGGGACCGGGAGCCCGCAAGGCTCCGGATGTGTTCTGGGCACAGGTCCCGCCCCCCGTCTCACTTTCGGGTCACTAGTGGCAGCGGCAGCCCGCTCCTGTGAGCAGATTTAGAAGTGCGGGGCGGGCTCCCGTAATAGAATACAAACTGCAGCCATGCCGAGTGGGCTCCGGCGAATCAGGTGGAATACGCAACTGCAGCAATGCCGGGTGGGCTCTGGCTCCGTAAAATCAGAGCGAGGTGGCGGCAACTACGGGGTGAGCACCCGCCAGTTAAAGGAATATGCTACTTACCAGTATGCATCTGTTCTTGGCATGTAGAGCTGCAGAGTCACACACTTAGGATAGTAGATCGCCATCTGGTTTTGGGCTCGGATGCTTGCAGGTTGTTGTTGTCTTCGGAAGAAGTCTTTGGTCACGAGATAGGTGACTCCTCCCTTGGACGACAGTGCGCATAGGCATCAACTCCATCGTTAGATTGTTTTTCGCCATGATGGGAAATGATGGAGTTTGTAGAAAAGAGAGAGATGTCCATGTGTGATGTCTAAGTAAGAAAATGCTGGAACAGATACAGGTCCCGGGGAGGTGGGTGGGCGTGTGTGACTCTGCAGCTCTACATGCCAAGAACAGATGCATACTGGTAAGCAGCATATTCCGTTCGAGGCATATGAGCTGCAGATCACACACTTAGGATAGACTATATAGCAGTATCTCCCCTAGCGGTGGTCACCTGTATCGGTTGCAGCAGTTTGAAACAAAGTTTTAAGGACAGCCTGACCCACAGAAGCTTGTTGCTTTGCTTGTACATCAACACAACAGTGTTTGGTAAAGGTGTGTGTTGTAGACCATGTGGCTGCCTTACAAATATCTTCTAAGGGAATGTTTCCTAGGAATGCCATGGAAGCCCTATTTTGCGTGTGGAATGCGCTCTAGTGGGAACGGTTAGTGTGCGTTTAGCCTTGTGGTAGCATATTTGGATACATTTAACTATCCACCTAGCTATCCCAGATTTGGAAATGGGGTTGCCTTTATGTGGTGGAGAGAAAGCGACAAACAATTGTTTTGTTTTGCGGAATGATTTGGTTCTGTCGATGTAGTAAAGAAGGGCTCTTTTAATGTCTAGGGTTGAAGAGCTCTTTCAGCTACCGGGTCTGGATTTGGGAAGACTACTGGTAACTCTATTGATTGGTTAAGATGGAACGGAGATATGACTTTTGGAAGGAATTTCGGATTTGTTCTAAGAACCACTTTGTTACGGTGTAATTGTAAGAATGGTTCTTGTATGGTTAAAGCCTGGATTTCACTTACCCTTCTGAGGGATGTGATAGCGATAAGGAAAGCCACTTTCCATGTGAGGAACTGTAGTTCGCATTTATGCAGAGGTTCAAATGGGGGTCCCATGAGCCTTGTAAGAACAATGTTTAGATTCCACACTGGAGAGGGTGGTAATCTGGGAGGAATAATTCTTTTTTGTCCTTCCATGAAGGCTTTGATTGCAGGTACTCTAAAGAGTGACAAGTGTTGTCTATTTTGTAAGTAGGCTGCTAATGCTGCTCGGTGGAGACGTATGGATGAGTATGCCAAGTTACATCTTTGCAAGTGCAGTAAGTAGCAAATGATGTCCTGGATGGATGCATTCAGTGGGTTTATATGATTGTTAGTGCAGTAAATGGCAAATCTTTTCCATTTTGCAGCATAGCAGGCTCTAGTGGTAGGTCTTCTGGCCTCTTATAATATTCATGCAGTCTGGTGGTAGGTTGAGATAACCGAACTCTAGGACTTCAGGAGCCAGATTGCCAGGTTCAGTTGATCTGGATCTGGGTGTCTGATTTCTCCATGGTTCTGGGTTAATAAGGACGGGGAGAGATGCAGTTTTTGGTGTGGCACTAGCGAGAGTTCCAGTAGTGTTGGTGTTGGACTTGGCCCTTTTTGCAGGGTCATCCCTAAACTTTTTGCCTTCCTCCTGTATTCTTTCTGACCTGTTGTTGGCTGTTTTATGACTCTGGGCACCTTACCACTGCCGATCAGTGCTAAGGTGCATATGCTCTCCCTATGGTAAAAAGTTGACATTGATTGGTTTCCATGTTTGGCTTATTTGGTTTACTATCAGCCCCTAGTAAAGTGCACCAGGAGTGCCAGGGCTTGTAAAGGCAAATGCTGCTGGTGGGCTAGCAGCACTGGTTGTGCCACCCACAGAAGCGGCCTAGTAAAATGTGTCTAGGGTCTGCCATCGCAGAACCTGCGTGCAGTCTGGTACTGTCATGCTGACTGCGCAAGTGCACCTACTTGCCAGTCCCTAAACCTTCCCTTAACTACATATTAGTCACCCTATGGTAGGCCCTAGGGCAGGGTGCATTGTAGGCATAAGGTAGGACATGCCCTGATGTGTGTGGCATGTCCTAATAGTGAATTACAGCCATTTTCATTTTTCACTATTGAAGGCTACCTGCTCTCCATAGGCCAGAATGGGCTGCTGGAATTATTACACGCTATAATCCCAGCGGACTCAGAGAGCATGGTAGAAAGTCAAGTTTAGTATGCCTGAACTCAGAATAATAAAATACTTCTTTTAGTAAAGTTTATTTTAATATCCTGTGTTTGTAAATACTACTTTTAGAAAGTTAGTATTTACTTGCTTAGCCATTTCAGTCCGCCTCTGCTTTGTGTGTGTGTGCTGCCTAGTTTCAGTGAGGGGCAGGGCTGGGGAATTCCAGGAGACAGGCTGGCTGCCAGGTGGTGGGTAGAGAGATTACACCAGGATGGGTGGGAGGAGTACACCTTGACTCTGAATAGACCTGTGCTCTGCCACCACAATGCTGGCTCCGCCCCCTGTGGAGCGGCTGATGTCTCTGCCCTGTGCACTGAAAGGAAAGAGCAGAGTCACCACAACAAAGTGCTCCAAAACCAGACTGAGCCAGGCACAGGCCCCCTGGCGACAAAGAACAAAAGAAACTGTGTATAAAAGAAAGAGCCCTGCTCCTAAGAAATCAGATCCTGTTTACGCCAAGAAGAACCTCTGCCCGAAGAGAAGGACCTGGGAAAGCTGCATGGAGGAGTACTGTCTCTAAACCTGAGAGACTGGCCTGTGGTGGGTGCCTTGCTGCTGGAAGGAGAGGAAGAAAAGACTGAGAAAGACAATCTCCAAGGGCTTGCTTGTGAACTTGCCCCCTGAACTGTGCCCCAGGAACAGTGGGCGCTACCCCTCCCTGGAAGAAGAGGAAGCTGCTGTGGGTGGATTGCTAACGCTGACCCCAGAGAACCTGTGTGCCCCCATCTCGCTGAGCAACGCGACTCCTGAATCGACTGTGCTGCTGTGAGCACCGTGAAGGCCTGCCCTGCCTGGCCTGAGCAAAGTGAACAACTGCCCCCTCGAGCCGGAGCTCGCAACGTAAGGAGAGACTGCCTGTGTCCAAGCGCCGAGCCTCTGCGACCCCAGGCCATAGAGACCACTGTGAGGACTGGCGGCGCACTGGTTCGCCGATTCTGGCCGAAGCCGACAGCACTGCGCGCTGAAAAATCCCCCCCGAGCTGCCCGTCCTGCTTCCAACATCGAGGTGGGCTGTGACGTCCTGAGGCGCCCCACGAAGCATCGCCGTCCACTGAACAGCGGGACTGCAATGCGACGCGGGACGCCCCTGCCAAGGACTGCTGAGGCCACCACGAACTTTGCCTCCAAGAATAAGGTACTGTGAGCCCCAAGCACCCCTGTACGATGCGTACTTTCCTGTGTACGGTCCGTATGGCGCTGTCGTCCCGCTACGCTACTCATGCGAGAAGCGTGAGTCTTTGTGCAGTTTGCACCAAGCCCGTACTGCGTGTCCCTGCACCTGTACGGCCCGTACCGCTTTAAAGAACTAGACGCAGCTCACGCGGAAAGCGTGAGGAGTGGCAAGAGGCGTACCGGACTCGTACGACGCGTACCTACGAAGGTACGGCCCGTACGGCTTGAGTCCCAGTACGCGTGCTCATGCGGGAAGCGTGAGAAACGGCACGAAACATTCTAACACTGGTACGAAGCGTACGGAGGGCCCTACGGAGCGCACAGACCCCCAGAAAGTGCAGATTGCACCAGAAGTGACCATTTAAAGAACTGTGGCCTCCTGAAAAGTGATAACAAGTAACTGGAACCTCATTTTAAAGTGAAACACTATATTCTGAAGCCTGCTTAAAGAACTTTACATAAAGAACTTTATTTTTATAAATACAGTCTTGTGTCCCTGTGTGGTGGGTTGGTGGTTATTGTGGGACGCCTTAAATGCTTAACCTAATGCCCTCTGGAATCTAGCCTGACTGCTCGCGCCACGTTACCTAGAGGGTGAGCAGGGGTTATTTTCTAAGAGTAATCCTTCGCCCTGACTTAGAGGAAAGGGTCCCTGCTTGCCGCAAGTGCATACCTGCGCCAACCAGAGACCCCGGATTCTAACAGTTGGGAACCACGGTTGGCGTGCCCATGTGGCAGCTACTAAGATCAGTTTGAGAGACTGTTGCCTGAGCTTGCGTACCACTAATGGAATGAGTGGGAGATGCGGAAAAGCGTATGCAAATCTGCCTGACCAGTTCATCCATATTGCATTGCCCTTTGACTCTGGGTGGGGAAACCTGGCGGCGAAGGTTGGGCATTTTGCGTTTTCGTGTGTGGCAAACAGATCTATGTCTGGTTGGCCCCATTGTTGGAAGAAGGGTATTAGGACTTGGGGATGTAGTTCCCATTTGTGGATCTGTTGATTCTGTCGACTTAACAGATCGGCAATCTGATTGTGAACCCCTGGAAGGTGTTCTGCAAGTAGGTATATTTTCTGGGGAATGGCCCATCTCCAAATGTTCTGTGCGAGCTGGGACAGCTGGAGAGAATGTGTGCCCCCTTGTTTCTGTATATTATACATGGCTGTCATGTTGTCTGTCCGGATGAGGACAGTTTTGTTTTGGAGATGTAGTTGGAATGAT
The DNA here is from genome assembly GCF_964204655.1 of Triturus cristatus. Classification (NCBI taxonomy): domain Eukaryota; kingdom Metazoa; phylum Chordata; class Amphibia; order Caudata; family Salamandridae; genus Triturus; species Triturus cristatus. Next base: position 818,692,935 of record NC_140579.1, on the reverse strand, counting down.
TTCAGTGCTAAGAACACTGCTAGCAGTTCCAGGTAATTGATATGGAGCCTTTTTTGTTGAGTGGTCCATTTGCCCTGAATAGTGTGGCCGAGGAGATGGGCTCCCCATCCTGTGAGCGATGCGTCTGTGGAAGAGGCTCTAGGAACGGCCGCCCTTTGGAGAGGTTTGTTATGTTCCACCATTTGAGAGAACGATTTGTGCGGCTGTCCACCAACACCAGATCCGTAAGTTGTCCGTGAGCCTGGTTCCACTGACGTGCTAGACATTCTTGCAAGGGGCGCATTTGAAGTCTGGCATAAGGCACAATGAAGATGCATGACGCCATCATGCCTATGAGTTGCATGAACACTCTTGCTGGAAGAGAGTGTTGGATTTGGAATTTTGCGATAAGAGCTTGTATATTGGCTATCCTGGCTGGATTGGGATATGCTAGGGCTGTGGAGGTGTTTATGGTGGCCCCTAGATACTGATGTATGTGAGCAGGTTGGAGGTGAGATTTGGGATAGTTTATTGTGAAGATTTGGATGGTTTGGTGAGTGTGTAGAACACACTTGTTGAAAGACTTGGCTTTTATTAGCCAGTCGTCTAGATACGGGAAGACATGAATTTGTTGCCGTCTGAGATGTGCTGCTACTACTGCTAGACATTTTGTGAATACTCTGGGTGCGGCTGTTACCCCTAATGGAAGGACTGTAAACTGGTAGTGTTGTCCGTCCACCACAAACCTTAAATAATTCCTGTGGGCAGGATGTATGGGAATGTGGAAGTAGGCGTCCTTGAGATCTAGGTTGGTAAGGAAATCGCCTTGTTGCAGTAGTGGGAGCACTTGTTGAAGAGTGATCATATGGAAATGATCTGAGTTGATATACAGATTTAGTGGTCTGAGGTCGAGTATTGGTCTTAGAGTCCCGTCGTTTTTGGGGATTAGGAAGTAGAGGGAGTATACCCCTGTACCCTGATGTTCTAAGGGAACTGGTTCTATTGCGTGTTTTTGAAGCAATGAGAGAACCTCTTCTTTGAGAAGTGTAAGATGGTCCGGTGACATGGAACATTGTTTGGGTGGTATGTGGGGGGGGGGGGTAGTTGTGAGTTCCAGGCAGTAACCATACTGGATAATTTGTTTGACCCACTTGTCTGTTGTAATGGAGTTCCAGACAGGTAGGAACTGTGTTAGTCTTCCCCCGACCGGAGTGGAATGGTCTGGGGGGAGTGGAGGAAAGTCACTGTTTTGTGGCAGGGGAGGTGCGATTGTTATTACCTCGGCCTCGTCCCTTGTTGTTGTTTCCTCTGTATCCGCCTCTAAAATATCCTCTACTGGGGGATGTGTGTGTGGCGGTTTTGAATGTAGAGGAGGAGTCCGTTCCAATATATTTGGAGGCTCCTCTATAGAAGAAGCGCCGAAAGGAGCCACGTGGTTGGGGAGACTGTAATGCTCCCATGGACTTAGCATTTTCTGTGTCCTTTTTCATTTTTGCAAGGGCAGCGTCTACTGCTGGCCCAAAAAGCTGTTCCTGATTGAATGGCTGACTAAGTATAGTAGTTTGTACTTCTGGCTTAAAGACCGAAATGCGTAGCCATGCATGTCGTCGAAGGAGCACACTTGTGTTAATTGCTCTAGAGGCGGTGTCTGCGGCGTCAAGTGCACATTTAATTGCTGCATTTGAAATGAGCTTTCCCTCTTGAATGAGGTCATTTGCCTGGGCTTTATATTGGTCTGGCAGGTGTTGTAAGAGAGTCTCTAATTGGTCGTAATGGGCCCTGTCATAGCGTGCTAGTAGGGCTTGGGTGTTGGCAATACGTCAGTTATTAGCGGCTTGTGCTGCTACTCTTTTGCCAGAGGCTTCCAATAGTTTGGATTTTTTGTCTGTGTGTGGTGTATCTCCTGTGGTTTGGGAGATGGCGCGTTTCGAGCATTGGAAATGACCAAAGAATCCAAAGGGAGTTGCCCTTTGATGTAATTAGGATCTTCCGGGGCAGGCCTATATTTCTTTTCGATCCGTGGGTTGAGAACCCTGGCACGAACGAGGTCTTTAAAGACTTCGGGGGCGTGTTTTATGACTCCTTTAATCATGGGCAGAATTTGTACAGACTTTTGAGACTGTTCGAAAGTGTTTAATAGGAAGTCTTCCTCTGGTGTGTCTGAGTGCATTATGACGCCGTGGTATATTGCTGCTCTATTTAATAACTGGCCAAGCCCCAGGTGATCGTCAGGAGGCGATGGTTTTGAGGGATATGGCTGAGGGTCAAGCATGTCTGGTAAAGGGAATGCCCAATCATCCAGTGGTGAGGTGTCTGGATCCGTGAACGGATCATTAGGATTACCCCCACCCCCTAGGTCATCATCATCATCATCATGTGGTGGTAGTGTATGTGATGGAGAGAGTATAGGTAAGGGTGCTGTAGGCAGAGGGGGTGGGATAGGAGGCAGTATAGGAGAGGAAGGAGGGATAGGGGATGTTGAAGAGTCTTCCCTGTTTACAGGAACTGGGGCAGGTGGTGTGTCCAGTTTCCGTTTTTTACATGGCACCGTGGTGACATGTCCAGTCTTGGGGTTGATATAAATCTTTTTCTGCCTTGGGTCGATTGGATCTGGATGAAAAAGTTCTTGTTCTTCAGGAACAGTCTTTGTTACCGATTTTTTCGGTTCCGATCGAGGTTTTGGTTGATCGGTAGCTTGTTTGGCTTTAGGAGGCGTATGAGAGTCCTTAGCCGGTGGTTTCGGTACCGATGATGGTTTCGGTGCCGAAGGTGTATCTGTGGGCTTGGGAACCTTCGGTGCCGGTGTGTCTATCGGCCTTGGTGTTTTCGGAGCCGAGGGCTTCGGAGCCGATTTCGGTGCAGAGTGGTCTTTTGTCTTCGTTGTCGATGGTGCCGGTTGTACAATGACATGCGGTTTGCTCGGTCCCGAGCTACCGGAAGGCTTATGTTTCATCGGAGCCGAGCCCGGACGCGGGGCTTCTGAAGGATGTTTTCGGTCTCGACTGGGGTCAGCAGGCGAAATCTTAACCAATGCCTTTGGTTTTGGTGGGGTTGGGGCAGGGGCAGTAGTACTGACACGTTGCCCAGGAGTGATGGGGTCGTCTGAGTCATCTCCTGCTTCGGAAATTATTTGTAGATCTTCAGAATCTTCTTCCGGGACATCGGGGCCTTCATCAAAGATGTCCTCTGGTTCCAGAGCTGGTCTCTGTGCCATGATGTAGCGTCGAGCCCTTCGATCCCGAATGGTCTTTTTGGATCGAAAGGATGTACAGGCTGGACAGCTGGACTCGTCGTGTTCCGGTGATAGGCACAGGTTGCAGACTTTGTGGTGGCCACTGTGCGGAAATTTTGCTCCACACTGGGGGCATTTTTTGAACGGCGTCCTTTCCATGAGCCGTAGGCCTCACGGCGTGGATACGCGTCGACGTCCGGAATCGAGCCAATGTAATGGATGTCGAGAATGAAGGTGCTTCGATGTTTTGTGTGAAGTTTTTCGCTTCGAAAGGCTTGGAATATTTCCAACCGGAGCGGAAAAGTTGCATCAGAACCCAATGGCGGAAAAAAACAATCTAACGATGGAGTTGATGCCCATGCGCACTGTCGTCCAAGGGAGGAGTCACCCATCTTGTGACCAAAGACTTCTTCCGAAGACAACAACAACCTGCAAGCAATCGAGCCCAACACCAGATGGCGATCTACTATCCTAAGTGTGTGATCTGCAGCTCATATGCCTCGAACATAAAGATACCGGCGGGGTGGGCACCCGCCGGGACAGACAATAAGTGGGGTAGACACCCGCCGGGACGGCATCAATGGGGGAATCCCTACCTCGGGGAATCCCCTCTCTGAGGGGTGCAGCGCTGCGCAGCCCCCAGGCTCTCCTCCTTTGGGGGGAAAATAAGTTCAGCACTCCTAGTGCGCAGAAAGGCTGAAAGTCTCTGTAAAGTCCTGGGCATCAGCTATGTAGCAAAACAGCTCCCAGCAAAGAAAAGTCCTCCAGGTATCCAGGGGCAGGGCAGGGCCCAGGGAGGCAAGCCTTCCCATGGGCCCCAGCAGCAGCACGCCCCTGGTAGTTTCAAGTCCAAAAACAAGAACCTTTTTCATGGGGTCACAGCCCCTTCTTTTATACAGCATTTTCCTTTGTTCTGCAACTGTAGGGCAAGGGGAGAACCAGATACAACTGGTTTAGGAGCACTTTGTTTTGCTCAGCTCCCCTCTTTATTCACAGGACAGGCCAGGGACATCAGACGCACCACAGGAGGTGGAGCCAGCATTGTGAAGGGAAGGCCCAGCCCCATTCAGGTCCCAGGTGCAACTCCTCCCTCCCATCTACATGCAGATCTCTCCATTCACCACCGGGCAGACACACCCTGGCTCCTGGAATTCCCCAGCCCTCTCAGTTCCTGTCAATCACAAGCCAGACAGGCAATTCACATCACACAGCACACAGACATGCCAACTTCTAGAAGTGGCACTTCTCCACCAGTCACAATAAATCTGCGCACACCATTGCGCAGCATTTATTCTCACGAGTTCGCACATACCAAACTCTCCCCTGCACTCCTCTCACATCAGGAACTACCATGGACACACATATCCCCCATGCATTCCTATGGGAGGGCAGGCCAGTCTCACTAAATGTAACACAGAGCGCACTCACTTTACACTGGGACACAGTGCTAAAGTGCCTAGAGGCCTAAAACTACTAACACTACATAGGGGAAAAGGCCAGGATAAATGCAAAAAGTTTAGGGGTGAACCTGCCAAAAGGGCCAGGTCCAACATGTGTCTTTTGCTTTTTCCCCCTAAGTGCACCAGGTATGCCCAGCTGTGGGTCCTGGGCTCACTGTGCCACTAGAATCAAGCTATCCTGGCTGAAGAGGGGTGAAACCCCGAAACCGGTCCTAGGATGATTGTTTCCGGTCCAGGGAGGACCAGGCTTGGCAGTTCGGGCTGGACTGTTCCCATGAGGCACAGGGTCAAGACTGATTTGCATATGGCCAGGTCCAAAATGGGGTGGCATGGTGAGCAATAGAATGATGGATTTAACCCAGATCTCTTGACTGGGGGTGAATGTTTTGATTTGTTCTGCATTCCGTCCATCAATTGTATGTCTTTTGCTTTCTCGCCTTAAGTGCGCCAGGTATGCCCAAACATGGGTCCTGGGCTTACTGTGCCACTGGAATCAAGCTATCCTGGCTGAAGAGGGGTGAAACCCCGAAACCGGTCCTAGGATGCTTGTTTCCGGTACAGGGAGGAACAGGCTTGGCAGTTCGGGCTGGACTGTTCCCATGAGGCACAGGGTCAAGACTGATTTGCATATGGCCAGGTCCAAACTGGGGTGGCATGGTGAGCAAAAGAATGATGGATTTAACCCAGATCTCTTGACTGGGGTGAATGTTTTGATTTGTTCTGCATTCCTTCCATCAATTGTGTGTCTTTTGCTATCTCGCTCTAAGTGCGCCAGGTATGCCCAGACGTGGGTCCTGGGCTCACTGTGCCACTGGAATCAAGCTATCCTGGCTGAAGAGCGGTGAAACCCCGAAACTGGTCCAAGGATGCTTGTTTCCGGTACAGGGAGGAACAGGCTTGGCAGTTCAGGCTGGACTGTTCCCATGAGGTACAGGGTCAAGACTGATTTGCATATGGCCTGGTCCAAACTGGGGTGGCATGGTGAGCAAAAGAATGATGGATTTAACCCAGATCTCTTGACTGGGGGTGAATGTTTTGATTTGTTCTGCATTCCGTCCATCAATTGTGTGTCTTTTGCTATCTCTCTCTAAGTACGCCAGGTATGCCCAGCCGTGGGTCCTGGGCTCACTGTGCCACTGGAATCAAGCTATCCTGGCTGAAGAGGGGTGAAACCCCGAAATTGGTCCTAGGATGCTTGTTTCCGGTCCAGGGAGGACCAGGCTTGGCAGTTCGGGCTGGATTGTTCCCATGAGGCACAGGGTCAAGACTGATTTGCACATGGCCAGGTCCAAACTGGGGTGGCTTGGTGAGCAAAAGAATGATGAATTTAACCCAGATCTCTTGACTGGGGGTGAATGTTTTGATTTGTTCTGCATTCCGTCCATCAATTGTGTGTCTTTTGCAGAACAAGGATGGGCTACCAATCAAATACTATGCCACATTTTCAGCCCTAATGACCCAGCGTCTATTGGAGGTGTTCAATGAAGCTAAGGCGAATGCTCAGGTCCCGGACTCACTCCGTGAAGCACTGATTGTGGTCCTCCCCAAGGCTGGATAAGACCCCATGTATGTTCGTTTTTACTGCCTGTTATCCCTCCTCAAACTTGAATGTAAAATATTGGGAGGGTGTTGGCACATAGATTACTCCCTTTAGTCGGCAGCCTATTGCATGATGATCCGTCAGGATTTACACCTGGGCGCAGCACTTTCCTAAATATTCAATGAAGTGGTGGCTGCTGGCAATAAAAAGTGGTGGAGCAGCGCAGGGGTGGTAGCGAAATAATTTTTAAAAAGGTCTTACCTTCCGCTGCTGCAGCCGGCCGCCTCAGTGCTCCTCTGCTCCCGGCAGTCCATGGGTCCCAGACTCCCCACCCAATCCAGACACTGCCCTCATGCTATTATGCAGCCTGAGATAAGCGTCGCGATTAACCTGAGCAGGCTGGTTTAATGCTTGCCCAGGGACACGGAGCATGTACCTTTTCTCCACCTGCCAGTGCAACACAGCTGGGTTGGAGAAATATAAGTGTGCATGTCGGTTTGGCCAGCCTAAGACAGCGGCCAAACTGACATGCCCACTTACAAGTGCCCACCACCCCTCCTCCCTTCTGCTGTAGGCATAGAGGATGGCCCACCCCGTCCCACCCTAGTCTCCCTTCAACTCAGTCAGTGAAAAATAAAATGATAATAAACTTGTTTTATTATCATTTTATTTTTTACCCGCTGGCTCTAAGCAGTGGAGTGACGCTCTTCTGCCATTATGGAGGAGCCGCCGCTGATCCGACGACTCATACATGACACCCTATCTGAGGCACATAGCTGGGTAGCAGTGTCTCTTGACATAGAAAAAGCCTTTGACACCTTCAGCTGGGACTTCTTACTGATGACCCTTATGAATTCCACAGTGAGTCCAGACGGGCCAGTTGGTCTCAGACTGCTTCTCCATCCACAGGAGAACCAGACAGTTGTGCCCAGTTTCCCCGCTAATGTTTGCGATAGCCATGGAGACCCTGGCTTGCTGCTTGCACCTATGCTGTACGCAGACAATACTTTGGTCTTCTTGCGCGAGGTGGGGGTCTCCCTTCTGGGTTTGATGCTCTTGCTTGATGAATTTGGGGTCCTCTCTGGGCTCAGTCAATTGGCCCAAGTCATGCCTGTTCCCCCTCACTCCCACCCCTACACTTCATAGGGGTGTTTTGCCGCAGCATCGTCTCAGATGGTGTCATGATACATTCAAATACTTGAGCGTCCAGATACCATACCGGAAAGGACCTCAAGGTAGGTAGAAGGTGGTGATCAGGTCGTTCCAGGGTTCCCTCTCTTTGTGGCACTTGCTGCCCCTCTCCCGTTGGGGCGAATGGTAATTGACAAAATGCTTGTGCTGCCCGCTAATCTACAGAGGCCCTTGCTCAAGGGAGGATTTGGCACACAATTTTGAAATGTATTATGTGGCAGCACAGTTGCAGTGGCCGCTGCATTGACGGGGCATGCCCGAACAGTCAGCCATCCGCACACTCCTGGGGGAGATGATCATCTATACCTGGCTGCAAGACAGTGGTGGCATGGATGTGCTGGCAACAATTTGTGCATGGGAGGTGCCCCCGTGTAACATATTCACCCCTAATAGTACTATGGCACCTACCAGGCCTCTGGGTAGTGGCTGGGAGACTTGATTCTGCATCATGGTAGGAAGCAGTGATATCTTCCATGATGGTGGTGCAGTTCAGAACACAAAATCTCCTCCTGCTTCCACGGACGGAATGATTCCACAGTCACACACACATACACACATCACACGCTGGTGGGGCCCATAACACCAACATTCATTCTCATCAATCTGTCCGTGCCTACAGAGGAGAGATCTTTAATTTAACTTCCAAACTACAATTCTATTTTCTTTAGATGGAGGAAACCACATCTATTTAATTTTACCCTAACAATTCCTCCATCCGGAGGTCAATTGGATCATTTAGTTGATCTAGAGATTTGATGATAAACACTTCAATTCTTATACTAATAAAATAAACATTTTTAAGAAATAACCACCCGACACAGTTCTTCAAACAATAATTTTTCTTTATCTAATTAAATTGCAGGTTAAAATCCTAACAAATGCAATAGTATCTTGTGTCATAATAACCTATTCTGGCTAATTGTCGTTCTCTAAGTCAGAATCGGGTCCTCAGAAATTCATCAAAGAGTCTACCGTCCCGTCCTCTGCTGTCAGCGTAGTGAATAGCATCGATCAGGGTGCGTCTCAAGCTCGTTGGGTGGTAACCTAATTTCCCTCTCTGGACTACTAATATTTATACAAAAATTTACATATAATAGAAACATTTAATATTTTCTAGGCTTTTCATTGGCTGAATTCAGCCCCGTCCCAAGATTTTAAGAAACAATTTAAAAGTTCTCATACGGATGATGTATTAATCTATGCGTATGGGAAAATCGTTCCCAGGTCAGGAAAGTATCAGTCTATTGTGAAAAGGTGGCTTTTGGTTCTTAGTTTGCAACATTTTCTTCCGTGTTCAGGGACATTGGCATCTCGCCCAGAGTAGTCTTCATGGACCTGGTTCAGGGGTTCAAGGAGATGTTGATACGTAGTCAGTGCAGACGCCTTCCTCTGCTGTCAATTGCATGAAGTCATGTATTTTAGTGTGGATTCAGTTGGCGGCTATCTTTTAGCAGGCCGAAATAGTCAACTTAAGGTAAAAGAAACACAAAACGTAATTAATACATAGAAATGAATAAAACAATGATATTCCCTCACTAATACCCTTATGTGTATGCATTTATCTAACCATATGCCACATTTAAAGCCGTTAATGCTGCTTTATTTAAGCGCAAAACACATTAACATTGCTTGAACTAACCATATAAATTTAATATGCGTACAAACTTAGTTCACTTATTATTTTAGCCATGCAAATGCATTCCCACGTGTATTCTCTTGGTTAATAAGGTTGATTAGTTCAATTACCACACATTATTATTCATTAGAATTAGTTCTTTAGTTGGTTTAGTAAAACTTATGTAAATGGATTGGGTATACCAAAATATTTTATTTTACCCGCTCCAGCAATCCCCCCTTTGGTGATTTTATCACCACCACAAATTTCAATTTGGTTTTCCCCTTTGCAGAAATTTGAAATGTCTTTTTGCTTAATTAAAATTCTGTTTCCCTTTCATCTTCTCTCTGGGTTCTATCATACATATTCTCCTTCCACTCTTCCATTTCTATTTCATTGAGATCTTTTTCTGGTTTCTTTTCTCTCTTTTTGTAAATTTCTCTTTTCACCTTCTTTTTATTTCTTCTATATCTACAACATATACATCCTAATCTAAGTAATAATAATACGAAAATCACACAGGTTAATGGAAATAATATTTTCCCTATTATAGTACTACCTAATTTACCTAGGAAAGCTTTTATAGCAGCCATCTTATTACTAATTCTAGTCCAGATACTTTCAACCTCCAGTGGTTTTATTTCGTCATGCAATTCTGTAATATTTTTGATATAGACTTTTAGATCCACAGACTCCACCCTCTTTTGCCAATAGAATATCAAGGGCAAGTCGATTTTGCATAATCATAGCACGCATGGCAACTAATTCAGTATTTACCAATAGAAATCCTCCAGCTGTGCTTGTTGACAAACGATCCACAATGGTGGACAGCTTCCGAATAGTATTTGCATTCAAAGATATTCCCACTGCTGGTATCAAGGCTCCAAAAATATCACCTACAATTTCTAACCAGGTTTCTCTTCTGATACGCATTAGTAGGTTATTTGGTCCACTATTTTCTACTCTATCCATGTGAAAGATCTTTGGAAAGACCAGGCCTACATAACATGTGCCATACCAATGGTCAGGCAGCCTGTAATAAGCCTTATTCCCACACATATAATACAATCCAGGAAAAACTGGGTCTTCTCCACCTCTAAATCCCCATCCGGATGCAATGAAGTATGTATCATGACACTCACTTGTCCCTATGTATATGTAATCATACTGGGATCTTTCTCTCATGATGCATAATTTGCCTTTCTGTGGTGAATCTATAGCTATTGTTGGTCTAACATCACCTTGCGTTTCCTTGTTCCCATCTATTGCCCAAATGTTTTCCCCTTCTGATGTCCTTCTGCATTCTTGTGTATTTTCAATCTTCTCTCCTCAACCATATCCAAGAATGTTTTCTCTTCTGGTTTCAAACTACAAGTTAAATTGTTCTTAAAAATATACTCTAAGGTTAGTTCCTTAGACTCTATAAAAATTTCTCCTAATGTATTAGCTTCTTTTGCTGGATTTAATTCTTTATTCATGAGCAATCGTCCAAGAATATTATCTATGTTAGACAAATTATACTCTAATTTTCCTACTTGATAAAATATACTAGTTAAGACGCTACATGTTATTCCATAAGTTGCTGGGAGGTGATGATAAGTCACCCCTTCTGAAACAGATGCAGGTAATTGCATGCAGACGTAGCAATCCCTTACTTCCATTGTGTTTAACATATTCATATAACAATTTTGAAAACACATTACTAGAGAAATCATTTATTGACCCATCTTGATGCACATGCTCTGTGCTTGTTCTAACCGGTATTACTTTTTGTGAGTTCTTCACGATATTAGTCATATTCTCAGTATGTCCTGCTAATGTATCTAAAGTTACTTTGAAAGAGATCAAAAGAGCAAGTACGCTCCAAAGAAGCATTAATAGTCCTGTACAACAGCAACATGTCTTGCACCATCTTCTCATGAAGGTACATCTACTCTTATTATCATCTATGTTAGCCATCTTGTTAGATTTAACCGTGTCTTTTGACTTAGCCTCTTCTACTCCGCCCCTTATAGCCTTTAACAGCTAAACTTATCAAGTTGTCCAAAATTTTGCAATTTTCTTATTCAATCCTGTGTATTCCTACAAGGATCGTCTGAATTTTCTCAGCTTGGTCTTTCGTCGTTTTTTACTTCTTTCTCGTCATCCACATGTAGGATTTCCTGATCTTCCGCTTCTTCTCCAATGTCGGATAAGATAACTCTCAGGATTTCCCCAGTTTCTTCTTCTTTTATCAGTTTCAGCCAAGTCTCCTCTGGATTTCCTTGACTATCTGCCTCTTCTCCTTGTTGAGGCAGTGCCACGTACGTCCATTCAGGTGACTTATATTTCTGATTTGGCTTTCTTGCTCGTTTGTTTGCTTCTGATACTTCTGTTTCTCCCTCTTTCTCTGGGCGCTGACTAGTTACTTCATTCACCTGTTCAGCTTCCGAGGGTTTAGCTCGTATCAATCTGTATCTCAGTTTCTTAATTTTATTTGGCCAAATATCTCCTTTGGCGTTCCTTCTTGGTTTGCCGTCTTTGCCGTTTCTTTCCTCGATCCAAGTTCTCTTTCTCAGAACTCGACCTTCTGGTATCTCTGTATCACTGTCTCCAGATTCTGTTTCATTTGTATTTTCTTTTTCAGAAGTTTCTTTATCCACCTCTTGGATTGGCCCTACTTCTGTCCCTCCTCGGGTCTCTGGCACGCAATCTTCTTGCTGACTAATTGTCCCTTCACCTATCGGGGTGTTGCAGTTCCCTACACCTCCTCGGGGATCTTACGCAATCTGTCCCTCTCTTTCTACAACTGTCCCTTCTTCTTCTTCCAATATTTTCTCAGGTGGAATTTCTTCTACTCTCTCATTTGGTGTAAATGTTACTTCTGACTGAATGTTCTTTTCTTTTCTTTTCTTCTTTCTGTGTTCACCGCTTGCGTTTTGCTCATCTCCAGAATCTGAAGTATCTGAAATCTGCAATCTTTTCCTCAGAATTTCCTCTCTGGGGGTCTGAACTAGTCTTGGCTCATTCTCCCCCCTTTCAGGATTTTCTTTTGTTTTTAGGCTTTCACTGCTTGACTCATCACTTGATTCTGATTCATCAAAGTATTCTTTTCCAATGCCGTCTGCTGGATTTGGAACTCTCAGTGTGTGACTAGCATGTATCCAGTTTTTCAGTCCTGCACACTTCACAGCAGTTGTTGTGGTCAAGATGACCTGTCTTGGCCTTCCCCACCTTGGAACCAGGCAGTTTCTTCTTCTGTGTACTTTTATCCTTACCCAGTCCCCTGGGCTCAAATCATGGGCTGGTTTCTTTTCAAGTGTGGTGGCATCCGCTCCAACCTGGTGAAACACAGAATGAACTGCGTCAGCCAGGCCTTTACAGTAATCCAAAATCATGTCATCAGTTATAGTCATCAGCTTGTTGACTGGCACAAACACATGTCTCATGGCACGTCCCATGATGATTTCATGTGGACTCAAACCTGTGGTTCTATCTGGAGTAGACCTAATGGTCATCAAAACCAGAGGCAAGACATCAGGCCATTTCAAACCTGTGGCTAAACACATTTTTCCAATTCTATTTTTGATGGTACCATTAATTTGCTCAACCACACCAGAAGCCTCTGGTCGGTAGGCGCAATGCAGTTTCTGTTGTACACCCAATGCTTCACAAATTAGTTTCATGATCTCATTGTAGAAATGTCCTCCTCTATCTGATTCAATGGTTATTGGGAACCCGTACCTTGGGATGAATTCCCTCAACAATAGCTTGGCCACTGTGATTCCATCATTTCTTCTGGTCGGGTATGCCTCCACCCACTTAGAGAACAGACAAACTACCACCAAAACATACCTCAGTTTGTTATAAGGGGGCATTTCAATGAAATCTACTTGCATTCTGGTGAAAGGTCCTCCCTCCCGACCTATGGTACCCAGACTCACCACTGTTTTTCTTCCAGGATTGTACTGCTGACATGTCAAACATCTCTGACAGAGACTCTCTGCAATCAGCCTGAATTTTGGATTATACCAGGTCTGTTTAAAGGCCCTTATCATGGCATCCCTTCCCAGATGTCCTTGGCCATGATACATCCGTGCCATGGTTGACATCATGCTATCAGGCATTACTGGTCTTCCATCCCGATAGACCCACACATGATCCTTTTCCCTGGGTGCACATCCTGCTTTTACCCACTGTCTCATTTCCTCATCTACTGCTTCATCCTGCAATTGCCTCACTTCATCCCATGTTCCCACAACGTTAGTAAACATTATGGAGCAAAAAGACATTTCCTTTTCCTTAGACCGATTAATCGAATATTTGTTTCGGGCACAATACTGCGCCATGTCATTGGCAAACCAGTTTCCGGTAGTGATGTAATCACTACCTTGTCCATGAGCAGCACATTTTACCACAGCCAACTCTTTGGGCATTTGTATTGCCTCAAGCAATTTTCCAACCACTTCTGCATTCCTTATGGGAGTTCCACTTGAGGTCAGGAAACCTCTTTGCAGCCATAATTGGCCGAAATCGTGGACAACTCCGAAGCCATACTGGCTATCAGTCATCACGGTCACTCTCGCATTTCTCCCAATCTTGCATGCCTTGGTTAATGCCACTATTTCTGCTACTTGAGCGGATCTAACTCCTTTCAAGGGTGATGCCTCTATAACTGCTGAAACTGTACATACTGCATAGGCTGCGCTCAATACTCCTTCATCCGTTCTCAAACAGGATCCATCCACAAAAAGCACATGATCACTCTCTGGCAGTGGTAGATCTCTTATATCAGGACGAGGTTTTGTGCAGTAATCAAGTACATCCAGACAATCATGATCAGCTTCTTCTCTTATCTCCACTCTCTCTGCATCAGGCAAAAGTGTGGCTGGATTCACATTCACACATCTTTCCAGACTCACATTGTTTGCACCTAGAATGACTTTTTCATACTTAGTCAGCCGACTATGTGACATGAACTGTGTTCGACTCCTTGTTAAAAGGATCGCCACACTATGGGGTACAAACACTCTTACTGGATACCCCATCACAATTCCCTCACTCTGCTCTAGACTTCGGCATGTAGCCGCTACAGCTTTCAGACATCCTGGCAGACCTATTGCCACTGGATCTAGCATTGACGAGAAATAGGCTATTGGCCTTCTTTGTCTTCCATGTTTCTGTATCAACACTGAAAGTGCACACCCATTTCGCTCACTACAGTATAGCTCAAACTCCTTTTCATAGTCTGGCATACCCAGTGCAGGGGCTTCACAAAGACTGTTTTTCAGCTGTTTGAATGCTGCCAATTCTTCTTTGTTCAGTTCAAGGGGGTCTTTTACCTCACTTTTTGTCAATTTTACCAATGGTTTGGCAATCGGGGAGAAATTACTTATCCACTGACGACAGTAACCAACTATTCCTAGGAACATTCTTACTTCTCTTAGGGTCATTGTAGCTCTCATTCCTCTAATGATTCGGATTCTGTCTATGGTTACTTTTGTCACGCCTTTCTCAATATTATGACCCAAGTATGTCACTTCCTTCTTACAGTACTGCAATTTTGTTGGAGATACCTTAAGTCCTCCATCTGCCAAATGATTTAGCAAAGCTATGGTGTCTGTTTCACAAGCCTCACGTGTCTTTGACGCCACTAGTAGGTCGTCAATATACTGGACTAAAACTGAATTCTCAGGCATGGTAAGACTTTCCAGAGATTTCTTTAACAACTGTTTGAAAATGGAGGGGCTCTCTGTGTACCCCTGTGGGATTCGGCACCATGCCAAAATACGGTTTCCAAACCGAAATGCAAAAAGTGGCTGGCTGTCATGATGCAATGGAATGGAAAAGAAAGCATGACACAAATCAATTACTGTGTACCATTCTGCATCATGTGGGATCTGATATAAAATCACTGAGGGATTTGGAACAATTGGACAACAGGAACAACAATCTTGTTAACCTTTCTCAAATCTTGCACAATCCTGAATTTCCCACTTGGCTTTTTCAGTCCCATGATAGGCGAATTACATGGACTGCTCATTATTTCCCTCAGCACTCCTTGCTGAATCATCTTCTCAATCAAAGGGGTTACCCCGGCTATTATTTCTGGGGTAATCTGTATTGTGGAATGTTAGGGTAAACAGCTCCCTCTTTTACAGCGATTCTCACTGGGTCTACATTACTCATCAGGCCTACATCTTCCCCAGTGAAGTCCCAGACCGCTGCTTTCACTGTCCGTTTCAATTCCGGGGGCAATTCATCTGGTTTGAATACTGCATAGGTTCCAGCAACCTCACACTCTCGGTTAGCTATGGTCATTTTATACAGGACATCCTCGTCTGGTCTCTCTAAAGCTATTCCGTCTGGTGTACAGAATATGGTGCAATTCATTTTGCACAACAAATCCCTCCCTAATAGATCTACAGGACTGGTGTCACACACCACAAATCTATGCATGTCTGAAAATGTCCCTATTCTGACTTTTACAGGATCAGTAAGGTACGTTTTAATCTGGGTGTTTGACACACCAACTACTTGGATTGTTTCATCCGAAAGAGGAAGATTTTTCACATCTGCTGATCTGACAGTGGATCGTGTAGCTCCAGTGTCTACTAAGAAAGTCATGTTTTCATCGTTAACTTTCCCATCTACAAATGGTCCTGTCTGATCTATTTCTAGAGATGCGCCAAGTACGCACTCTGCTTCCTCTTTTCGGCACCGTCAATAGATTTCTTCTGGCTCACTTTCATCATTGTGCATCCAATATTGTGACACAGCGCTCGCGCGTTGCGGTTTGTTTACCTGTTCTTCATTGTAGAATCCCGTTTCCTTGCTATATCTTTGTGTACTTCGGCTCTGTGGTAAGGGCGGTTTTGGCACCTGATTCTGTAGACCGACAGCCTTCTGCTGTTGCGGCGATGGGCCACTCCCCTCACACTGCACCTGTGGATTTAATGACGGATTTTCATCATTAGCAAGAGGTGGATTTTTACACTCGGATTTCCAATGCCCTAACCTGCCACAGTTGTGACAGGGAAACTTCTTCTTGGCTTCCTCAATGTTACCCTTTCCCTTTCCTGGACCAAACTTTGATTTTATGCCTGGATTATTTGCTTGTTCTATTAGCTGAGCTTCCTGTCTCTCTGCAACTTTTACTTGAGCCCACATTGCTTTCTCTTTTAATTTCCGCTGTTTTGCCTCAATTTCATCACTAAAGTATTTAGCATGTCTTAGGATCTCATCTATTTTCTTGCTCTGCCAGTCCACGGTGTGCTGCTTGATCATGTCCCCAATCTCAGGACGCAGACCATACACAAATCGGTACACAAAATGGCTCAGGTCCTTTTCTCCCAGACTGTCATCCCCACTAAACTGTTTGAAAGCCAGAATTAGCCTCTCATAGTATGCGTGAACTGACTCTTTCGCTTCCTGATGTGTTCGATCTATTTTAACCCAATCTGTTTCTTTTGGAGGTACTTTGTTCTTCAAGAAGGCCATGACCTGTTCATACTTCTTCATGACCTCCGGGTCTGGGGCTCCTGTTTTGGGATCTCTCGGGTATTCTTTAGTGGGCCAGTCTATGACTATCTTACATTCTGCCCACAAGTCCGCTGGCACTATTATATCAAACAAACTATTCAAATCAATCCACAGCACTTTGGATAATTTCACAAATCTGTCTACCTGTCTGTACCACTCGACTGGCTTTTCCCGTAATCTAGGGAAATCATTTGTAAAGGACAAAATGTCCTGTCTGGTCCATAGGACATGCACATATCCTCCTCCTGGAACCTCTCTCATAGGTAACTCCATTACCACTTTTTCCTTTTCTCTCACGGGAAACGCTGGGAATGTTCTGTCTGAGATGTCATCTCGCTTCCTATACCACCTGCTCTTCCATTTGTCCACATCTCCCCATTTCCTTAATACTGTGATTATGTCCCTAATCTGCCCTATTCTTCCTGCAGCATTCAGATTCTCAATGTCTTTTTCTGTGAAATCCACTCTGTATGGTTTCTGTAAAGCTTTTACCTTGTCCATGTCAATTCCCATTTCACTGGCTATCTATGCTAGTCTGTCATGTAAATCTTTTGCTCTCCAAGTGATGCTTTTACAGAGGAACAGTAGTTCCTCATCTTGGTAGTTTTTCAGCTTTTCTGTGGGAATTGTCCCTACTATTAATTCTTCTAACACCATCCTTAATTTTGCAACATCAATGGTATGTGATTCTTTTTCTTTATCCTGCAAACCTTTTAGCCAGTCATTCAAATCTTCAGTAGTTATGCTCACTGACTTCTCTGCATTCCCTGGTTCTGTCAGTCTCTGTGGTTCTAACATTGATCCCTCTACCCTTCGGTTTCTCTCAGCAGAACAATAAAATGGATTCTTTGACACAGGTAGTTCATTTTTACCCATAGCATGTCCCCAGGAACTTTCTTTCGTTTTCATCAGGGGCTATTCTGCCTGTCTTTGGTTCACATACGGAACTGTTAGCCCATGCTCACAGTTTTTCTGCTTCTCAAAAATGGGCATAACAGGACCTATGGTCACAGGGACTGTAACTGCTTCTAGATTTTTTGTTAGTTCCCTTATTTTCTCGGTCAATTCTAAGGTGGTTTCCGCTAGTTCTTTAGAATTTTCGTTCTCGACCCTATTTCCCTTCTCTTTAAGTGAATTTCTTCTTTTTACTTCTGGGGTCATAACTTCTGTTTTAATGATTCTCAGAGTCTCCCTTACTGTGGTTCCTGTGGTTGGCGTTTCTGGTTCTTGTCTGTACGGAGGCGGGCTCTTGTAAAACATGTCATCTAGGACATCATCATCCGTTTCATTAGCCCCATACCTCCGGGTTTCTACATGATTTCTCTTTTCTAGGCATTTTCTTCCTCCGCTTTCTCCTTCCGTTCTAAGAGGAAATAATCCTTCTGTCATACTGGCATCTCGCCACCTTCTCATTCTATCACTATGAGTTTCTCGATCATTTGGCCGTCCGAACATGTACCTGTACCGATTGCCATTTCTCTGTTTTTCTCGCTCATGCATCTCATCTTCCCATTCCGTTAATGCCTCAAACTGGGTAGGCCTAGGTCGCGGATCTACGCTCATCATCCTCTCCCGTAAGTTCCTCAATATTACCAAATTAAAGGACCCATCCTCTGGAAATGCTAGAACTCCGTCTTCCTTTGTATACTTTGCCCAATTGTCTAACCAGATACAAGTATGGTACCCATATTTCGCAACCATGAAGGATGCGGGGGTCTTTGCCGGAGGGAGTAACTGTCCTTCCCTAGTCACAATTTTCTTGTCCTTTACAAATAAATTTTTCAATTTACTGAACACAGACTTTTTCTTTCTCTCGGGTGCATGATAATACATTTTCCTGTCTTTTTGTGAACTCTTTAGTCTTTTCTACCTCTGTACGATCTCTAATCCAATAGTAGCGCGACTCTTACTCACGCACCAATCCTGGCGCGTCTACGTCACTGCCACTACCTCCAATCCTTGCGTGACTCACATTAACACACCGTTCCTGGAGCGTCTACGTCGTGGTCGCAACTTCCAATCCCTACGCGACTCACACTAACGCACCAATCCTGGAGCGTCTACGTCACTGACTAGCTGTCCAATCCCAGCCCGGTCCTTCTGACGTCTACAGTCGCTGCAGCGGCTTCTACTCCTAACTCCTGTCCTCAGTCTACCCCTCCTTTACAAAACTACTCAGTAGACTTTGTTTCAAATTTACAGTACTAGTTAGTTACAACGTACAAACATCTCCATTGTCTGCTCCGCTAACCACAGAATAGCAAAATACCTTTCCACGAGAATCCTGTTTACCCTGCCCTACTACAGAATTATTACGTCCGTTGGCAAAGTAGCGCATCCCTCTACTTCACCCTTCTACCACGCATTAATTAACTGTTCTCTCCGGAATTAAAACACCTAGTTGGAAACGTAATGCTCCTGAGAAATAAAACCAGAGTTCCGCAATTAATTCAAATGCTATTTCATTCACGCACTTTCACACAAAGAAGTACTGTTCATTCACACAGAATCCTGCTTTCCCGAGAACAGCGAACAGTCTGTCCTACTACAGAATTATAACATACGTTAACAAAGCAGCGCTTACCTCTACTTTGTCCTTCTAACAAGCTCAGACAACACCTGCTACCTTTTCAGTAAAAAGCGTTATCGGCATACCTATTGGTTTCCTGGTACTTTAGACCGAAATTTCACAAATAACTCTTTGCTATCATATACACTTCTCTCACACAGAAATTGTCCCTAATGGCAACATACAGCGATGTCACTGAATCGAACCCAGACAATGCGACGCGCAACTTCAATTGTCACACGTTTTTCCCCGTGTACCTACGGGCAACCACAATCCCGTCTTTCCCGAGAACAGCGCTTACCTCTGTCCTACTACGGAATTGTCACCGACTTCTTACATCCCAGAAGCCGTACAGACTACATAGAACTCAATACCACGTCAACATATAGTGTTAGTACATATATCAATACTAATCAATAATCGATAAGCTATATACATGCCAAATCATCAAACTAAAACATTAAACCATCTCTAGCTACCAAGAATACTGGTAGCTATATATATATGCACAACTCATCAAACCTAAACAATAAAAACCATCATCTTGCTACCAAGAATACTGGTGCAGTTCAGAACACAAAATAGATGATCATCTATACCTGGCTGCAAGACAGTGGTGGCATGGATGTGCTGGCAACAATTTGTGCATGGGAGTTGCCCCCGTGTAACATATTCACCCCTAATAGTACTATGGCACCTACCAGGCCTCTAGGTAGTGGCTGGGAGACTTGATTCTGCATCATGGTAGGAAGCAGTGATATCTTCCATGATGGTGGTGTAGTTCAGAACACAAAATCTCCTCCTGCTTCCACGTACGGAATGATTCCACAGTCACACACACATACACACACATACACACATCACACGCTGGTGGGGCCCATAACACCAACATTCATTCTCATCAATCTATCCGTGCCTACAGAGGAGAGATCTTTAATTTAACTTCCGAACTACAATTCTATTTTCTTTAGATGGAGGAAACCACATCTATTTAATTTTACCCTAACAATTCCTCCATCCGGAGGTCAATTGGATCATTTAGTTGATCTAGAGATTTGATGATAAACACTTCAATTCTTATACTAATAAAATAAACATTTTTAAGAAATAACCACCCGACACAGTTCTTCAAACAATAATTTTTCTTTATCTAATTAAATTGCAGGTTAAAATCCTAACAAATGCAATAGTATCTTGTGTCATAATTACCTATTCTGGCTAATTGTCGTTCTCTAAGTCAGAATCGGGTCCTCAGAAATTCATCAAAGAGTCTACCGTCCCGTCCTCTGCTGTCAGCGTAGTGAATAGCATCGATCAGGGTGCGTCTCAAGCTCGTTGGGTGGTAACCTAATTTCCCTCTCTGGACTACTAATATTTATACTAAAATTTACATATAATAGAAACATTTCATATTTTCTAGGCTTTTCATTGGCTGAATTCAGCCCCGTCCCAAGATTTTAAGAAACAATTTAAAAGTTCTCATACGGGTGATGTATTAAACTAGGCGTATGGGAAAATCGTTCCCAGGTCAGGAAAGTATTAGTCTATTGTGAAAAAGTGGCTTTTGCTTTTAGTTTGCAACATTTTCTTCCGTGTTCAGGGACATTGGCATCTCGCCCAGAGTAGTCTTCATGGACCTGGTTCAGAGGTTCAAGGAGAGGTTGCTACGTAGTCAGTGCAGACGCCTTCCTCTGCTGTCAATTGCATGAAGTCATGTATTTTAGTGTGGATTCAGTTGGCGGCCATCTTTTAGCAGGCCGAAATAGTCAACTTATGGTAAAAGAAACACAAAACGTAATTAATACATAGAAATGAATAAAACATTGATATTCCCTCACTAATACCCTTATGTGTATGTATTTATCTAGCCATATGCGACATTTAAAGCCGTTAATGCTGGATTATTTAAGCGCAAATCACATTAACATTGCTTGAACTAACCATATAAATTTAATATGCGTACAAACTTAGTTCACTTATTATTTTAGCCATGCAAATGCATTCCCACATGTATTCTCTTGGTTAATAAGGTTGATTAGTTCAATTACCACACATTATTATTCATTAGAATTAGTTCTTTAGTTGGTTTAGTAAAACTTATGTAAATGGATTGGGTATACCAAAATATTTTATTTTACCCGCTCCAGCAATGGCATCCTTATGCCCTTCCAAGATATAATGGACACATACAATATAGATGCGGGCCACTTCCTGACATGTCACACCATCCAACGCATAGTGTGTGCCAGTTGGTACACCGGGGAGGTGGAGCCGGCTTCGTCAACAGTGCTACACATCCTCCTCAATCATGGTGGCATGCACCTCGCAATCTCCACACTATACACAGGTTGTAACACCGCTGCTTAGCGGGTCCGGTCCCGGGGTTTCAGGAAGTTTAGGAGGGAATCGGCCGCCATATTGTGAGTGGACTGGGTGACACAGTTTGGGCACCATCTTGAGTGTCCCAGTGGTGCTGATCACTCGCGGACGCCCTATTTAAGGCGGTGCATCAAGGGGGTCAGCAGGACAAGGTACCTATGATTACTAGTGTGCCATTGCACTAAGCGCTGTGGTGTAGGCGCGCTGTGCATTTTCCTCTATATTTTAATCGTTACCCGTTTTTTCTATTTTTGTTTAATTTTAAGTTATTTCTCCCTGTTTTAACCTGGGGAATGCCCCCTTACCCGCACTGTAATTTGTTGTAACACCGCTGCTTAGCGGGTCCGGTCCCGGCGTTTCAGGAAGTTAATGGAGGGAATTGGCCGCCATATTGTGAGTGGACTGGGTGTCACAGTTTGGGCGCCATCTTGAGTGTCCCAGTGGTGCTGATCACTCGCGGACGCCCTATTTAAGGCGGTGCATCAAGGGGGTCAGCTGGACAAGGTACCTATGATTACTAGTGTGCCATTGCACTAAGCGCTGTGGTGTAGGCGCGCTGTGCAGTTTCCTCTATATTTTAATCGTTACCCGTTTTTTCTATTTTTGTTTAATTTTAAGTTATTTCTCCCTGTTTTAACCTGGGGAATGCCCCCTTACCTGCACTGTAATTTGTTGTAACACCGCTGCTTAGCGGGTCCGGTCCCGGGGTTTCAGGAAGTTTAGGAGGGAATCGGCCGCCATATTGTGAGTGGACTGGGTGACACAGTTTGGGCGCCATCTTGAGTGTCCCAGTGGTGCTGATCACTCGAGGACGCCCTATTTAAGGCGGTGCATCAAGGGGGTCAGCTGGACAAGGTACCTATGATTACTAGTGTGCCATTGCACTAAGCGCTGTGGTGTAGGCGCGCTGTGCATTTTCCTCTATATTTTAATCGTTACCCGTTTTTTCTATTTTTGTTTAATTTTAAGTTATTTCTCCCTGTTTTAACCTGGGGAATGCCCCCTTACCTGCACTGTAATTTGTTGTAACACCGCTGCTTAGCGGGTCCGGTCCCGGGGTTTCAGGAAGTTTAGGAGGGAATCGGCCGCCATATTGTGAGTGGACTGGGTGACACAGTTTGGGCGCCATCTTGAGTGTCCCAGTGGTGCTGATCACTCGCGGACGCCCTATTTAAGGCGGTGCATCAAGGGGGTCAGCTGGACAAGGTACCTATGATTACTAGTGTGCCATTGCACTAAGCGCTGTGGTGTAGGCGCGCTGTGCATTTTCCTCTATATTTTAATCGTTACCCGTTTTTTCTATTTTTGTTTAATTTTAAGTTATTTCTCCCTGTTTTAACCTGGGGAATGCCCCCTTACCTGCACTGTAATTTGTTGTAACACCGCTGCTTAGCGGGTCCGGTCCCGTGGTTTCAGGAAGTTTAGGAGGGAATCGGCCGCCATATTGTGAGTGGACTGGGTGACACAGTTTGGGCGCCATCTTGAGTGTCCCAGTGGTGCTGATCACTCGCGGACGCCCTATTTAAGGCGGTGCATCAAGGGGGTCAGCTGGACAAGGTACCTATGATTACTAGTGTGCCATTGCACTAAGCGCTGTGGTGTAGGCGCGCTGTGCATTTTCCTCTATATTTTAATCGTTACCCGTTTTTTCTATTTTTGTTTAATTTTATGTTATTTCTCCCTGTTTTAACCTGGGGAATGCCCCCTTACCTGCACTGTAATTTGTTGTAACACCGCTGCTTAGCGGGCCCGGTCCCCGGGTTTCAGGAAGTTTAGGAGGGAATCGGCCGCCATATTGTGAGTGGACTGGGTGACACAGTTTGGGCGCCATCTTGAGTGTCCCAGTGGTGCTGATCACTCGCGGACGCCCTATTTAAGGCGGTGCATCAAGGGGGTCAGCTGGACAAGGTACCTATGATTACTAGTGTGCCATTGCACTAAGCGCTGTGGTGTAGGCGCGCTGTGCATTTTCCTCTATATTTTAATCGTTACCCGTTTTTTCTATTTTTGTTTAATTTTAAGTTATTAATCCCTGTTTTAACCTGGGGAATGCCCCCTTACCTGCACTGTAATTTGTTGTAACACCACTGCTTAGCGGGTCCGGTCCCGGGGTTTCAGGAAGTTTAGGAGGGAATCGGACGCCATATTGTGAGTGGACTGGGTGACACAGTTTGGGCGCCATCTTGAGTGTCCCAGTGGTGCTGATCACTCGCGGACGCCCTATTTAAGGCGGTGCATCAAGGGGGTCAGCTGGACAAGGTACCTATGATTACTAGTGTGCCATTGCACTAAGCGCTGTGGTGTAGGCGCGCTGTGCATTTTCCTCCTCTATATTTTAATCGTTACCCGTTTTTTCTATTTTTGTTTAATTTTAAGTTATTTCTCCCTGTTTTAACCTGGGGAATGCCCCCTTATCTGCACTGTAATTTGTTGTAACACCGCTGCTTAGCGGGTCCGGTCCCGGGGTTTCAGGAAGTTTAGGAGGGAATCGGCCACCATATTGTGAGTGGACCAGGTGACACAGTTTGGGCGCCATCTTGAGTGTCCCAGTGGTGCTGATCACTCGCAGACGCCCTATTTAAGGCGGTGCATCAAGGGGGTCAGCTGGACAAGGTACCTATGATTACTAGTGTGCCATTGCACTAAGCGCTGTGGTGTAGGCGTGCTGTGCATTTTCCTCTATATTTTAATCGTTACCCGTTTTTTCTATTTTTGTTTAATTTTAAGTTATTTCTCCCTGTTTTAACCTGGGGAATGCCCCCTTACCTGCACTGTAATTTGTTGTATCACCGCAGCTTAGCGGGTCCGGTCCCGGGGTTTCAGGAAGTTTAGGAGGGAATCGGCCGCCATATTGTGAGTGGACTGGGTGACACAGTTTGGGCGCCATCTTGAGTGTCCCAGTCGTGCTGATCACTCGCAGACGCCCTATTTAAGACGGTGCATCAAGGGGGTCAGCTGGACAAGGTACCTATGATTACTAGTGTGCCATTGCACTAAGCGCGGTGGTGTAGGCGCGCTGTGCATTTTCCTCCTCTATATTTTAATCGTTACCCGTTTTTTCTATTTTTGTTTAATTTTATGTCATTTCTCCCTGTTTTAACCTGGGGAATGCCCCCTTATCTGCACTGTAATTTGTTGTAACACCGCTGCTTAGCGGGTCCGGTCCCGGGGTTTCAGGAAGTTTAGGAGGGAATCGGCCGCCATATTGTGAGTGGACTGGGTGACACAGTTTGGGCGCCATCTTGAGTGTCCCAGTGGTGCTGATCACTCGCAGACGCCCTATTTAAGGCGGTGCATCAAGGGGGTCAGCTGGACAAGGTACCTATGATTACTAGTGTGCCATTGCACTAAGCGCGGTGGTGTAGGCGCGCTGTGCATTTTCCTCCTCTATATTTTAATCGTTACCCGTTTTTTCTATTTTTGTTTAATTTTAAGTCATTTCTCCCTGTTTTAACCTGGGGAATGCCCCCTTATCTGCACTGTAATTTGTTGTAACACCGCTGCTTAGCGGGTCCGGTCCCGGGGTTTCAGGAAGTTTAGGAGGGAATCGGCCGCCATATTGTGAGTGGACTGGGCGACACAGTTTGGGCGCCATCTTGAGTGTCCCAGTGGTGCTGATCACTCGCAGACGCCCTATTTAAGGCGGTGCATCAAGGGGGTCAGCTGGACAAGGTACCTATGATTACTAGTGTGCCATTGCACTAAGCGCGGTTGTGTAGGCGCGCTGTGCATTTTCCTCCTCTATATTTTAATCGTTACCCGTTTTTTCTATTTTTGTTTAATTTTAAGTCATTTCTCCCTGTTTTAACCTGGGGAATGCCCCCTTATCTGCACTGTAATTTGTTGTAACACCGCTGCTTAGCGGGTCCGGTCCCGTGGTTTCAGGAAGTTTAGGAGGGAATCGGCCGCCATATTGTGAGTGGACTGGGTGACACAGTTTGGGCGCCATCTTGAGTGTCCCAGTGGTGCTGATCACTCGCGGACGCCCTATTTAAGGCGGTGCATCAAGGGGGTCAGCTGGACAAGGTACCTATGATTACTAGTGTGCCATTGCACTAAGCGCTGTGGTGTAGGCGCGCTGTGCATTTTCCTCTATATTTTAATCGTTACCCGTTTTTTCTATTTTTGTTTAATTTTAAGTTATTTCTCCCTGTTTTAACCTGGGGAATGCCCCCTTACCCGCACTGTAATTTGTTGTAACACCGCTGCTTAGCGGGTCCGGTCCCGGCGTTTCAGGAAGTTAATGGAGGGAATTGGCCGCCATATTGTGAGTGGACTGGGTGTCACAGTTTGGGCGCCATCTTGAGTGTCCCAGTGGTGCTGATCACTCGCGGACGCCCTATTTAAGGCGGTGCATCAAGGGGGTCAGCTGGACAAGGTACCTATGATTACTAGTGTGCCATTGCACTAAGCGCTGTGGTGTAGGCGCGCTGTGCAGTTTCCTCTATATTTTAATCGTTACCCGTTTTTTCTATTTTTGTTTAATTTTAAGTTATTTCTCCCTGTTTTAACCTGGGGAATGCCCCCTTACCTGCACTGTAATTTGTTGTAACACCGCTGCTTAGCGGGTCCGGTCCCGGGGTTTCAGGAAGTTTAGGAGGGAATCGGCCGCCATATTGTGAGTGGACTGGGTGACACAGTTTGGGCGCCATCTTGAGTGTCCCAGTGGTGCTGATCACTCGAGGACGCCCTATTTAAGGCGGTGCATCAAGGGGGTCAGCTGGACAAGGTACCTATGATTACTAGTGTGCCATTGCACTAAGCGCTGTGGTGTAGGCGCGCTGTGCATTTTCCTCTATATTTTAATCGTTACCCGTTTTTTCTATTTTTGTTTAATTTTAAGTTATTTCTCCCTGTTTTAACCTGGGGAATGCCCCCTTACCTGCACTGTAATTTGTTGTAACACCGCTGCTTAGCGGGTCCGGTCCCGGGGTTTCAGGAAGTTTAGGAGGGAATCGGCCGCCATATTGTGAGTGGACTGGGTGACACAGTTTGGGCGCCATCTTGAGTGTCCCAGTGGTGCTGATCACTCGCGGACGCCCTATTTAAGGCGGTGCATCAAGGGGGTCAGCTGGACAAGGTACCTATGATTACTAGTGTGCCATTGCACTAAGCGCTGTGGTGTAGGCGCGCTGTGCATTTTCCTCTATATTTTAATCGTTACCCGTTTTTTCTATTTTTGTTTAATTTTAAGTTATTTCTCCCTGTTTTAACCTGGGGAATGCCCCCTTACCTGCACTGTAATTTGTTGTAACACCGCTGCTTAGCGGGTCCGGTCCCGTGGTTTCAGGAAGTTTAGGAGGGAATCGGCCGCCATATTGTGAGTGGACTGGGTGACACAGTTTGGGCGCCATCTTGAGTGTCCCAGTGGTGCTGATCACTCGCGGACGCCCTATTTAAGGCGGTGCATCAAGGGGGTCAGCTGGACAAGGTACCTATGATTACTAGTGTGCCATTGCACTAAGCGCTGTGGTGTAGGCGCGCTGTGCATTTTCCTCTATATTTTAATCGTTACCCGTTTTTTCTATTTTTGTTTAATTTTATGTTATTTCTCCCTGTTTTAACCTGGGGAATGCCCCCTTACCTGCACTGTAATTTGTTGTAACACCGCTGCTTAGCGGGCCCGGTCCCCGGGTTTCAGGAAGTTTAGGAGGGAATCGGCCGCCATATTGTGAGTGGACTGGGTGACACAGTTTGGGCGCCATCTTGAGTGTCCCAGTGGTGCTGATCACTCGCGGACGCCCTATTTAAGGCGGTGCATCAAGGGGGTCAGCTGGACAAGGTACCTATGATTACTAGTGTGCCATTGCACTAAGCGCTGTGGTGTAGGCGCGCTGTGCATTTTCCTCTATATTTTAATCGTTACCCGTTTTTTCTATTTTTGTTTAATTTTAAGTTATTTCTCCCTGTTTTAACCTGGGGAATGCCCCCTTACCTGCACTGTAATTTGTTGTAACACCACTGCTTAGCGGGTCCGGTCCCGGGGTTTCAGGAAGTTTAGGAGGGAATCGGACGCCATATTGTGAGTGGACTGGGTGACACAGTTTGGGCGCCATCTTGAGTGTCCCAGTGGTGCTGATCACTCGCGGACGCCCTATTTAAGGCGGTGCATCAAGGGGGTCAGCTGGACAAGGTACCTATGATTACTAGTGTGCCATTGCACTAAGCGCTGTGGTGTAGGCGCGCTGTGCATTTTCCTCCTCTATATTTTAATCGTTACCCGTTTTTTCTATTTTTGTTTAATTTTAAGTTATTTCTCCCTGTTTTAACCTGGGGAATGCCCCCTTATCTGCACTGTAATTTGTTGTAACACCGCTGCTTAGCGGGTCCGGTCCCGGGGTTTCAGGAAGTTTAGGAGGGAATCGGCCACCATATTGTGAGTGGACCAGGTGACACAGTTTGGGCGCCATCTTGAGTGTCCCAGTGGTGCTGATCACTCGCAGACGCCCTATTTAAGGCGGTGCATCAAGGGGGTCAGCTGGACAAGGTACCTATGATTACTAGTGTGCCATTGCACTAAGCGCTGTGGTGTAGGCGTGCTGTGCATTTTCCTCTATATTTTAATCGTTACCCGTTTTTTCTATTTTTGTTTAATTTTAAGTTATTTCTCCCTGTTTTAACCTGGGGAATGCCCCCTTACCTGCACTGTAATTTGTTGTATCACCGCAGCTTAGCGGGTCCGGTCCCGGGGTTTCAGGAAGTTTAGGAGGGAATCGGCCGCCATATTGTGAGTGGACTGGGTGACACAGTTTGGGCGCCATCTTGAGTGTCCCAGTCGTGCTGATCACTCGCAGACGCCCTATTTAAGGCGGTGCATCAAGGGGGTCAGCTGGACAAGGTACCTATGATTACTAGTGTGCCATTGCACTAAGCGCGGTGGTGTAGGCGCGCTGTGCATTTTCCTCCTCTATATTTTAATCGTTACCCGTTTTTTCTATTTTTGTTTAATTTTATGTCATTTCTCCCTGTTTTAACCTGGGGAATGCCCCCTTATCTGCACTGTAATTTGTTGTAACACCGCTGCTTAGCGGGTCCGGTCCCGGGGTTTCAGGAAGTTTAGGAGGGAATCGGCCGCCATATTGTGAGTGGACTGGGTGACACAGTTTGGGCGCCATCTTGAGTGTCCCAGTGGTGCTGATCACTCGCAGACGCCCTATTTAAGGCGGTGCATCAAGGGGGTCAGCTGGACAAGGTACCTATGATTACTAGTGTGCCATTGCACTAAGCGCGGTGGTGTAGGCGCGCTGTGCATTTTCCTCCTCTATATTTTAATCGTTACCCGTTTTTTCTATTTTTGTTTAATTTTAAGTCATTTCTCCCTGTTTTAACCTGGGGAATGCCCCCTTATCTGCACTGTAATTTGTTGTAACACCGCTGCTTAGCGGGTCCGGTCCCGGGGTTTCAGGAAGTTTAGGAGGGAATCGGCCGCCATATTGTGAGTGGACTGGGCGACACAGTTTGGGCGCCATCTTGAGTGTCCCAGTGGTGCTGATCACTCGCAGACGCCCTATTTAAGGCGGTGCATCAAGGGGGTCAGCTGGACAAGGTACCTATGATTACTAGTGTGCCATTGCACTAAGCGCGGTTGTGTAGGCGCGCTGTGCATTTTCCTCCTCTATATTTTAATCGTTACCCGTTTTTTCTATTTTTGTTTAATTTTAAGTCATTTCTCCCTGTTTTAACCTGGGGAATGCCCCCTTATCTGCACTGTAATTTGTTGTAACACCGCTGCTTAGCGGGTCCGGTCCCGTGGTTTCAGGAAGTTTAGGAGGGAATCGGCCGCCATATTGTGAGTGGACTGGGTGACACAGTTTGGGCGCCATCTTGAGTGTCCCAGTGGTGCTGATCACTCGCGGACGCCCTATTTAAGGCGGTGCATCAAGGGGGTCAGCTGGACAAGGTACCTATGATTACTAGTGTGCCATTGCACTAAACGCTGTGGTGTAGGCGCGCTGTGCATTTTCCTCTATATTTTAATCGTTACCCGTTTTTTCTATTTTTGTTTAATTTTAAGTTATTTCTCCCTGTTTTAACCTGGGGAATGCCACCTTACCTGCACTGTAATTTGTTGTAACACCGCTGCTTAGCGGGTCCGGTCCCGGGGTTTCAGGAAGTTTAGGAGGGAATCGGCCGCCATATTGTGAGTGGACTGGGTGACACAGTTTGGGCGCCATCTTGAGTGTCCCAGTGGTGCTGATCACTCGCGGACGCCCTATTTAAGGCGGTGCATCAAGGGGGTCAGCTGGACAAGGTACCTATGATTACTAGTGTGCCATTGCACTAAGCGCTGTGGTGTAGGCGCGCTGTGCATTTTCCTCCTCTATATTTTAATCGTTACCCGTTTTTTCTATTTTTGTTTAATTGTAAGTTATTTCTCCCTGTTTTAACCTGGGGAATGCCCCCTTATCTGCACTGCAATTTGTTGTAACACCGCTGCTTAGCGGGTCCGGTCCCGGGGTTTCAGGAAGTTTAGGAGGGAATCGGCCGCCATATTGTGAGTGGACTGGGTGACACAGTTTGGGCGCCATCTTGAGTGTCCCAGTGGTGCTGATCACTCGCGGACGCCCTATTTAAGGCGGTGCATCAAGGGGGTCAGCTGGACAAGGTACCTATGTTTACTAGTGTGCCATTGCACTAAGCGCTGTGGTGTAGGCGCGCTGTGCATTTTCCTCCTCTATATTTTAATCGTTACCCGTTTTTTCTATTTTTGTTTAATTTTAAGTTATTTCTCCCTGTTTTAACCTGGGGAATGCCCCCTTACCTGCACTGTAATTTGTTGTATCACCGCTGCTTAGCGGGTCCGGTCCCGGGGTTTCAGGAAGTTTAGGAGGGAATCGGCCGCCATATTGTGAGTGGACTGGGCGACACAGTTTGGGCGCCATCTTGAGTGTCCCAGTGGTGCTGATCACTCGCAGACGCCCTATTTAAGGCGGTGCATCAAGGGGGTCAGCTGGACAAGGTACCTATGATTACTAGTGTGCCATTGCACTAAGCGCGGTTGTGTAGGCGCGCTGTGCATTTTCCTCCTCTATATTTTAATCGTTACCCGTTTTTTCTATTTTTGTTTAATTTTAAGTCATTTCTCCCTGTTTTAACCTGGGGAATGCCCCCTTATCTGCACTGTAATTTGTTGTAACACCGCTGCTTAGCGGGTCCGGTCCCGTGGTTTCAGGAAGTTTAGGAGGGAATCGGCCGCCATATTGTGAGTGGACTGGGTGACACAGTTTGGGCGCCATCTTGAGTGTCCCAGTGGTGCTGATCACTCGCGGACGCCCTATTTAAGGCGGTGCATCAAGGGGGTCAGCTGGACAAGGTACCTATGATTACTAGTGTGCCATTGCACTAAACGCTGTGGTGTAGGCGCGCTGTGCATTTTCCTCTATATTTTAATCGTTACCCGTTTTTTCTATTTTTGTTTAATTTTAAGTTATTTCTCCCTGTTTTAACCTGGGGAATGCCACCTTACCTGCACTGTAATTTGTTGTAACACCGCTGCTTAGCGGGTCCGGTCCCGGGGTTTCAGGAAGTTTAGGAGGGAATCGGCCGCCATATTGTGAGTGGACTGGGTGACACAGTTTGGGCGCCATCTTGAGTGTCCCAGTGGTGCTGATCACTCGCGGACGCCCTATTTAAGGCGGTGCATCAAGGGGGTCAGCTGGACAAGGTACCTATGATTACTAGTGTGCCATTGCACTAAGCGCTGTGGTGTAGGCGCGCTGTGCATTTTCCTCCTCTATATTTTAATCGTTACCCTTTTTTTCTATTTTTGTTTAATTGTAAGTTATTTCTCCCTGTTTTAACCTGGGGAATGCCCCCTTATCTGCACTGCAATTTGTTGTAACACCGCTGCTTAGCGGGTCCGGTCCCGGGGTTTCAGGAAGTTTAGGAGGGAATCGGCCGCCATATTGTGAGTGGACTGGGTGACACAGTTTGGGCGCCATCTTGAGTGTCCCAGTGGTGCTGATCACTCGCGGACGCCCTATTTAAGGCGGTGCATCAAGGGGGTCAGCTGGACAAGGTACCTATGTTTACTAGTGTGCCATTGCACTAAGCGCTGTGGTGTAGGCGCGCTGTGCATTTTCCTCCTCTATATTTTAATCGTTACCCGTTTTTTCTATTTTTGTTTAATTTTAAGTTATTTCTCCCTGTTTTAACCTGGGGAATGCCCCCTTACCTGCACTGTAATTTGTTGTATCACCGCTGCTTAGCGGGTCCGGTCCCGGGGTTTCAGGAAGTTTAGGAGGGAATCGGCCGCCATATTGTGAGTGGACTGGGTGACACAGTTTGGGCGCCATCTTGAGTGTCCCAGTGGTGCTGATCACTCGCGGACGCCCTATTTAAGGCGGTGCATCAAGGGGGTCAGCTGGACAAGGTACCTATGATTACTAGGGTGCCATTGCACTAAGCGCTGTGGTGGAGGCGCGCTGTGCATTTTCCTCTATATTTTAATCGTTACCCGTTTTTTCTATTTTTGTTTAATTTTAAGTTATTTCTCCCTGTTTTAACCTGGGGAATGCCCCCTTACCTGCACTGTAATTTGTTGTAACACCGCTGCTTAGCGAGTCCGGTCCCGGGGTTTCAGGAAGTTTAGGAGGGAATCGGCCGCCATATTGTGAGTGGACTGGGTGACACAGTTTGGGCGCCATCTTGAGTGTCCCAGTGGTGCTGATCACTCGCGGACGCCCTATTTAAGGCGGTGCATCAAGGGGGTCAGCTGGACAAGGTACCTATGATTACTAGTGTGCCATTGCACTAAGCGCTGTGGTGTAGGCGCGCTGTGCATTTTCCTCTATATTTTAATCGTTACCCGTTTTTTCTATTTTTGTTTAATTTTAAGTTATTTCTCCCTGTTTTAAGCTGGGGAATGCCCCCTTACCTGCACTGTAATTTGTTGTAACACCGCTGCTTAGCGGGTCCGGTCCCGGGGTTTCAGGAAGTTTAGGACGGAATCGGCCGCCATATTGTGAGTGGACTGGGTGACACAGTTTGGGCGCCATCTTGAGTGTCCCAGTGGTGCTGATCACTCGCGGACGCCCTATTTAAGGCGGTGCTTCAAGGGGGTCAGCTGGACAAGGTACCTATGATTACTAGTGTGCCATTGCACTAAGCGCTGTGGTGTAGGCGCGCTGTGCATTTTCCTCTATATTTTAATCGTTACCCGTTTTTTCTATTTTTGTTTAATTTTAAGTTATTTCTCCCTGTTTTAACCTGGGGAATGCCCCCTTACCTGCACTGTAATTTGTTGTAACACCGCTGCTTAGCGGGTCCGGTCCCGGGGTTTCAGGAAGTTTAGGAGGGAATCGGCCGCCATATTGTGAGTGGACTGGGTGACACAGTTTGGGCGCCCTCTTGAGTGTCCCAGTGGTGCTGATCACTCGAGGACGCCCTATTTAAGGCGGTGCATCAAGGGGGTCAGCTGGACAAGGTACCTATGATTACTAGTGTGCCATTGCACTAAGCGCTGTGGTGTAGGCGCGCTGTGCATTTTCCTCTATATTTTAATCGTTACCCATTTTTTCTATTTTTGTTTAATTTTAAGTTATTTCTCCCTGTTTTAACCTGGGGAATGCCCCCTTACCTGCACTGTAATTTGTTGTAACACCGCTGCTTAGCGGGTCCGGTCCCGGGGTTTCAGGAAGTTTAGGAGGGAATCGGCCGCCATATTGTGAGTGGACTGGGTGACACAGTTTGGGCGCCATCTTGAGTGTCCCAGTGGTGCTGATCACTCGCGGACGCCCTATTTAAGGCGGTGCATCAAGGGGGTCAGCTGGACAAGGTACCTATGATTACTAGTGTGCCATTGCACTAAGCGCTGTCGTGTAGGCGCGCTGTGCATTTTCCTCTATATTTTAATCGTTACCCGTTTTTTCTATTTTTGTTTAATTTTAAGTTATTTCTCCCTGTTTTAACCTGGGGAATGCCCCCTTACCTGCACTGTAATTTTTTGTAACACCGCTGCTTAGCGGGTCCGGTCCCGGGGTTTCAGGAAGTTTAGGAGGGAATCTGCCGCCATATTGTGAGTGGACTGGGTGACACAGTTTGGGCGCCATCTTGAGTGTCCCAGTGGTGCTGATCACTCGCGGACGCCCTATTTAAGGCGGTGCATCAAGGGGGTCAGCTGGACAAGGTACCTATGATTACTAGGGTGCCATTGCACTAAGCGCTGTGGTGTAGGCGCGCTGTGCATTTTCCTCTATATTTTAATCGTTACCCATTTTTTCTATTTTTGTTTAATTTTAAGTTATTTCTCCCTGTTTTAACCTGGGGAATGCCCCCTTACCTGCACTGTAATTTGTTGTAACACCGCTGCTTAGCGGGTCCGGTCCCGGGGTTTCAGGAAGTTTAGGAGGGAATCGGCCGCCATATTGTGAGTGGACTGGGTGACACAGTTTGAGCGCCATCTTGAGTGTCCCAGTGGTGCTGATCACTCGAGGACGCCCTATTTAAGGCGGTGCATCAAGGGGGTCAGCTGGACAAGGTACCTATGATTACTAGTGTGCCATTGCACTAAGCGCTGTGGTGTAGGCGCGCTGTGCATTTTCCTCTATATTTTAATCGTTACCCGTTTTTTCTATTTTTGTTTAATTTTAAGTTATTTCTCCCTGTTTTAACCTGGGGAATGCCCCCTTACCTGCACTGTAATTTGTTGTAACACCGCTGCTTAGCGGGTCCGGTCCCGGGGTTTCAGGAAGTTTAGGAGGGAATCGGCCGCCATATTGTGAGTGGACTGGGTGACACAGTTTGGGCGCCATCTTGAGTGTCCCAGTGGTGCTGATAACTCGCGGACGCCCTATTTAAGGTGGTGCATCAAGGGGGTCAGCTGGACAAGGTACCTATGATTACTAGTGTGCCATTGCACTAAGCGCTGTGGTGTAGGCGCGCTGTGCATTTTCCTCTATATTTTAATCGTTACCCGTTTTTTCTATTTTTGTTTAATTTTAAGTTATTTCTCCCTGTTTTAACCTGGGGAATGCCCCCTTACCTGCACTGTAATTTGTTGTAACACCGCTGCTTAGCGGGTCCGGTCCCGGGGTTTCAGTAAGTTTAGGAGGGAATCGGCCGCCATATTGTGAGTGGACTGGGTGACACAGTTTGGGCGCCATCTTGAGTGTCCCAGTAGTGCTGTTTACTCGCGGACGCCCTATTTAAGGCGGTGCATCAAGGGGGTCAGCTGGACAAGGTACCTATGATTACTAGTGTGCCATTGCACTAAGCGCTGTGGTGTAGGCGCGCTGTGCATTTTCCTCTATATTTTAATCGTTACCCGTTTTTTCTATTTTTGTTTAATTTTAAGTTATTTCTCCCTGTTTTAACCTGGGCAATGCCCCCTTACCTGCACTGTAATTTGTTGTAACACCGCTGCTTAGCGGGTCCGGTCCCGGGGTTTCAGGAAGTTTAGGAGGGAATCGGCCGCCATATTGTGAGTGGACTGGGTGACACAGTTTGGGCGCCATCTTGAGTGTCCCAGTGGTGCTGATCACTCGCGGACGCCCTATTTAAGGCGGTGCATCAAGGGGGTCAGCTGGACAAGGTACCTATGATTACTAGTGTGCCATTGCACTAAGCGCTGTGGTGTAGGCGCGCTGTGCATTTTCCTCTATATTTTAATCGTTACCTGTTTTTTCTATTTTTGTTTAATTTTAAGTTATTTCTCCATGTTTTAACCTGGGAAATGCCACCTTACCTGCACTGTAATTTGTTGTAACACCGCTGCTTAGCGGGTCCGGTCCCGGGGTTTCAGGAAGTTTAGGAGGGAATCGGCCGCCATATTGTGAGTGGACTAGGTGACACAGTTTGGGCGCCATCTTGAGTGTCCCAGTGGTGCTGATCACTCGCGGATGCCCTATTTAAGGCGGTGCATCAAGGGGGTCAGCTGGACAAGGTACCTATGATTACTAGTGTGCCATTGCACTAAGCGCTGTGGTGTAGGCGCGCTGTGCATTTTCCTCTATATTTTAATCGTTACCCGTTTTTTCTATTTTTGTTTAATTTTAAGTTATTTCTCCCTGTTTTAACCTGGGGAATGCCCCCTTACCTGCACTGTAATTTGTTGTAACACCGCTGCTTAGCGGGTCCGGTCCCAGGGTTTCAGGAAGTTTAGGAGGGAATCGGCCGCCATATTGTGAGTGGACTGGGTGACACAGTTTGGGCGCCATCTTGAGTGTCCCAGTGGTGCTGATCACTCGCATACGCCCTATTTAAGGCGGTGCATCAAGGGGGTCAGCTGGACAAGGTACCTATGATTACTAGTGTGCCATTGCACTAAGCGCTGTGGTGTAGGCGCGCTGTGCATTTTCCTCCTCTATATTTTAATCGTTACCCGTTTTTTCTATTTTTGTTTAATTTTAAGTTATTTCTCCCTGTTTTAACCTGGGGAATGCCCCCTTATCTGCACTGTAATTTGTTGTAACACCGCTGCTTAGCGGGTCCGGTCCCGGGGTTTCAGGAAGTTTAGGAGGGAATCGGCCGCCATATTGTGAGTGGACTGGGTGACACAGTTTGGGCGCCATCTTGAGTGTCCCAGTGGTGCTGATCACTCGCGGACGCCCTATTTAAGGCGGTGCATCAAGGGGGTCAGCTGGACAAGGTACCTATGATTACTAGTGTGCCATTGCACTAAGCGCTGTGGTGTAGGCGCGCTGTGCATTTTCCTCTATATTTTAATCGTTACCCGTTTTTTCTATTTTTGTTGAATTTTAAGTTATTTCTCCCTGTTTTAACCTGGGGAATGCCCCCTTACCTGCACTGTAATTTGTTGTAACACCGCTGCTTAGCGGGTCCGGTCCCGGGGTTTCAGGAAGTTTAGGAGGGAATCGGCCGCCATATTGTGAGTGGACTGTGTGACACAGTTTGGGCGCCATCTTGAGTGTCCCAGTGGTGCTGATCACTCGCGGACGCCCTATTTAAGGCGGTGCATCAAGGGGGTCAGCTGGACAAGGTACCTATGATTACTAGTGTGCCATTGCACTAAGCGCTGTGGTGTAGGCGCGCTGTGAATTTCCTCTATATTTTAATCGTTACCCGTTTTTTCTATTTTTGTTTAATTTTAAGTTATTTGTCCCTGTTTTAACCTGGGGAATGCCACCTTACCTGCACTGTAATTTGTTGTAACACCGCTGCTTAGCGGGTCCGGTCCCGGGGTTTCAGGAAGTTTAGGAGGGAATCGGCCGCAATATTGTGAGTGGACTGGGTGACACAGTTTGGGCGCCATCTTGAGTGTCCCAGTGGTGCTGATCACTCGCGGACGCCCTATTTAAGGCGGTGCATCAAGGGGGTCAGCTGGACAAGGTACCTATGATTACTAGTGTGCCATTGCACTAAGCGCTGTGGTGTAGGCGCGCTGTGCATTTTCCTCTATATTTTAATCGTTACCCGTTTTTTCTATTTTTGTTTAATTTTAAGTTATTTCTCCCTGTTTTAACCTGGGGAATGCCCCCTTACCTGCACTGTAATTTGTTGTAACACCGCTGCTTAGCGGGTCCGGTCCCGGGGTTTCAGGAAGTTTAGGAGGGAATCGGCCGCCATATTGTGAGTGGACTGGGTGACACAGTTTGGGCGCCATCTTGAGTGTCCCAGTGGTGCTGATCACTCGCGGACGCCCTATTTAAGGCGGTGCATCAAGGGGGTCAGCTGGACAAGGTACCTATGATTACTAGTGTGCCATTGCACTAAGCGCTGTGGTGTAGGCGCGCTGTGCATTTTCCTCTATATTTTAATCGTTACCCGTTTTTTCTATTTTTGTTTAATTTTAAGTTATTTCTCCCTGTTTTAACCTGGGGAATGCCCCCTTACCTGCACTGTAATTTGTTGTAACACCGCTACTTAGCGGGTCCGGTCCCGGGGTTTCAGGAAGTTTAGGAGGGAATCGGCCGCCATATTGTGAGTGGACTAGGTGACACAGTTTGGGCGCCATCTTGAGTGTCCCAGTGGTGCTGATCACTCGCGGACGCCCTATTTAAGGCGGTGCATCAAGGGGGTCAGCTGGACAAGGTACCTATGATTACTAGTGTGCCATTGCACTAAGCGCTGTGGTGTAGGCGCGCTGTGCATTTTCCTCTATATTTTAATCGTTACCCGTTTTTTCTATTTTTGTTTAATTTTAAGTTATTTCTCCCTGTTTTAACCTGGGGAATGCCCCCTTACCTGCACTGCAATTTGTTGTAACACCGCTGCTTAGCGGGTCCGGTCCCGGGGTTTCAGGAAGTTTAGGAGGGAATCGGCCGCCAGATTGTGAGTGGACTGGATGACACAGTTTGGGCGCCATCTTGAGTGTCCCAGTGGTGCTGATCACTCGCGGACGCCCTATTTAAGGCGGTGCATCAAGGAGGTCAGCTGGACAAGGTACCTATGATTACTAGTGTGCCATTGCACTAAGCGCTGTGGTGTAGGCGCGCTGTGCATTTTCCTCTATATTTTAATCGTTACCCGTTTTTTCTATTTTTGTTTAATTTTAAGTTATTTCTCCCTGTTTTAACCTGGGGAATGCCCCCTTACCTGCACTGTAATTTGTTGTAACACCGCTGCTTAGCGGGTCCGGTCCCGGGGTTTCAGGAAGTTTAGGAGGGAATCGGCCGCCATATTGTGAGTGGACTGGGTGACACAGTTTGGGCGCCATCTTGAGTGTCCCAGTGGTGCTGATCACTCGCGGACGCCCTATTTAAGCCAGTCCCTCAAGCGCGCAGCGGTGACGCGCAGCGGGGGCGCCCTCCCTGCGCCTGAGTCGTGACAGAGTCCTGCTCGTCTGCGCTTGTCCGCGCCGAGTCAGGGTTAGGCAGGGCTCCGTAGCCTTTCTTCCGGTTGATGTAGTTTTTGTACTTTTCCATATCATGCATACTAGATCTGCTCTGCTTAGTTTTCGCAACGCCTTGCCCTGCACGCATATTCCGCTTCATCCTCTCTCTGGCCCTATTAATTGTCCTAAGTGTGATTTTAGACTTCCATCTCCTGTTCCCATCTCTGCATATAGGAAAGTTCCCATAGGCTGCCCAGCTGCCATTCCGCCTCCGCTGGTAAAATCTCAGGATCCGTCTATTTTTAAGGTCTGCCATCTTAATGTGAGGTCTCTGGTTAGACATCATCAGGATATGCATGGTCTACTAACGGACGAAGCCCCTGATGTTTTGTTCATGTCAGAGACATGGTTGCATGATGATGCCTCGGCTGCGGTGAACTTGGCTCTCCCCTCTGAGTATGTGATTTTTACTCATAATCGTAACTCGAGAGGAGGTGGCATTGCGGCCGTTATCAAATCCTGCTACTCATGCGTATGGAAAGCTTTGGATATAGCCGGCTGCGAAAGTGCTTACTTTCGCATCTGGGTTAATCCCCATTTTACTTTCTCTGGCCTACTTATCTATCGGCCTCCGGGCCCGGACGCCGCTTTCAGGTCAGCCCTTCCTGAAGTTGTCAGTACATTAGCTGTAAGGACTGCTAACTTTAGTATCATTGGCGATTTAAATCTTCATTTTGATACTCCCCTTTCCCCTGCTGTTAGTAGTGCTCTTGCCGATCTGGAAGCTCTCCAGCTATTTCAGCTGGTCAACCATTGTACTCATGTTGGTGGACATATTCTGGACCCTATTTTTACCAATCTATCTGCGGCTAAAGTGCTGCTTCCCAGGCCTATGGCCTGGACAGATCACCATCTTATAGAGCTGCACCTTGTAATTAAGGACCTTCCTCACAGAGTAATTTCATCTATGCCTCTTAGGCGTCCATGGAGAAAGCTGAAATTAGCTGACTTTCATCGGCTTCTTGGTCAATATCCTCTGGGCCCTTTTTTGGATGTTGAGTCAGGATATGACCTGTTTTGCAATTGGCTGACTGGAGCCTTGGACTGCCTGATCCCAATTGCGGAGAGTAAACGCCGTCGTGCTGATCCTAGTCCTTGGTATGACGATTCGCTTCGGCTCCTTAGGAAAGCATGCAAACAAGCTGAAAGAGCCTGGCGTAAGTCTTATTTGCCAGGCATGAAAGCGATCTACCGTGCCAGGACGAAGAAATATCATAGAGAGGTTAACAAAGCTCGGGCTGCCTACTATTCTCGCAAATTCAACACCAGCACCAATCCTACTAAATTAGTATTTAAGGTGCTTAAGGATCTTACAGCCAGTAGAGCTCCAGTCGCTGAGATCTGTTCTGCCTCGCACTGTGAGGACCTGGCTGCCTTTTTTGTGGAAAAGGTTGAGGCCATTTATCGTTCCTTTTCTGTTCCATCCGTCTCTGTGGGGAAGTTGGAACCTTGC
Source organism: Triturus cristatus (assembly GCF_964204655.1). Classification (NCBI taxonomy): domain Eukaryota; kingdom Metazoa; phylum Chordata; class Amphibia; order Caudata; family Salamandridae; genus Triturus; species Triturus cristatus. Next base: position 818,653,204 of record NC_140579.1, on the reverse strand, counting down.
CCAATGACTACTATGTCTTTGTGCTCTTTCCCAGAGCTTTCGATGGAGGAGTTTAATAAAATTGTGGCGAAAGTCAAATCTGGCCCTCCTAGTGATCCTCTTCGGCCTGCCCAATTTAGAGATTCAGCGTTTCTTTGTCTTCCTCCCCTGCGTGATCTTGTCAATCTATCTTTGACGTCTGGTTCTGTCCCTGCTAGCTGGAAACAAGCTCAGGTGATGCCTATTTTAAAAAAACCTGCCCTGGATCCATTAAAGCTGGAGAACTATCGCCCTATATCTCTGCTCTGGGTCGCAAAACTGACTGAGGTTCATGTTAATGCCATTTCATCTAATCATCTTCATTGCGCTCACATTTTGGATCCCTCGCAGAATGGCTTTCGACCCGGCCACAGTACTGAGACTGCGTTGCTCTGTATGCACCTGCGTACTCTGGTCGACTCGGGTCAAACGGCGGCACTGGTGCTTCTCGATCTCAGTGCCGCCTTCGACACCGTCTCCCACGCCATTCTAATACAGCGTCTGGGTGAGGCTGGTGTCGATAACGTGGCACTCGAGTGGTTTCGATCGTTTTTATCTGGTCGCACGTTTAGGGTTGTTACTCCTCCTTTTCAGTCTAAACCCTATCCTATCACTCCCGCAAGGGTCAGCTCTGAGCCCCACACTTTTCAATCTCTATGTGCAGCCGCTGGCTGCTGTCGCCAAGCGTTGGAACCTGACTATGGTGTCCTATGCTGACGACACGCAGCTGGCGGTTGCATTAAGTGGGGCGTCTGACCTCGAGGCTGCTGAGTTCCGCGAGGGACTGAGCTCAGTGGCCCGTTGGATGACAGATAATTGCCTGCAATTGAACGCTAAAAAAATCGAAGTGCTCATTGTCGGCAAGCAGAGTCATCTCTGGGGTGATCATTGGTGGCCACCCGAGCTTGGTTCAACTCCTCTTCCTGTCACCGAGGTTAAGAACCTTGGGGTCTGGTTGGACTACAAACTCAGTTTTGCCTGTCATACTAAGAAAACCGCTGCCACGTGTTTTGGGATTCTACATAGGCTCAGACCTATCTTTAAATTCTTTGATACTCCAACCAGACAGCTTATTGTTCAAGCTACGATTTTGTCTAGGTTGGACTATGCGAGTTCTCTTTTGTTGGGGGCTAATTTGGCCGAACTTTCCAGACTTCAACGCGTTCAAAATGCTGCCGCCAGGGCTCTGGTGGGCTTACCGCGATTTTGCTCGGCCAAAAATACCATTGTCAAACTTCATTGGCTCCCTGTCGCTCAGAGGATTAAGTTTAAATCTCTGTGCCTTGTGTTTAAAATTCTGAAGCACTCTTCTCCTCAGATTCTGGAGCACTTTATTCTGCCTTATGTTCCCTCGCGCTCTCTAAGATCCTCGGGTCTTCACTTGGTCACAGTCCCGCGCTTTAAGAGAGCTAGGTCCGGCGGCCGCTCCTTTAGAGCACTTGCTGCCGGGCTCTGGAACTCTCTTCCTGTCCATGTCCGTGCAATTAACGAACTTTTTGCCTTTAGGAAGGCTGTTAAAACCTTCCTTTTTCCTCTGGATTCTTAGTGCTGCTGTGTTCTTGTCTTTGGTATTACTTGTGTCTGGTATTTTGTCCTTTATAGCGCTTTGCTGGGGCAGCTGTGCGCTTTATAAATCCGGATAACATAACATAACATAACATAACACTGTCCTCGAGCACACGGGAGAATATGGGGTAAGTGCTGCATAGATGGTACAATATTCTTCCACAACCACTGACGGAAAAGATGTGGGTATGAGCGCTACATCATGTGAAGGCGGTGTCTTGGAACACCAGATTTCGCTTAACACAATTTAACTGCCTGCACCAAGCCTATCTCTCCCCACAGCACATTAAATAAATGTTTCACATGTCTTCTCCTAAATGCCCTAGATGCAAGACTCTAGAAGCAGTTTTTTCACATAGTATGGGAGTACCCAATACTGCAGTTGATTTGAGAGGAGTTCACCACCACCACACAGTGGAACTCGCGGAACACCCACTCATGAGTCCTGCCTGTAGGGGCTCCGCTCCCAGGCTAAAGGGGACAAACACCTAAATAGGTTTATAGACCTAGCGATTGTACTATTCAAATGGCAAATTACAATGTCGTGGAAGGCGTCCTCTGCCCCGGGGACACAGAGAGATCTACTTGCATTGTTGCAGTGGGAACCCGCGGAGGCAGATGTGCTTCAGCTGCTGCACACAACGGGTGGGGGCAAAGTGGGAGGGGGTAGCTGGGACACTTACATTGCAAACATTGAGGCCAAAAATGATACCCACCCACCCTGAAGGGAATTTCCCAGGGACACTACTGGAATGGAACCAAGAGAGTAGTGCGAACGCACACTTCATGCCCTTTCCATATTCATTGACAGTCTATAATCTTTCTGGCAATGGCGCACAGCTTCAACCCATTGGTGTCAGCACCCCTCACCACCAGATGCGCTGCAATAATGAGAGAATCCCTCTTCGACCACGCTTTGGTCATATCACATGGATTACAGTAGTTGCATCCTGTGCAGACTCTATAGATATTATTGTTTTGAAATTGTTCATTTATTATTTACTTTTGCTTCCTGACTAGATAATGTTGTCCAGGACACAGTATTGCCTGTATGTACATGACACAACTCTGATTATTCTGTCTGTGCCATGTCAATGTCTCCATTGTTGTTGGAAAAAAGTCTGGAGGGGACAAATGAAAAGAGAACCATCCCATACCAGTTATAAAAGTGCAAACAGAGAATCACATCCCCTGTCTTCTATGACTGTTAAAAAGCGAGAAATGCTGACCCACTGTAATTCCAGATGTTCTCTTCGACCAAGAAAGGGAGTGCCCTAGAGAGTACTCAGAGGACCGCTGTGCAACCAGAGCTTGTGTCTGCCCAACAGACAGCTATCCACGGGTAAAGGACATCACTTGGAGTCTGAAGTGGATGGAAGGAGCTTCTCCCTGTCCTGAAGTGCCTCGAAAGCAACCTGCTGCTGAAAGAGACATTGAACCTGTCAATCCTGCAGGAGTTGTAATTGTCCAGAATAAGAGAGAAGAGAATGACCTAGGAAAAAAGAGAACAATCTGAGTGCTGCAGAGACATGAACACAGTTTCTCCTGAGTTCTAGTTTTGACCTGAGTTCTAGATGGGACACATGGCAACATTGTGAAGTTGTGCCTGACTAAACCGGGTCAGTGCAACATCATGAAGCTTTGCCTAAGTGAACAATGCTGCTGCTCTGACAATGCGAAGATGAGCCTAAGTGGCCTGTGCTCCTGCATCATTGTGAAGTTGTGCCAAAGCAGACTGTACTGCTGTGACATTGGATCGTGCCTGAGCAGATGGAAACACAATCAAGACAAAATGTGCCTAAGGGGACTTACTGCTATCTCCACAACGCATGCTTTGAAACTCTTGACTCCACAGCCCACATTCTCAACTTATCCGAAGCCCAGAAGTGGGCATACAACCATCCAGATACCAGTGATTACGCTAAATATTTCGTTACCGGTACTATTTTTTTATGCGGTAAAGTCTTAGTGAGAATAACTCAGTAAAAATAAGAGGCAGAATCCGTGGTATTAGAGGTTTTAAAAGGCTTTATTCCTATACAAAGGAATACAATTCGAATCGTGGGCCTTCTATTCCATCACCACGAAAGTTCAGGAAGGAAGGGGGCATATATTATTGACAGATAAGCAGTTTTATAGAGAATACATTACAGTGAAACAGATGCAAGAGGCGTAACAGCTGATAATATAGATAAACTGTACATACGTAGCTAATAGAGGCGTATACATGGGTGTAACTAAAATACGTCATTAAACATGATGTCACAAGTGGGTGGATCCATAAAAGAATCCTGCAATGTCAGCAGAAATATTTGGCAGAGATGCGCGCGCAGCCGCATGACGTGTGATTGACGTGCAACTAGAGGGTGAAGGGGACTTGACATTTAGCTCTACATGTGGAGACAGAAGTCTGGGGTTATGTCAACCTAATCCCAAATCATATCTAATATCCTATGTTTAAAGAACTGTGTTATCCAAAAGGAAAGGTCTCTAGGATAGAATCTATTCTATACTGACTGTTAGTGCGTGTACAAGCGTCTAAGTGTCTACACTAGATGCGAGGGAGTAGGAATATTCCATGGTAACAGGGCTATGAATTACTTGCATGAGGACAGCGAGGCCTGGCCCCTTTGCACGGTAGCTGGAGGAATGTTTACCTAAACTACTAGACAGGAATGCATCGGATGAGGAACGAAGGAGATAATCTCGAAGGTGAAATACAGTTTTTGGCAAGCAATATGCTGGATCAGGCACCGTTAGCCGCGCAGGGAGTAGGACAAAGTTCATGGATACAGATGTAGGCTCAGACTGGAGCTTTCAGAAGCAGAAGGCAGGAAAAGGCTTGATGACAGAATTCGGGGCCTACTCGCCTGAATCTGTAAAATGTGGAAAGTGAACCACATGAAGTCGGTGGCCTTTCATACTTAGGAATGGAATATCTGACCCATTCATGGCGGGTCTGAAAGAGGACATGTTGACGGTGGACGCACATATATTTGCGTCTTCAAAACTGGAGCAGGAGGGAACATACATGTACTTATAGCATGTACATGGAGCCGTTGGGGTCTACGATAGGGGACATAACTGATCACAAAATTCATATTTCCTCATTCCCTCCTTGTCCCCTACGGACCCTCAGGAGATATCGATCTTCATCAATCCATCGATCTGTTCATATAGCATCATTTGTTCTTCTTTCTTCTTCCGGGATCTTGAATGAAAACGTGGATGTGGGATACACGATGTGGCACACAGACCACAAATCGCTGGCCCACATTGTAGACATAAACAGCAACTGAATAGTATGAGAAAGCCAATACCTAGGAAGGATAGGATTCTCCATCCCCAGGCTGACAACACGCCCCAGAACCAACCGGACCAAGTCCAGGTGCCTGGACTCTGGTGTATCTGGCTTATAATCTTATGAAGGCGGGTTATGGCTTTATATACTGACGGCGAATTTTCTGGTATGAAAATGCAACAACTTGATCCGATGACCCTACAAGCTCCGCCCCTATCGGCCAGGATGACGTCAAGGACAAGACGATTTTGAAGCACAACAATCCGCATAGCAGACTGCTCTTCTGTTAAATTGCCTAAGGCGGAAATAGTCTCGTTCACTACTGCTTCAAGGGTTCTGGTTAATCTACGTATCAGCTTACTATTAGTGACTGTACCTATATAGGGAAAGAATCCTTTATTGAAATCTGTGTATTTTTCCCATGCTGTTTCAGTGTAATCGACAATTGGGAGATCTCTCTGCTGTCTATTGTGTACTAAATGGGTATTTCTATGATAATCAGGAGGAGCTAGGAAAACAGGTGGCAGAAGGAATGCTATGTAACAAGTACCATCCCAATCTAGAGGTAGACATATATATGCGGTCTGGCCACATATGAAGTAGGAATGATGGGAAGCTCTAAATGTAGACTTGCCTTGATCACTGAATTTTATTACAGTGGTGCATTTACTATGGCCCATGTGTATGGAACCATTCTTTCTTATACATAATTCCCCTTTTACTGGGAATACTGACATGGCGGGCAAGATTGGTGTAGCTTCAGATTCAACGTTCAGGATCATGAGGTTAAGTGTAAAATTACCTAATCCATATACTTCATTTTCTAGATCAGTTCCTGTTCTTTTGGGGAGTCCCTCCTTGTTAGGGTAGCAGACTTTAAGTAAAACTAGGTTCAGGTTTCCCCAAACCCAGTTGTCTTGATAAACTGCGGAATTTGAATCTAGGGAATTAATCAAACTAAACCATGCTCCACAGGAGCCATTGTGTGTGAACGGATATGGAAAGAAGGGCAAAACTCCCTTATAGTTTTGATAGGGAGGGAGTCGGCCACATATCCAACAATTTGTGGCATTGCTGGTTTGATGGGAATGATGTAACATACTAATAAATGTGTTGTTGCGCAGCGCAAATCTATATGACAACTCATGCGGAGGTAATTCGCTAAAAGAATGTTCTGCAGTTATATTGTAAGCATGTTTAAGAATAGGGTAATACATATGCAATAGTATGCTGAAAATAATGATCAGAAGACTTAGAAAAAACAAAATTAATAATGTTACTGTACAGTGACTACGAAGTGATTTACAATACGCATGCTTTTTGAGCTGCATCTGATGATTTCTTTCTCTATTCCGGTCTAGAGGATACATGTCAGAGACAAATTCAACCGATTCACCTTGGAGAGGACTTAAACAATCAAATTGTCTGACTTACTAGACCTCAATTTTTGTTTGTAAAGTTCTGGTTTGGTTAATTCAACCAAGGGGAGCTTTGAGTCTGTCTGTGAGGGAATACAGGGTTGAGTAATCACACTGGTTGGTAGTCCATAAATTTTTTTGATATGACTCGAGTGCAACCACCCTTTGCGACCCTCAATCTTCACGGCAGTCCTTGTAGTCAGTAGAACCAACTTAGGCGACTTCCACCTAGGATCCAGTTGGGTCTTCCGGTCGAAATTCCTGACCAAAACCAGGTCACCAGGAACCACGTCATGGGGCTTCACCTCAGTATTATCGGGAAAAGCTGCGGCTACCTGTGAACGACAAGATTGTAGTGCAGACATCAAGGAAGCCAGGTAATCTGTCAGCATATTACAGTCAACATCAGTTATTTTGCGAGGTATAGGCGTCCCCCACATATTTGGTGGTCTACCGAAGATCACCTCGTACGGGGATAGCCCAGTTCGAGAATGTGCTACCATTCTCATGTAAAAGAGCGCAACTGGTAAGGCTACTATCCAGTCGACACCTTTTTCCCTACATATTTTGGACAATCTAATTTTCAGAGTTTGATTATGGCGTTCCACAAGACCTGCGGCCTCGGGATGCCGGACACAGTGGAATTTCCATTGGTAGCCTAACAAAAGGGAAACGTGTTTCATTAGTTCGGATGAGAACGGCTGGCCGTTATCTGAGTAGACAACACGTGGTAAACCGTACCGTGGGAAGAATTCTCGAACTAACTGTTTGGCAGTAGTCGGGGCAGTGTAATCTGAAACCGGGTATGCTTCTGTCCAACGGGAAAGAGCACAGACAACTACGAGAACATATTTGAATCCTCGACATCGTTCCATCTGGATATAATCCATCTGGAGGACTTCAAAAGCATGATCGGGAGTTTGAAATCCACCCTGCTCTACGGGGATGCTTTTACCTGGATTAAACTGACAACATATCATACAGGTACGAACTTTTTGTTTAGCTGCTGCTCGCAAGTGCTTGTTGAACCAAATGTGTTGAATGCTGTCTAGCATAGCTTTCTCTCCTAGGTGTGCTGGACTATGTATTGTGTTAATGATGACTTGAACCATAGAGTCGGGAAGAAACCATATAGATTTTTCCTTCGTCATCCATCCTTGATCCGTTTGGATCCCTCCTAATTCAGTCCATTTCTTTATTTCTTCTGGTGTAGCATGTGTCTGTATGTCAATTACATCAAGGGCGGGATCCTTAACTGTCATGCAATGTGTTAGTGTCGGAACTATTGTCTTTGTCATGTCAGTTGTGTGAGTCTGATTCTGAGCAGTCTGTTTAGCTGTTCTGTCAGCTAGGTCATTACCCTGAGAAATGATATCGGTAACTTTTGTATGGGCTTTGCATTTCATAATCGATATTGTAGTGGGTAGATGAATCGCATCTAATAGGGCTTGAATGAGGGGTCCGTGCTGGATGTGGGCACCGTGAGAAGTTAAATAACCTCTCTCTCGCCACAGTACGCCGAAGTCATGGACGACTCCGAATGCATAACGTGAATCTGTGTATATATTGACTTTCTTATTTTTGGCTTGAATACAGGCTTGTGTCAGAGCGATGAGCTCTGCTGCTTGAGCTGACAAAGTGTTAATACGATTTGTTTCAATGACTTCAGTGTCTGTTGTGACTGCGTAAGCAGCCACTAACTCTCCTGTACTTGTTCTCATACATGACCTATCTACATACAATGTCAAGTCTGGATCTGACAAAGGGATATCTGTCAAGTCTTGTCTGGGTTTTGTCGTGATAGTAATGACTTCGACACAATCATGTGCCAATGGATCTGTTCCGCTCACTGGTAACAGTGTGGCAGGATTTAACGTATTGCAACGTCTGATTTCTATGTGTGGCTGAAACAATGTCAGTTCGTAACCGGTGAGTCTCGCTATAGTCAAGTGTTGTGTTTGTGTGCGGTTCAAGAGAACCTCTACTGCATGTGGTACTTGTACTGTCAATTGATGTCCTAACACTATGGCATCGCTTTGTCTGATTGCTAAAGCTGTTGCTGCCACCGATTTCAGGCACGCAGGAAGAGCCTGAGCTACTGGATCTAATGTACTAGAGAAATAAGCACATGGTTTGTGTGATCCTGCTTGTTCCTGAGTGAGTACTGACAAGGCAGTACCTTCGCGTTCTGTAACAAAGAGTGTAAACTGTTTGCTGTAACATGGTGTTGCTAAAACAGGTGCTTGGCATAAAGCTTTCTTTAAACTTTCAAAGGCGTGTGTATGTTCTTGAGTCCAAGGGAGGACAGTCGATGTGGCTGCCTCCTGTGTTGTCAACTGGATGAGTGGTTTTGCTAGAAATGCATATTGAGGGATCCACTGCCTACAGTATGAAGTGAGGCCTATAAAAGCCCGCACCTCCTTTTGTGTCTTGGGAGGTGGCATGTTAGCGATTAACTGGATGCGGTCGGATGTAAGCTGCCTTCCCTCCTTGGACAGCGAGTGCCCAAGGTAAACAACTCGCTGGACACAGAATTGCAGCTTAGAAGGGGACACCTTGTGCCCCTTGTCAGCCAAAAATTTTAAAACCGTCAGTGACGCTTTTTCACATTCAGGTTCGCTTTGGGCGGTGATCAGCAGATCATCGACATATTGAAGCAAGGCAGTGTTAACTGACATGTGGATACTGTCAAGTTCTCGTTTCAGTGCTTGGCTATAGATGCTGGGGCTTTCTGTAAATCCTTGAGGTGCGCGTGTGAATTTAAAACTTCGTCCATTTAAACTGAATCCGAACAAATATTGACTTTCCGGATCGATTGGGACACTAAAGAAAGCATTCTTGAGATCAATTACAGTGAAGAACGTTGCTTCTGAGTCAATAGTTGTTAGTAATGAAGAGATATCGGGGACCACAGGGTATTGTGGTACAATACATTTATTTAATTCGCGCAGATCAATAACTAATCGATATACTGGTGGTGCTTTTGGATCCGTTCTTTTAAGAATCGGAATTATCGGGGAATTACATACATTGGAGTCGGTTTCGACAACCACTCCTTGTGCAATGAGCTCGTCAATGATTTGCAGCAAAGCCACAACAGCATCGGGTGGTAACTTGTATTGTCGTATTCGTGGTAGTATTACTCCTGTTTTTAGTGTGACACGATATGGTGTAATATTCATGCAACCAACATCAGTGGGGCCTTGTGCCCATAAATGTGTAGGTAAATTCTGCAGTCGGTGATCCATGTCTCTGGACACGTAGTGACCTTTAAAGTCACGTAAAAATAGTCGTACTCCTTCCGGAGAACAACATATTATAGCTCCTAGAGCTTTCAATGTTTTTATACCTAACAAGTTTTCTGGACATGATTTAGTAAGCAATAAATCTGTAGTACGTGTCAATGGACCAATCGTAAGTGGAAGAGGTTGTGTCACGTCATTTATTATAGGTTTTCCTGAGAATCCAAGGGAAATATTCTGTGAGCCTGAGAGGGGTGCCCCTGGAACTTCACTGCGTCTTATAGTTGTTCTGCTTGCCCCTGTATCAAGTAAAAACTTTCTGTCTTCCCCTAATAGTTCACTATGTACATAAGGTCCCTCTTGGTCTACAGGAACCTCAATAAGGGGTAAGCCGACTTCCCTCTCTAGGCTATCTCATGAGTATCGCTGATAATCGGGATAATCTGCTTGTGCATACTGATACATCTGTTGTGTTGTTGCTTGTGTTGCAGCAATAGGCTGCGCTTGTGGTGGTGCTATGGGCTGTTGTGGAGCTCCCTGTTGCGGAGCTAGTTGTTGCGGAGCTAACCTAGGTTGTGCATGCTGAGGGATTTGTTGTTGATTCTGATCCTGTCTAGGTGGACGTGGTCTCTCCTGAGTTTTACCTGTAGCAATATTATGTTTCAGGACTGGACAATCGTGTATATAATGACCTGGTTGTTTACAATAGTTGCATGTCCCTTTCGTAGGACCTGCGGAATTACCCTTATGATGACCATCGGCTGGAACTGACTGAGCAACAAGCATTTTCATTTTTGTATCTTTCATACGTCTTTGTTCGTGTTCTTGTTCTTCTCTAATTCTATTGTGATGATATTGTAACATCTGTAACATCTGTGATGGGGTATTACCTTGCCAGGTACTTTCGAATTTCAATACTCTATTCTTAACTTGTAGCAGAGAATTTTCAACTAATTTTGTCACGAACAGATGTGGATATGACTCACTACTGGCTTTTATGCCACTATTTATACCAAAACATTTTTCAAATCGGGAATAGAAATCACTAGTGTCTTCGTCTGGCTTTTGTTTACAGGCTGAGATTGCACCCCAGTCTTCCTTTTTCGTAGTTAATAAACGTGGTAGTACCTGCACTAGTAGTCCTGCTAGTGCTGTAGTCTTTTCCCCGAGCCCTGCTCCTGCAGCTCGGGCCCTTTCTTCGTTTTCTAATGCTGTCCAATCTATCTTTTGGTCTCCCACCTCCCATTCCTTTTCTTTGAGTTTCTCATAAACACCGGCGGGTAATAGGACTTTTAATATTTTCATAATGTCGGGATAGGTATACTCTCCCATGAGTAACATGTCCTTTATTTCACGGTGGAAACCTGCTGGGTCCTTGTCATGGCTGGGTACTACTTTCTTCATTTCTAATAATTCTAATTTAGTTATAGGCGTGTACACAAATACGCGTGTAAAATTATCACCGGCACCTCTAATTGGGTGCACTTCGCGTAACGGGTTCTGTCTATCTATGTGATACATTTTTCTTCCCCTGATGGGAACTGGAACGTGTTCTGGGCATACGAAATTTAAATATTGGTTTCGGAATTCTAGAATTTCTTTAATCAAATCAGTACTTGACCCTCTCCATATATTCGTGAGCAGTTCTGTCAATATGTCAGGTAAGGGTCCTGGATCGGAGTGTTGGCTTTTATATAATACAAGGAGGTGTTGAATCATGTATATACTAGCTAAACGCTGTTCGTACGGGTCAAGATTCAGAAACGTGTGTGCAAGTACATCATCATTGTAGTCGCTGGGACTGTCAGCCCATTGTACTGCTGACCTAGCTAATTCTTGTTCGTCCATGGAATCGAGCATATGGTACCCTCTTCGATCTCGGAGTAATTTATCAACGGCTTGGAATAGGTGTTCGGGGGATTTTGTATTTAACATAGGGTTTGGAAAATGTCTATTATATTCTGGACGTATTGGACGTATCGGGTCGTTAAAGTCTCTAGTATTATTATGGGGTCTTCCTCTACCTACATAAGCTATTGTCTCGACTTGTTCTGATTCTTGCTCCTCCTCCTCCTCTGATTCTACTCTGTCTGTTTCTCGTCTTTCTTTATGTATTCGTTCTACTTCCTTGCGGATCTTTCGACTCATGGCGATTATACACGCCTGTCTATCGTGTTTCTCTTCTGATATGTTCTGACCCCATTTGACAAGTCTTTGCATGGTATCGTGATCTGCCCCGGGCCTGTCTTGATTCCTAATTACACAATTTATGAAAAAACGTAGTAGTTGTCTTTGGACATCCACTTTCTGATATTCCATAGCTTCGTTAATACTTTCTGGACCTCGCCCTGTGTGGACAAGCGATATATTTCGTCTAGGTGTTCACCCATTCCTGGTATCGTCATTAAATATAATGTAGCTCGTCTTATACGTAGAGATGATATGAGCAATTTATCCTGTCTACCTGGTACTGGGTCGTATCTACAATCCACAAGTTGTTCTTTAAACATGTCGGATGTCGCTAATTGGGGAGTACGTTGGAGTGCTAAATCTCTAAGAGTCTGTTTATTTCGCGGCAGGGTGGCAAACATGTCTGTCGTACCTCCTGTAGCACCGTCTGAGGTGCTAGGCACGAAAGGATTCGTTGGGCGTAGGATAGAGATTGTAGATGCGGGAAAAACTGTAGAAACGGACGGACCTGTGGGAACTTGTGTAGGAGTTTGTAATTGCGGGGATACAGACGGATGCTCTTGGTGTTGAACACCATCGGCAAGCGGTATGTGTGGTATGGCATTAGCATACTCGGGAGCTACGTCATCTAAATAGGAGGAAAGGAAAACGTCCTTTGCTGTTTTGGGATGTGTTTTGGGATGTGCTTTTATCGGGAGCAATGGAGGAGTTAAATCTTTTGGTATTTCCGGGGTAGCCTTAGGTAACCCTTCAGTCAGAAGAGGATACATACCATTCATAAGAGTGTTTCTTTGTCTATCTACTTGTTCTGAGTTTACTCGGGTACCTTCCTCAAGTAATAGATTTTCTCGAGTTTTATTTGAATTCTCTCTACCTTTCTCTTCCTGTCTGTGTGCTTTTTCTGTACGTCTGTATGATTCTTTACGCCATAATTCAATGGCATCTTTCTGTGACTATCTGGCTTTCTTTTTCCATAATTCTTCTTCTACTCTCATGATGCAATCTGCATCCCAGGTCCCTGCTGCGGGCCATCTCTGGTTCTCTGGTAATTCTTTTGTGTAGTCCACCCATAAATCAAGAAATAATACGGCATCTAGACCATGCTTATGATACATAAAGTATCCTGGAGTATCCCTAGGTGGAATGGGAACAGCTTCTTCGAGTACACCTTTTCTAGTTTTGATCTGTCTTAGTTTCTAAAAGAGCGGCATTTTTAGATCTTGTTTCTAGAACACACTTTATACGATGAACACAATAATGAACAGTCATTCACACCACAATATATAGAACGTATTAAAACATTTTAACATTTAACAGTTTTAACGAACAATGATAACTAATAGAAAACTAGTTACTGACATAATACTGACACTAGATAATACTTATTTATATGCAAGACATACTATATATACTGCTAAACAGTACAGATACACTGCTGAAACAGTGCAGACCGGATTTGTGTACCCAAACCCGTCTTGACCGGCACAGACTATGTGCACGTTAAATGCCTCCCCGGTAATGGTACTCACCGGGTAGCTCGGAACGGAAGGCCTCGGAACGGAACTGAAACTGGACCGGACTGGACTCGACTCGACTCGACTCGGAACTTCGGAACCTGGTGGGCCTCTGTATACCTCGGATCTTGCTCTCTCAGCTAGGCTCTGGTCGGGATACTTCGCACTTCTCACCGCCTCGTCTGGGTGTTGATCGCAGCCTCAGTCGCTCCCGCTTGGCCGGAGGGAGATACAGGAAATCCTGCGGGTACGCGTTTTTGTCCGTTCAGCTGTGGCAGGAGACCGGGCCTGCAACGCACCGCCGGCGCGTGAGATGAGAAAGTGTCCCTATTCGGGCGCCAATTTATGTGGTAAATATTTCGTTACCGGTACTATTTTTTTATGCGGTAAAGTCTTAGTGAGAATAACTCAGTAAAAATAAGAGGCAGAATCCGTGGTATTAGAGGTTTTAAAAGGCTTTATTCCTATACAAAGGAATACAATTCGAATTGTGGGCCTTCTATTCCATCACCACGAAAGTTCAGGAAGGAAGGGGGCATATATTATTGACAGATAAGCAGTTTTATAGAGAATACATTACAGTGAAACAGATGCAAGAGGCGTAACAGCTGATAATATAGATAAACTGTACATACGTAGCTAATAGAGGCGTATACATGGGTGTAACTAAAATACGTCATTAAACATGATGTCACAAGTGGGTGGATCCATAAAAGAATCCTGCAATGTCAGCAGAAATATTTGGCAGAGATGCGCGCGCAGCCGCATGACGTGTGATTGACGTGCAACTAGAGGGTGAAGGGGACTTGACATTTAGCTCTACATGTGGAGACAGAAGTCTGGGGTTATGTCAACCTAATCCCAAATCATATCTAATATCCTATGTTTAAAGAACTGTGTTATCCAAAAGGAAAGGTCTCTAGGATAGAATCTATTCTATACTGACTGTTAGTGCGTGTACAAGCGTCTAAGTGTCTACACTAGATGCGAGGGAGTAGGAATATTCCATGGTAACGGGGCTATGAATTACTTGCATGAGGACAGCGAGGCCTGGCCCCTTTGCACGGTAGCTGGAGGAATGTTTACCTAAACTACTAGACAGGAATGCATCGGATGAGGAACGAAGGAGATAATCTCGAAGGTGAAATACAGTTTTTGGCAAGCAATATGCTGGATCAGGCACCGTTAGCCGCGCAGGGAGTAGGACAAAGTTCATGGATACAGATGTAGGCTCAGACTGGAGCTTTCAGAAGCAGAAGGCAGGAAAAGGCTTGATGACAGAATTCGGGGCCTACTCGCCTGAATCTGTAAAATGTGGAAAGTGAACCACATGAAGTCGGTGGCCTTTCATACTTAGGAATGGAATATCTGACCCATTCATGGCGGGTCTGAAAGAGGACATGTTGACGGTGGACGCACATATATTTGCGTCTTCAAAACTGGAGCAGGAGGGAACATACATGTACTTATAGCATGTACATGGAGCCGTTGGGGTCTACGATAGGGGACATAACTGATCACAAAATTCATATTTCCTCAATGGCAGAGACTCCGGATTGTGGGCTCAACTACTGCCTGCCACAGTTATAACCCTAGCAGAGACGCCTCCCAGAAGAGGGAGGGAATGAGACGTGTGCCACAGGTCCAACACCCATGCCCAAAGAAAGGACAGACATCCACAGTCGTGACATCAGAATAATTGAGGACTACGAGAATAGCTGAGTGCACAAAATCAAAGAGGGGTTAAACTGAGCTTCAACCCTACCCAAGGCAGAAATCAAATCCGGGAGAAAAGGAGAGAGAAGGAAGGAGGAGTGTGGAGAGGACCAGCCTCCGAGAGCAGTTGCCCCATGCCAATTAAGCATTAGTGTCTATTTCCTGTGTCATTTTCTGTGTTTATTAAAGTACTTTCTTTTAACAAACAAGCACTGGGTTGGACAATATATTATTTTGCTGCTGGGTAATTATTGAGTTCCGGGCATGAAGCACCTCCACACTGCCTCCCTGAGAAGCCTGAAACTGCTTGCCATTACAGCCACTGAAATTCAGCTGATAAAAAGGCTGTACTGGGCCCAACTTGCCAAATGTCATAGCAGGATAGACACTGGGACATCAGAGGCAAACAACCTGAAGCCACATGGCTGAGGCCTAGAAGCCCGTACTTGCCCCGTGATCCCACTCCCCCTAACAAGCAATGACATCAATGTTGTCAGTTTTTTTTTATATTTTCTCAACTCAACTGTGACCAAGTCAAAAACATTGTGCAATACTGAGTACACAGACCATAAAAGAATCAACAAATCACTAGTAAAATCATTTTAGATTTTAGAAGATGGAGGAATCAAAAGAGCAGAAGTGACTTTCCTTCCTCTTGTAATGTGCATTGGGCAATCCAAACGGATATAGTCGGTTTAGACAATGCTTATCATAACTCACCCTCAAAAAAACAGCAAAACATTATATACCAACACTATTCTCCTGCATTTCTTAAAAGAGAAACTCACAGTCTCATAGGCTCCACAATTATGGGGGCAATGCTCGGCCTTGGAGAAGAGTTGAAGAGAAAGTAATCTAGCCAGAGAAACTTGTTTGGGCAAAAAGAGGACATAACCGTGACACCCATTGTGCCCTGGAACAAAAGTGTGAAGTAGGTATCAATGCAAACTGCCTGAACTCCCACAACCCAAAGTGTTGAAGTAATCACTGTGAGGACAAATGCCTTAAAAGGAAATCTTCAAAGAACATGAGTGCTTGGATTTAATGGCTGTATCCATCAAAAAGTACACATCAAGTTCAAATGCTTAAATACCAGTAACATAATTCTACAGAACTTTCCAAAATTCCTTATTTCCTGATTAAGCTTAAAAGGTGAAACATTCTCAGGACACTTCTGGAATGTCTTGATGTCTACCAAATAAGCCTCAACCGTGCCAAAGTTCAACCCCTACTTAGCCAAGAAAAACAAAATGGAGAACTTCTGGAATCTCATAGGAAGGTATGTACATACCACTTGAGCAACATCAAGAGGTGTTTTTCTTTTAAGGAACTCAGCTGGCCAAAAGGCAAATTATTCTGATGTTGTTGAAACAGAAGGTTTGCTTTGGAAGGGATATTTAAGGAGCTTGAATGCAGAACACCCAAACAAGGGCTATCTATAAGAATCACCCTTACGTTTTTAGGGCCTGATTAAAAGTTTGGAGGACATGTCCTTTGTATAAAAAAGATTTGAGAGGGACCCCTTGAAACTCAAGGGAAATAGGGTACTTTAAACCAGCAAATAGAGAAAATTCCCTTGATTAGACAATTTCTGAGAGCATAAAGTACTGTCAGAAAGGGGGGTTCTATATAAGGGTTTTTTTTATTTAAAAAAACATGTTTCTCATTGTAAAACATACACAATCCTAAAACATTTCATAATACATCAAATCAAATATGTTAAAAACTTCATACAGTACAAGTCAATTCAATCTCAATCATATGAAACAGTATAGCCCAATTATGACCAGCATAACATGGAGGCAGACACAACATGTAAGATCCAATTACTCTTCTTTACAAGTGCACATCAAAATGAGCTCTAAGATACAGCTTGTTATACATGGATAAATCAGTATATAATTTGATCTGTATTGATTCTTTGATTGTGCTAATCCACAGCGTTGACGCGTTTCGATGGCTTACAATGATATTACCATCTTTGTCAAGACCACATAATTCTGTCTCCCACCACAATTATTGTTTTTCCTAAAACAAACAAATGAATACAATTACTCTTACTGTCTTAATTTGTACACATAATTACTTATCCTCTTAAAATTTTAAAACATTTTGTGCTAAAATATTAGCCCAGTCCATATTTGGATTGTATTCCTGTGACCATTATGCAAAACACAGCACAACATCTCGAGTTTCAATTGTTCTTTTAACCCGGAATAATCCATTGTTTGCCCACCATTTCCCATCGGAAGATACTCAATATTAACCCTTTCCTTCATTAGATCATGTTCAATTAAGGCCACAGGCCAAAGACCTGAAGGTTACAGTTACTTCATGTTATTAATTAAAGGTAGGGTGGCTGCAAAACTCCATGTTACTTGAATTCAGGCACATTCTCACCTTGGTATAGGGGGATTTTTCTATATGGTCCTGGCTCTAGTGAGATAAACACCAACTCTCCTTCTATTTGCCCTTGTAAATTCTGGGATAGCTTGTTGCACTTTATCTAAGATAAAGAGAGGTATGCGGATTAGCTTGTTCTTTCCCGCCGTTATAAATAAACTGGCTCTATTGGACCCATGTCCTTGCTATCGTTCACTTATTTACCTTTCCGTGATTCTTGGGGGCTTATTTTTCATACACTGTATCTCCCTTCGATTATGGTCCGAGGTTCCCACACCGCGAAGATATACTAAAATCCTCTTCTTTTTTTGGCAGCGAGTCTACAGAGAGGGGTGGGTGGGAGGGAAGAGTGGATACATTTGTTGTTTAAATATCAAAGGGTCAAAGGGACATACTTTCCTCAATCGACCTTGATTTAGAAGCTTCTATTACCTTACCTAAATTCCGCTGTTTTCTCTCCGTCGTGTTTATTACCGGATCGGAGCAAAATCACTCTCCTGTTCTTACACTTCCTATTTATCTGTTGTATCGACCGCATCCATTGGTTAACCTGCCTCACATGACGCATCCTCAGGTACTATCCGAATGAGCCGCGCAGGGATTGGCTACCACAGCCACCTGATCTAGTATTACTCCTGCATATTTTTTTCCTCGTCCCAACTTTATTGCTTTTCACCACGTTCATGCATGGAGACGTCGAAGCCGAAATACACTCCATCCCGTGGTCTCTCACATCGGCTCACCCATTCTGCACACGTGCGCGGTGCATTAATTAAGCAATAAAAGTCCCCAATGTGTTTTTCCACTTTACCTTGTAGGTCCAAAAATAATTATTTGGTGAGAAAAACTCCCAATGGGCTTAATTCTTTATCTTTATATTTCTCCTCATAATAACAATCGTTCCAACATTATACGCCATATTTACAATGGCCTTTCATGAATCGTCCCCAACACTCTTTATTCTTCTATTCTGCATTATTTTATTTTTCGTTCTATTAAGAGTTTCCTATTTCTCCAGAGAGTTATTGTGCTATATATTCCAGGTAGGATGGATGGAGAATTAATAGCACTCACACCGGGAGCAAAAGCTTCGTCCAATCCTCTCTGGTATTCAAGCCTCTTTCTACAGTGTTAAGATAACAAATAAACCATTGTTCTCTTTTTTTTCTCATGAAATCAGGATTTCCTCCTCTTCTGTTAGTTATGAACTTTTCCAATACAAACCACTTAAAATCCTTACATTCATGGTTTGTCTTAACAAAATGGTCCACGAGAGGGGCATTCTCCTTTTTTGTTCTTATCGCTGACTTGTGTTCTAAAAGGCGTATGCGAAGCTCCC
This sequence comes from Triturus cristatus, assembly GCF_964204655.1. Lineage (NCBI taxonomy): Eukaryota > Metazoa > Chordata > Amphibia > Caudata > Salamandridae > Triturus > Triturus cristatus. Next base: position 818,634,497 of record NC_140579.1, on the reverse strand, counting down.
TGCTCGTTTCCCCTACATAACCTAGCCCACATGGACAGGTTAGGAGGTAAACAATGTTCTTGCTGCGACAATTGTTTAATGTAGTTGCAGTCAAATTTTTACCAGCGAAAGTGATATTTTTACCTTCTAAACATTGTACACATATCGAGCAGGAACCGCATTTGTAGTTACCCTTTGCTTTCTCGCCTTTTAATGTATTTTGTTTTTCCACTTCTGTTGGGTATGTTCTCACAAGTGCGTTTCTGATGGTTTTGTTACGCCAATCAATACAGATCAAATTATATACTGATTTATCCATGTATAACAAGCTGTATCTTAGAGCTCATTTTGATGTGCACTTGTAAAGAAGAGTAATTTGATCTTACATGTTGTGTCTGTCTCCATGTTATGCTGGTCATAATTGGGCTATACTGTTTCATATGATTGAGATTGAATTGACTTGTACTGTATGAAGTTTTTAACATATTTGATTTGATGTATGAAGGGAATTTTCTCTATTTGCTGGACATGTCCTTTGTCACAAACATAACAGATATTTGGCCACCTTATTACAATTGCCTCATTACATTATGCACTTGTAAAAAGGTGGACATGATATCTGTTACATTTGTGACAGAGTACCCATCTTCCAAACTGTAAATCTCCTAAGTCTCCTGGTCACCTGAGAATCCCTACTGGCCAACAAGTTCCCCATTTGAGTGCCCATAAATTGTCAGTCCTACCTCTCCTATCATGGACTCTTTCTTTCCTAATTTCAATTATGTGAGAACATTATGAATTCAGAGAAGTGTGTTATTATCATTGGAGATTTTCATGGTCATATTGATGGGTGAAGAGTTTATGTCAAGCATTTTTTAAATGTTTAGAATTTCTAAGGTTCACACAGCAGTCAAATGGACCACAATCTATGGCAGGTTTAAGATGTTAATGTTTCTTTAAATAATTTGGGCTTGATATTTCTCTCCTGGTATGAAAATTAATTGGGATATTTCTGCATGGATGTAACTTTGAAGCCTCTGTTTTTCACTCATGAAAATAGAAATTCTAATATTAATGTGGGTATCTCATGTGACCCTGAAGATATGCTGAAGCAATGGGGCACTGAGCTTGTTTTCTGGTTACAAAAAGTGGCACCTCTGCAACGCAAACAGATATGTTCATTAAGTTAGTGTAATAACCTATTGTCTATCCCCTGGATTGAAGAGAAAAAAGCGGAAAGGGCCTACATTAGGGCAGCAATGGCAGTAATCATCACCAAATGATGATAAAAGGTTAGCGAGATCTATCAGAAAGCTTACACAAGAGTGATTCATAAGACAAATAAAAGTTATCATGGCAACAGGATCCAAGACACTTGTAATATGATACAAGAACTGATCTATAACAGGCTTGCTACAATTCCTCACAGGAGGGATCCTATCACTCGCTGTCAAGTAAAAAATCCAATATTCATGATTATTATTACAAAGATCAAAGCAAACACAAGGAGATGATGGACAGGGTGCTGAACCTTTTCAGACACTCACCCCCAGTCACAGATCTGGGTTGAAACCATCATCGTTCTTTAGCTCACTTCGCCACCTCAGTTCAGACCCAGCTATATGCAAATCAGTCTTGACCCTGTGCCACATGGGTACAGTCCACCCCGAACTGCCAAGCCAGGTCTTCCGTGAACTGGAAACAAGCATCCTGGGACCGGTTTCAGGGTAGCACCCTTCATCAGCAAGGCAAGCTTGAATCCAGTGGAAAAGTGAGCAAGGGACCCACATCTGGACATACCCTGCCAACTTAGGGCGAACAAAGCAAACACAAGGAGATGATGGACGGAGTGCTGAAACTTTTCTGACACTCACCTCAGTCACAGATCTGGGTTGAATCCATCATCGTTCTTTAGCTCACTTCGCCACCTCAGTTCAGACCCAGCTATATGCAAATCAGTCTTGACCCTGTGCCTCATGGGAACAGTCCGGCCCAAACTGCCAAGCCAGGACTTCCCTGAACCGGAAATAAGCATCCTGGGACCGGTATCGGGGAAACACCCCTTATCAGCCAGGCTAGCCTGAATCCAGGGGCAAAGTGAGCAAGGGACCCACGTCTGGGCATACTATGTCAACTTAGGGCGAACAAAGCAAACACAAGAAGATGATGGACAGTGTGCTGAAACTTTTCACTCACCCCCAGTCACAGATCTGGGTTGAATCCATCATCGTTCTTTAGCTCACTTCGCCACCTCAGTTCATACCCAGCTCTATGCAAATCAGTCTTGACCCTGTGCCTCATGGGAACAGTCCAGCCAGAACAGTCAAGCCAGGTCTTCCCTGAACCGGAAACAAGCATCCAGGGACCGGTTTCGAGCTAACACCCCTCATCAGCCAGGCTAGCTTGAATCCAGTGGCAAAGTGAGCAAGGGACCCACGCCTGGGTATACCCTGCCAACTTAGGGCGAACATAGCAAACACAAGGAGATGATGGACGAAGTGCTGAAACTTTTCAGACACTCACCCCCAGTCACAGATCTGGGTTGAATCCATCATTGTTCTTCAGCTCACTTCGACACCTGAGTTCAGAACCAGCTATATGTAAATCAGTCTTGACCCTGTGCCTCATGGGAATAGTCCAGCCCGAATGCCAAGCCAGGTCTTTCCTGAACTGGAAATAAGCATCCATGGACCGGTTTCAGGGTAACACCCCTCATCAGCCAGGCTAGCTTCAATCCAGTGGCAAAGTGAGCAAGGGACCCAATTCTGGCCATACCCTGCCAATTTAAGGTGAAGAAAGCAAACACAAGGGGGCCAATTCACAGAACTAATCTGAGGTAAAATCCTAAACTTACTACTTTTGGTATTCACAGAAGGCATTTAGTAGTAGTAATGTTAGGACTCTTAAGTTTAATGCAAATTAATCAAAGTTTTGGAACAAGACATACTCCTCCAGTTTGAGGATCCTGTTGAGAAAGAAAGTCCATTATAGCGAATGAGGAAGTGTCTGTTTCCATAATGAAAGGAAGAGCACAATTGGAATTATTCAACTTTCGGAAAGCAGCTTTCTTTTCAACCTTCCCTTCATTGATTAAAACTGACCACCTTTTTGAGTCAAACAAGAGATTGGATGTACAATGTCTGAGAAGTCTTCGATAAAATGATAATACACTTTGGTAAAATCCCTTCCCTGCTCTTGTTATGAACTAGTACTGTGCATTCTCCTAATCCATATGTAGCCACTTTTCAGAAATCGGAAATCCTTGAAAAACCACCTCAGGTACCTCAAAGATAAACCTCTCCAGTTTGGCAAAAAAGGTATTGTTCTTTTAAAAGCCATTGTACTTCTTGTACATGTTTCTGATGTTCTTATAGAGTTTCCACTAAAATGAGTACATGCTTAAAATACACTTTGATATGTGTCGATTATTTCCCTAAAAATTTATTTTACGAAGTGCTGAAAGTCTGTAGATCAAAATGCTCTTCTCTAATGAATAGTTCTGAAAGAACACTATAAGTTCAGAGGTTGTGGAGGAGGGCTCCACAACCTCTGGGTTGATGTGCCGCTCCCCATGCTGCTAAAGATCAGCAGCTGGCTTCTGTGTCTGCCTGAAGCCCCCAATTCCAGTAACTCTGTTAATTCCATTCAACTGTATTCTGTGCATTTGTGTTTTTGTGTATTTTTCAACTGTTGCAACTATTTGACACCTTAGCTGTTTTTCTCCTGCTCCTTGCCCTCCAACATCCGGCTAACCCCTTCCAGCTCCCATGACTATACATGGGTTCTGTAGCATGGATGCACCACTGACACACCTTAGGCGGTGCCAAAGGCAAACTCGTCTGTGCCTGGCCAGCTTCAGGAACCCTGGCTCTTCCACCTGACACAGCTAAACCACTCAAGACCTCTGAGCCCTGAGCCCCGTGTGCATGGACAACAACTGCTGAAGCACATCTCCAAGCACCACCAGAGGACCATTCTCCTGCCAGCACTGCGGATTCACCTGCAACACCAAAGCAACCAACAACGCTGAAGACACAGAAAACACGACTGCATCCACCACGTCGATTGAGACTGCCACGACAACTCCAGTGCATTCTACTCAACGCAAGATCGCTTTCACTCAACGCAAGACCACTCCGCAAGCATGCCCTGGAGATCGGGGGCACGATCTCTTCCCTCAACCCGGATGTCATCTTCCTCACAGAGACCTGACTGAACCCTGCCTCTGCACGGTACATTGCCATTACCACCCCAAAGGCTACAAGATAAAACACCGGGACCGAACTGACAAATACGGAGGTGGAATCACCATCATCTGAAGCACAACCTTGCCAGACAACTCGACCCTGATGATGGAGCATCTCAACTTCCAGTTCCACACAGATGGAAAAAACACCGTCAGAGGCACCCTTACCTACCGACCAGGCCCCAGTTTCTGCAACGCCATCCCTGACCTCATCGCCTTGATCGCCATCAACTCCAAACACCACATTTTTCTAGAAGATCCTAATTTTTACATCAATAACCTCATTAACACCAACACAACCGCCCTCCTGGAAAGCATGTGCAACATCAGCCTCAAGCAACTTGTCACTGACCCCACCCACATCGCAGGACACGCCCTCAACCCCATTTTTACATCCAGTTATAGAGTCAAGTACAACCATGTCTCACAGCTCACCTGGACTGACCACTACAGCATCCACTTCGCTATCTCAGGACCTACCAACACCGGCATCATGCCCCCCAGCTCCACATGCAGAACCTGGAAAAAGATATCAGAAGGTCAGTGGAACAACGCTCTCAACTCTCAGACACAACATCGAACCCAGGCCAGGCTGCAAAGAACTTCTTGCAGTGGATCACAGAATGTGCGGACACAATCGCCCCCGTCAAGCCAGTCAAATCCAAAGGACTCGCCAGAAGAGTCAGCTGGGTCACCGCAAAGTTGAAATACACCAAATGTCACTGCCTGCAACTAGAAAGGAAGTGGCACAACAGCAAAGAGACAAGAGATAATACCACCTTCAAGGCGGCACTCAACCAGTACCACCGCCTCCTGAAAGAAACATTAACGAACACCCTAGCAGATCGCCTCAAAGCCAGCACGAGCCACAGAAAAGAGATGTTTGCCATCGTGAAGGAGTTCTCCTACCCTGCAGCTGCAGATAACGACATCACGCACTCCCCAAGAACTGTGTGACACCTTGGCGTACTTCTGAGAGGACAAGTCATCTATGAAAACTTTAAACCCCAACTCCCCACCACTAATAGCATCAGCCTGCTCACACCTATGAACACTAGCCCCGAACACCTTCTCAATGATTGTTATGAAAATATAGCCTACTACAAAAACATTAACTGGATCTTCATAAAGCCACTTAAAAATGCTATGCTGAGGATCTAGACTGGGGCTTTAGGCTGTGTGAGTTAACAGCTAAATAGTACTCTTTTACAGGTCAATTACCACCACTTTTAGATGAAGTATATATTGTGGAGCAACATATACCCTCAGGGTATTTTTGCGGAGTGCATACCTGTCTCTCCTTGTGAAACTGAATAAAGTGATGGATGAGATTATAAAGCAAGGTATATTGGCACAGTTTCCTGGGAGGGTGGAAAAAGATAGGTAGAAATATTAGCTATCTTTACATACTAAATTTGTTCGGGTGATTTGGATTCCGAGACATCTGAGGGTGTGCTTGATGGGACATGCTGAGTTGGTGATGTGAATGCATTCTTCTGCTTTTTCCCTCCTCCAGCCAATGAGGATGCGTTGGGGGATCTCTGGTTTGACCAGATGAAATCACCTGCTAGTGGAGTAAAATAGAAGGACAGAAAAATGTTTATCACATGTCTAGATTCTGCTGTGCACAGAACAGATAGGAATTGTGAAGGAAATATGGTGGCATTGTACAATTGATTTTTAATTAAAAAAAAGTAAAACAGACAAGCGAATTAAACAAAGGAGGATCTAATCTTTCAGTGAAAACGTAGACTGAGATGTGATAATGAATACACAAGAGGAAGCAATCAACACAGCGATAACAGATTAGGTGCATTAAACAGGTTAACTCAGGCCAGGAAACAGAGATGGAGTCATGAAACTAACAATGACCATTTGGCAACAGTTTCTAACAGAATGACAGTGCTGAGAATGCCAAGATGAGCAAATAAGCATAGTAGGTACTGCCAATACTATTTAATGAAACTAGAACAGAAAACCTACACAGGAATGAGACTGACCAATGGGCCTGATCATGCACACAGGGAATATTCTAAGACTGATCAATGGAACTGAGTCACTAGCAAAGAGAGCAAACCAGTGTCACACTGTAGTGTTTATCAACACAATCCAAGACTAAATCCTTCAATTATTCATTTATTTATGTCATTCCCTTTCAGCACATCATACGTGTATTCATGTTAATTTCTTTGCACATGTGTTGCTATATGCAGCAGCTTAACTTCCCTGAATGATTGTTCTTACCTGGGTGTTTGTTTCTTCACTGACTGGCCCTGCCATTTCTTCCTCCTGCGGAGTGAGCTGTGATGTCTTGAGAGAAAGTTATATAATTTACATGTTGTTACATTTCTAAATTTCTCCCTGCTGTGATTGTCATGCACTGATCACGGAGACCTGCACCAACATCCAAAATAAAAAAGTAAGATCGTCTCTTGGTATACCATCTATTCTATAATATTATACATAATATCACATTTCATAATATTGCATAACAGTACAGAGCACCGAATATATACAAGTAAACATGCCTGTGTCACAACCAGCTGCCCTCTTGCTGTCCTAACCCTGGAACTCCGATAGTTATTGTAATGCTGTCAGACTCCACTGGAGGGTTCATGGGGCAATCAGACGCTACTAAGGCTCAACCATGCTATCAGACCCTGTTCAGGAGTTCATAGCGCAGACAGAAGCTACAGGACCTTAACCATTGAGGTTGAGGTAGTCTGCCACTGATGTCAGTGGCCTGTACTTCCACAGCTCTCTAAAACCTGGTCCAAGGACATCGCATTCTGTACCTGGCTCTCAGGGTAGAGACAGCGAATAGTTACAGGCTTCTCAGGGAGATAGTGTGGGTGTGCTCAAGCTCTGTACTCCAGAATCAATAAACAGTCAAAATAATATTAATGTCCAGCCCGTGCTGATCTTTAAAAGTAAGAAAGTACTTTAATCACAGAACTGCACTAAATTTTACATTATTCAATGATCAAACAAGTCAGGGTTTTGACGTGTGATCCTCATGAAGGCCCTAAAGCTTCCCAACCTCTCAACTACTCTCTTCTGTGTGGTCCACACTAACTCTGAGTTCCTTCTTGTTGTGAAATTTGATACAGAGTGAATCAGACTCTGGCACAGTTTATACGTGCTCATAGGCACATGCGCTCCTTATACATTTTGTCTTTCCCCTCTTTGGGATGGACGACAGTTAATGAATCCTTGCTCGCTGCCTTGTACCGTGAGCGGTCATTTTGTGTACCCAGCAGGGGTCGTGGTGAGTCTGCAAGGCTGCTAGAGTGCTGGAGCTGTGTGCAGACTGCATCTAAAAGCATGGCCGCCCAGCCTTCATCTGTGAAGTAGGACCTATGCAGGTGCAGGCACCGGCCTGGCTACAGTGGTCTTCATCTTGTGCTCTGAGGCTGGGCTGGAGCAGGTACTCCAAAGAGTGCAAAATAATGAAGGATTGGAATGCGGTCTGCATAATTACCAGTGGCTGAGATCAATTCAAGCATTCGATACATCACTTTTTGGTATACTTTGTTGCGTCGCCCTAAGTGGGACAGGTATACTCAGACGTGGGCCCTGTTGCATACTGTGTCACTGGCGCCCTGCTGATGAGCCCATAACTAGTACGAAACCAGTTCTGGGTTGCTTGTGTTCCAGTTCAGGAAAGACCTGGCTTGACAGTTCTGGCTGGACAGTTCCCACTAAAGCAGGGTCAAGAATGATTTGCATATAGCAGGGTCCAAACTGAGGTGGCATGGTGTGCAAAATAACAGTGGATTGGTATGCAGCCCGAGTAATTACCAGTGGCTGAGATTGTTTCAAGCAGTCAATCAATCACTTGTCTGTATACTTTGATGTGTCACCCTAAGTGGGCCGGGTATACCCAGACATGGGTCCTGTGCACACTATGTCACTAGAACCAATCTGTACCCGGCTGATGAGCCCATAAATAGGGCAAAATTGGTCCTGTGTTGCTTGTGTTCCACTTCAGGCAGATCCAGGTTTGGCAGTTCGGGCTGGACTGTTCCCACTAAAGCTGGGTCAAGACTGATTTGCATATATCTGAGTCCAAACTGAGGTGGCCTGGTGTGCAAATTAACAATGGACTGGAATGTGACACAAGTAATTACAAGTGGCTGAGATTAACTCAAGCATTCCATCCATCACTTTATACGTTGATGTATACCATGGACAGCACATTACCAGCCCAAGTACACAGACCCACATTACTGTAATTCAATGCAGTTCTACATCACCGTGTCCTACTGTAATGACTTCAACACAGCCCTTCCAACCTACCTCAATCCAGACCTGTAGAACTTTCAGCTACAGTGATGGTACTCACATGGCTCTTCCAAAGCACCTCAATATCAACCTGCAGTACATCCGGCTGTAGTACAGAGACCCATACAGCACATTCAGCTTTTTCAATTCACCTTTAACCAGATCTGCTTCTTTTTTAAACGTGCCTACTTCCAGAAGCTGAGAAAGTAATATGACCCACCCTGCTCTTCTTATGCACCTCCATAGAAACCAGCAGAACAGCCCGCCAAATAGCTAGAGCCAGACAATTCCTCTGATGCACTTCAGCCAAGTACCACTGCTGCAAAGATTCAGGAGGAACAGCAGGTGTAAGGAGGCTGGACAGGCTGAAGGATGAACCAGTGGAACTTACATTCAGCTTGTATACTGATCAGGCTTGTAACAACACTACCGACTTCTATGTTTCCAGATATACCCATTCTGTAAAATCAAGACAGAGTGGTTGAACCTTGAAGGTCTGTGGACGCAGGCCAGGATTCCTTTCTCACTCTCTGTAGGAAGGTAGGATCCTGCTGCATGGTTACCCCCACTTTGGTTGGTGCTAAGCTGTTTTTGTGACTAGTCTGACTGAGATCCTGCTAATCAGGACCCCAGTCTCTCTGCTTTCTCCCTTAAACTGTTATGACAAGTACTTAGGTACATCCCAGATTGGATACTGGGGTACCCTTATCATTCCCTATGTCCAAATGAAACTAAGGTACACAGGGCAAAGGTAACCCAGAGGTGCCCCATGGGCTGAAGCATGCATTATGCCACCCATGGGAAACCATGCAAAATGGAACTACAGGCCTGCCATTGCAGCCTGTGCAAGATGGTGCAAGCACTTCTTATTAAAGATATAGGTTTACTATATCTAAGGTCACTGCACTTAAAACCTATAAGTCACTCCTATAGCAGGCCTTTGCAATCTTGAAGGCAGGGTGCTTGGTTTTACGTGTGAGGTGCCCCTGCATGAGCAGGACACCCCTACAGCCTACGGAGTCCATTCTCCGGGGTTGTAAGTGAAGCAGGCATTTACCATATAGAGGGGCGCCACGTAATTACAGGATGACCATCTCGAAACTGGCTGCAACTAATCTTATCATATTCGGTATCAAACATGTTGAAATCATACCACAACAAAGTAAACGGTGTTGAAGGTATGATTCTAAGCACTGGAAGAGCTCTCCGCTAGGCTCTCACTATCCCCGGTACCAGTCTTCCAGACTCGGACAGCACAAAATGGTTGCTGTCGACCAGAGACACGATTCTGTCCTCCTGCTGCTGAGCCAAGCTCGAGCAGGGGAACGCAGAAGAATAGGCATCATGTCACAGGAAGGTGTGACCACCTCCCAGACAGGATTTAGTGTATTGGGGTAGGGTAGGTGCGCTTGCCAGCGCCACTCAATCTGCATGAGGGGCACATTAGGTGTCCCCATGCATAGTCCAGTTCGAACCAGTTCTGGGAGCCGTTGGCTCCCACAATGGCGCAAAACTGGACAAAGGACATGGGAGTAACCTCCCCCCTGTCCAGACCCTCCCTTGGGAGGGTCCCCTGAATCGTCCCAAGCCTTTCTTAGGGTAATTAAGGGCTTACCTTTGGGTGGGTCCCTAGATCCATCGTGGGATAAGATTCAGATCAGACACCACTTTTTCTTCTACTGTCTGGGCACACTGGACTTGATTTGGGCTCAACTTCATCTCCCTTCCACTCTGCTACATTGCCTGTGCCTGTGCACCATACAAGAACCTTCCAAGGCCAGTGGGCATCAAAGACACCTTAAGGAATCTCGCTTGGAGTGAAGCAAAGTCATTTCCCTGCATTTGCAGGCACCGCAACTAAGTCGACCGGTCTGCTGATACTGAGCTCCTCCGGACTCGGTAAGGTTCTGCAACACAGGTCATGGTTTTTCACAGCTCCCGAGGCCTGCCCTGCCCTCTCACAAAGTTTGTGGCCAATACCCCTCATGGGCGCTGCAATAACATAACCCCTGTGCACCGTGTCAACTTGCAGTTGCAAAGGCTTTTTGACTTCCTTCCAAGAAGATCTTCGGGCTCCAAGTAGCCCCAACCTTGAGCATCTCCAGTGACCATAATCTTTGGCAACGCCGCATTGTGTGCATCATGGCCTGCATCTTTTGGTGAGCTGCTTACGGTCCTCTCGCGACTCCAGTGCATGCGACCTGTGGGTCCATTTGAGGGTCACCTTTACTTTTGTTGGGCTCCCCTGATTACTCAAGGCCAGCCCTGACTTCCCTGCTGGTGGCGAGTCCCCTGGACCTTGCTCGTCCCGACATTGCACCTTCTTCTACCTCTACGTGGGTTGCATTTGCCAAGGCTTGTGGATGCTCCTGCCAGATATCGACCCCTCAGAAATCGACATCCAACGTTGGACAGCTCGTACACAGATCCTGGTCTTCCTCAGTGTTGCTTGGTCCTCACAGCTGCAGTGTCAAGGTCCTTGTCAACTCTCCTGCAACTCCCGACATTGGTGGGCATTCGTCTTCCAGATCTCCTGATCACTCCTGAGTGACAGACTCTGCCCCCTCTGCTTGCAGGTACCGCTCAAGTAGAATCCACCTTCAGATTCCAATGGACACTTTCTCCTCTTTCAGCAGCGGCACCTTTCTGAAGTCCTCCATTGGGGTCGATGGCGGTTTCTGACACCACTCACACCTATGCACCTGGCTTCCCTTGTGTAGCTTACATGGGTACTAGGGCATCCACGGGTGGGGTGGCTCTTCAACCTTCTGTCTTCCACAGGGTTTCTTCAGGGTCCACTGGGAAGGATCCTTACTCTTTAAAAATCCAACCGTGACTTACACGTAGACTTGTACGGAGCACGTGGTCGTGTTCGCACACTTCACACGCTCTCCGTGGGGTTCCTAGTCATTAACCTCGGGTGGTTCCTTGGGTACCCAGCACTTCTACATCCTCGCGACACTGTCTTGACTCAAGTCGTGGTTCTTAAACCACTTTCTTAGTATATGGTTTGGTCCCCCCTGAGGTCCACTGTGTATATCGTGCTATTTTCAGTGATTTCTATGCAAAGTATTGTGTGCATTGTGCATATCTCTGGGTAGGAGATATCTAAACGTATTATGGAGAGTATTATATAATAATAATATATTTTTGTAAATACCTTGTGTGATTCTTTTTCTCTTAAACAATACATATAAGATTGTGCTCTCCATAGCTATCACTTAGAGAGCTTTCTATGGTTGTCTAAGACCTCCTAAATCACCATAAGGGTTGTCTGGACTGGGGCAGGGTGTCCACTTACATACGTGTACATCACATGAAATAAAATGAAACAGATTTGATATAGCACACAGCTGCTCAAGCTAGAGTGTCCTGGAGCTGATGGTAGACAAAGTGGCAGATCACTGAAGTGTAACTCATTCTTGAAAAGCCAGGGTTTGAGATGTTTCCTGAATGTTGGCAGGTCGGTGGAGGCTCTCAACATAGCAGGTAGGGTATTCCATGCTTGTGCACTCAAAAACCTGAAGGATCTGCCCCCCCCCCATGCATGCTAAGCGTATTTTGGGGACACATGGTTTGGGTTTATTGGAAAATTATTGCTCTCTGAGAACTGTTGCAGAAAGGATGGAATATTCCATGAGACACCCTTCTCTGTTTGATCTGCCTACTGGGACTCTTACACCACTCAAAAATGGGTAAAACATTTTCTGTAAAATCTACTCTTGTATCACACCCACCTACGTTGACATCTATATATAACACAATTCAAATATGCAATATACTGGATCTCATAAATGATGGCTGAGCCACATCAACCAAATAGCTATAACAATCTCAGACTTCAGATCAACTAGTGTATTACTAACCTAAGAGTAATGTATGCAGTAGTTAAATTAGTCTGCAACATTTCCTCTGACAAAGCTATCAAACACCCACAAACCAATGATTTCAAATCAACTTCACATTATCCAACATTATCTTAGATGATCCATCACATTCATATCAACTACAGAAACTCACACCAAGCAAGTAAAATGATGCGGTTGTTTAAATAGATGATATGACACTAAATATATAATCAGATGAGCAAGCAGCGACTGTTTGCTGGGTTGTCAACAATGATGTAAATGTTAATATAGTATGTAATGTCCCCAGTGGTGTCATCAACAACATCATCTGTGACATCATGTGTGAGACAAAGATCCATGTATTTGGTATTCAGACTGTGGATCATAACCATAACTTCACTTCAGCTGAGGTTTGTTAGGGGGTTATTATTTGGTGGGTGGAGACATTCAGCCAGTCTTTGCATCTGGTTACTATGTCCACCCAACCAATGGACTTTGGGTATAGGGATGGCCATCAGCTACTCCCTGAACCTGCTGAATGGTCACATCTTGAATCCATACCCAACTGCACAGTACATGGCCACCTTTAGCTATGCTCTGGACAATCCACAACAGGGATTGGAATTTGGCTTGCTTCCCCGTGGCTACTCTGATCAAGCCGTTGGTCATGCCCCGAGCCTGATACCTTAGCCCCAGTTAGATAGGTTTGGACTGTTTTCAACCATGCTCAGTGCACCCTACCCCTTCCGCAGTTCCTGGTAGACACAACCTGTGCCTATGTCAAGAGAACATAGAGCGCTGGGGTCATACATGGCACCTGCTTTCCCTTCTTCACTGCATGCTGATGACAGCTTGCAGCCATGCTGGGTGTGCACAGACCATTGACTTCAGTCACACTCTGCAACCATTTCTACAGTCTTCAGTGACTGGTTGACACAGACCAAAGCCATGTCCCACTAGCAACTTCTGGGTATTGATTATGACACACTCATCAGCGTGGGGGACCCTTAGCCATTGGCACTAATCCTGCATTTTCAAGTTGTTAAAACATAAACGTTTATGAAGGTTTTACATTTTGTGATTGCCTGCTTATACAGTGATTAAACTCTACTGTCACAACCAACAGCTATAAGGTTATGAGAGAGATTTGAAGTGCTGGTTGTATGGTCGAAGGGGTATTGAGTATGTTCACAGATGAATTCAGAGTAAATCCTGTGGAGATAGAATACAAATGCTTCCCTTCTCTACCGACCTTTCCTGGAGCAGTTTGAAGCAATGGAGAAGTGGCATAAGTTCTATATGGAAACTCAAAATAAAGTTTAGAGGTTGTGAATGAGAACACATCTTGGTTCTCCACTTACAAATTGGTAACTTCTAGGAGAAAATGGGCATTGGACAATGGTTACTTGGCTGATGAACTGGATATCTTGTAACTCTGCATGTTAACACTGAGAGACGTGGGGATGACAGAGCCGTAGCCCTTATTCAGGCACTCAATGGTAGCCAGGCTGTTCATGAAGTCACTGGAATCCCTTTCAATATTCCCTCCCATATTTCTCTCACATGTTCCATCCACCTTACTTGAGTCTTCTGGCTAGGTCTACTTCCTTCTTCAGATTCTTCTCTGGAGGTTCTTCCTAAAGGAAACAGAAGTTTAAAACATGTGGAATTTGTCTCATGTGATATTAGACTCCGCCACTGAAAGTCTCCTCACAGCCTGGCACTTGTGTGGTGCTTTTCTAACAGGCACAGTCCATATTTCAGTGAGTAAGTATAAAACAGACTATATCTTCCTCTTTCTGAGAAACATTCAGCTCTGACATGTGCCAATGGTACTATGCTAAAACATTTCTATAACTGTGATACCAATCAGATCAATGAATACAGGTACTATATTGTCTATATAAGTTCTGCAACTGAGACACCAATCAGAAGATGATTATGATGAGCGTATTGCTAGAGCATGACAAGGGCCCACAAATGAGTGCCCTGGAGCTGTTAGACAGCATATAGGGGTTCAGCACAGACTATACGGCTATTCATTTTATTTGCTTCTGCTCTTGAATTGAGATACAATGCCACTCTGGCAATGTACTTGCTGCACTGTTATCAGATTCTGATTTGTGTATTTATTGTTGCTGTATTAAAATTATTAGAAAATGTTTTTTTATTATAAAACATGACATTTAAAACCAAGATTACTTTTAGTCTAATTATCAACTGAGACTGCATAAAAAAGTGAAGAAAAACGATTTCGTCCAAAATCTTGAAGGGTATTTAGAAGCAGGGTATGTTAGCTATTGCTATAAAAAGTCCTCTCTTACTGAGGCAGTTTTCTAAATGTTTGATGCTTGAGCCACAATTTTTAACATGTGAGCCAATGCGCTCACTGTTCAAGTATAAATCACAAGCACTTCTGTAGCTCCACAAACCTTGTTCACGAAGAATAGGATTCAGCCATAATTTACGATGATCCACTATTTCTGGGTAGATGCAGGTAATGTGCACTGTTCACTGTCGCCAGAATCATTTGCCATAAATTCCTTAACTTATCTTTGGAAATTAGCTGGAACCTAACCCGGCTCACTTCTTGTCTGCTGGTTTTGGTAAATGGGAGCAGGAGGTACTTTCTTTCTCTTAAATACGTTATGAATTTACTGGACTCTATCACCTTGCAAAGAACTTTAAATAGCCCAAACTGCTCTGTGGATTCCCATTTTGGAACCAGCTGTTTCCAGGAATTTTAGAACTAGGAAATAGTTCTGCTCTGATAAACTTATCACATGGTCAGTGGAATTTCACAAACTTGGTCAGTCTTTACCCCATACAATATATCTACTGTACACTCCACTGCTGACATCGAACTGGCAATGCACCAAATGTACAGTCTCCAGCATTTCTAGAACTAAGAATTATTTCATCTTTGACATCTAATTTCAGCAGTGTTTGCTGTTGTGTTAGGACAGCTGGGGCACGGATTGGATCCGACAATGCATTCGGTGAACAGTTAAGTGCATTTCTAAAACCAAGATACTATTCCTCTCACATAACAACTACTGCACGTTTTGCTGCATTCTGTGCCGTTCTGATCTGGTAATACATTTACTTTACTTCCTGCAGCATCAAAAAAGTCAAACTGAGGCATGATTCAATTTTGACAATGCAGGTATGTAGCCATCTGTGGATTATTTCATAGAATTGGAAAACAAAAGCCAAGTCAATGGAACTCAATTTGACACGTTGCTCCTCAGCCTCTGCCTATGAAATCTACTGTTGCTCTGCCGGGCAGTTCATCCCTCAACAGGGACACCTATGATATGCTAGTAGTTTGTAACAATGAAAACATCTAAATGTGCCTCAACCTGGATGCATGACTTTAACGGATGTTCTATCAAGCACATCCCCAGCTAGGCCATTACATCTCATTCAACCTATGCAATTCCCCACATTAACGCTATACATGCAAACACTTCTTCTGTGTAAACCCTACTTATTTAATACTGCCCTAATAGCTCAATCAATGCATTTTACTTCATTACCTGGGACAATTCCTACTTATCTACTACTCGAACACCACAAGCAAAGTTTTTAATGAACCTCAGCCTCGACCTGTATCCTCCAGTGTTGCTCTCAATCTGACCAATGCAGCCTTGTCTGTGGGGTAAAATGAGAGCTTCTCACACTTATAGAAGGATTCCACATCACTGTGTTTATACAGCTCATGTCTTAGTTGAGTCCAAATCGCTGTGTGCGAGAGAACATCATCCAGCGAGAGACCGGAGAGAGAGAAAAAGAAGGAAATCATATAACTATCCTCCCTGCGTCGCAGACCCAACTTCACACTAGCTCATTCACTCATGCAGTCATTGGTGGGGCCCATAACACCAACACTCACACGTCTCTGACTCACGAGTCTGCACACAGGAGGGATGACGATATCGCGCTGGACATGTGGGGGGGTACCTTATAACCTATAGGGAAAGAAAAGTTATTTTACAGAATATACATTAACATTCGCCACCTATAGATTCTTAATCCCAAACATCAAGGCACTCCACCCACAGGGTCAACGGACCAATTAGTTGGATTGGTTGATGGTGATTTAGAACCAGCTAAAACACATTTTAAGACTCAGAAGAATCCTTTATTCTCTTTAATGCAAACAATATTAGCATTTGTTTCATCAAAAGTTTTAGAATTTTCTAGATCAATTTATTTAAATCACAGGACATTATATTGACCTATTCTGGCTATCTGGATTTCTCTAATTCTTTGGCTCTGCATAACCGAATTAGCCGTTAAATTGTCCAAATAAGCAGGCCAAAGCTTAAGGTCCAAAAGTTCTTTGCTCAGCACGTCACAGTCCCAAAGATCGCCAAAGGACCAGAAGTCGTGCAAGCAACAGTCATCGCCTGTGGGGTCAAAGAGGGTATGCAGTCATAGTAACCGCTGAATGCCAACCCCTCCCTATTTTACAACTCTTTTTATAATAAATTTCGGGATAACATGAAACATTTTTTAGGCGGAGAAAGTCTATGATTGGCTAATCGAAAACGTCGGATATTTGTTCATCATAACTTCCCATGGATTTTACTGTTTCACTGCCGTAGATGACATAGTCCTTATGTAACAATATTTCTTGGTTTGCTTGTAAGATCCAATTGTTCATTTTAAACCGGTTTTTACTGTCCAAGATTTTGGCAGTCCACCAAGATCCTATCCTTGACAGAGGATTATGGTGTATAGGGTTCGTTAGGAAGTTCATAGAGCCATCCGAGTCTGCACAGTAGGTATCGCGCTCACGAGACGGTGGCCACTTCTGAACTCTATTTCCGTCGCCATTTTGTGGTAGGCCCAAATGCTAACTTAAGCGAAACAAACACAAAAGAATAATTAATACAAAGAAATGATGCGTCTTATGTTATACCCTCACTAATCCCTTTATGTATTAGTATTTTCCTAGCTTATAGCTACATTTAAAGCGATAATATCTACCTTTTGGATCCAACCTAGAATGCAAACATCACGTAAGCAATATAAATCATGCGATATCTAATTACCAAATATACAACTATTAATATGCGTACACATTTTAGTTATTTGAGTTATTTTGCCATGCAAATAGCAATTTCCCACGTGTAGTTTGTGTATGCAAAGGTTGAGTTAATTTCACGCCGCAAACCGTTAGTAAAATTATAATCAGTAGGTTATATAGTTAATCTTCTCATGCAAATAGAGGAGGTATACAAAATTTTGCTCTACCTGCTCCATTAATACTAAAATAATCACATGTTACTGGAAATAGAATTTTACCAATAAAGGTACTACCTAATTTTAATAAAAAGTTATTAATAGTAGAAAACTTTTCCCCAATCTTTTCCAAAATACCTTCAGCCTCCAGTGGAACAATCTCCTCATGCACATCAGTTATATTTTTAATATACGTCTTCAAATCTTGACTTTCGTCAGGAATGTAAGTACAACAATGTTGAACCTTCAGCATTCCACAGACTCCACCCTCTTTTGCCAAAATTATATCAGGGGCAAGTCGATTTTGCATTACCATGGCACGCATGGCGACCATTTCAGTATTTACCAATAAAAATCCTCCAGCGGTGCATGTTGACAAGCGATCCACTACTGTTGATAATTTTCTAATTTTATGTGCATTCAGAGATATCCCCACTGCTGGTATCAACGCTCCAAAAATGTCTCCTACTATTTCTGACCAAGATTCTCTTCTTCTACGTGTTAGTTGTCTACCCATCTCATCCCACATGAAATTTCTTTGGGAAAACCAGGCCTAGATAACATGTGCCATACCAGGGATCTGGCAATCGATAGTATGCTTTGTTCCCGCAGATAAAATATAAACCAGGAAAAACTGGATAATTTCCTCCTTTAAATCCCCATCCACCCATGATTCTATAAGTATCATGGCAATCACTTGTGCATACAAAATAATTATCATATGCAGTTTGATTCCTTCTGATACACAACTTCCCTTTCGGAGGCCAATCTAAAGCCATTGTTTTTTTGTTTTTTTTGAAACCGTTTATTGCAATCTCAAGAATATACAAGTATGGGCCTACAACCTTCCGGCCGGCCGCTAGAATGACAGGAGCATATGACATACGTTCAAAAACACTTGGCCTTGCAGAGAAGCAGAATCAGGAGGTATCAACGTCGTGGGCCACATCACTCTGACCCCACAATACGGTTTCATTTTATACAAACAACACGAAAAATCACACCCGCAAGGCAACCCGCAATCAAAAGTAACAGCACGTGCTCCCCGAATGGGGGACCCCAGCCATCCACAGGAGTCTAAAGAGGGGAAGGGGAACAGATCGAGGACTGGGGGAACTCTGTGCCCGGGGCTGGGGAAAGGAGTCAACTAAGGGGACGGGGTTGGCGAGGCAGCAGGCAGCAGTGGTGGCGCGCAGATACCCCCGCGGTAGGCGTTCCAGGGGCCCCATACTTTCACCCATGCCCCAGGCTTACCCCTCGCCACATACACCACCTTTTCTCGGAACATGCACCAATCCATGTGTTCTTTCCAGGCCGACACCGCCGGGGGCCTCTGGGATCCCCACAGTTGAGCAATGTCACGCTTAGCAATCATATATCCCAGAGTCACCCATCGCGTCTGCGGAACCGAGTAGTCAGTTGGTTCCCACACATTCAGCAGGCATCTCCTCGCTTCAGGCAGCAGCGCGACATGCGTAACCACTCGCAGGACCTCATGCACACCACGCCAGAATCGCTCCACCTTCGGGCATTCCCACAAAATATGCAAAAAAGTAGCCAAAGCACCACACCCACGCTTACACAACCCATCCTCAGCATAGCCCATACGCAGAAGCCTTGGCCCCGTCATGTAAACCCGGTGGAGTATCTTAAGCTGGACGAAGCGAAGGCGAGCCGGTATGGCCACCTCCTTCGGAGAGGCCACCGCGGAAATCCAGTCCTCGTCGTCCAACTCCAGCCCATCGGCAACCCAAGCCTCGCGGAGGCCAGTCAGCAAGCCCGATCGGTCATTAATCAATTTTTTGTAAATAAGGGAGATCGTGCTGTCCGGAACGTGGCCGTCCAGCACCCTATCTTCCAGGGGGGAGGACTCCGGGATGGAGGCCACGTCTGGGAAGACGGAGCCCAGTGCGTGACGGACCTGCAAGTACCGAAAGTATTCACTGCCCTGCAGCTGAAACTCCGTCTGCAGCGTCTCGAATGTTTTAAATCCCCCCCTCGTCCAGAGATCCCCAACTTTACTGATGCCTATCGTGTCCCACCTCTCGAAGCCCTTCGAGGTCCACAGGGAGCCCAATCTCTCAGACGCGTACAACGGTGATGCCCGGGTCAAACGGTCCTTCCACCCCATAGCTGCGTTAGCCGCGTGCCATACTCGCACCATGACACGCGTAGGTCCCGTTAGGCGGGGGCCGGGCGCGCCAGAGTAGAGCGCTCGATTATAGTCGCCACCAGGCAGGAGCATCTTGTCCATTTCAAATGCCGGGTTTAAGGCGGGCCCGTAAAGGCCATGGTTAATTGCAGCTAGCTGGGAGGCCCAGTAATACCGTTTAATATCCGGGAGGGCAATCCCCCCGTCGTACCATGGGAGCGTCAACTTCGCCAGGGCAATACGCGGCCTCCCGTCCCAGAACAGGCGGCGCTGTAGACTCTCCACCTCACGGAAGTAGCGCGCTGGGACTAAATCCATAGTGTTCTGGAGAGCGTACAGGAAGCGTGGCAATGACATCATCTTAAACAATGCCGCCCGGCCGAGCGGCGAAAGCGGCAGGCGCCGCCAACGCGCGACGTCCTCCTTCAAGCGCTGGAGGGGGGGAAGCAAATTCCGCTCGTAGCGGGCCTCCGGGTCCAGAGTAATATAAACACCCAGGTACCGAAACCCCTGAGAGGCAATCTGGATCGGACAGCCCCGCGGGAGGACGGGAGCCTCCCCGGAAAGCACATACACACATGATTTAGCCCAGTTGATGACAAGGCCTGAGTTGCGGCTGAATGAGCGCAAAACATCAACCAGGACAATCAGTGATTTACGCGGGGAGGCTAGGTACAAAAGGATATCGTCAGCGTATAGGGACACGCGGTCCTCATACTCGGGGGTCCAACGGAGACCACGGATGGAAGGGTGCCACCGCAGCCACTCCGCCAGGGGTTCCAAGGCCAGCGCGAACAGGAGCGGCGACAAGGGGCAGCCCTGTCGCGTGCCCCGTCCCAGCTCGAATGGGACCGATACTCTTCCATTCACCACCACCTGCGCCAAAGGGCCCGAATACAACAATTTGACCCAGCTGATGAACCCCGGGCCAAATCCAAACTTCGCCAGCATCGCCCAAATATATGGCCACTCGAGCGTGTCAAACGCCATGGTGGCGTCTAAGGACGCCAATACGGCCGGCTCCCGCACAAACGGGACACGCGCGAGCACCCCGTGCAAGCGCCGCAGATTGAGGGCCGTGTTGCAATGGGGAATAAAGCCGGACTGGTCTTGGTGGACCAGATCGCCCACCACGCCGACCAGCCGGTTGGCTAGCACCTTGGCGAGGATTTTGGGCTCCGCATTCAAGAGCGAGATGGGCCGATAGGATGTAACCCAGTTCCGGGGTCTCCCTTCCTTGTGGATCACCACGATTGTAGCCAGACGCTGGTCCGGCGGGAGGGAGCCCAGCGAGTGGGCCGCCAGGAACATCGCGCGGAGATGGGGTGCCAGTACATCCGGTCGCAGCTTATACAACTCGATAGGGATGCCGTTCGGGCCCATGGCCTTGCCGGATGCGACCGAGCGTATGGCGAGGGCAATTTCGTCGGAGGTGGGAGCGGCATCTAACGACACCCTGTCCTCCACCGAAAGGGAAGGCAGCGCGATATCCCTAAGCAGGGCATGGGAATCCTCCTCCGAGCAGGGAGAAACCGGGGAATACACATCGCGGAAATAATCCGCAAAACAAGAGACAATGTCTTCTGGCTCGGTGACACGCACACCATCCATCCTCTCAATCAGCGGGACCACCCGACTCGCTCTCTCCTTCTTATCCAACCACGCAAGCAGTTTACCAGCCTTATCACCCACATCATACAGTCGCCCCTGTTGCTCTCTACTGAGGCCCCTGGCCGCCTCCGTGACGAGGGCCCTGTAGGCCGCCTGCTTAAGTTGTAGGACATGTAGTGCAGCATCCGTCACCCCACCCTCTAGATCACCCTCCAATTCAGCAATTTCGGCCTCCACCCGGGTCACCTCCTCCTGCTCGCGCCTCCGGGCATGGGAGATAAAGGAGAGGGCCTCCCCTCTAAGAACTGTCTTGAAGGCTTCCCACAGGGAGATAGCCGAAGGGACGGACCCCACATTCTCATCAAAATACCGCTGCAAGGATTTAATCAAATCAGCGCGAATGGTGGGGTCGCGCAGGTACCAGGCGTTGATTGGAGCTACCCTGCCCTCCCCCCTCGGGAAGACATCAAAGTGCAACAGGAGCGGGGAGTGATCTGAAATACCCCGCGCCAAATGGCGTACCTCTCCTACCCTCCCCACATAGGCCGCAGGGACAAGGACATAATCAAGCCGAGAGAGGCTACCATGGGCACCCGAGTGGAAAGTGTACTGCAGCTGCGTGGGATGTTTTAAGCGCCAGCAGTCCACCAATCCCAGTGTATCTAGAAAGCCGGACAGCCACGCCTGCGCCCGGGGGAGGTCCCTAGGGGGGTGGCGATCCACGGTCCCAGAAACCACCGCATTGAAGTCTCCCCCAACCACCAGAAGCCCCCCCGGAAGGTCAAGAAGGAGGCGCCCCAGGTCTGCAAAAGTGGTAGACTGTAACCCCGGTGGGACGTACACTGATACAAAGACAACTACTTTGCCCTCCATTCTCCCCACTAAGACAGTGTAGCGTCCCCTCTCATCATGGCGCACCTCGTCTATTTCCAACGGGAGCGAGTTCTTCACCATGATGCCCACCCCCCGTGAGCCCGACGTGAAGCCCGAGTGGGCCACCAAACGATAGCCACGCCGATTCATGGCACAAAAGGAATTACCAATAAGGTGTGTCTCCTGCAGAAAGACCACATCTGGCGAAGTTCGTTTCAGATACTGCAGGACCACACCTCGCTTGATCCTATCCCCCAGTCCATTAACGTTCCAAGACAATAAAGTCAGGTCCCTACCCCCCATCACGTACAGAAGCCATCATTCGTCCCCCTGAGAGCACCTTAAAAACACCAATACAATAAAGGGTTTGCCTTGCGGTAAAAACAAACAACACCCCACCCCAACCCACCCTTCCCAACAAAACTCCCCCCTCCCTGCACCCCTGCATGAGCCCAAACAGCCCCCCCAAAGTGCAGTGTGCCTGTCGCCCCATAAATGATTAAACTAACTAGTCCCCCAGAGGAGGAGGGAGAGCCCCCAGGAGACCCCGTACTACCTCCACAGGAGGGGAACTTACACGAACAGTCAAAAGTGACGATAATGTTGTCCAGAGCGAGGCCTACTGTTAGTCCCTCAGTCCTGATCCGGCGAGCCCTCCCCTCCAACCGCGCCCCCCCCACCCCCCCGGCCCCGATCCCCGGGCAAAGAGTCCAACCAGTCCCCGGCCGCTTCGGGACGATCAAAAAAGTGCGTGCGGCCATCCACCTCCACCCGCAACTTAGCTGGAAAAAGCATCGCATACTTGAGGTTCAGGTCCCGTAGACGACGTTTAACTCCGAGAAAGCTCAGTCTCTGCTTCTGGACCGCTGGGGTGAAATCAGGATAGAAGTTTACGTCCATATTGTCGAGTCTGACCGGTCCTTGTAGCCGAGAAGTCTGCAGGATAGCGTCTCTGTCCCGAAAGTTGAAAATCCGGGCAATGAGAGGCCTCGGAGGGGCTCCGGCCTTAGGTCTTCCTCCGGGAACCCTGTGGGCACGTTCCACCGCAAAGAATTTACTCAGCCCCCGGGGCTGGAGATGGGTGAGAATCAGGTCCTCCACAAACAGGTCCGCCGCCGCCTCCTCACGTCCCTCCGGCACCCCGACAATGCGGACTTTGTTCCTCCGGGCCCGACCCTCGGAATCTTCCAGTCGACGATCCATCAGGGCGCTCGCCTGGCCAAGCCGGCGCACCTCGTTTTGGAGGGCCGCTACGTCCGTTGTGAGGCCCGAGGTGGTGTGGGCCAAAGAATCGACCCGGTCATTGGTCTTGGATAGATCGGCCCTCACCAGGCCAACATCCACGTGGACCGAGTCAATCTTCTGCGCCAGTGTGTCAAAGCGCTGGTCCACCGAGGCCTTCATCTCGGCGATAGCGCCCATGACATCTCGCAGGGTCAGATCCGCGGGCAGAGCAGGAGCATCAGTCGGGCCCTCAGGGGACCTACGCGGCACCTCGGGAGATCCCTTCTGGAGGGTGTAGCGGTCCATGTTGTTGGACTGATGGGCTGCGCCACGGCGGGTCGATTTCACCTTTGCCCGGTCGCCATCTTGCTTTGTGGACATGGTTTCAGTCCCCAAATCGTGCCAATCCCCTCGGAAAAGGCCAACAAACCAGTTCACGGGCTCCGGGGGGGGGCAACCACAGGTCCGCAGGACGGATCACAGCCGGCGGGCCGGCAGGGCACCCCAACGAGGCCATACCACCGCACACCGCCCCGCAACCCAACCTCGCCTACGCAGCAAGGAGGGTGCAAAAGCGAAAGTGAAAGTGCGGGGTACGCGAGTCGCCCGGCCCTGCCCGCCGCTGTTGATCACTTTGTCTCCGGATCGCCCCACAACTCCAATCCGGGGGACCGGCGTGGAGAAGGCCGCAAACCTCACTCGGTGCTCCCGCCGGTGTCCGAGGTCCAATTTGGAAGCGGAAAACGGGTGACACCTCAGCTCGGGCTCACCAACACAGTCCCCTCATCTAGGACAGGATATTGTCAGGATTTATGTAGGAGGTCACGGAGGTCCTCGGGAGCCTCGCACCTACGCGGCCATCTTGGTTGCGCGCTAGGCTCCTCCTCTCTAAAGCCATTGTTGGACTAGCTTCTCCTTTCAAATGTTTTTCTCTTTCAACATCCCAGACTGTCTTTTCTTCTTTTCCCTCAGGTACTTTCTTTTGCATTTTCAACCTCCTTTCTTTTACCATATCTAAGAAAGTTTTCTCCTCCTTCTTTAAACTACAGGTTAGATTGTTTCTAAATATTGATTCTAATGTTAATTCTTTAGTTTCTAAGAAAAATTCACCTAACAGTTTAGCAGGTTTGACTTTATTCAGCTTGTTAACTACAGGTACTTGTGAAAATTCGTTATCTACATCTGAAAAATAATATTCTAATTTCCCTATTTTGTAAAACAAACTTGCTAATACACTACATGTTATTCCATATGTTACTGGGAGGTGATGGTATGTCACTCCCTCAGATACAGACGCAGGCAACTGCATGTAAACGTAGCAATCCCTCTCGTCCATCGTCTTTACATATTCGTACAGTAATTTTGAAAACACATTGTTAGAAAAATCAGTTATAGACCTATCTTTATGTAAATAATTTCTATCTATTTTAGTCGGGTAAATCTTTTGAATCTTTTCTACATTAGTCTTATTCTCACTATGTCCTTCTATTGTTTCTAATGTAACCTTAAATGAAACCATTAAAGCTAACGCACTCCACAGAAGCATTAATAATCCTGTACAACAACAACACATTTTAAACCATCTTCTAAGGAACACACATTTAGATTTTCTACTTTCTGTGTTTGCCATTTCAAAAAATGATCAGTGTCTTTTCACTTAGCCTCTTCTACTTCACAACTAGTTTTGTCTAACCCAAGGTTCTAAGCACCTACTTGGTTCTTTCAGATTATTTCTTTTCCGGTAATTTATTGTTTCTCCATTTAGAGCACTTTTGGTCTTTTCAGTTTGGCATTTGATCGTCTTTCACTTTTCTTTCACAATCTTGATACAGAACTTCCTGAACATTCGTCTCTTCTCCTATGTCGGACAAGATAACTCTCAGGATTTCCGATTCCTCGTCTTCCTCAACCACTTCTGGTACAGTCACCTCTGGATCCCCTTGGCTATCTGCCTCTTTTACCTCTGGCAACGCCACATATGACCATTCCGGTGACTTATACTTCTGGTTAGGTTTTCTCGTTCTTTTATTTTCTTCTGCTGGTGTTTGTGTCACGTCTTTTGATTTCTCTTGGCTAGACACTTCATTCACCTGTTCTGCTCTAGATGAATTTACTCGTATCAATCTGCATCTTAATCTCTTTATCTTGTTTGGCCAAATTTCATCCCTTGCTGGCCTTTTCAACTTACTTCCTTTTTCATTTTTCTCAGTTCTCCATGCTCTTTTTCTCAGGACTCGACCTTCTGGTATTTCTTCATCACTGTCCTCTGATTCAGTCCCAACTTGACCTTTACCTTCAGTAGTCTCTTTCCACCACTTCCTTTTTATTACCTACTTCTGTCCCTCCTCGTGGTTCTTCCACACAATCTTCCTGCTGACTAACTGTCCCTTCTTCTACCTGGATGTGTGATTTCCCTACAACTCCTCGGGGGTCTTCCGCAAAAATATTTCCCTCACTCTCTGTATCTGGTACCTTACCATCTAATTTTGTTATTTCAGGTGGAATGTCTCTCGAATTTTCACTCAGTACTTCTTTATCAAGGATTTCTTTGACAGTCTCTTCGCTGTTTATATTTCAACTCTTGTGTGTTTGTACTGGTTCAGTGTCGGATTCTGAGCTGGTGTCAGAAATCTGTAATTTTCTCCTTAGAGGAAGATTCTCTGGTGCAATAACTAGACTTGGTTCTAACTTCCACCTTTCAGGAGTTTGTCTTGTTCTTATTTCTTCAGTATCTGATTCAGAACTTGTATCTGATTCTTCAAAGTATTCTCCTTCCTAGTTATCCACTGGGTTTGGAATCCGCAAAGTGTGACTAGCATGAATCCAGTCCTTTACTCCAGCACATTTTACAGCTGTGGTCGTGGTCAGAATCACCTGACGTGGTTTTCCCCAACGTGGGACCAAACAGTTTCGTCTTCTGTGCACTTTTATTCTCACCCAGTCACCTGGGCTCAGGTCATGAGCTGGCTTCTTTTCAAGAGTGGTGGCATGTGATCCAACCTGATGGAACACAGAATGAACGGAATCAGCCAACCCCTTGCAATAATCCAACACCAAGTCATCAGATATAGGCAATAGCTTGTTGACTGGTATGAAAACATGTCTCATTGCTCTTCCCATGACGATTTCATGGGGACTCAAGCCTGTATTCCTATCTGGAATAGATCTAATAGTCATGAGTACTAGAGGCAAGACATCTGGCCATTTCAGACCTGTGGCTAAACACATTTTTCCCAGTCTGCTTTTAATGGTGCCATTTACTTGTTCCACCACACCAGAAGCCTCTGGGCGATAGGCACAATGTAGTTTCTGTTGTACATTTAATGCTTCACAAATTAATTTCATGATTTCATTATGGAAGTGTTTTCCTCTGTCTGACTCAATTGTAACTGGAAAACCAAACCTAGGAATGAACTCTTCTCAATAATAGCTTGGCTACTGTAATTCCATCACTTCTTCTTGTTGGGTATGCTTCCGCCCATCGAGAGAACAGACAAACCATCACTAGAACATACCTCAACCTGTTACAGGGGGGAATTTCAATGAAGTCAATCTGCATTCAGGTGAAAGGCCCTCCTTCTCGACCTATCGTTCCCAGACTTACCACTGTTGTTCTACCAGGATTGAATTGCTGATATATAAGACATCTTTGACAAAGGCTTTCAGCTACAAGTCTAAATTTTGCATTATACCTAGGCTGTCCGGAATTCGGTTAAAACCGACTCTCCCCGACAGTACCCTACCGGGTGAAAATCAGCTGACTCGGTTTAAACCGAGTGTCACTGATTTTCCTTGCTATTGCACCACTTGGCCACTTGATGGAGCAGCAGTTTAATAAATGCCTCTGCTGGAATCGCCGGCACATAACGAACTGAACATTATTACAAAGCGTGTTTTAATTACACAATAGGCGTATATTGCTTCGAGCGCATAAGCTCCCCACCATCCCCCCAGCGCACGCCTCATTTAAAACAACAACTGGCGCGCAGAGGTGTTATTCTGGGGGCGCGTTACCGGCACTGCTTCACTGGTGACCTCTTTGTAAAATACCAACACATGAAACGTGTAGTTGTTTTAAGACTTATAGTGTTGGGATGTGGCATGTTATGTACACAAGGAGGGCCGGCGAACAACTACACGTGAGCACACACTCACAGCTATAGAATACCCCTGCGGACCGGTCTAAATGCACCGAACCTTCCTATCAAGTGCGTGCACCCCAGATCCATATACAGCACCGGAGAAGCGTTTGTGCATTAACCCAGCCTACAATGCACGGGCCGTGGGTGTGGCTGAATTCAGGCCTGTGCGGAGCAGCTTCTTAGCATCGGCGACTGGAATGGTGAACTTAAAAAAGGACAGATTTTGTTTTTACGGCAATTCGTGCATAGGACATTTTGGCAAATGCTTTTGAATATGTATTATTTCAGTCTGTTTTTGCAGACATGGATCCTGTAATGTGTGAACCCACAGCTTTGAGCACACGCGTGTAGTGCACATCGCATGCACCACCACAGAACACCAGTGGTGAGCCCCAGTACAGAACATCCTTCTTCCACAAGATGGCTCGTCTGTACTGGGCACATCAGCCGGGCTGAGTACATTCCCTCAAGCACGAGAGCTATGTATGACTCACAAGCTTAAGTGGCACACTGCACGCCTTGGACAAATTCACACGGCAACCGTGCACCCGTCTGGGCGAAACAAGCAGGTCTGTAGCTAGACACCGGTAACAAACAGACCTTCACATGAAAAACAAGGCTCGGTTAGGCTGAAAACACGCTTAAGACTATCTGCCTCTCGCCCCTCACCGAGGGCGCTGCAATGTGTATTTGGGAGTTTCACTTTCTTCTGCTCTTTTTGGAGTTTAAAGCACTTCCCAGACAAGCCGCTGGAAGTGACAGATGAGCCAAAACATGGCGCTTCTAGCGGCTCACACCACACCCGTGAATGCCGCCTGAGGTACCCATCAGACCCCTCATGCACCAAACCGTGGGGGTGCACCAGGCGCGCAACACCCATTGGGCTCACCGGGCTTCAGCCCCCCCTGTCATGTGTGTCAGCCCGGCTGAGGCAGCCTCGCGGGCTGGCGTCCGTCTAATTGCAGCCGGACCCGAGTACTTCACAGGTCTTTAAAAGACCATTTACTCGTTAATGAGGCTTTTGTTGTGTTTTCACCCCTTCTTACAGCCACTCTGCCTATGGCTGGAAGACTTAGCCCCCCCCCCCGAAATCTTTTTCACCCCCCCCCCCGAAATTTGGCTCTAGTTGCCTGCCTTTGCACGAGTAATCCCGCTGCGTCCGCCTCACGTTAATCGCGTCGGCACAGGTAAGGGGGCGTCAGAGTGAGCGCGTGCGCTCAGATGGGCTCTGCAGGGGTAGTGGTGTGTTTCAGCTGTAGCCCCTTCTCCCTGGAGCTGATCGCGAGGGGTGCCCTCTGCAGTCAGAGTGCGGCCTCACACTGCCCAGCCTGCATCTGCCAGTTAGTGCCAACGCAATCCAAGCGGACCCACTCACCGGCGCGCCAGAGCCACTCTCTCGCAGGCCGGGGACAGGCACACAAAGCCCTGACAGGTCCCGGATTCATGCAGTGTCTCCGTATTAGGCGCACGTGTCAGGCAATCGATGGGGAAAACAAGGGCCACAAACACTGCAAACGGATTGTGCTGCGCACTTTGGTACTCTGCGCAAGTGTTAGATCCCTTCCGTAAAGGGGAATTTTCGCCAGACTTTGAGAAGTACAGCTTCATTTTTGACCGCTTTAACACCTCTGAGAGCATATGCACCCAGTTCAACTCATATGTTTCGGAACCTGGCCCAGACAATGTCAACCTTGAGGTGCACCAGTATTGGCATGGAAAGCTACGTCAGTGGCCAGAGTTGGCAAATTGTGTACTTTCTGTTTTGGCGTTGCCAGTCTCAAGTGCCAATGTCGAGAGGGCCTTTTCCCAAATAAATGTGTACATGGGTAGGAAAGAGAGAGCGCGAATGACCAAAGATTCACTGAAGAAATATTGTATGGTGTACTACAATAAATTCGACTTTTAACCTCATATACACTGTACATAGACTGTCTATATTCCATGCACCAATTAAGAAAGCAAACAATAATAAAAGCAAAGCGTCCCATAAACACCGGTAAAACACCGTTTCAGTTGTTTTTTATGGCACAAAAATTAGTAACCACTGAAAAGCACTGTTTTTTTGAGGTATTGAAATCACTGGAAAACACTGAAAAACACCACCAGAATTTACCAAAAATAGAAACTGAAAACAGGAAAGCCTAATTATACCATGTCTGTTTGAAAAGTCTGATCATAGCATCTCTTCTTACATGTGCTTTTCCATGATACATCTGTGCCACGGCAGAAAACATGCTATCAGGCATAACTGGTCTTCCATCCCGATAAACCCACACATGATCTGTGTCCCGTGGTGCACATCCTGCTTTTACCCACTGCCTCATTTCCTCATCTCCTGCTTCTTCCTGCAACTGCCTCACTTCTTCCCATGTATTTAGTGTTAGTAAACAACAAGGGACATGAATTAATTTCTCTTCCCCGATTCACAGAATTCTGATTTCGTGCACAATATTGGGCCATATCGTTGGCAAACTGATTGCCAGCTGAAACATAATCATTTGACTTCGTGTGAGCTGCACATTTCACAACCGCTAACTGCTTAGGCAGCTGTATTGCCTCAAGCAATTTTCCAACCACTTCAGCATTCCTTATAGGAGTTCCGCTCGATGTCAAAAACCCTCTTTGGGACCAAATTTGCCCAAAGTCATGCACTACACCGAAGCCATATTGACTATCTGTTATCACAGTCACTCTTTCCCAACTTGAATGCTTTTGTTAACCCAAAAAGTTCAGCAACCTGGGCTGATTTTACTCCTTTTAGGCAAGATGCTTCCAATACAGCTGCTACTGTACATACTGCATATGCTGCACTCAGAATTCCCTCATCCGTTCTCAAGCATGATCCATCCACGAACATCACATAGTCACTTTTTGTCAAGGGTACATCTTTTATATCAGGACGTGGTTTGGTACAGAAATCAAGCACTTCCAAACAGTCATGATCCACTTCATCTCTGACTTCCACATTCTCAGCGTCAGGCAATAACGTTGAAGGATTCACATTCAGACATCTTACAAGGCTCACATTCGTGGCACCTAGGATGAATTTCTCATATTTAGTCAGACGACTATGCGTCATGAACTGAGTGCGGCTCCTCGTTAAAAGGATTGCCACATCATGAGGTACAAACACTCTCACAGGATATCCCATCACAATTCCTTCACTCTGTTCCAGACTCTTACAAGTGGCTGCTACAGCTTTTAAACAACCAGGCAATGCTACAGCTACAGGGTCTAGTATAGCTGAACAATATGCAATTGGTCTCCTCAGTTTTCCATGTTTCTGTATTAATACAGAAAGTGCACATCCATTTTTTTTGCTGCAATAGAGTTCAAACTCTTTCTCATAGTCAGGCATGCCAAGTGCTGGTGCTTCACACAAACTGTCTCTCAATTGTATAAAGGCTGTTAACTCTTCTTTATTTAATTCAATGGGGTCTTTTACATCACTTCTCGTCAAGCGTACCAAAGGTTTTGAAATCAGGGAAAAGTTACTTATCCACTGACGACAATATCCAACCATTCCAAGAAACATTCTCACTTCTCTTTGCGTCATTGGGGCTCTCATTCCTTTTATTATCTTGATTCTATCTGCAGTTACTTTTCTCAGTCCTTTTTCAATTTTGTGGCCTAAATATTGTACTTCTTTCTGACAGAATTGCAATTTCGATGGGGATACTTTAAGTCCTCCATCTGCCAAATGATTCAGCAATGCAATGGTATCCACTACACAAGCTTCTCGAGTTCTTGATGCCACAAGCAGGTCGTCTATATATTGGACCAGAACTGAACTTTCGGGCATTTTTAAATCTTCTAAGGACTTTTTCAATATCTGATTGAATATTGAGGGACTCTCTGTATACCCCAGTGGGATTCGGCACCATGCCAAAATACGTTCGCCAAACCAGAATGCAAAAATCTATTGGCTGTCAGGGTGCAATGCAATGGAAAAGAAAGCATGACACAAATCAATCACTGTATACCATTCCGCATCGTGAGGAATCTGATACAAAATCACAGATGGATTTGGTACAATGGGACAACATGATACAACAATTTTATTTATTTTTCTCAGGTCTTGCACTATTCTAAATTTTCAGGTCCATAATTAGTGAATTACATGGACTGCTCATTATTTCTCTCAGAATACCTTGATTAATCATCCTGTCTATTATGGGAGTAACTCCTGTAATTATCACGGGTGTCAATTTGTACTGTGGAATATTTGGGTAACTTACTCCTTCTTTTACAGCAATTTTTACGGGATCTATATTTTTCATTAATCCCACATCTTCACCTGTGAAATCCCATACCGCTGTCTTTACTGTCTTTTTCAATTCTTGGGGCAGCTCCTCGGGATTAAAAACAGCAAATGCCTCAGTAATCTCAGGTTCCATATTAGCCATAGTCATGTTATACAGTACATCCTCATCTGGAGTCTCAAATGCTATACCATCTGGGGTACAAAAGATTGTGCAATTCATCTTACACAGTAAATCTCTCCCTAACAAATTTACAGGGCTTGAATCGCACACGACAAAACGGTGCATTTAAGAAAATTTCCCTATGTTAACTTTAACTGGTTCAGTGAGATATGTTTTTATCTATCTGTTGGATACTCCAACTACTTGGATTGTTTTGTCCGAGAGAGGAAGATTTTTAACATCAGCTGATCTAACAGTTGAACGAGTAGCACCAGTATCTACTAGGAAAGTAATGTTTTCGTAATTTACCTTTCCATCCACAAATGGGCCTGTCTGGTCTACTTCTAGAGTTGCGTCAAGTACGCACTCCTCTTCCTCCCCTCGGCACCGTCAATAACTTTCTTCTGACTCACTCTCATCGCTTTGTAGCCAATACTGCGACACAGCACTAGCGCGCGGCAGTTTACTTACCTGTTCTTCGTTGTAGAATCCGGTCTCATTACTGTATTTCTGAGGATTTACGCTCTGTAGAAAAGGCGGTTTTGGCGCCTGATTCTGTTGGGCAACAACATGCTGCTGTCGCTAAGGTTGACAACTCACTCACCTGTGGATTCAATGATGCACTATCACCATTAGCACTTGGGGGAAATTTACACTCGGATTTCCAATGCCCTATCCTTCCGCAATTATGACATGGCTATTTCTTTTTGGCTTCATCTATATTAAATTGTCCTTTCCCTTTTCCAATATTAAGTTACCTGTACCATTTGCCTGTTCAATCAATTGAGCTTCCTGTCTTTCTGCCACTTTTACTTGAGCCCACATGGCTTTTTCTTTTAATTTACGCTGCTTTGCTTCAATTTCATCACTAAAATATTTTGCATGTCTTAGTACTTCATCTATCTTTTTATTTTGCCAATCTACTGTATGTTGTTTAATCATTTCACTTACTTCAGGTCGTAACCCATACACAAATCGATACACCAAATGACTCAGATCTTTCTCACTCAAATTTTCATCACCACTAAACTGTTTAAAAGCAAGAATCAACCTTTTGTAATAAGCATGTACGAATTCCTTCGCTTCTTGATGAGTTCTATCAATCTTTACCCAATCAGTTTCTTTAGGAGGTACTTTATGTTTCAAAAAGGTAATCAATATTTTCTCATTACTTCTGGATCAGGGGCACCTGTTTTTGGATCTCTGGGGTATTCTTGTGTAGGCCAGCTTATCATTATTTTACATTCTGCCCATAAATCTGTTGGTACAATTATGTCAAATAGGCTATTCAAATCAATCCATAGAACTTTTGATAATTTTACAAACCTGTCTACCTGCCTATACCACTCGACTGGCTTCTCGCGCAGTCGTGGAAAATCATTGGTAAATGACAAAATATCTTGTCTGGTCCAGGGGACATGTACATAGCCTCCACCTGGAATCTCTCTCATGAGACACTCAGTTACTACCTTTTCCTTTTCTCTTACCGGGTAAGCTGTAAACGTTTTATCTGTCGCATCCTCTCGTTTTCCATTTGTCTACATCACCCCATTTTCTCAATAAAATAATTAAATCTTTAATCTGAGTTGTTCGTCCTGTAGTATTCAGATTTTCAATGTCTTTTTCAGAAATATCTACTCGGTATGGTTTTTGCAATGACTTTACCTTTTCGAAGTCAATACCCATTTCATTTGCTACTTCTTCTAATCTTTTATGTAAATTTCTCGCTCTCCATGTTATACTTTTGCATAAGAACATTAATTCTTCATCTTGATAGTTTTTTAACTTTTCCGTAGGAATAGTCCCTACTATTAATTCCTCTAACACTAATTTTTATTTGGACACATCATAAAGGTCTAGGCTCAGCATCTTTTTGCTGTAAACTTCTTAGCCATTCACTTAATTCATCAGAAGTAGGACCTACGGGAACCATTTCATTTCGTGTCGTGTCTGTTCAAAACCTTTTGGTGATCCTGGTACTGACTCTGTCGTCATTATTGCTCTATTTGCTAAGCTCTGATTTACTGTCAAATTTTTAGGAGTACTCTGTTCGGAAATCCCTACTGTTTGTCCCCATGAATTTTCTCTTGTATCTCTTCTTTGTATTTCGATTTCTCTGTTACCGTTATAAGGAATCGTCAGACAATGCTCACTATCCTTTTGTTTGTCAAAAATCGGCATTACAGGTCCTATTGTTACTGGAACAGTCACAGCTTCCATATTTTTAGTTCATTCTCTAATCTTCTCAGTTAATTCTAAGGTAGTTCTAGCTAATTCAACTGAATTTTCATTTGCCACTTTACTAGGTTGAGTATTTTCTGTTTCTCTGAAAGGATTATTTCTTCCTACCTCATGTGGCACTGTTTCAAATGTTATATTCTGTGGTGATTCTTTTACTGGGGCACTTGGTGTCAATAATGTAGAATTTGGTTGATACGGGGGTGGATTTTTATAAAACATGTCCTAAAGAACATCATCCTCCGGCTCATGCACACCATACTTATAACCTTCTGCTCCTTTATTATTTCTCTTTTCTGTACATTTTCTACTAATAGTTTCTTCAACATTTCTCATGGGAAACAACCCATCAGTCATATTTGCACTTCGCCATCTCTTCATTCTATCATCATGATTCTCTTGTCCATATGATCTACCAAACATATATCTGTACCTTCCGCCACTCCGTTGCCGTTCTCTGTCATACATCTCATCTTCCCATTCTGTCAATGCTTCAAACTGTGTAGGTCTAGGTCTCGGTTCTAATTTCATCATTCTTTCTCTCAAATTTCTCAAAACCGCTAAATTAAAAGAACCATGTTCCGGAAATGCCAAAACTCCATCATCTTTTGTATACTTTGCCCAATTGTCTAACCATATACATGTGTGATAACCATATTTCGCAACCATAAAGGATGCAGGTGATTTCGCTGGAGGAAGCAACTGTCCCTCTCTAGTCACAATCGGTTTGTCCTTTTTAAATAAGTTCTTGATTTTACCGAACCAGGACTTTTTCTCTTTTTCTGGTGGATCGTACTACATCATTTTCTGTTTTCTGTATCGCTAGATTTCTTCTACGACTATTTTGTTTGTTTTATCCAATTGTAGCGCGACTCTCACTAACGCACCAATCTGGAGCGTCTGTGTCACTTTTACAATTCTCCAATCTTAGCGTGACTCTCACTAACGCACCAATCCGGGGCGTCTGTGTCACCCTGGAAGTCTCCACTCCTAGCACGGCGCACACTAACGCACCAATCCGGAGCGTCTTACGTCTCTTACTGACTGTCCAATCCCAGCGCGGTCTTTCTGACGTCAGCTTTTCTCGCTAGTCCTGCTTCTGCTGACCCCTCCTTTACAAAGTTTATCGGCAAACTTTTTACATTCACTTTTTTACTAAAATTCTGTTAGTAACGACATAAAAACGCCACCATTGTCTGCTTCGCTAACAAAGAGATAGTCTTGACCTTTCTCACAAGAATTCCGTCTTTCCCGAGAGCAGCGCTTACCTCTGCCCTACTACGGAATTATTGCATTCGCCGATAAAGTAGCACTTCCCTCTACCTTACCATTCTAGCAAGCATTAGCTAACCGATTCTCTAGAAAAAAAACACCTGTTGGAGACCCAATGCTCCTGAGAATTAAAACCAGAGTTTCACAAGTAACCTGAATGCTATTTCATTTACACACATTCATACGGAAAATGTAGTTCATTCACACAGAATTCTGTCTTTCCCGAGAGCAGCGCTTACCTCTGTTCTACTACAGAATTATTTCATTCGTTAATAAAGTAGCACTTCCCTCTACTTTATCCTTCTAACAAGCTTATGGGACACCTATTACCTTTCCAGTGATAAGCGTAATCAGAGTGCCTTTTGGACTCCTGGTACTTAAGACCAAGCATTCTCAGGTGGCCTTCGCTACCCATACACTTCTTTCATACAGAAAATATCCCTAATGGCAACACACGACGATGTTACCAAATCGAACCCAGACAATGCGTCGTGCAACTCCAATCGTTACACTTTATTCCTGTGTATCTACAGGGCACAACAGTAATTCCGTCTTTCCCGAGAACAGCGAACAGCCTGTCCTACTACGGAATCGTTACAAACTTCCAACTTCCTACATCCCAGAAGTCGTCAAACAACATGAAACGCAACGCGACTCAACATAGAGTGTTAATACATAAACCAATACTTATCCAACATCCACAATCAATAATCAATAAGAAAATCAATAAGCAATAATCAAATCCATAAGCAATAATCACCAAACCAATGCAATAAAACCATCATCCTGCTACCAGAAAAACTGATCCAGCCCTAGACCGGAGAGAGAGAAAAAGAAGGAAATCATAACTATCCTTCCTGCGTCGCAGACCCAACTTCACACTAGATCATTCACTCATGCAGTCATTGGTGGGGCCCATAACACCAACACACACACGTCTCTGACTCACGAGTCTGCACACAGGAGGGATGACGATATCGTGCTGGACATGTGGGGGTGGGTACCTTATAACCTATAGGGAAAAAAAAGTTATTTTACAGCATATACATTAACATTCGCCACCTATAGATTCCTAATCCCAAACATCAAGGCACTCCACCCACTTGGTCGACGGACCAATTCATTGGATTGGTTGATGGTGATTTAGAACCAGCTAAAACACATTTTAAGACTCAGAATCCTTTATTCTCTTTAACGAAAGACCACAAACTCATAATTTCTGTTAATCAATATTTGTTTATCTAAAATGTAATTGCAAATAATATTAGCATTTGTTTCATCAAAAGTTTTAGATTTTTCTAGATCGATTTATTTAAATCACAGGACATTATATTTACCTATTCTGGCTATCTGGATTTCTCTAATTCTTTGGCTCTGCATAACCGAATTAGCCATTAAATTGTCCAAATAACCAGGCCAAAGCTTAAGGTCCAAAAGTTCTTTGCTCAGCACGTCACAGTCCCAAAGATCGCCAAAGGACCAGAAGTCGTGCAAGCATCAGTCATCGCCTGTGGGGTCAAAGAGGGTATGCAGTCATAGTAACAGCCGAATGCCAACCCCTCCCTATTTTACTACTCTTTTTATAATAAATTTCGGGATAACATGAAACATTTTTTTAGGCGGAGAAAGTCTATGATTGGCTAATCGAAAACGTCTGATATTTGTTCATTATAACTTCCCATGGATTTTGCTGCTTCACTGCCGGAGATGACATAGTCCTTATGTATGAAATATCAAAAGAGAGTGGATCACTGGTCCTGAAAGAACCAAAGTAAGCATCAACAGTTAATAAACTGTTAAGAAACCCTCAAGCACGTTTTCTGCAAGGTGGTGTTATAGCGGTATGTTCGATTATCCGCTGTGCTTAACAACGTGACAGCATCATCATTGGGTTACTGTGTGCTTCCTCCACCCGGAGGTTCTTGCCTCTGGTTTTTTCAGTAGTGATCATAAAAGGTGTGTGATAAAGGCATCCCAGTGAGTGTAGGTTAAAAAACTCGTAAAACCAGTCAAAAAATATTTTAATAGGACTGGGTTCGGGTTAGGTTAAAAAAATGATTTATGTGCAGAGTTAGACACTTTAGGGTCTGTTGCACTTGGTGAAAGTATTCAAAAAAATGTGGTCGACATGTTTCAGCCCAATCTAGTGCCCCTAAGGGTCAGGTGGGCTTTCTTCAGGACCAAATGTGATAGTGGAGGAATCTAAATATTCATTGGACTCCTTAGGGAGGGTGGAAAACCTTCGGGGGTAGGAGGCTAAACCTCGCTCTTGCGCATAGGTGTAGTCGACTTGTTCTGCCGCTGCCTCTCTTTCCCCGGTAAAAGAGAGGCAGCGGCAGAACAAGTCGACTACACCTATGCGCAAGAGCGAGGTTTAGCCTCCTACCCCCGAAGGTTTTCCGCAACTAGAGAAAACAAGGTTCAAAACGAACTCTTTCATGCTGGTTGGACTATTCACTCCACCCTCCCTAAGGAGTCCAATGAATATTTAGATTCCTCCACTATCACATTTGGTCCTGAAGAAAGCCCACCTGACCCTTAGGGGCACTAGATTGGGCTGAAACATGTCGACCACATTTTTTTGAATACTTTCACCAAGTGCAACAGACCCTAAAGTGTCTAACTCTGCACATAAATCATTTTTTTAACCTAACCCGAACCCAGTCCTATTAAAATATTTTTTGACTGGTTTTACGAGTTTTTTAACCTACACTCACTGGGATGCCTTTATCACACACCTTTTATGATCACTACTGAAAAAACCAGAGGCAAGAACCTCCGGGTGGAGGAAGCACACAGTAACCCAATGATGATGCTGTCACGTTGTTAAGCACAGCGGATAATCGAACATACCGCTATAACACCACCTTGCAGAAAACGTGCTTGAGGGTTTCTTAACAGTTCATTAACTGTTGATGCTTACTTTGGTTCTTTCAGGACCAGTGATCCACTCTCTTTTGATATTTCAGATATTTGTTAAAGAAGCTGAGTGGGTCGCAACTCCTTCTTTCTCCCTCCCCCTGATTCATATATAGTCCTTATGTAACAATATTTCTTGGTTTGCTTGTATGATCCAATTGTTCATTTTAAACCGGTTTTTACTGTCCAAGGTTTTGGCAGTCCACCAAGATCCTATCCTTGACAGAGGATTATGATGTACAGGGTTCGTTAGGAAGTTCACGGAGCCATCCGAGTCTGTGCAGTAGGTATCACGCTCACGAGAGGGTGGCCACTTCTGAACTCGATTTCCGCCGCCATTTTGTGGTAGGCCCAGATGTTAACTTAAGCGAAACAAACACAAAAGAATAATTAATACAAAGGAATGATGCGTCTTATGTTATACCCTCACTAATCCCTTTATGTATTAGTATTTTCCTAGCTTGTAGCTACATTTAAAGCGATAATATTTACTTTTTGGATCCTACCTAGAATGCAAACATCACGTAAGCAATATAAATCATGCGATATCTAATTACCAAATATACTACTATTAATATGCGTACGCATTTTAGTTATTTGAGTTATTTTGCTATGCAAATAGCAATTTCCCACGTGTTGTTTGTGTATGCAAAAGTTGAGTTAATTTCACACAGCAAACCGTTAGTAAAATTATAATCAGTAGGTTATATAGTTAATCTTCTCATGCAAATAGAGGAGGTATACAACATTTTGCTCTACCTGCTCCATCAAACACCACACAGTACAACTGGCCTTAATAGTACTATGTTTCCTTTCATTACAATAAAGATGAAACAGTAGCAAACTTACAGGAAGGAGATGTGGTCTAGAAGCTAATTTGACCATGATTCTAATACAATATTTGGCATATGATCAAACTCAGACAACTCTGGGCAAATTATTTCATCTATCTGGGCCTCTGTTATTATGTGTAATGTAGAAAATGTGTAACACCAATATGTTAATCCCCGCTTAATGTACACAATTCTGAATCATCACCAAATCCCAGATAGGTTTGCAACATATACTACTGATTAATAAAAACAATACATACATGTAGAGAGGACTTTTAACTGAACGTTCATGATTAAGGCTCAACCATTTTGCACTTGCATTGTAATGTTTAACTTAACAGATAAATAAAATGTATATAATTCAGCCCGTGTCTAGGTTCTTCTCATTCCTTACCTGTTTCGCTCTACTTCTGTTGACAGGGATTCAAGTGACTTCTGCCTCCCCCTTATGCTGAAATATTGCTACACCCGTAACAGACCTTGAAACACAAATACATGAAACACAAATGTTTAACCAACCTCGATGGTTCTTGTGGTTTTTGCAGGTCATCACTTTTTAAACCAAACTCACTTCTCAAGATTAGGCACTCCAGTACGTTTCTACTAGCAATTTTCATTTGGGGTATTTATTCACTGTATACCTAGACCAGTGGCTCTGAAGTGCTTTATAAAGCAACATGAGTCACCTAAATGCAGACTTATAAGGTGCATAGGGGACGTTTACACAGCTCAGGACAATGTAGGTTTAAAGGAAGAGCTGAAGGATAAGAAAGCTCATGGAGAAGTGGTCAGTCCCTGCACTTCCAGAACCACACCGATCCCAACACCACCCCCAGGGGAATCCTCGTCTACAGACCCCCCGGACCCCAGCCACAATTCAGCGACTCCATTGCAGACTTAGTCAGTACACACGCCCTCGCCTCCACAGACTACATCCTGCTCGGGGACCTGAACTTCCACCTCGAGAACAACAACGACACCAACTCCACCACCCTGATCGAGAACCTCGGACTCAGACAACTCGTCACAACACCGACCCACTCCGCCGGCCACACGCTCGACCCCATCTTCTCCGCAAGCTCCCACGTCTCCTTCAACCACACCACCGAACTCCACTGGACCGACCATCGCTGCATCCTCTTCACCTTCCGGAAACCCACCACGCACCACCACACCCAACAGATCCCATGCCGCTGCTGGAGCAAAGTCACCGAAGACCAGCTAACCACAACCCTCACCTGGAGCCCACCCGCTGACCCCACCGACCCCGACACCGCCGCCCGCAACCACAGACAGTGGATCGACGACTGCGCCAACACCCTCGCCCCGATCAAGAAACCCTCCAACAGTCACACCAGCAAGAAAGCCAGCTGGTTCACTGAAGACCTCCAGGACTCCAAGCAAACCTGCCAAAAGCTTGAGAAGAAATGGCACAGTGTAAAGACACCGGACAGCTACGCAGCCTACAAGAACGTCATCCGCAGACACCATCACCTCATCAGATCTGCCAAAAGGACCTCCTTCAAAGACCGCCTAGACTACAATGCACACAACGGCAAAGAGCTCTTCAACATCGTGAAGGAACTCTCCAACCCCAGCTCGAACACCAACGACATCCCACCCTCGCAAGGCCTGTACGACTCCCTTGCCACCTTCTTCCATCGCAAGATCGCAGACATCCACGACAGTCCCCACGGCCACCATTCGCAACAACCCCCTGCTCTCCTGGACCAACATAAACGACGACGACACCATCAAAATCATGAACACCGTCCACTTCGGATCTCCCTGCCCACACCACATCTTCAACAAAGCCAGCACCACCATCGCTCCCCATCTCCGGAAAGCCATCAACATCTCCTTCAAGACAGTGACCTCCCGGAGAGCTGGAAGCACGCTGAGATCAACGCCTTACTCAAAAAACCCAAGGCTGACCCCAAGGACCTCAAGAACTTCCGGCCCATCTCCCTGCTCCCGTTCCCGGCAAAGGTCATGGAGAAGACCGTCAACAGACAACTGACCTGCTACCTCGAGGAATCCTGGACCCGTCCCAGTCTGGGTTCCGCAGCAACCACAGCACCAAAACTGCCCTCATCGCTGCCACCGATGACATCAGAGCCCTGCTAGACAACGGAGAAACCGCAGCCCTCATCCTCCTGAACCTGTCAGCCGCCTTCGACACGGTCTGCCACCGCACCCTACGCACATGCCTCCACGATGCTGGGATCCAAG
The DNA here is from genome assembly GCF_964204655.1 of Triturus cristatus. Taxonomy (NCBI): domain Eukaryota; kingdom Metazoa; phylum Chordata; class Amphibia; order Caudata; family Salamandridae; genus Triturus; species Triturus cristatus. Next base: position 818,592,970 of record NC_140579.1, on the reverse strand, counting down.
AGAATGCCCTGGACTGGACCACCTCCTTCCTCTCCAGCAGAACCCCGAGTGTCCGTCTCCCCCCTTTCCGCTCCAAAGCCACCAAGATAATCTGTGGCGTACCCCAGGGCTCGTCCCCCAGCCCAACACTGTTCAACATCTACATGGCACCGCTCGCCCACGTCGCCCGACTGCACGACCTCAACATCATCTCCTACGCCGACGACACCCAGCTGATCATCTCCCTCACCAAGGACCCCCACACTGCCAAAACCAACCTCCACAAAGGAAAGACCAGCCGATTGAAGCTAAACTTGGACAAGATGGAAGTCCTCGTCCTCGGATCCACTCCCTCGGCCTGGGATGACTCCTGGTGGCCGACTGCACTGGGAACAGCTCCAACACCCACCGACCACGCACGCAACCTAGGGTTAATCCTCGACTCTACACTCTCCATGACAGAGCAGGTCAACGCCGTCTTGTCCTCCTGCTTCAACACCCTCTGCATGCTCCGCAAGATCTACAAGTGGATCCCCACCGAAACAAGAAGAACAGTCACCCAGGCCCTCGTCAGCAGCAGGCTGGACTACGGAAACGCCCTCTACGCAGGAGCCTCGGCCAAACTCCTGAAACGACTTCAACGCATTCAGAACGCCTTTGCACGCCTGATCCTCGACATCCCCCGCCGCTGCCACATCACATCCCATCTGAGAGACCTGCACTGGCTCCCCGTCAACAAGAGGATCACCTTCAAGCTCCTTATCCACGCACACAAGGCACTCCACAACACCGGACCAGCATACCTTAACAGACGACTCAGCTTCTACACCCCCAACCGCCAGCTCCGCAGACCTCGCCCTCGCCACAGTCCCCCGCATCCGAAGAGCAACCTCCGGCGGAATATCGTTCTCCCACCTCACCGCCAAGACCTCAAACACCCTCCCCATCCCCCTACGGTAGACCCAGAACCTGCTAACCTTCAGAAGACTCCTCAAGACCTGGCTATTCGAGCAGTAGCAGCACTCCCCCCCCCCCCACCCCCCGCTCCCCCCTCCCAGCGCCCTGAGACCCTCACGGGTAAGTAGTGCGCGTTACAAATGTTCTGATTGATTGATTGATGGCAAGACAATGATGCAGATGGCTTTTTAAATCAATTCTGAAGCGCAACAGAGAGAAGGGCAATATAGTGTGCAGTGGTTGTAAACTGTTAGATAGGCCTGATGCATATGTGGAGAAATGCTCTTGGTGTGTTTTTGATCATTTTCATTTCTAGTCTTGGAACAAGGTGCTAAGAGACATGTGGCCTCTACTGCAAATCCTGTCTTTCTTTTGCATTGAACATTATGCAGCACATTTTAAATTGGATGTGTGCGCTGATGGGGATGCCAGCATAGTTGCACTATGCTGAGAGTAATGTGTTTGAATTTCTGCTAGCTGGTGAACAGAACAACCACAATAAGTAGGATTTTATTTTCGAAAGTACCAAGGCTGTGCTTTATTTGTAAAAGAATTAGTGCTGAGTCCCACAGCTTTGGTCAGAAGCACGTGGCCACCGTTACTGTCAGCGTGTCAAATACCAAGGCTGCATAGTCTTCATTCCACTTCATGCCCATTTAATCCACCCCAGACACTCCCTGCCCTTTTATCTTTCTCTAGCAGGTTTGTGATTTCTCCTTCTGTCACGATCTTTCCATATTTCCCTTCCTCTAGTCCACCTCGTGGTTTTCACTCTCTTCCTCTGGGTCAGGGCCTCATGAGGAAAATTGCCAGCCCGCAAAAATGAGGGCCGGTGGGCACCACCTGCGACCACCAACTCAAATTAAGCACTGGGGCATGGTGGGTGTTGGAAGCTCCGAAGTAACTTTATTAGACCAACTGGGTAGAAAATGTATATTCAATAGAGGTCACTGTCTATGTGAAAGCCAAGTGTTGGACTTGGCCCTTTTTGCAGGATCATCCCTGAACTTTTTGCCTTCCTCCTGTATTTTGTCTGACCTGTTTTTGTTGGTTTTATGACTCTGGGCACTTTACCACTGCTGAACAGTGCTAAAGTGCATATGCTCTCTTGGGTAAATTGATGTATTAATTAGTGACTCCATGATTGGGTTATTTGATTTACTTGTCAGACCCTAGTACAGTGCACCATGTGTGCCCAGGGTTTGTAAGTCAAATGCTGCTGGTGGGCTTGCAGCACTGGTTGTGCCACCCACAGAAGCAGCTTGTAAAGTGTGTCTCAGGCCTGCCACTGCAAAGCCTGTGTGCAGTCTCTGACTGCCATGTTGACTGGCCAAGTGCACCCACTTGCCAGTCCCTAAACCTTCCTGTTTCTTCATATCAGACACCCCTATGGTAGGCTCAAGGGCACGGTGCATTGTAAGTATAAGGTAGGACATGCCCTGGTGTGTGTGGCATGTCCTAATAGTGAATTACAGCCATTTGTTTTTCACTATTGCAAGGCTACCTGCTCCCCATAGAGCAGAATGGGCAGTTTGATTATTACATCTTATAATCCTAACTGACTCAGGGAACTAGGTAGAAATTCGAGTTTAGTATGCCTGAACTCAGAATGATAAAATACATCTTTTAGTGAAGTTGGTTTTAACATTCTGTGTTTGAAAATACCACTTTTAGAAAGTAGGTATTTTCCTGCTTAGCTGTCCAAGCCTGCCTCTGCTAGGTTGTGTATTGTGTGTCTGGTTCTGTGAGTGACAGGGGCTGGGGGATTCCAGGAGAGAGGGTGAGTCAGCACAGGGCTGAATAGGAAGATCTGCATGTAGATGGGTGGGAGGAGTTGCACCTGGGACCTGCATAGGGCTGTGTCTTCCCTCCACAATGCTGGCTCCACCTTCTGTGGTGTATCTGGTGTCCCTGGCCTGCACAGTGAAAGGAAAGAAGGAGTCTTGTCAACAAAGTGCTCCAGGACTGACCAGAACTGGTATGGACTAGGCAAAGGCCTCTCTGCCTTCAGAGAACAAAGAGAAAAGTAGTATAAATATGGGGACCCAGACCCCAAGACTTTAGATCACTTCTGGAACAACAAGAAGAAACCTCTGCCAAGGAGAAGAACAAAAGGAAGCTGTAGGAGTGGACTGCCCCCTGCCAGTGTGCTGTGTTGGCCTACAGTGGTGTCTTCAGTGCCAAGGAGAGAAGAAGGAACTTTTGTGTGTACTTCATCATCTTGTAGAATATTTCTCCAAGGACTTGCCTCCTGCTGAAGTCTCATGGACAACAGACTTCACCACCAGCTCCCCTCTGAATTTCCTTGCTGGGAGTTCTATCTGCAGAAACCTGTGTGTCGCTGGGAGCTGGAAGCGCAACGCAACAAGAAGGAACATGTCGCCGCCGCAGCTGTAGTCGTCGCATCGCCGGAGAAGCGTGCCGCCGCCGTGAGGGCTGCCGTCGCATTACCGGAGAAGCGTGTCGCAGGGCCTGTCACAGCTCCAAAGTACAGAGTCGCCGCAAGGCTGGCAGGGCGTGGACGCATCGTCGTCACTTCGTTGCATCAAGGGCGCCATCTTATCGCATCACATCGGATTGTCGCATCACATCGAGCCGCCATCTTGCACAATCGCAATCGGGCTGCAGCACGAGAATCTACGCATCACCTCCTCTCCGGTAAGGATAAAGACGTAGCCCCTACTCTGCGCAAGCACTGAGGCGCGACGCATCGTCTCCCCCGAAGCAAGGAACCAACGCATTTCCAACGCTGCGAGCCTTTTGTTTATTTTGCGTTACGCATCAGGTACTTTTGTGAGAACTGTGTCACAGTCTACAACATTTACATTTACATTTACATTCACCATCAACTTGAACTAAGTTAATTCTACCATCTTTAAGTCAATTTTGAGTACAGTATTGTGGTTTTTTGTCGTTTGTGGTCTTGTGTTAAGTCTATATAAAGAATACTTATTTTTATAAAACCTGTGTGGTGTCCATCTGTAGTGTTTTCACTGTATTACTGTATGTGTCCACAAATGCTTGACACACCTCCTCTGAGATAAGCCTGTCTGCTCGTGCCAAGCTACCAAGGGGGTGAGCAGGGGTTATCCAGTAATGTAATCCCCTTTCCCTGACTTAGAAGCAAGGGTCCCTATTTGGTCAAAGGTACCTACATCTGCCAACTAGAGACCCCCAGTTCTAACAGCAAGGAACATGACACACGGAGAAAGGTAAAGAAGGTAGTCATTGGTGCTCATACTGTTGAGGCAGGCTGAAGACTTTGGCTCGAATTTGACTCCATTAATCAGGACAAAATATATTTTTGGCAATGATGTGTCTGTAACTGGAAAGTCTGTCAGGGTCAAGGTTATTTTGTTATCAATCAATCAATCAAAGCTTTATTTCGATAAAAGACATATCGTAAAAGCATACAAATTTGTTATGGAAAATAAAATAACTAAGATTAGAACAGATAAAAGATAAAAAGAATATCGTTGCAAACGGAGCAATCATAAAATGAAGTATATATTACTACACCAAACATTTCTACCCCCCGCAGGAACACTCGACAGTCTAAAAAACAACCATAAATAAATAAGTAATAAAAAAAAAATAGCATATCGAAGAGCGCAGAGACCTAAATCTAAAAATCCATGACCAGCCAAAAAATTTGGCCACACCACATACCAGCAGTGCACTGGTGTCTGACTGTAAAATTCTAAGTGCAACACGATAGTTTGCAGTGCCAAGCTGCCTACAGACGGGACTCAGCCATCTTGCTCGAGGGTTTTTATAGGCAGGGCACTCGAACAAAAGGTGCGCTATAGTTTCAACCTCCCCGTTGCAACATGGGCAGTTTGCAATAGTTTGATAGGGGGGTTTCCATTTACTAGAAAACTCGCGAGTAGGGAGTGTGCCAAACCTAAACTGGGTGTAGAGTGTCCTATCTCTAGGTTTCTGAATAAAATCAAAATAGTGCTCCAGCCTAACCACCTGTTTATGTAGATAGAAATCCCCAGTCAAACTACCTAAGTTGGGAGTACTATACTCCAGGTTATCTATCCAGGTCCAATAGGCCTTCTTAAGATCGGCCCTGCTCAAATGTTTTCCAAACTCCCAAACTTCTCTTAGACCCATTGAACAAAAGGCTTTTTTAACATTGGACAACCAACCAATCCTATGTGAGCCCGTCAGGCTCATCACTTCTTTTAGGCCATCAACATATTTGGATAGCTCGGGGGTACGACATAGGCGGGCCCAAAGAAGCAAGGGACGTAGTCTAGCAAGATCCCTAAATGAGCGCCTGCCCATGTCGCTCATCAGGGGCTTAAGAGGAGTGCCCCTTGGGAGCGAGACCAAGTCCCTAAGGAATTTATTTTCAGATCTTGAAATTTCATCGACATTGTCGAAGCCCCAAAGTTCGGCACCATAGAGTGCCGAACTAACAGCTTTAGCAGCATAAATCACAAGGGCAGGAGCAATGGGCCTGCTCTGCGAAGAGCGATGTTCCTTCCCAATTGCTCCCGTAACCTGCTTGTGATTCAAAAGCATTTTATCAATGTGGGGTCTCCAACTTAGTCTATCTGAGATTCTAATTCCAAGATAATCGAAAGTGTTAACAAGCTCTAGCGGAACACCATCCAGAGTAGGAGTTATTTTAAGGGATCTGCAGGGGTTAAACGAGAGAAGTTTGGTCTTCGAGGTGTTTATGGTCAAGCCTCTCAATCTACAGAACAATTGAACCTATCCAAAAGTCTTTGCAACCCTGCCGGTGCTTTAGAAATTAGCAGGGTGTCGTCGGCAAAGAGTAGGGCAGGAACTTTGTCACCCGCCAGGGTCGGGGCATCAGCTGGAGTTTCCCGCAGGAAACTTACCACCCCATTCACGTACAAAGAAAATAGGGTGGGGGCCATAACACAGCCCTGGCGGACTCCCCTATTAATGGGGATTTTATCCGTTTTCTGTTCCTGAGAACCCCACCTCACCCGGGCATAATTGCCCTCATGGAGACGAAACAAAAGGTCTAGGATAGGCAACGGAACACCCATTTCTTTCAAGACCAGCCACAAGCGATCGCGGGGGACTAGGTCAAAGGCAGTCTTTAAATCTATGAATGCAAAATAAAGACTGCCCTTGCCAATCGAGACCACCTTCCAATATAAAAGAAGGAGCCTAAAGACCTGGTCAATAGTACCCGTGTGTGAGAAGTTGGCCTGGCATATGCTGTCTCCTAGTTATAGGGACACCTTGCACCAGTCCAATTCGACTCTTATTGATGATAGGTTTAAGACAACCTTTAAAGAAAGCTATCCTAGTGGTAGCTGTGGAGAGCAGCCTTCAGGCTAATTCTTGAAGGAGTGTTAAGCTCATTGTTTTACCATAATAACCTCTTGAATGACCAAATGAAAGAGTAGCCCACACAGGTATATATATAAAATATATGTATTTATTCTAGACAGAATCCCACAGTCTCTTTATGAGGCTAGTGGCAAAGTTACAATTCAAACAAGCATTTATAAACACAATAAATAGCACAGGAATCACAGGGCCCCAGGGGGGGACCAAACCATATATCAAAAAAGTGGTATAAGAACCACGACAATTCTACAGACAATGCCTAGGTCATTTAGGATCGCTGGCCCCTTAAAGGCCCTCTCGGATGCAGCCCCCGCGTTCATCTCTTCGGGCTTGACCCGTCACATCCCTTCTAGAGTTCTTCGCTCAGCATCATCTAATCTCCTTGAGGTCCCCAAATTCAAAAGAAAAAAGCACGGTGGCTTGAGCTTTTCTGTCCAGGCCCCCTCCACCTGGAACTCCCTGCCACCTTCACTCCGTCTCTGCCCAAAGTACGACTGCTTCCGCAGACTTTTAAAAACCCTGCTTTTTCAATCCGCATATGACTAACCCTCTCATCCTGGATCACGTTACCTGTCAATGAGCGCCAAGAAACCGATGGTGATAGTGCGCGTTACAAATAATTTTAACGTAACGTAACGTAACGTTTAACGTAACGTAAGAATCCACCCCAAGTTATGAGGAAGGGGACCCACGGGAGGCGCGTGCAGTGGAAATAGCTGCTATCGGGATCTCTATTATAGTCTATGGAGAATGTCGTGGTTGAAATTACACAGATTAAAGTCACTTCTAGCAGGAGTACAAAGTTAAAACTTTAGACTTAAGCTTTTGAGGAGCCCACTACCACGAGAGTACCGAGGTACCACTGTTACCTGCCCCAGGGAAGCCGGGTGCTTAGGTCGTTTTCGATGTCGGGTCGCAGGCTGATTTTCTATAGGAAAATGTTCAAAAGTGCTGCTAGCCAAAAGCGTTGATGATGCAGTGAAGATCAAAGATGTGAAGATTGTAGAGAAGAACCTGAAAGCAGAGGGGACAGAGTCTGGGTCACGGCAAAGTGACCAGAAGGCTCAAAGCAAAGAGCCCTTCGATGTCGGGTGCTTCAGGTGGGAAGTGGTGTAGCTTGGATCTGCAGCCACGGGCTCCGGGAGGCTTCAAGGAAGGCCATCTTCTGGAGGGCAACTGTCCCATGTTGGATGAGGGTCGCTGCGGTATTAGTGTCCGGATTGGATCCACTAAGCCTTGGCAACCGCAACCCACGAAAGATAAACAAATCTGCTACAGTACAGACCCACGAGGTCTGGAAGAGGTCTCCTTTGGGGAGACTATAGAGCAGGCCTGTAGCAACCAGGGGAACTCTTGATTGTTGAAATAGACCTCTACTGGGGCCCACAAGTCGAGAGACAAGGGACCGTGGGAGGCGGCAATTTGGAGTGCGTAAAAGGGCACCCACGGGCCACCGGAGGGGGCTAGGGCGCTGGTCTTTGGCACAATTGCTGTAGAGTGGTTGGCTCGAAAATGGGCCAAAGCACAACTTCCCCACTGGTCAGGGTCGTGTGCTACGCAAGAGGTGGCCGGTGTCCTGGGGTATTGGGGATCTCGGCACCCACGCGGTCCACGGTGCCCAAACTCGTTGAGCACACTCACTGGCCTCTGGGATGTGCTGGAAACCCACCTCAAGGGTGCTGGAAGTCGTTGAAGTCCGTAGGAGCAGCGAGGTTCCAACCGGGTCACTTGCAGTGTTTCAGGTGCCTGCCAGGCAGGGGGATAACTCCTTTATCCCAAGGGAGATTTCTTCCGTCAGCTGGGCAGCAGCAAGTCGAAGTCAAGACTGTAAAGTTCTAGATTAATCTGAGGCTCTGGGGCCACGTTATTCACCTTTATCCCCAAGATTAGGGGAGTCTCCAGAGTAGTGTCCACCAATGAGTGCTGAGGCGGGAAAGGGTGGCTACACCCTCTCCCCTTTGTGTGCTTCCCGCCTGGGCGAGGGGCAGGATGCCCCTGAACCGGTTCCAAGCGGTGTATGCAGAATGAGGGCTCTGCAGCTGCCTACGTGCAACTCTGAAAGGACATTTGGTACACCCACCCTGTTCCAATCCACATTATCCTGTCTGGGGAGATGCTAGCACCTCCCTGCCACAGGAGCCCTATTGTCCAGCTGGGGAGGCTGGGGTTTTCCCCAGCAACAGCCAGCCAGAGTCGTGTGGGTGGCGGGTAGTAGCCATTTTGTACTACATGTGCACTTTAAATTGGTGTCTCAATTCTGCCGCTTTTCCCATATCGCCCCTCTAGCAGGGGGGAATCGTACCCTCATGCCCATGGCTGGACTGGGGGTATGATTCCTACATGTTTGACAGCAAACACGATATGGTTCTGTGTAGCCATTCTCAAGTTATCGCGTTATCGCGATAGACTTATAATGCGGTTAAGAGTATACGGTATGGCTACACTACAAACAACCCAGCAATGATTTTACGAAGGTTGCAGGGAGGTCCTACTCATGTAGGGGTCCCCCCTCACACATACCTCAGCACCCTGCCTTGTAGGATTAGCAAGGCCTGCCATAGGGGTGGCCCATGAGAGTACATGTGTTGTAATGGGGTGGGATATAGGCTACCTATATCCCTGTAAGGGGTGCTTGCACCACCTTACCCAGACTACAGTAGTGGTCTGGTGGTGTCAGTTTGTATGGCTGTCCCAGGGTGGCACAATAAGTGCTGCAGCCCTGGTAGGCCTACTGAGGGACCCTTGCCCTGGGTACCTAGGGTACCATCTACAAGGGACTGTCAGGGCACCCTCAGCATCCAATTGGTTAGTACCTAGGGTACTCACATCGTTTAACAGAGGAAGCAGATAGGCTGGGGTCCTGGATAGCAGGATCCCAGCCAGACTAGTCAAAAACCACTCAAATACCAGGCAAAAAGTTGGGGGCAACCATTAGTCAGATTCCACCTTCCTACATAAACCCCCCCCCCCCCCCCCAAACGAAAGGAGATAAGGCTAACCTTGTCCAGATAAGCCTTTATTTCCTGAGTGGCCATATAAGGAAGAACCTGCACTAGCATGGTTGCTCCCTGTCTCATGGTCCACTTGGGAAATCCTACCCCAAGGGGTTCTAGAGTTTCTCCAAAGTCTAGGGGAATTACCTGTATTGTTTTTTGGTACAGAGGTGGGCTGGTGAGGTGTCTGAGTCTGGAAGTGAGGCCCTATTTGGGGTGGTCTCAACCTCCTCAGGTCACTGGTCACCATGGAAGCCTTTCTGCCCATGACTGTGTCATATCTGGCCCTAAGGGTCAACCTCTTGCTGCCTACAGCTGGGGGTTGGATCCCTTTGGTTGGAATAGTGGAGGGCACTGGGAGGTTTGGGGCAACTATGCCCCAGGTTTCCCTGTGCCCAACAACATCCATTTGAGGGGTACCTATACCTAGGGGTAAGGGGGATCCCTCAGTTTGTAGAGGAATATTCACCTGGCTAAAACTATTCTGCTGGGTGTCCCTAATCTGCTGAAGAGGGGGTTCCTCTGGGCAGGGGCCCATTAAGGGTCCACTGACCTCCCTGACCTCTGCAGCCCTGGGCTGACTGAGGCAGGGTAGAGAGGGGCAGGATGCCTGCTCCAGACTGGGTACCACCTTGGAAGGATCCCCTGATGGAGCAGGGTTTTTACTTTAAAATCGAATACCTGTTTCATTTTCGCATGTTATAACTAAAAGTACTACTGATTAATTATTAAGTATTAAAAGTTTGTCGAATGTTGACTAATCAACCTTATTAACAAGAGAATTACACGTGGGAATGCTATTGCATGGCTAAATAACAAGTGAACTAAGTTGGTGAGCAAACTGACAGAAAACGATGTTGCTTATGTGATGTTATGGTGTTTTGCGCTTATAATTAATATGCATTAATGGCTTCTGATGTCGCAAATGGCTAGATAAATACACACACATAAGGGTATTAGCAGGGGAATAACACTGTATAATCATTTCTATGCGGTAATTCTGTTTTATGTCTATTTTTGCCTAAAGTTGTCCATTGTGGCCTGCCACAAAATGGCCACCACCCGCAGCCTGCATTGGAGTTGCTGGAAATTTACAGAAAGGCTTCGCTCTGCCTGTGACCTTGCACCTCCGATGAACTGAAAAGCCATAAGCATGATGACAAGTCTGGGATATCTGCCAAAAGCCCCTGAAAGACGGAAAAGTTGATACGAACTTAGTGTGAACCCATTTCGATACAAATTCACCTAGTAGAGACATCCGTAGATGTAGCGAATTAGTCATGGACGTTCAATTCTGCTATTCATTACTTGGGAAAATCTATGTGTGAGAACCTCCTGTACAATATCGAAAAAGTACCAAGATGACATTATTTCCGCCATTCATCCGTTCTGAATAAAGAAATGTTACTTTTTAGAATGTAAATTTCAGTATAAATAATAGTAGACTAGAGAGGTCTAGCGCCACTTCTTCCCGAGCTGATGATGCGAGGTCCCTATGCTGACGGAGAGGACGATGACTCTACATGACGACAGAAGACTCTAAATTTTCTACAGAGGACCGATTCTGACTTAGGATCTGACATTTAGACAGAATAGGTAAATATGAGAGAAAAATGAATTTGCATTTAATTGGCTTTTCTTGCAATTTTAGATAAATGAATAATCTGTTTGAATTACTGTCTCGGGTGATTATTTCTGGTCATGTTTATTGATTTTACTGTGAATTCTATGAAATGTATTTTGCTAGATCCACAGCAATCAGCTGGTCGCATTGACCTCAAAGTACAGGCAGATTAGATAGAGCATATGTGAAAGGTGTTTTCTCCTTTACAGGGCACGGATAGTTTGGTTTAGGGGGAATGTTGGTGTAATGGGCACCACCAGCGTGTGATGTGTGTATGCGTGTGTGACTGTGAAATCATTTCGTCCGTGGAAGTAGAGGGGATTCGGAGGCTCTGATCTGCACCAGTTTCTTGGTAGCAGAATGATGGTTAGCTATTGTCTTGATCTAGCGAAATTGCGTGTATATAGGCTTATTGATTATTGATTGATATTTGTACTAACACTATATGTTGAATTCGTGTTGAGTTCTATGTATTGTGAACGGCTTCTGGGATGTAGGAAGTCGGTGACAGTTCCGTAGTAGAGCAGAGGGAGTGTTGCTCTCGGAAAAAGGCGGGACTGTTGGCCCTGTATGCAGACAGGGAAAAACGTGTGACAATTGAAGTTACGTGTCGCATTGTCTGGGTTCGACAAGGTAGCATCGCCGTGTGTTGCCATTAGAAACGTATTTCTGTGTGAGAGAAGTGTATATGATAGCAAAGGTTATCTGTGAAACTCTGGTCTTAAGTCCCAGGGATCCGTAAGGTATTCCGTTAAAGCTTACCGCTGGAGAAGTAATAGGTATTCTCGGAGCTTGTTAGAAGGACAGGGCAGAGGTAAGCGCTGCTTTGTTAACCTATGATATAATTCTGTAGTAGGACAGACTGTTCGCTGTTCTCGGGAAAGACAGAATTCTGTGTGAATGTACTACATTTTCTGGTGTGTAAGTGCGTGAATGAGAAGGCATTCTGGTTAATTGGGAAACTCTTAGGAACATTCCGGAGAGAAACAGTTAATTGATGCTTGTTAGAGGGGTAAAGTAGAGGGATGTGCTACTTTATCAACGGAAGTAACGATTCTGTAGTAGGGCAGAGGTAAGCGCTGTTCTCGGGAAAGGCAGAATTCTCGTGGGAAAGGTCTTTTGCTGTTCTGTGGCTAGCGAAGCAGACAATGGAGATGTTTGTATGTTATAACTAACAGACTCGTAGAAGTTGAAACAAAGTCTACCAAGAAGTCTTGTAAAGGAGGGGTAGACGAAAGAGACAGGAGACAGGAGCAGAAGCGACTGCAGCGACTGCTGACGTCAGGGAGACCGCGCTGTGATTGGACAGTGGGTTAGAATGGTGGAAGCGCAGAGATTGGTATGCTAGTGTACGCCGCGCTAGGATTGGGAGACATACAGGGTGACGTAGACGCTCCAGGATTGGTGCGTTGGTGTGGGTCGCGCTAGGATTTGTGGACTGAGTCAGTGACGTAGACGCTCCAGGATTGGTGCATTGGTGTGAGTCACGCTGCAATTGGACAAAAGATCGTACAGCTGTAGTAAGAGTAAACAGCTAGTGGAAAATAAGAAAGATGTATTACCATGCGGAGGAAAAGAAGAAAAAATCCTTGCTTAGTAAGGTCAAAACCTGGTTCTGATTACATCTAGGTTAGATTACTGTAATGCGATCTTCCTTGGTGCCCCTGAAGCCACGCTGAACAAGCTCCAACAAGTGCAAAATGCCGCGGCCAGGGTACTAACCAATGCTCCTAGGAGGCAGTCAGCCGGACCAGCCTTGAAGATTTTGCATTGGCTCCCAGTACGAGAGAGAGTTAAGTTTAAGTCCCTCTGTATTGCCCATAAAATCCTGCAGGGCAAAGGCCCCCCTATTCTATCTAAATTAGTGGTACCCTATAAAGTTTCTAGACCCCTGCGTTCGGACCAGAAATCCCTTCTCAAGGTCCCCAGGGTGTGTAAGGCCCGCACTGGTGGCAGAAGATTCGCCGTGCATATCGCTACCCTCTGGAATGCGCTCCCGCTCGAGTTGCGTTCAGAAACAGGCACCCTGCGCTTCCGGAAACTGCTGAAAACCTATCTGTTCCCTCTTTGATGTGCCTTCTTGTTCCTGGTTAGGGTATGACTGATCAAGCGCTGGGATGCCCGAGGGTAACTGCGCGCTATACAAAACCGCCTACAATACAATACAATACAATACAATAAAGACATAGTAACAAGGGAAGGACAGTTATTGCCCCCGATAAGAACCCCGGCATCCTTCATGGTTGCAAAGTATGGGTATCATACCTGTATTTGGTTAGATAACTGGGTGAAATACACTAAAGACGATGGAGTGTTAGCATTCCCAGAACATGGTTCATTTAATCTGGCCATACTGAGGAACTTACGAGAGCAGATGATGAACTTAGAGCCTCGGCCTAGGCCGACGCAATTTGAGGCATTAACTGAATGGGAAGACGAAATGCATGAACGAGAAAAGCAGAGGGGTGGGGGTAGCTACAGATACATGTTTGGGCGAAAGTATGATCGCGAAACCCATCATGACAGAATGAGAAGGTGGCGAGATGCCAGTATGACCGAGGGGTTATATCCTGTAAGAACATCAGAGGAATCAGGAGGGAGAAAGTGTACAGAAAAAGAACACAATGTAGAGACCAGAAGATATGGGGCAAATGAGTCTGATGATGATATCTTAGAGGACATGCTTTACAAAAGATCACCCCCGTATAGAAGAGAACCGGAGGTAGGAACAGCAGTTACCCCAATGAGAAACACCCTGCGGATTATAAAGACAGAGGCTACAGCCCCTGAGTTGAAAAGCGGTTGTTCTCTGGCAGAAAGAGAGAAAGAGAGAGAGAAAGAGAGAGAGATAGAGAAAGAGAGATAGAAAGAGAGAGAGAGAGATAGAAAAAGAGAGAGAGAAAGAGAGAGAGGGAGAGAGAGAGAAAGAGAGTTAGAGAGAGAGAATGAACTTGAAAATGAAAAGACCAGAGAACTAGCAAGAACTACATCTGAACTAACAGAGAAAATCAGGGAGCTGACTAAGAATCTTGAGGCTGTTACAGTGCCCGTGACAATAGGCCCGGTTATGCTGATTTTTGACAAGCAGAGGACGGGTGAAAATGGTTTGACGGTGCCATATGTGGGCAATAGGTTGATTGTACCTCCGGAACAGGCAGAAATGAGAGCGGGAGAAACACAGTGGAGAACAGGAGAAAATCAGTGGAGACATACCGTATGTGGAGAGGAAATGAGTGTGCAGACTAACTCAAGTTTGAATTCTGGATGTATGGAAGGGAACAGAGGATCAATTTTGGAACCACAAAGGGTGGCAGAACCAGGGGGTGGGGAAAAATCTGTGATAACTGCTGAAGATTTGAATGACTGGCTGAAAACATTACAGAAAAAGGAGAAAGAGTCACAGGGAATGGATGTAGCCAGGCTACGTATGGAGATGGAGATGGAAGAATTGGTAGTAGGAACCATACCTACTGAAACACTGAAGAATTATCAGGAAGGGGAAATTGTCTTTTTATGTAAGAGTATCACATGGAGAGCAAAGAACATACACGACAGGTTGAGAGGAATAGCCAGTGAAGTGGGAATTGACATGGATAAGGTGAAAGCTTTACAGAAAAGATTTTTCAGACAAGGATATTGAGAATCTGAACAATGCAGGCCGAACAGGACAGATTAAGGAAATGATTGCCTTGTTAAGGAAATGGGGAGATGTAGAAAGATGGAAAGACAGATGGTATCGAAAGCGAGAGGATGGAGTGGATAGAACCTACTCAGCATTTCCCCTAACAGAAAAAGAGAAGGCAGCGACAGCTTACCCCATGAGAGAGATTCCAGGAGGAGGGTACGTACATGTCCCATGGACCAGACAGGATATTTTATCATTTACAAATGATTTCCCTCGATTAAGGGAAAAGCCTGTGGAGTGGTACAGACAAGTCGACAGATTTGTAAAGCTGTCAAAAGTACTGTGGATTGACCTGAATAGTCTGTTTGATATAATTGTACCAGCAGACCTGTGTGCAGAATGTAAAATAGTCATAGACTGGCCCACTAAGGAATACCCGAGAGATCAAAAAACAGGAGCTCCAGACCCGGAGGTAAAGAAAAAGTATGAGCAGGTTATGGCCTTCTTGAAAAATAAAGTACCCCCCAAAGAGACAGACTGAGTTAAAATAGACCGAACACATCAGGAATTGAAAGAATCAGTCCATGCTTACTATGAAAGACTGATACTAGATTTTAAGCAGTTCAGTGGAGATGAACATCTGGGTGACAAGGATCTCAGTCATTTTGTGTACAGATTTGTGTATGGTTTGCGGCCTGAAATCAGCGAAATGATACGGCAGCATACCGTGGACTGGCAGAGTAAGAAGATTGATGAGATTTTGAGACATGCAAAATACTTCAGTGATGAGATTGAGGCAAAGCAAAGAAAGCTGAAAGAAAAGGCAATGTGGGCACAGGTGAAAGTTGCAGAAAGACAGGAAGCTCAGCTGGTTGAACAGGCAAATAATCCAGGAAATAAACCTAGGTTTGGTTCAGGAAAAGGAAAAGGGAATATAGAGGAAGCAAAGAAAAAGTTCCCCTGCCTCAACTGTGGAAAATTGGGGCACTGGAAATCCGAGTGTAAGAATCCACCGTCCACTAACGATGATAATGCATCATTAAATTCACAGGTGCAGAGTGAGGGGTGTGGTCAGCATCGGCAACAGCAGAAGGCTGATAAACAGCAGAATCAGGTGCCAAAACCACCCTTGCCACAGAGAAAAGGATCCCAGAAGTACAGCCAAGAATCGGGGTTCTACGATGAAGAGCAGGTAATCAAACCAAAACGCGCAAGCGCAGTATCTCAGTACTGGCTGAAAAATGAGGGGAGTGACTCCGAGGGAGACTTCTGACGGTGCCGAAGAGAGGAGGAGGAGTGCGTACTTGGCGCAACTCTAGAAATAGATCAGGCAGGACCTTTTGTAGACGGGAAAATTAATGGTGAAAGCATCACTTTCCTAGTTGATACTGGGGCCACGAGATCAACTGTCAGGTCAGCTGATATAAAGAATCTTCCTCTCTCGGATGAAGCGATCCAAGTGGTTGGTGTGTCCAACACACAGATCAAAACACTACTTACTGAACCAGTAAGGGTTAGAATAGGGAAATTTTCAGACATGCACCGATTCGTGGTGTGTGACACCAGTCCAGTGAACTTGTTAGGCAGGGATCTACTGTGCAAAATGAATTGCACTATTTTCTGTACTCCAGATGGTATAACCTTTGAAACACCTGATGAGGATGTGCTATACAGAATGACCATGGATAACAGAGAATGTGAGGCTTTGGGAACATATGCAATATTTAATCCTGATGCATTACCCCCAGAGTTGAAACAGACAGTGAAAGCAGAAAGTTTGGGATTTTACTGGAGAAGATGTGGGCCTGATGAGAAATGTAGATCCAGTAAAGATTACTGTAAAAGAGGGAGTGGTTTACCCAAACATACTGCAATACAGATTGACACCTGAAATAATTGAAGGGATAACACCCTTAATTGAGAAGATGATCCAGCAAGGGGTGTGAAGAGAAATATTGAGCAGCCCATGTAATTCACCGATAATGGGACTGAAGAAACCTAATGGAAAGTTCAGAATAGTACAAGATTTGAGAAAGATTAACAAGATTGTTGTGCCATGTTGTCCGATTGTGCCAAATCCATCAGTGATTTTGTATCAGATTCCTCATGATGCAGAATGGTACACGGTAATTGATTTGTGTCGTGCTTTCTTTTCAATCCCATTGCATCATGACAGCCAGCCAATATTTTCTTTTAGATTTGGAGAGCGGATTTTGGCATGGTGCCGAATTCCACACGGGTATACAGAGAGCCCCTCAATATTTAATCAATTGCTAAAGAAATCTCTGGAAAGTCTGACAATGCCTGAAAATTCAGTTTTGGTCCAATATAATGATGACCTACTTGTGGCATCAAAAACACGTGAAGCTTGTGAAGTAGATACCATCGCATTGCTGAATCACTTGGCAGATGGAGGATTAAAGGTATCTCCAGCCAAATTGCAGTTCTGTAAGAAAGAAGTCCAGTATCTAGGACACAATATTGAGAAAGGCCTGAGAAAAGTGACTATTGACAGAATCAAAATCATTAGGGGAATGAGAGCCCCAATGACACAAAGAGAAGTGAGAATGTTCCTGGGAATGGTGGGTTACTGTCGTCAGTGGATAAGTAATGTTTCCCTGATTGCCAAACCATTGATTAAATTGACCAAAAGTGAGGGGAAAGACCCATTAGAACTAAACCCAGAGGAAATGGCTGCATTCAGAGAGCTGAAAGACAGACTTTGTGAAGCTCCTGCCCTAGGGATGCCTGATTATGAAAAGGAATTTGAATTGTACTGTAGTGAGAGAAATGGATGTGCACTTTCAGTGTTAATCCAGAAACACGGATGTCTGAGAAGGCCAATTGCCTATTTCTCAACAACTCTTGACCCAGTAGCTGTGGGTTTGCCAGGTTGCCTGAAAGCAGTAGCTGCTACTTGCAAAAGTTTGGAACAAAGTCAGGAAATCATAATGGGATACCCTGTACGGGTATTTGTACCTCATGATGTGGCAATCCTTTTAACAAGGAGCCGGACACAGTTTATGTCTCATAGTCGGCTGACTAAATATGAGAAAGTCATTCTTGGTGCAACCAATGTAAGTCTGGAAAGATGTGTGAATGTGAATCCAGCGACACTGTTACCTGATGCTGAATGTGTGGGAGTGAGAAATGATGTCGATCATGATTGCCTGGATGTACTTGATTACTGCACATAGCCAAGGCCAGATATAAGAGATCAGCCACTGCCTGAAAGTGATCATGTGTTGTTTGTGGATGGATCTTGTCTGAGAACAGAAGAAGGAGTGTTGAGTGCTGCATATGCTGTGTGCAAAGTCTCGGAAGTTGTGGAAGCATCACCCTTGAAAGGAGTTAAATCCGCTCAGGTGGCAGAATTGGTGGCACTGACAAAAGCATGCAAGATTGGGAGAAGTGTGAGAGTGACTGTGATGACTGACAGCCAGTATGGCTTCGGAGTTGTCCATGATTTTGGCCAGCTATGGCTACAAAAAGTTTCCTGACCTGAAGTGGAACTCCCATAAAGAATGCTGAAGTGGTTGGAAAACTGCTAGAGGCGATACAGCTGCCTAAAGAACTAGCAGTTGTAAAATGTGCTGCTCATGGTCATGGTGACGATTTTGTAACAGTTGGTAACAAGTTTGCCAATGACATAGTACAATATTGTGCAAGGAACAATCACTCAATTAACAGGAGCAAAGAGAGGGAAATGTCTTCTTGTTCATTAATGTTTACTAATGAAGTGGGGACATGGGAGGAAGTAAAACAGCTGCAGGATGAGGCAGAAGATGATGAGATGAGAGATTGGGTGAAAGCAGGTTGTGCACCTAGAGAAAAATATCATGTATGGGTCTACAGGGATGGAAGACCAGTCATGCCTAACAGCATGCTATCAACAATGGCAAGGATGTATCATGGCCAAGGACACCTGGGGAGGGATGCTATGATAAGAGCCTTTAAGCAAACCTGGCACAGTCCAAAGTTCAGACTGATAGCAGAAAGTCTCTGCCAGAGATGTCTGATATGTCAGCAATTCAATCCTGGAAAGAAAACAGTGGTGAGCCTAGGAACAATAGGCAGAGAGGGAGGACCCTTCACAAGAATGCAGATAGATTTCATTGAAATGCCCCCAGTCAACAGGTTGAGGTATGTCCTGGTGGTAGTCTGTTTGTTCTCAAGGTGGGTGGAGGCGTACCCAACAAGAAGAAATGATGGGATAACAGTGGCAAAATTACTGTTGAGAGAGTTCATCCCAAGGTACGGGTTCCCAGTAACCATTGAATCAGACAGAGGAGAACATTTTTATAATGAAATCATGGGTCTAATTTGTGAAGCATTGAGTGTACAGCAGAAGTTGCATTGTGCCTACCGACCAGAATTGGCAAAATGTGCTTAGCCACAGGAATGAAATGGCGCGATGTCTTGCCTCTAGTCCTGATGACCATTAGGTCTACTCCAGACAGAACAACAGGTTTGAGTCCACATGAAATTATCATGGGACGTGCTATGAGGCATGCATATGTACCAGTGAACAAGCTGATGACTATAACTGATGACATGATTTTGGATTACTGCAAAGGCCTGGCTGACGCAGTTCATTCTGTGTTTCACCAGGTTGGAGAAGACGCCAGCACACTTGAAAAGAAACCAGCCCATGATCTGAGCCCAGGGGACTGGGTAAGGATAAAAGTCCACAGAAGAAGGAATTGCCTGGTTCCAAGGTGGGGAAGGCCAAGACAAGTCATCTTGACCACAACGACTGCTGTGAAGTGCGCTGGTGTGAAGAATTGGATACATGCAAGCCACACACTGAGAGTTCCAAAT
Organism: Triturus cristatus; assembly: GCF_964204655.1. Classification (NCBI taxonomy): domain Eukaryota; kingdom Metazoa; phylum Chordata; class Amphibia; order Caudata; family Salamandridae; genus Triturus; species Triturus cristatus. The sequence continues at coordinate 818,573,631 of NC_140579.1, read as the reverse complement.
CCAAGAGATGGTACTGGAAAAGAATACTTTGAAGAATCAGATTCCAGTGATGATGCAGACAGTGAGGCAGTAAGAAGGAAAAAGAATCCTGAAAGTGGGGAAAGTGAGTCAAGAGAAATTTTCATCCCACCAGAAGAGGTTCTGAAAAGAACAGTGCAAACTGCAGAAACAAGTTCAGACTCAGAAGAATTGCCTGAGGTCCCAATTGACAGTGACCAACACAGAAAGAAAGAAAGAAAAGAAAAGAACATTCTAACAGAAGAGACAGCTGAGTCACATGAAGGAATTGGACAAGTTCCACCTGAGATAAATATTGAAGAAAAAGGGACAGACAAAGACAGAGAGGGACAGATTGCGGAAAAACCCCGAGGAGGTGTAGGGAACATCAACAACAAGCTAGGTGAAGGGACAAGTAGACAGCAAGAAGATTGCGTGTCAGAGACCCGAGGAGGGACAGAAGTAGGGAAATCTCAAGTGGTGGAAAAAGAAACTGTTGGAGAAAAAGAGACTGTTGAAGAAAAGAAAGCTGTTAGCGAACCATTAGCAACAGAAACAGAGTCTGATGAAAGTGACAATGAGATACACGGAGGACGAGTTCTGAGAAAGAGAACTTGGTTTGGAGAAAGAAACAATAAAGAAGGAAAGCAAAAGAGAAATGCTAAAGGAGATCTTTGGCCAAATAAGATAAAGAGACTGAGGTACAGACTGACACGAGTTAACTCTTCGAGGGCTGAACAGGTGAACGAAGTGTCAAGTCAAAATCCAACCAAAGAAGAAGAAGCAAAGATACCTGAGAGAACTAAAAGAGTAAGAAAACCAAACCAGAAGTACAAGTCACCGGAATGGACGTATGTGGCACTGCCTGAAGAAGGAGAAGAGGCGGATAGCCAAGGAAGTCCAGAGGAGGCTTTACTGAAGGAGGTTGCTGAAGAAGAAGCTGTGGGAATCCTGAGAGTTATCTTGTCCGACATTGGAGAAGAGACGGATGTTCAGGACCTGATACAGTTTGATGATGATGAAGAGACAGTGAAAAGTGATGAAAACCCAAATTGAGTGAATCCAAGGAGAAAAAAAAAAAGATCACTTGGAGAAGAGAAGAAGAAGTAGTACTAAAATTAGTAGAGTTTAATAATCTGGTGGGTACTTGCTGCCCTTAAAAGTTCAGTAAAGGAGTAGAAGAGGCTAAGTCAAAAGACACGGTCAAATTAACAAAATGGCTAACACTGAGAATAAAAGTAGATGTACCTTTCTGAAAAGATGGTGCAAAATGTGCTGCTGCTGTACAGGTTTATTAATGCTGCTTTGGAGCGTGCTTGCTCCACTGATTTCATTTAGAGTCACTATAGACACTTTAGAAGGTCATACTGAGAACAAGACTAATATAGGGAAGAGTCCATTAAAAGTAGTTCCGACTAGAACTAGTAATGTACATATTCATAAAGATAGGTCAATTAACGATTTTTCTAGCAATGTTTTTTCTAAATTGTTGTATGAGTACGTAAAGACAATGGAAGTAAGGGATTGCTACGTCTGCATGCAATTACCTGCCTCTGTTTCGGAAGGAGTGACTTATCATCATCTTCCGGCTACGTATGGAATTTCCTGTAGTGTGTTGATTAGTATTTTTTATCAATTAGGGAAATTAGATTACAATATGTCTAATGTAGATAATATTCTTGGGCAGTTGCCTATGAATAAAGCACTGAATCCTGCAAAAGATGCTAACACTTTAGGTGAGATTTTTTTAGAAACCAAAGAATTAACCTTACACTACGTTTTTAGAAACAATTTAACTTGCAAATTGAAAGGAGAGGAGAAGAATTTTCTAGACATGGTTGAGAAAAGAAGGTTGAACATGCACAAGAAAGCAGAATGGCATAAAATTAGTGACACAATGTGGGATATTGAGAAAGAACAGGAGTTGAAAAATGGAGCCAGTCCAACCATGGCTATAGATGCCCCACAAAAAGGGAAACTGTGCATTACCAGGAAGAGATCCCAATATGATTATTATTTCATAGGGACTAGTGAGTGCCATGATACATACTTTATTGCAACCGGATGGGGATTTAGAGGAGGAGAAGATCCAGTTTTTCCGGGAGTGTATTATATTTGTGGGAACAAGGCTTATTACCGTTTGCCTGACCATTGGTTTGGTACATGTTATGTTGGCCTGGTCTTTCCAAATATTTTTCACATGGATAGAGTAGATGATGCTGAACATTCTAACACATTAACACGCTATAAAAGAGAAACATGGACAGAAATTGTAGGAGATATTTTTGGAGCTTTAATTCCAGCAGTGGGAATTTCTTTAAATGCATATGGCATTCGGAAGCTGTCAACAGTGGTAGATCGCTTGTCAACAAGCACCGCTGGAGGCTTTCTTTTGGTTAATACAGAAATGGTTGCTTTACGTGCTATGGCGATGCAAAATCGACTTGCCCTTGACATTCTTTTGGCAAAAGAGGGTGGAGTCTGTGGAATGCTGAAAGTCCAACATTGTTGCACTTACATTCCTGACGAAAGCAAAGATCTAAAAGTTTACATCAAAAATATTACTGATCTGCATGAAGAATTAGTACCACTGGAAGCTGAAAGTATCTGGACTAAAATGGCTAACAAGATGATTGCTATTAAGAACTTTGTAGCTAAAATAGGTAGTACCATTTTTGGTAAGATATTATTTCCATTAACTTGTGTAATAGTTGCATTATTGATCCTTAGATTAGGATGTATGTGTTGTAGATATAGAAGAAATAAAAAGAAAATTATAAAAGAAAATGTTAAAAAGAGACAAAAGAAATCAGAAAGAGATCCACAAGAAATAGAACTAGAAGAGCTAAGAGAAAGCATGTATGTAGAAACTAAAAAGGAAGATGAGATGGAAACTAGGGTCTAAAAGCAAGAACAAGAAGATATTTCAAATTCTTCTAAAAGGGGAAACTAAATTGATTTTTGGGTTTTGATTTTTGTGGTGATTATATATCACCAAAGGGGGGATTGATGGGGCAGGGTTTTTACTTTAAAATCGAATACCCGTTTCATTTTCGCATGTTATAATTAAAAGTACTACTGATTAATTATTAAGTATTAAAAGTTTGTCGAATGTTGACTTATCAACCTTATTAACAAGAGAATTACACGTGGGAATGCTATTGCATGGCTAAATAACAAGTGAACTAAGTTGGTGAGCAAACTGACAGAAAACGATGTTGCTTATGTGATGTTATGGTGTTTTGCGCTTATAATTAATATGCATTAATGGCTTCTGATGTCGCAAATGGCTAGATAAATACACACACATAAGGGTATTAGCAGGGGAATAACACTGTATAATCATTTCTATGCGGTAATTCTGTTTTATGTCTATTTTTGCCTAAAGTTGTCCATTGTGGCCTGCCACAAAATGGCCACCACCCGCAGCCTGCATTGGAGTTGCTGGAAATTTACAGAAAGGGTTCGCTCTGCCTGTGACCTTGCACCTCCGATGAACTGAAAATCCATAAGCATGATGACAAGTCTGGGATATCTGCCAAAAGCCCCTGAAAGACGGAAAAGTTGATACGAACTTAGTGTGAACCCATTTCGATACAAATTCACCTAGTAGAGACATCCGTAGATGTAGCGAATTAGTCATGGACGTTCAATTCTGCTATTCATTACTTGGGAAAATCTATGTGTGAGAACCTCCCGTACAATATCGAAAAAGTACCAAGATGACATTATTTCCGCCATTCATCCGTTCTGAATAAAGAAATGTTACTTTTTAGAATGTAAATTTCAGTATAAATAATAGTAGACTAGAGAGGTCTAGCGCCACTTCTTCCCGAGCTGATGATGCGAGGTCCCTATGCTGACGGAGAGGACGATGACTCTACATGACGACAGAAGACTCTGAATTTTCTACAGAGGACCGATTCAGACTTAGGATCTGACATTTAGACAGAATAGGTAAATATGAGAGAAAAATGAATTTGCATTTAATTGGCTTTTCTTGCAATTTTAGATAAATGAATAATCTGTTTGAATTACTGTCTCGGGTGATTATTTCTGGTCATGTTTATTGATTTTACTGTGAATTCTATGAAATGTATTTTGCTAGATCCACAGCAATCAGCTGGTCGCATTGACCTCAAAGTACAGGCAGATTAGACAGAGCATATGTGAAAGGTGTTTTCTCCTTTACAGGGCACGGATAGTTTGGTTTAGGGTGAATGTTGGTGTAATGGGCCCCACCAGCGTGTGATGTGTGTATGCGTGTGTGACTGTGAAATCATTCCGTCCGTGGAAGTAGAGGGGATTCGGAGGCTCTGATCTGCACCACCCCTGCCATCAGAGAGGTGGCCAGGCCAGGCCTGTCCACTTCTGGGGCAGTTACTTCACAAGGGGCAGTATCAGTTCCCTGAGAAACTTGACCCTTACCTTTAGTCTGGTGGGGGAGGACTGTTCCTCTCCACCTATGCTCTCTGTTTGGGTGGAGTGATCCATAGTTTCAGGCTTCACCCTTTTTACTTTCTCCTGGGGTGGAGGTGAGGCCTTTAAGGTCTCATCCACTTTCTCAGGGATGCCTACCGTTTTCAAGTGGGCCTTGTTGTCTACCTCAGCCCAGGCTGAGATTTCCAGATCATTCCCCAGTAGACAATCTACAGGGAAGGTTGGGGACACTGCCACTCTCTTTGGGCCAGCGACCCCTCCCCAGCTGAGATTTACCACTGCCATGGGATGGTCTGTCCTAATTCCATCTATGTTGGTCACCTGGTAGCTAAACCCAGGTAAAAGCTGTTCTAGGGGCACTAGCCTCTTGGTCACCATGGTGACACTGGCCCCTGTGTCCTTGTAGGCCACAGCCTTCTGACCATTGATCATGGGCTCTTGTCTGTACCTGCCCAAGATATTGGGATCCATGGTAAAGTTGGCAAACCCCATGCCACCATCACAGACTAGAGTTGCTTGTGTAGGGGACCTGGTTAGGCCAGAGTCCACCTGAGTTCCCCAAGAAAGCCCAACTAAATTTTTGGGTGCACTCCCACCACCTGGGGGATTACTATTAGTAGTAACAGGAGGTGTTGGAGCTGCAATGGGAGGAACATTTTCTTTATTGCCATTCTTTGGACAGCTGGAGTCAGTTTTCCAGTGGCCAGGTTACTTACACACATGGCAATATGGTTTCTTGTTAGAAGAGGAAGGATTTTGGGACCCACCCCCAGCACTGGGTTTTTGGGGCCCTTCGGGGGACTTTTCTGTTTTATTATCCCCACCTTTCTCTTTGGGCTTGGTAGAATCTTTCTTCTGGCCACCACCTTGGTTCTTGGGCCTGATCCTGGTTCTGACCCATTTGTCTGCCTTCTTTCCCAATTCTTGGGGAGAGGTCAGATCAGAGTCCACCAGGTGCTGGTGTAAGAGTTGGTTCTGACAATTATTAAGAATCTGCTCCTTCATAATGAGATTATACAATCCTTGGTAATCATTTACTTTACTGCCATTTAACCAACCTTCCAATGCCTTGGTAGCACAATCAACAAAGTCTACCCAATCTTGATTCTGTGCTTTTTGGGTGTCTCTGAACTTAAGTCTGTACTGATCAGTGGTTAAGCCAAACCCATCTATTAAAGCATCTTTCAAGATATAATAATCATCTGCATCCTCTTCTCTTACAGAGTGGAGCTTGTCTCTACCTTTGTCTGCAAAGGAGAGCCACAGGATTGCTGCCCACTGCTCTACTGGGACCCTTTATACTTTACAGGCCCTCTCAAGAGCAGAGATCCATTTGTGGATGTCATCCCCTGTCTGATAGGGGGCCACAATCTTGTGGAGGTTCCTATTGTCAGAGATTTTCTCTCTAACTCTAGGGGTTTCATTACTGCCACCAGGGGTCTCTAGACCCCACTTTCTTGAAGCTTTCTGAAGCTCCAGGGACTCCCTGTCTAATGCTAACTGTTCTCTCCTGAGCTGTAGCTTTGCCTGCTCAAACTGGATCAGTCTGCATTTCTTCTCTTGGGAGGATTCTCTCCTCTGAGGAGAGGCAGAGGTCCTTTTGGATCTCCTAGAATGGTTAGACCCCACTGAGGGGGATCTGTTCCTTCTACTTGGATCCACTACTCTCCCTTTAGGGATGGAGAGAGTGCCTTTTCGGCCATCACCTCCATGTTGTGAGTGGTCTGGTTCTTCCAGGTCAGGATCATCATCCTCTTCCTGGTCCTCATCAGAGTCCTCTCTAGGAGGGTCCTCTTCTGAGGGGTGCCCACCCAACCTGTCTACCCCATCAGACCCTAAAGTCTGCTTAAAGTCCGCTATGAGCAGGATTTCCCTGAGGCGTTGAGTTTTGGCACCTTTGTTTGTCTTAAGTTTCCTAGAGGTGCACATCTCCCTAAGATCAGCAAAGGAGAAATGATCATATTTGTCGACTGGAACCCTTTGGGGTCCTTCCAGAGCCTTATGGGCACCTGAACCTAAAGACATTTCTAGTGTAGTGATAGTGGTGTATCTACCTACTCTAGGTGTGGCCTACTGAACCCTTTCTTGAGTTGTAGTCAAGGTGTGCTAAACCCTCTACACACAACTCCTAAGTTCAGTAGAACTTATTGTATTCTAAGCTTGAATTTATATGTACCTTTGGTACCAAGTGGCTTTCACTTTAGAAATTCAATTTGTTATCTGGTAAAACAATGGCAAGTTTGAATCCAACCGCTGCACACCAATGTGAGAAGTTGGCCTGGCATATGCTGTCTCCTACTTATAGGGACACCTTGCACCAGTCCAATTCGACTCTTATTGATGATAGGTTTAAGACAACCTTTAAAGAAAGCTATCCTAGTGGTAGCTGTGGAGAGCAGCCTTCAGACTAAGTCTTGAAGGAGTGTTAAGCTTATTGTTTTACCATAATAACCTCTTGAATAACCAAATGAAAGAGTAGCCCACACAGGTATATATATAAAATATATGTATTTATTCTAGACAGAATCCCACAGTCTCTTTATGAGGCTAGTGGCAAAGTTACAATTCAAACAAGCATTTATAAACACAATAAATAGCACAGGAATCACAGGGCCCCGGGGGGGGACCAAACCATATATCAAAAAAGTGGTATAAGAACCACGACAATTCTACAGACAATGCCTAGGGCATTTAGGATCACTGGCCCCTTAAGAATCCACCCCAGGTTATGAGGAAGTGGACCCACGGGAGGCACGTGCAGTGGAAATAGCTGCTATCGGGATCTCTATTATAGTCTATGGAGAATGTCGCGGTTGAAATTACACAGATTAAAGTCACTTCTAGCAGGAGTACAAAGTTAAAACTTTAGACTTAAGCTTTTGAGGAGCCCACTACCGCGAGAGTACCAAGGTACCACTGTTACCTGCCCCAGGGAAGCCGGGTGCATAGGTCGTTTTCGATGTCGGGTCGCGGGCTGATTTTCTATAGGAAAAGTTCAAAAGTGCTGCTAGCCAAAAGCGTCGATGATGCCGTGAAGATCAAAGATGTGAAGATTGTAGAGAAGAACCTGAAAGCAGAGGGGACAGAGTCTGGGTCACGGCAAAGTGACCAGGAGGCTCAAAGCAAAGAGCCCTTCAATGTCGGGTGCTTCAGGTGGGAAGTGGTGTAGCTTGGATCTGCAGCCACGGGCTCCGAGAGGCTTCAAGGAAGGCCAACTTCTGGAGGGCGACTGTCCCACGTCGGATGAGGGTCTCTGCAGTGTTAGTGTCCGGATTGGATCCACTAAGCCTTGGCAACCGCAACCCATGAAAGATAAACAAATCTGCTACAGTACAGACCCACGAGGTCTGGGAGAAGTCTCCTTTGGGGAGACTGTAGAGCAGGCCTAGAGCAACCAGGGGAACTCTTGATTGTTGAAATAGACCTCCGCTGGGGCCCACAAGTCGAGAGACAAGGGACCGCGGGAGGTGGCAATTTGGAGTGCGTAAAAGGGAACCCACGGGCCACCGGAGGGGGCTAGGGCGCTGGTCTTTGGCACAATTGCTGTAGAGTGGTTGGCTCAAAAACGGGCCAAAGCACAACTTCCCCACTGGTCAGGGTCGTGTGCTACGCAAGAGGTGGCCGGTGTCCTGGGGTATTGGGGATCTCGGGACACCCACGCGGTCCACGGTGCCCAAACTCGTTGAGCACACTCACTGGCCTCTGGGATGCGCTGGAAACCCACCTCAAGGGTGCTGGAAGTCGTCGAAGTCCGTAGGAGCAGCGAGGTTCCAACCGGGTCACTTGCAGTGTTTCAGGTGCCTGCCAAGCAGGGGGATAACTCATTTATCCCAAGGGAGATTTCTTCCGTCAGCTGGGCAGCAGCAAGTCAAAGGTGAAGACTGTAAAGTTCAAGATTAATCTGAGGCTCTGGGGCCACGTTATTCACTTTTATCCCCAAGATTAGGGGAGTGTCCAGAGTAGTGTCCACCAATGAGTGGTGAGGCGGGAAAGGGTGGCTACACCCTCTCCCCTTTGTGTGTTTCCCGCCTGGGCGAGGGGCAGGATGCCCCTGAACCGCTTCCAAGCGGTGTATGCAGAATGAGGGCTCTGCAGCTGCCTACTTGCAACTCTGAAAGGACATTTGGTGCACCCACCCTGTTCCAATCCACATTATCCTGTCTGGGGAGATGCTAGCACCTCCCTGCCACAGGAGCCCTATTGTCCAGCTGGCGAGGCTGGGGTTTTCCCCAGCAACAGCCAGCCAGAGTTGTGTGGGTGGCGGGTAGTAGCCATTTTGTACTACATGTGAACTTTTAAATTGGTGTCTCAATTCTGCCGCTTTTCCCATATCGCCCCTCTAGCAGGGGGGAATCGTACCCTCATGCCCATGGCTGGACTGGGGATATGATTCCTACATGTTTGACACCAAACACGATATGGTTCTGTGTAGCCATTCTCAAGTTATCGCGTTATCGCGATAGACTTATAATGCGGTTAAGAGTATATGGTATGGCTACACTACAAACAACCCAGCAATGATTTTACGAAGGTTGCAAGGAGGTCCTACTCATGTAGGGGTCCCCCCTCACACATACCTCAGCACCCTGCCTTGTAGGATTAGCAAGGCCTGCCATAGGGGTGACCCATGAGAGTACATGTGTTGTAATGGGGTGGGATATAGGCTACCTATATCCCTGTAAGGGGTGCTAGCACCACCTTACCCAGACTACAGTAGTGGTCTGGTGGTGTCAGTTTGTATGGCTGTCCCAGGGTGGCACAATAAGTGCTGCAGCCCTGGTAGGCCTACTGAGGGACCCATGCCCTGGGTACCTAGGGTACCATCTACAAGGGACTGTCAGGGCATCCTCAGCATCCAATTGGTTAGTACCTAGGGTACTCACATCTTTTAACAGAGGAAGCAGATAGGCTGGGGTCCTGGATAGCAGGATCCCAGCCAGACTAGTCAAAAACCACTCAAATACCAGGCAAAAGTTGGGGGCAACCATTAGTCAGATTCCACCTTCCTACACCGTGTTTGCTCTGAAACCCGCTTGGTAGTCTGACAGAATGTTATTATCGCTGACCCATGTCAAAATTCTCTCTAGCAAGACCCTGCCCACTATCTGCTGACCAGCATCAATAAGGCTGATGGGTCGGTAGTTGGCAGGGTCTCCCCTAAGTCCCTTCTTAAATATTGGGATCACCTCCGCCCCCTTCCATGATTCTGGGACGGGAGATCCTTTAAGAAGGGCGTTAAGCAAGATGGTGAAATACCTGGCCCACTCTTGGGGATCAGCTCGGAACAGATCACCAGGGAGACAATCTGGTCCCGAAGCCTTGGCTGGAGCTATTTTATTAATAGCAGCCAAAACTTCAGGTTCCACAAATGATCATATGCCTCTATAATAGAGGATGACATAAAAAAAACAGAAAAATCTCATGGGCTATGAGCGACATCCCCGGAATAGAGTTTTTTAAAATGGTCGAACCACTCCTGGTTCGTAATATGATTGGGAATTGTATCGGAGTCCTGGCCTTCGGACTTCCTGAACAGTTTCCAAAAGGCATTCCCGTCTTTTGCCAGACTGGCAGCCTTTAAATCTAACCAAAAGGATTCTTCCCAGAAGGTGTAACATTTGGCAATTATCAAGGAGGTTGGGGCAGTGTCTGTGTGAAATGAGGCACTGATTAACTAAAATATCAAGAAACAGTGGGCAAGCATTGGGACAGATGAGTTTGACAACTGAGGTCAGTAGAATGTCATTATCTTTTATGGAGTTTATTATGTAGACTAGTGATTTGATGATCAAAGTCGTAAAAGAGTGCCAGTTTCGATTGTGGTGTGCTGATGGACTTTTTTACCATAGGAGGTGTGTATGTTCTGTCAGATGCTGTCGCGTTTTATGGCGAAGCATTGATTCATTTTAGTAGATTGTAGATGATGACGAGAAGGGTTTAATGTAGCGTCTTTCACGTAGGACAGTAGAGCTCTTTTGTTTGTGGGTTTTGATTAGTATCTTACATGCGACATGCTTGAGGATAGATTTACAATTGGGGGAAAAATATTAAAGTTAGGACGAAAGTCTTTTAAAGATGTTACATTATTCATTTGGGTTTTCCAGTTTGTGAGTGGTTTTGGCTTGGCTATTTTTTGTGGCTGTGATGGTTCTGCCACAGTAACAATTTATGCAGTTTTTTCGATATAGTACTGTAAACATTCTTGAAAGGAAGAAATGTCTTATTTTCCATATTAGAATTATTTACTTTGCACAATTGATATTCTTTCCTCTCCATTCAATACTCTGGAGCCTTTTTGATAACTTGGATAATGACCAGGTAGTTAAGTTCAGGTGTACGATGCAGGAGTAATGAACAAGTTACTTACCTTCGATAAATCTCTTTCAGGTGGATAACGGCAGATTCCTCCCTTTGTGAATTTCCCAGGGCGCCAGACTGGATTCGGTAACCTTAAAAGCGATGCTCCTGCGCACCACAGTTGGTACCATGTTACTCTATGTCGAAGCCAGTCCGCTCAGGTCACATGTTTCTTTTATGAACACATCAACACTCTCAGATGTGTAGTCTGTAAGCAAATTGAACAAACCACTGCACAGATTACTAGATTGGGATATTTTCAGAAGAAAAAGACCATACCACAAAATAGGGAGGTGGGAGGGCACTATAGAATATACAGTTAGAGTGTCCACGAGAAAGAGCATTATAAAAGGTAAGTAAATTGTTCTTTACTGAGAAGAGTAGCTCACTGGTTAGAGGAGGCATACCCTGAAGCAGAGGTCAGACCCGGGACCAGGGTTCGATTCCCGACGCGGCAGGGTCTGGAGCCCAATTGTCCACGGACTCGATAATTCTCGCTTCAGTGCCTACTCTAAGCATGAGTTCACACTATGCAGCTCTGGGCAACAAGCTTGCTTAATCTCCACAACGGCCCCCCGCGGTGGGATGCCTGGCTTTCACCTTGGGGATGCCCAGTACGGGTTATCTCACAGGGAAAAACCAGGACGGGTTCCCAATGCAAGCGCCGAGATGCCCAAGGGTAATTTAAGCGCTATATAAGACTGCACATACATACATACATACATTCTGATGCGTACTTATAACCGCAGACTCCTCACCTTGAGAGCAGATACCAAATCAGTGCCTTCCAAGGTGGTGGGTCTGTGGAATGGGCTAGACCAGTGCCTCCTAAACATTTCTGAACCATGGCCCAATTTTCAGAACAACAAACATATGTGACCAAGCAAGCTTTAATGGACATGAGGTGGGTAATTTTTTTATGTAACTAATGCATTGTGTGATAGTGCTCTGTCATTTACAGACGCACATTAAAATGGCCACTACATTTTCACAGATATAGGGTTTCAATGATAAAACTATATTGAACCCAAACGATAATGTGTGGAAATTGGGTTTCAGTGAATATTTATCAATTGTGCATCACCAAGTATCTTGATTTATTTTGATACCATTACATTCTTTGCTTCCATCACACTTTAGAATCACAAAACGTGCTTAATTTTGATTTCCTAACTGCTGAATGTGTACAGTTCATTTACAGGTATTTACATATTGTTGTGTGTTACAAAAAAAGACATCCTACAGCCTTTCCTGTCACACTCCCTGTACTCCAGTAATATTGTCACATAACACACTTTGCAGTTCTAAAGTGAGAGGAATTTGTAAACACCAGTCTCCATATAAAAAAAAATAAGCAGCAATTTGTCACAAGACAGCCTGACATTTGACCTCTGTCTTTGATGTGCAGCAAATGTGACAAGATAAATCTAGAATCTGAAGGCATCTTTATTTATTGCTTGGACTTTGGTGACCCACTAAAAACTGGCTCAGACCCACAGTTTAGGAAACACTGGCTTAGACCAAATGTCCTGCAGTACCCAGCGGGCAAAATGCCCATCTCGATGGACCTGACGGTCGAGGCACCAGTGCTTTCTGAAAGTGGGCACAGATGCTCACATAGCGGTATGACAAATATCCAGGACAGGCACTTCGTGTGCCAAAGCCCCTAAGCCTTCTAGAGGCTGCTTCTAAGCCTATGCATGGCAGATCTTAATGCACCACCTGGCCATTCTTCGCTCCAGAAAACCTCACAAAGAGCTGATCGTTCGCCCGATGTTCTATGGTACAATCGAAGTAAAAACTGAGTGCCCTCTTGGGATCCAAATGATGGAGGCTCTCTTCCTCATTCGAGGGAAGTGGCGGTGGTAAGAAAGTTGGAAGTGTGATGGTTTGCCCAACATGAAAAAGTATTACCACCTTTGGCAGGAACACAGCTTGAGTCCTTAACATTAGTTTGTCCAAAAAAAAAGGTGGTATAAGGAGGCTGGACTGTAAAGGCTTGAAGTTCAGTGACCCAGCATGCAGAAATTATCACAACCAGGAATACTGTTTTTAGAGTAGGTGCAAAACTGGGCAGGGGAATGGTGCAGATGTAAGAACCAGATTGAATCCCTTGCTTGCTAAGGATGGAACGTCTAAGCCGTAGTAGGCGTGTGCCGAGTCCTCACACCCACCCACGGGGGAAGCACTGGAGGTCCCCCCATGGGCCGCCCATCTACGGGCCACCCCAACCCCATTCACCTCGACGATACAATGACATCGCTGTGCCAACGTCATCAGAGCAGGCCGGGGACGCACTGGAAAACACTGCTTCCAGCGTGTAGCAGGAAAAGGTACTTTAGTCCTCCTGGGAGGGATCAGGGATGGCAAAGAGGCATGGGGGGCAAAGGAAGGATTTTTTCATTTCACCCGGTGCCTCTTGCTGTGCATGCCTGCTGTGCGATCGTGGGTTGGGCCACTACGATCGTGCAGCAGGAATGCACCCACTAGGCCACCAGGGATTCTTTTTCCATGTTTGTGGTAGGGGAGAGGCCCTTTGGGCCAGTCACTCCCCAATAATTTGGGCACTATTTGGCATTTGTGTTTGATTTTACCATCAGTGCATACTCTCTCTGTAATGAACACCTTCTGCCCTCCGTTTTGGAAACTGGAAAGGTAATAATATGTGGTATGTTTTGTGTTGAACCAACAAGGTTTACTTACCCAGAAGCCCTTGCAAATTTGATTTATTGACAAAAACCTATTGTTTCCTCACATTTCTCTGTGGGAAAGTTGTGGGATCACCGAGCCGGCACTAATTTCCTACCACACAGCGTTCCCCCAAGTCTCCCGATAAAAATGCGACCTCACATGTGTGGGTGGGTCAAGTGCCCACGACAGGAAAGGGCCCAAAACGTTTTGTGGAGACATCAAAATTATCTATCATAATACAACCTGGTTTTGCAAAGGTGTCACCTGCAATTTTGGTACCGGGCCAGGCGGCCATCTAGGGAAACCTACCAAACACAGACATTTCTGAGAACTAGACACTGGGGAAGTCCGAGGAGGTGTAGCTTGTATTGCTCCCCCAAAGTTTTCATACCCAGAATACCCGGCAAACCTCAAATTTAGCTGCACAAAATCACATTTTCCTCACATTTCTCTGTAAGAAATTTGTGGGATCACTGGGCCATCACAAATTTCCGACACCCAACGTTCCCCCAGGTCTCCTCATAACAATGCTACCTCATTTGTGTGAGTGGGCCAAGTGCCTGCAACAGGGAAGGGTCCAAAACATATTGTGGAGACATCAAAATTATCTATCACTAAACAACCTGGTTTTGCAGTGTTTTTGGTCCTGGGCTCAGTAGTCATCTAGGGGGGACTAATTTATTGAGACCTTCACTGGACCCTATACCTTGTTAGTGGGTCTTACTGGTGGTAAGTGGATACTTAACCCATACCCACTTCCCAACATACGTGTATGGGCTGACTCTGCTTTGGGCACCCACACAAGTGAGGTATCATATTTTATCCAGTGACTGAGGGGAACACTGGGTGGCAGGAAATGTGTGCCGGTATGGTGATCCCACACAGAAATGCAAAGAAAATGTGATTTTTTTTGGCTAAATCTGTACGATACATGGGATTCTGGGTAAGAAAACATTGGGGAAAACAAGCAAGCCACACCTCCCTGGACTCCTCCAGGTGTCTAGTTTTCAAGAAATGCCTGGGTTTGGTAGGTTTCCTCAGATGGCCGCCGATCCCGGGACCAAAAATGCAGGTGCCCCCTGTAGGAGGGTAGGATCCTTCTGCATGATTACCCCCCTTTTTGCTTGATGTGATGCGGTTTTTGACTAGTCTGACTGGGATCCTGCTAATCAGGACCCCAGTCTATCTGCTTTCTCCCTAAAGTGTTGTGTCCAGTACTTAGGTACATCCCAGATTGGATATTGGGGTACCCTTATAAGTCCCTAGTATATGGTACCAATGTACCCAGGGCAAAGGTACTCCAGAGGTCTCCCATGGGTTGAAGCAGGTATTATGCCACCCATGAGAGACCATTCAAAATGGAACTACAGGCCTACCATTGCAGCCTGTGTAAGTTGGTGCTTACACCACTTACTAAAGAAATAGGTTTACTATGCCCTGACTCCCCTGCTTTTGGTGAGTCCCCTGGACCTTGCTGGTCCTGACGTTGCTCCTTCTTTGATTCGTGCGTTGCTTGCATTTGTCAAGGCTTGTTGGTGCTCCCACAAAACACCGACCCCTCAGCACTACACATCCTTCGTGGGACAGCTCGTGCATGGCTCCTGGTCCTCCTCAGCATTGCCTGGTCCTCACAGCTGCAGAGTCAAGGTCCTTGTCATCCATCCTGCATCACCCGACATCGGAGGGCATTCGTCTTCCAAGTCTCATGGTCACTCCTGAGTGACACAGACTCTGTCCCCTCTGCTTGCAGGTCCTCTCATCAAGAATCCATCCTCGGATTCCACCTGGACACTTTAACCTCTTCCAGCAGCTGCACTTTCCTGAAGTCCTCTATTGGAAACTACGGCAGTTTCCGACACCATATCACACATATGCACTCGGCTTCCATGGTGTAGGTAACGTGGGTACTAGGGTTTCCACGGGTGGAGTGGCTCTCCAACCTTCTGACTTCCACTGGGTTTCTTCAGGGTCCACTGGAAAGGGTCCTTAATCTTTAAAAATCCAACTGCGGCTTGCACATAGACTTGTACGGAGTGCGCGGTTGTGTTCCCACACTGCACATGTTCTCCCTGGGGTCCCTATCTATTTACCTTGTGTGGTTCTGTGGGTCCCCAGCAATACAACGTCCGCTCGACACGGTCTTGATACGAGTAGTGGTTCTTATACCACTTTCTTGGTTTGGTCCCCCCCTGGGGTCCACTGTGTATTATGTGCTATTTACTGTGTTTCTTGCTAAATTATTGTGTGCATGGTGTTTTTCTTTGAATTGGAGATACTTGAACATTCTAGAGAGTATTATATAATAATTGGTTGAATGTTGGAACAACGAGTTCCTCAACAACGACTCCCTAAACAACGCGGTCTGTAGTACGACCACGTCTCAACCACGATTTTTTTTACCACGCATTCCTTTAATACGAATTTTCGTGGGAAAGGGATGCATGATAAACCCACCCCCTAAGAACTAAACCAAACCCCTTCCACTCCCTAAAAACTATCACTAACCCCCCCTCCCCCTAAAAACTAACCCAAACCCCCACCCCCTAAAAACTAACCAGAACCCCACCCCTAAAAACGAACCCGAACCCATCCCAACCCCTAAAAACTAACACAAACTCCCCCACCCACAAGAACCCCTCCCACCCCCAAAAACTAACACAATACCCCCCACCACCCCGAACACCTCTTACCTGTTCCTGTCCAACTCTCCTCTGACCTCCACCATGCACGAACACTAGACCGACTTAGCCTTAACCACGCACATGCATGGGTAAGGCTAAGTCGTTGTTCGGCTTGCGTGACTCCGGAATTTGTTGTTCCAGAGTCATTGTTGAGGATTTTTCCCATAATAAATGCA
This sequence comes from Triturus cristatus, assembly GCF_964204655.1. Taxonomy (NCBI): domain Eukaryota; kingdom Metazoa; phylum Chordata; class Amphibia; order Caudata; family Salamandridae; genus Triturus; species Triturus cristatus. Next base: position 818,557,289 of record NC_140579.1, on the reverse strand, counting down.
TATTTTTCTAAATACTTGGGGGCAGATTTACAAGAATCTGACGCATCTCTGCGTTATAGCAGAGATGCGTCAGTTTACTTGTGTCACGAAAAAACCTCTTGGGCCACCGTGGATGCGTCGCAATTACAATGCGGCGCACCATGGCGCAAGGATTGACATATGCATCACACATCTGTTGGCGCAAAGGTCACTCATTGGTGGAGTCGTGCGCAAGCACGACGCAACTCCAGCAAAGTTCAGGAAGGCCTATACCTATTATGCTGCATCACTCCTTACGTCTGCTCAAAGCAGGCGTAAGGTTTTGACGCAGTGGCATCGTAGGAGTGACGCAGTGAAATCTTGTAGATTTCACTGCGTCACTATTTCGAGGCTTTCTTGTGTCGGAACGCTGTCCCTGCACACATTATACCTAACGCAGGTATAATGTGGCGCAGGGCTTTTCTAGGTAGATGCATCATGGAGCAAAAGTGTCACAAGGGGATGTAAATCTGCCCTTTGGTGTGGTTCTTTTCCACTTAACCTATACTATAAGATTGCATTCTGGTAAAACAAGCTGCTTTACACTCCTTCTGGACTAAGCCTGAAGGCTGCTCGCCACCGCTAACACTTGGAGAGCTTTCTAAGGCTGTCTAAGGTTGCTTTGTGATAATTTTTATGTCTCCACAATTAGTTTTGGGCTCTTCCCTGCCACGGGCCCTTCCCCACCCACACAAGTGAGGTTGCATTTTTATCGGGAGCCCTGGGGGAGTAATATGTGGGAGGAAATTTGAGCTAGTCAGGTGATCCCACACAGAAATGTGAGGAAATTGTGATTCTTCAGCTAAATTTGAAATTTGCGGGGGATTCTAGGTAAGAAAACATTGGGGTACCCATGCTAGCCACACCTCACTGGACTCCTCTGGGTGTCTAGTTTACAAAAATGTGTCTGGGTTTAGCAGGTTTCCTCAGATGGCCACCGAGCCCGGGACCAAAAACGCAGGTGTTCCCCTTGCAAAACCAGGTCATTTTGTGTAGATAATTGTGATGTCCCCACAATACATTTTGGGTCCTTCCCTGTCGCGGGTACTTTGCTCACCCACACAAGTGAGGTAGTATTTTTAATGGGAGACCTAAGGGAAGGCTGGGTGGTGGGAAAACTGTGCCAGTCCAGTGATCGCACAACTTTCCCTTTCAGAAATGTAAGGAAAATGTGATTTTCTCTGCTAAATTTGACATTTGCAGGAGATTCTAGGTAAGAAAATGTTGAGGCAAGCCGCACCTCTCTGGACTCCTCTGGATGTCTAGTTTTCAGAAATGTCTGAGTTTGGTAGGTTTTCCTAGATGGCTGCCAGGGCCAGGACCAAAAATGCAGGTGACCTCCTTGCAAAACCAGGGTTGTTTTGTCACCGATAATTTTGATGCCTCCACAATACGTTTTGGGCCCCTCCCACACAAATGAGGTGTCATTTTTATCGGGAGATCTGAGGGAACGCTGGATGGTAGGAAATTTGTGCTGGCCCGGTGATCCCACAAAGTTATGTGAGGATAACATGATTTTGTGAGCTAAAATTGAGGTTTGCAGGGGTTCTGGTTAAGTAAACTTTAGGGGATCAGTGGAAAATGGGATGGGTCCATGTTGCATTTTGGGCAGTTTCCTGTCGCAGGCACTAGGCCTACCCACACACGTGAGGTACCATTTTTATCAGAAGACTTGGGGGCTCCCCTCAGATTTCAGAACCTTCCATCAAAGAAATGTGAGGCTTGGGGAGCTCCCCCCAGATTCCAGAACCTTCCATCAAAGAAATGTGAAGAATATTAGTTTTTTTAGTCAAAGTTTGAGGTTTGCAGAGGATTCTAGGTAACAGAACCTGGTAAGAGCCACACAAGTCACCCCTTCCTGGATTTTCCTAGGTGTCTAGTCTTCAAAAATGTACAGGTTTGTTAGGTTTCCCTAGGTGCTGGCTGAGCTAGGGCCTAAAATCCACAACTAGGCACATTGCAAACAAAGGGTCAGTTTTCAGTGGAAAAATTTGCTGGGTCCACGTTGTATTTTGGGCTATTTCCTGTCACTGGCAGTAGGCCTACCCACACAAGTGAGGTACCATTTTCATCAAAATACGTTGGGGAGTGCTGGTTGGAAGAAAGTCTGTGGCTCCCCTCAGATGCCAGAACTTTCCATCACAGAAATTTAAGGAAAATGTGTTTTTGTAAGTCAAATTTTGAGGTTTGCAATGGATTCTGGGTAACAGATCCTGCTGAGAGCCACATAAGTCACCCCATCCTGGATTACCTTGGGTGACTAGTTTTAAAACAATTACAGGTTTGCTAGGTTTCCGTAGGTGCTGGCTGAGCTAGGGCCCAAAATCCACAGCTAGGCACATTGCAAAAAAAGGGTCAGTTTTCAGTGGAAAAATGTGATGTGAAACACCCTGGCACTCACAATATCACAAATTTCATTAAAGACAGTAATCTGTCAGTTTAACCCAAAGAAAAACAGATGAGAAGAGATTCCTCATAACACAGGAAACAGAGCAGATGTAATCATATATTCCATTAGTAACTTATTTCTTAACAATGTGTTAAATTTGCTACAAAAGGGCAAGGACTAAGACATATAAGTCATCTGTTTTTCTTTGGGTTAAACTGATAGATTACTGTCATTAATTAAATTTGTGATATTGTGAGTGCCAGGACGTATTCCGAAAACATCTGACAAGTTACTGTTGTTTCTTGTGCTATTGCACCTTAGGTAGTAGGGTGTTTCATCCTGAGTGGCACCAATTTAATTTTCTTTATGTAACGATTGTTTTTCTATTGTAAAAGGCCGATACTTTTAGTAAATCTTGAGGTGCCACTCTAATTGCCACCACTACCTTCTTGTCTCTTTTGAAAACTTTGATGTGTCCTTGTTGTGTTTTGGGCTGTTTTCTGTCGCGGGCACTCGGCCTACCTACACAAGTGAGCTTCCATTTTTATAGGGAGACTTAGGGCAACATATAATAGTAGAACAAGTGTTATTACAAATTGTCTTTTTCTGCATTTGCGCCTTCCAAATGTAAGACAGTGTGTAAGAAAGAAGTCGTTTTGAGACATGCCTTCTAATACACATGCTAGTATGGATGGCCAGAAATTCAGAGATGTGCACATAACCACTGCTTCTAAGCACCATATCCTGTACCCATTTAATAAATTCATAGGTTCTCTTGATATCTCTTTTCCACTCTTTATATTTTACCAAATTAATTGATATATACCCAGTACACAATGAAAAACCATTGCAAGGTGCAGCTTAGTTATTGGCTTTGGTACCTTGGTTCTTGGTGAACCTACAAACGCTATATATCGCCACAACCAGAAGGGACCACCAGACATAACAGTGTATTGCTTTAGAAAATCTGCCATAGTTAGGAGATGTTACAAATAAAAACGTAGATACAAATGGCAGTTTTTTTCCAACTCAATTTCAGTATTGATTTATTTCAACTGTTAGGTTTTATAGGAACACCTTTATGGATTTATACTAATGACCCCTTGCTAAATGCAGAATTTCATCAACTTTTCAGAAATATATAGCTTCTTGGGATCCACCATGGGTTTCATACTCGTTTCCAACACTAACTAGGAGGAGGTTGAAAGTACAAAAAATAGGAAAAATGGTCTGCCTCCCAGTAAAATGCAAAAACTGTGTTGAAAAATGTGTTTTTCTATTCAAGTCTGCCAGTCCCTGAAAGCTGGGAAAATAGTGATTTTAGCACCACAAACCCTTAGTTGATACCATTTGTGTAGGAGAGTAGGATCTGCACTTAGACAAACAAAAGCTAATACAGCACACCCTAAAATAAGTAGAAACAGGTCCCACACAACTACCAGTAAAGAGGACCGAATTTTAATCAATATGAAGAAGACAATCCAACAAATAATAAACTTATGTATGGCAGTCCAGAATCCAGTCAGACAAGAAGAGCAGTCCACGTCGTTTTTGATAGACGATATTCTTTTTATTATTATTTCTTCCTGAACACAGCCTTAATTTGATAGACAATGTTCTTTATGTTAATTTTTCTTGAACACAGCCAACACGTGTTTCGTCAGTACTTATCAGTACATAGACTTTCTCAAGGCTAGTAGAAAGTTATATAGGCTCCAGCATATACATGAAACTGGAACGTCAATAAGTGTTATGTTGCAAATCCACATCCTATAAGGCCAGTGAAATGTGGACAAAGAATAGTGATCACCAAGAAAACATCACGATCATGACGTCTCGAGTCCTTATAAGAAGTGTATGAAGTAAAAATGAAGTACTCATGCGTGATAACGCTCAACAATAAGCCAATTTTGATATTGACTAAAATTCGGTCCTCTTTACTGGTAGTTGTGTGGGAACTGTTTCTACTTATTTTAGGGTGTGCTGTATTAGCTTTTGTTTGTCTGATATTCATATATGCAGGTTGTTTAACGTCTATATTTAGCACTCTTGGGTAGTGTGTGCTTTAAGCTAGAAAAGCACCCCGCTGTACATAGAAAAGTACTATCTACAGTTTCATGCCATTAACTGTATCTTTA